>NC_141140.1:18741298-19379631 GCF_053477565.2 Lygodium microphyllum | reverse complement strand
AATCTCTGCTAACTCCAACAGTTGCAAATGTGAATCCATATGGAGGATATCCTTATGCATTGTTGGGAAAATTTCAAATCATATTGATCATCGAGGCCGAAAATCCAATATAATCTACATGTTGCCTAACACTGAAGGATTTGGTAAGGAAGTACTATTGGGATTCCCATTTAAATAAGTAACCAAGTGCATAATCAACTTTGAAATGCAATACATTCACTGGACCTATCCAATGTCAAGATTATCACAACTTTTGGCAAGAGGTGCTAGCACTTCAATCAAAGTAGTACCATTAACGCCTTCAATATATCTTAGTTTGCCTCTGAGGAAGGAGAAAAATAATACTATTCTCAAAGACCTACTCAAAGCTCATGTAGACTATAGTAAGCCAATCAATCATATACCTAAACCAACTATGAACCACCAAAAGTGGATTCCAAAAACATCACATTAAACAGTGCCCATTCATGTACTAGCTACTCATGTTAATTAATCCCCAACCATGCACCATAGCGATACTAACATCACAACCCGAGTCTAAGTAGATGGTTTTCTAAACTTTTGCTCAAGGCCTAGGGTTACTATGCTAGCAAAAAATGGATATGGTTGTCAAAACTCTCACATAATGTTCCCATAGTATCTTGACCATCTAAAATCAAGAGCACCCAACTTCCATAGCCAGAAGGTAAGTACCATGACCACCAACACTAAATGTTGTGCCTCAATATCTCTAGAATAGAGAAGAGCCACAATTGCAACTAGTCAATCTTGCAAAGGGTTTGCTCAGAATATTCTCAAACATCCGATAGCAAGTCGTAGCCCACTAAGCATTCAGAATCAAACTATCTCACTATCACACTAGCAGCCCCTAATTGTGAGACAAAAGCAAAGGCTACTAGCACTATGCCCCATTCTAGTCCTCAAGCCCAACACCAACCAATAAGTACAAGAAAGCCATCAGACCTTGACAACGCACTCATCCTAGTACCACAAATGAACGTGGGTCAAATAGCCACACCTCTCAACCAAAACCAACCCCCTAAAGCTAAGTCCACCCCTAGGTCTAGTGAACTTCTTACATGAGGCAATCTCTCTTGGAATTAGCTACTTGCATGAATGTAGATATCAATGATGATATTTTCACATGTATTCAAGGATTGGATAACACCTTCACTTTTTTTGCATGCAACTATGAATGAGTTGACCTAGGCCTATGGATAACACTAATGAGAACACTACCAACAATGATGTGAAGTCTCTACCATGCTCATGTGAGGAATCTGAATTCATCTTTACTAAGGCCTCCTTGATTACCAATGAGCTCATTGTAGCTCAGATCTCACATGAGCAAACCTTGAAAGAATGCTTAATCATTTCCTTCAAGGGTAATTGTGTTGAGACAACACTTAAGAGACTTGTTGACCTCGATGGTCTTACACAATCAAAGTCCTCATTTTTATAGCACTAGTTTACATTACAAGCACATTGGAAAAGAGTTAGATGTCAAATCATGACCAATTTTGAGCAACATTGTACCATTAAGATGTCAAAGTATGACCCTACTTATGTTGACCCCACTTCATTTTTGGTACTTGCCTTAATCGATAAACCAACCATTATAAGATCATGTGATTTTGCATTTGTACATGGACCAAATTCTTAGAGAGAATGAGCTTCACATTGCTAGTTGAATAGGTTCAGGTGACCTCCTCACCGATGTCCTGACCTATATCACCCATGTCGGCATTTTGTCACACGATATAGACCATTATACTACCATAGAATATAATCCACACTTCTATGATTGGCTGTTACAAAGATAGCTACAAGTACACAGGCATCTCAAGATCATAATAGAAACACACTATTGCACATTTTCCATAACCCCTTGTGCAATCTCGGGAGTATTGCAATCCATTGGGAGGGGGAGGGTCCTTGTAGTTTAGTACTTTACAAATTGACCATTGGCTTAGATGAAAATTTTATTTTTAAATTAAAAATTTTGAGTATATCATATTAAGTTCTCTTTATAAAGTGTATATATATTTTCATACTAATATTTGTCTTAACAAATTCTTCTCAAAGTCTCACCATAAGGTGTTGTTAGATTCTGGATATGGCAGGACAAGGAGAAAAAGCTACATGGGAGAAGGCAAGCAAGTCACTTACACCATTTTCTAAGAAAGAACAAGTGGAATACAATCTGCATGGAGGTCAAAGGGTATCATCACTTACGATACAAGCAAATCCATAACTTAAAGGAAGTGGCAATAAGAAATCTAGATGCTAGGGAGCTAGTGTACCATCATTGTTGAGTAATTATATGGAAATTTTTGAGGGAGAAGTAAATTATGGGAAATGCATGGAATTTCTCATGACCTATGACCCTGACAAGCATAGGGGTCAATCAAAATGATTGATAGCAACTGTCGAGACCCTACGCACTGCTTATTGAGTCAAGCATTTCAAGTGAGTGGCTATGGCTACCTCTCACATAGCCGTGTATGCTCTCGCAAGAGTCTCTAGTGAGCTTAGTATTGAATCTAATCATGGTAGTCCTCGATTCAAGATTCTTGCTCAAGCAAGCTCCATCTCCAAGCTCCAAAGCTCCAACCTATAAAAACATGGATCTAGAACATGGCTTGAGGCAGAAGCTATGGAGGTTGGAAGAGAAAGAGTGAGTTCATGAATACATTGACATGACTTACTATTACACGAGTGAATTAGGTTCCAAGATGGAAGCTTGGACTCATAAACACAATCTTGTGTATAAACTAATAATGACACAGAGACTTTACTGAAGGACAAAAATACTATGTCATTTTCTTAGAAAAGAGAGCAAGTACAATACTTTTTAGAAACTAGATGGTAGCACTTCTCTACTGTGCTTATGGGATTCTAGTCCTAAGCCCACACTGATCCATACAAAGAGGCTAAGTAGGTGTGATTCCAGAAATCTCAACACCCCTCCTTAATCATAACTGTCAAGAATCGCGTGGTGGGGGGACTTGCTTGAGCTGCGGCGCCAAACACACACTGTATACACAAGACGAAGCTCACTCAAGAACACAAGAAGAGAGATGGAGGCCAAAACGTTGTCTTGCTGGTTTTTTCTTCTTCTTCCACACACTATACAATGTACACAAAGTATAGATAAGATACAACATAAAGGAAAGTGGCCTACTAAGTCAAACAGTGCATAACCGACTACACTAATAAATATAATAAGTTGAGAGCAGATTTTTGAGCCTGGGATGTGCCTAAAATTTGCCAAAAAATCCAAAATTTAGGGGAAAAATATTCAACATTGAAGGCGGTGGCTCCAGCTAGGACGATTTTAAGCACCAAGTGAAATACGACTTTTAAAAGGCGCCCGAGCGACACTTGCGGATTTTTGATAATTTTTCAAACTATCGTGCGGGTTGTCAGGAGTTGCCAACCAATGCGGGATGTCAAGCCGGACGCCCAAAAATTTATAGCACTCGAATCGGAGCCCGGACGGAGAAATGGCCGCCAAGAAACCGTTCAAGATATGAAGAGGTGGACTTGTTTTTGGCCAAGTGGGCATGACCTTTGGGAGCCCAAGAATTTTATGCAACATAAAAACTTAGCATGAAATCATGGGCATGAGGATGAGAACAAAACGTGAGAATATGGCGCCTGCATCATGCCGTTTTTTTCGCCATGAATGGATGAGAGGGAGATGTGGGGCTGAATGCAACCCACCCAACTGACGATGGGGCTGATCTACTCCCTCCTCACTGATCATTTTGCTTGTCTTCGCCCATCCAATGGTGGCCTGAATGAAGAGAGCCGATTCTAGTCTTTCTCTCTCCTCTCCTCTCTCTCTCCCCTAAGGGGTTGTTCTTGTGTGCAAGAAGACAATGAATAATGGTGAAGGAAAGCTTGTCCGAATGAGACCGGATTGCTTCCGGATCGATGAAGACATGAAGATTGCTGATTGTGAAGATGCTAGACATTAAATGTGGGTTGACCCGCAGTCCCGTAGCAAAACCGAGATCCCGAGACATGAAGCCTAAGCGGTAATTCAATTTTTATGAAGAAAAAATGAGTTTTAATGCTATTTGGTTGATGAAACTTTGTTTCCATGGGTTGATTATGCATCATGATGTTGTTTTCTATGAGTTTTATCATTTTATGCTCTGAAAATCAGAAAATCATAAGTGATATGGATGAAATTAATGGTATAAAACTCATAAAACACGCGTTTAAGGGGTAAAAATGGGGTTCTTTGCAAAATAAATGGAAAATATGAGACATAATACCTATAAAACTTGAAATTTTGCTATCAAGGAACCTAAGGGCCATAGCCCACAATCAATCTCAATTTTTAGGTATTTTTAATTGAAAAAAATAGAGGAAAAATACCAAAAAATGGTGAAAATGGGTTTTAAATGGGAGAAAATTAGGAAACGATAAAAGGAAAATTCCAAAAAATTACATGTGTGTTTGTGCAATGTATAATGAAGGTAGAGCATGAGGTTGGCCTCGGTTTACCCTCGTTTCTATGTTTTCGTCCGTGTTTATCGTTTTCTTTATAAGGAAATACACATACAATGACTCTTTCACCTATCAACGAATGCAAAACATTAAACGGTAGGGTGAGAGGGGAGGTTGAGCGTAAAAATATAAATTAAAATCTGATTTATGTGTTGCATCATGCCTATAGGAATTTGTTTTAAAATAAAGGAAAAGGTAGCATGAGCGTAAGGCTCGGTGTCTGTTCTCTTTGCAATACGTAAATGTTAGCATGGAAATCATGGAAAGATTGGTTTCGCACGATGCACAATGCTGATTTTCTTTTTTTTGTGCACTAAACCATTCACATTATGCACTATGCACGGTTCATGGTATCAAAGGAAAAGCTCCTGGACTACATAGCAATTGTTTTCTTAGGACTTTGACTCACGATTGAGAGTGTAAGGTTATCCCTTGCCGTAGGATAGAGGGTCGGTTTCCTAAGGGACTGTTAAGTGAGGACACATGGTATATCTCTTGGAACTACGAGAAATATAAAAGAGAGGAGTTTGTGTTCGTTTGTGTTATATGTTGAGCAGCGCATCAAGAGGCCAATCCCTGCGATATAGGAGAGCTGCAGTGGGGCCGCGGTGTTTCTACCGAGAGGTTGCCTCCATGTGTGTGATCGTGGCATTGCCAATATGTATGGGCTCTCCCTTTGAGGAGTTTATAAAAAAGGGAAACATTGGACTATAAACTATAAACACATAGATTAAGCTTTAGGGCAGTTTGTCCTTTAGCATTAGATTGACACTCCTGGTCCGCGAGGCCGTGAGGGTGTTTGTGTGTCATGAGCATGAAGTTCGGCTAGTGCCATAGCCAGTGCCGGCCCATTTCAGGTCCCATCAGTGGTGCGTCTATCGGGAGCTGCCAACAAGTGGTGGTTCTCGAATCTAGGGTTTCTAGGGACCAAAAGAAAGTTGGTTTATGTCCTCTGACAAGACCTTCAAGCCGAAATACAAAAAGCAAAACGTGCTGAGAGGGCTAGACGGCAGTTGTTGGAGATCGTAAGTCGCTATTCTCCTTAAAGGAGTAGCCCGATACATATAAGAGGCAGTGGTCTTAGTAACCCAACTGCTCCACATAGTCCTTTAGGTGCAGGAGGAAGCGTAAGTTCTTCCTCTCTTCCACCAAGTTTGCCCACTTCAAGTGGGGGTGTGAGTCCATCAGTTCAAACTCCTAGTATGAATCCGATTGTTGCCATGGCACAACCCATTGCAATTCCTGTAGGGACGCCGGATTTACCAGCTTTAGGAGTTCCTTTGCCCATTTTTAATGGGTTAGCTGAAGAAGATGCGGAGTTTCACATTTGTGAATTCCAAAGGCTAATGTTTAATTATCGCATTCAAGATGAGGGACATCTCATGATGTTCTTTAACATGACATTAAAAGGAGGGCTGCGGTATGGTACCATAGCATAGAGTCTGGAACCATAACCACAATTGATCAATTTTATGCAGCTTTCCGAGGAGAGTATGCCTTTGAAAGAGGTGGCCAATATTGGTTGCATGTCTTGAATGTAACACGCCAAGACCCCCATGAGAATGTGAAAGCCTATGCCAAGAAGCTTAAGGAAGTGTTTCGTAAGTTACAAACTTACATTCCCATTCCGTCGACTACCCAATTGCAATACTTCTTGCATGGATTGGATTTCAATATTCATGTACAATTGAGCAGTGTGGCTTTGGCTGATATAGATACCGCCATTGCGCGGGCCGAAGGAGTAGAAGCACGATTACAAACGGCCTACTCCTCTCGAGTAAATCTTAATGCGGGTCTAGTACCTGGAGGAAATTTACCATTGACAAATGGAAGTCAAGGGATGCCTATGAATAACCCTGATGGGAGAGGGAGCATGGTTCAAAATGTACCTTTGTTGCCAGCTCCTCCCACTGTGACTATGCCTATGGCTAGTCAGTTGGCTCCACAAAATGTTGGAGGCCAAGTTTTGAATTCTAATGTTGTTCCTATGAGTCAACAACCAATGCCCAATCAAGTTGTTAGGCCAATGGAACGATGGGTAGACGATCGAGGCTATGAGTCGAGTGCATCTAATGTCCTTGGCGAAGTTAAGGATATGATGAAGCACTACACTGGCATGATTTCTGAACAATATTGGCAAATAGCTATTGATGTCAATTTCTTGAAGAAGTGGCAGAATTTGATAGGGAGTCGACGCCCTGAAGAGGGTGGACCCTCAAGATTCAACTGTAAGTGGTGTGGCGGACAACATTTCCCTAGAAACTGCCCAAATGTTAAATGTGATATTTGTGGAAAGTCAGGCCACTTAGCCGCTACCTATTGGAGTAAGTTTAGTTCCCTCCAACAAGGGAGTAAACAGCCAGGTCCAATCAATCATAGAGCACAAGGTAATAGCCTCCAGCAAAATGATGGACCAAGACAAATACTGCAAAGGGGAAATACCACTATAGAAGAGTTGCCACAAGGTAATGGAGTCAGCCTTATTGAGGCTGTACGCATCAATGACACTGAAACCTCTAACCTAAGAGCCTTGACAAGAGGCCAAAAGGCTAAAGAGATTGACAAAGATAATGCAAAACCGGTCGAGGGAAACCCTAAGCAAGGGGATAAGGGGACGCGAGTCTAGAATCCCAGCATGGAAGGTGGACCTCTAAGGCCTGTTGAGACAAGAAAGTCGATCCTAAGAGGGATGAGGAAGTGCCAAGAAAGAAGGCAAGAGCTAAGAAAGAAGCACCAAAGCCGGTCCCAAGACCAAAAGAAAGAATGGTGTGGCAAGAAAAGAGAGCGTTGGCTACCTATCATGATTTTGATTTAGCAAGTTCTCTTTGCGAAGTTCTTAGAATGGCTGATGATAGTCTAAGACAACCAGAAGGTTGCGTTACTAAAGTCCATGTTACAGTTGCAAGTGTAGAATGCTTTTTGGACTTTAGGGTGATAAGATTTGCAGGACGTCCTAGCTATCGAGTTTTGCTAGGCAGGCCTTGGATCTTACAAACAGATTGTCAAGTTGATATACCCGCCGGTCGAGTGGTTCTAGGTAGAGTTGCTAATTGAGTAGTAGTCGATGCTTACCCTGAGTCTCCTCAGAGTGAGAGAGCTCCTTTATCCTCTACTGAATTAGAAACAACAGATGATCCATCTGGTAGTGAGACATCATCCAGTGACGAATCTAAAGAGGGGTCCACTACAGAGGATATTTATTAGACAAATCTAAATGAGCTGATAGAGCCGCAAGATAGGATAAGAGATGCGGATGTGATTGAGTTAGACCTTGGCACGCCGAATGATTCGCGGCCAATTAAATTAGGTTCCATGCTCAGTTCAGCAGAAAGGGAGGACTATGTGTCCTTGATTCAAGAATTCCGCGACATCTTTGCTTGGAGTTATGACGAGCTAAGAGGCATTCCTCCCAGCCTGGCTGTTCATACTATTCCTGCAAAAGAAGGTAGTCATCATGTGCATCAAAAGGTAAGACGTATGTCTTTTGAATTGGGGGACGGGCTGTTTGAGGAGTTATAGAAGTTAAGGAAAGCCGGGTTAATCTTCCCTGTACAACACATAGAATGGTGTTCACAAGTTGTTATCAGGAAGAAAAAAAACAACCAGATCCGACTATGCATAGATTTTAGAGAGCTGAATAAGCAGACGGTTAAGGATTACTACCCGTTGCCATTTATTGATCAGATTTTGGATCAATTAGTGGGTAGGGAAATATATTCGTTTATGGATTGCTTTGTAGGATACAATCAGATGGAAATTGTAGAAGAGGACAAGTTGAAAACAACTTTTATTACTGTCTTTGGCACTTTTGCGTACCATGTGATGGCCTTTGGTTTGTGCAATGCACCTGGATCATGGCAACGAACAGCATATAAGACCTTTGGTGACATCTCCCCAGATGAGTTGAAAGTGTTTATTGATGACCTGGGGGCAGCCACTGTAAGGAAAAGGATGTTGATTATTTTAAGAAAGTGCTTTGAGCGCTGCAGACAATTTCGTATCGCTCTTAATCCACAAAAGTGTGTTTTTGGAGTGCCTTATGGGCTATTGCTAGGCCATGTGGTCAGTTTAGTAGGGATAGCAACTGATCCTGAAAAGATCAAGGTTATAGTTGCTATGAGTCCACCACGCACTTCGAAAGAGGTACATAGCTTTCTGACATCGATAGGGTACTATCAGAGGTTTATAAATGCCTTGGCAGAAAGGACGTTGCCATTAACAAATTTATTATCCTTTAGCTGTCTATTTGAATGGAGCGACCCTTGCAAGGTAGTTTTTGAGGATGTGAAACAGGAGCTAGTAAAAGCACCCCTTTTAACAGCACCTAAAAGAGGCAAGATGTTTTACGTATTTTTAGCAGCCACCATGCATAGTATCAGCTATTGTTTAGCCCAAATCTAGGAGGGAAAGTGGTATCATCCGATAGCTTTTGCTAGTCGAAAATTAGGCATTTCAGAGATCAACTACACCTACATGGAGAAGTTGTGTCTTGCGATGGTCTTTGGGACTAAAAAATTTAGGCACTACATCCTCTATGAGAGGGTAGTTTTCTATACGAAGGCGGAAGGGCTTAGGTTTCTTATGAACAAGCTGCAGCCGCCTGATCGTTTGGCAAAGTGGTTAATCACTTTGCAGGAGTTCGATTATGAGATTAAGAGTAAGCCACAAAGGTTGCAGGGTATTGTGGAATGCCTTGTGGATTTCACGGAGCCGAAATAGACTTTGGCTGAAGGAAGTGATATTGAAGAAATGTTTAAAATTGATACAGCTTCTATCCCATCTTGGTATACTACTATCACACATTATCTATCAACAGGAGAGACTGGAGGTGGTTTATCAAAATCAGAAAATAGGAAAATCAAACAACAGTCTTTGAAGTTTTCCTTGATCGCAGGAATACTATATCGACAGGGTATTGATGATATCTACCGCTGATGTGTGATGCCTGACGAGGTTCCTTTCATCTTAGAAGAGTGCCATGACTCTGCATGTGGAGGGTACTTCGCGGGACGGTTGATGGCACAGAAAGCTTTAAGAGCTAGATATTGGTGGCCGTCCATCTTCCAAGATTCCTTTGAGTATGTTAAGAGATGTGATACCTGTCAGAGACATGACAGCAGAGAGAATAGGAAACGCCCACTTACGCCTATCATGGCTATCCTTCCATTTGAGAAGTGGGGCATTGACTTTGTGGGTCCTATCACCCCGTCGTCTACTACCCAGAAGAGGTACATTATAGTAGCAACTGATTATTTTACAAAATGGTCAGAAGCGTGGGCGACGAGGCAGGACAATGCAAAAGAGACTTGTTTTTGGCCAAGTGGGCATGACCTTTGGGAGCCCAAGAATTTTATGCAACATAAAAACTTAGCATGAAATTGTGGGCATGAGGAGGAGAACAAAACGTGAGAATATGGCGCCTGCATCATGCCATTTTTTTGGCCATGAATGGATGAGAGGGAGATGTGGGGCTGAATGCAACCCACCCAACTGACGATGGGGCTGATCTACTCCCTCCTCACTGATCATTTTGCTTGTCTTCGCCCATCCAATGGTGGCCTGAATGAAGAGAGCAGATTCTAGTCTTTCTCTCTCCTCTCTCTCTCTCTCCCCTAAGGGGCTGTTCTTGTGTGCAAGAAGACAATGAATAATGGTGAAGGAAAGCTTGTCTGAATGAGACCGGATTGCTTCCGGATCGATGAAGACATGAAGATTGCTGATTGTGAAGATGCTGGACATTGAATGTGGGCTGACCCGCAGTCCCGTAGCAAAACTGAGATCCCAAGACATGAAGCCTAAGCGGAAATTCAAATTTTATGTAGAAAAAATGAGTTTTTATGCTGTTTGGTCGATAAAACTTTGTTTCCATGGGTTGATTATGCATCATGATGTTGTTTTCTATGAGCTTTATCAGTTTATGCTCTGAAAATCAGAAAATCATAAGTGATATGGATGAAATTAATGGTAGAAAACCCGTAAAACACACGTTTAAGGGGTAAAAATGGGGTTCTTTGCAAAATAAATGGAAAATATGAGACATAATACCTATAAAACCTAAAATTTTGCTGTCAAGGAACCTAAGGGCCACAGCCCACAATCAATCTCAATTTTTAGGCATTTTTAATTGAAGAAAATAGAGGAAAATACCAAAAAATGGTGAAAAATGGGTTTTAAATGGGAGAAATTTAGGAAACGATAAAAGGAAAATTCCAAAAAATTACAGGTGTGTTTGTGCAATGTATAATGAAGGTAGAGCACAAGGTTGGCCTCAGTTTACCCTCGTTTCTATGTTTTCGTCCGTGTTTATCGTTTTCTTTATAAGAAAATACACATAGAATGACTCTTTCACCTATCAACGAATGCAAAACATTAAACGGTAGGGTGAGAGGGGAGGTTGAGCGTCAAAATATAAATTAAAATCTGATTTATGTGTTGCATCATGCCTATAGAATGTTGTTTTAAAATAAAGGAAAAGGTAGCATGAGCGTAAGGCTCGGTGTCTGTTCTCTTTGCAATACGTAAACGTTAGCATGGAAATCATGGAAAGATTGGTTTCGTACGATGTACAATGCTAATTTTCTTTTGTTTGTGCACTAAACCATTCACATTATGCACTATGCATGGTTCATGGTATCAAAGGAAAAGCTCCTGGATTGCATAGCAATTGTTTTCTTAGGACTTTGACCCACGATTGAGAGTGTAAGGTTATCCCTTGTCATAGGATAGAGGGTCGGTTTCCTAAGGGACTGTTAAGTGAGGACACATGGTATATCTCCTAGAACTATGAGAAATATAAAAGAGAGGAGTTTGTGTTTGTTTGTGTTATATGTTGAGCAGCGCATCAAGAGGCCAATCCCTGCGATGTAGGAGAGCTGCAGTGGGGCCATAGTGTTTCTACCGAGAGGTTGCCTCCATGTGTGTGATCGTGGCATTGCCAATATGTATGGGCTCTCCCTTTGAGGAGTTTATAAAAAAGGAAAATGTTGGACTATAAACTATAAACACATAGATTAAGCTTTAGGGCAGTTTGTCCTTTAGCATTAGATTGCCGCTCCTGGTCCGCGAGGCCGTGAGGGTGTTTGTGTGTCATGAGCATGAGGTCCGGCTAGTGCCATAGCCAGTGCCAGCCCATTTCAGGTCCCATCATAAGTGATAAGTCAGTCGCCATGTGAGTATCATAATGACCACCAACATGCTAAGTGTAGATATGTGGACCCATCTAGCCATGCGGTCTATCATCAATGTCCGCACGTGTTGAGCTTGCCATCTCAACACTCCCCCTCAAGCTCAACTCTATCTCTACAACTCCAAGTAAGCTTCGGAACTTTCGAAGCTTCTCTACACCCAATGCCTTTGTGAAAATGTGAGCTATCTGATCTTGTGTGCTAACATATACCTAGTCAATCTCTCCTGCAAGTACCTTCTCTCTCACAAAGTGGTAGTGCACCTCAATGTGTTTTGTCCTAGCATGGAACACTGGATACCTAGCTAGTTGTATGCTGCTCATGTTGTCACAATGAATGACAACTGGATTATCTCCCTGCACGTCCAAATCACCTAATAACTTTTGCAGCCATACCACCTCACATGCTGCCATAGCAACACCTCTATACTTAGCCTTTGTACTCGATAAAGCAACTGTAGGTTGCTTTTTGCTGCTCCATGTAGCTGCTACACTACCAAGGGAAAACATGAATCTACTTGTAGATCTTCTATCTCACATGCTACTTGCCCAATCTACGTCTGTGTATCCAAAGACCTGTACATCCTTACCTGCCTCATAAAAAAGTCCATAATGTAAAGTGGACTTCACGTATCTCAATATACGTCTAGCTGCATCCAAATGAGGCTTTTTAGGCATCTGCATAAACTGACTGACAAGGCCAACAACATAGCTCAAGTCTGGCCTTGTGATAGTCATGTAAATCAAACTCCCTACTATCCTCCTGAACATAGTAGGGTCTTCTATCTCATCTCCAACATCAGCACTCAACTTCACATTTTGCTTCAATGGTACTGAAAGAGGCTAACATGCTATCATACCATACTTGGATAACATATCCAAGCCATACTGCCTTTGGGACAGCCATATACCATCATCATATCTGATCGCCTCAATACCAAGAAAGTATCTCAGCTCACCCAAATCTTTTATCTCAAACTTCTTCTTCAATAAGTCCTTAACTTCAGCAATCCCATTGTCATTGTTACCTGTAATAATCAAGTCATCCACATAGATGACTATGATGACCAAACCTGCATCTCCCTTTCTCACATAAAGCAAGTGATCAGCATTAGAAATACAAAATCCAATATTGACAAGATACTTTTCAATCTTGTCGACCATGCTCTAGGTGCTTGCTTCAGCCCATAGAGCGCCTTCTTTAATCTGCACACATATGTAACGTGTCCCCCTGTCCACTTGCAGGACACGTCTTAGTAGCCCATCGGGAAGAGAGTCTAGAAAGTGCCCTAGCACTCCCAAGAAATGTCACAGGGTTTGCGATATAGGTCTTCCCGAGTCGAAAGCATTCCGGCTGTTCCCACTTAGGACCGACCTGAATCAAGGTTTTCCTAATGGTCAAGTTCCTAGAAGGTAGATAGCGTCGAGCCCTAGACAAACTACTTTGTGCAGAAACATCAAGGTCAAAGCGGATTTATACTGCACTTGGTTCAAGGAGAATGGGAAACGAGAGGGATGCGAAGCTTGAACTCTATGCCCGTAGGGCATAGTCCCATTACGTTCCCCTAAAACAGTATAAATCGGGATTCTAGCTCTGAAAATTCTAGGTCATCCTTATGTTGCTGTCAATTCCTTTTAGAAAATTTCCTGACCAACCGAGACCAACCTTCCGTAGGAGGGACCCAGGGTCACATCCCCCGCACTTTCCTCAAGTTGCTTTAGTTATCTAATTACCTACCACATTTAGTTTGACAGGAAAAAACAACTTCTTTAATTAACCAATTAATCACTCGTTCCTTCACGTAACTTAGGCACAGACATAGAAAAACAATGTCAAGCAAGTTCCTTTTTAACATTTGATCTTTATTTTCGATCTTTATTTATCAATCTTTGGAATACATCATATAATTTTCCCAAAGGCTAATCCATAATCCGCCTGAAGGCAATTCCAACAATCCTCAGCGATCGCTATTCCAAGTTTCCGCCCATTGACTAGTATGCAGATCTCGAGATCCCATCTCAAGTCACGTCGGCCTCTTGTGTAGGATCCGGAGGAAAGGGATTTATGGCCAGAGGACCCCCTGGCACCTAGGCGTCCTCCTACTCCAAGTAGCACCCACGGAGAGACCTCTCGTGGCGGGTTCGATCCACGTACCCGACGCGGCTAACAACCCCCTTGGATAGGGTCACAGGTAGATAGTCGGGGGTAACTGATGATGCCTCTCCCTCTAGGCTTTCAACCTGAAGCATTAGTTATTTTTCAACATTAGTTCCTTGAGCAAGAAGAACAAACAGTACTCCTAAGTGTACAAACACAAGCACTCCAGTGGTCGTTTATACAGCCAACTACTAAGGTGTGAATCCTTCTCTCCAAATACATCCAACATTCGATCCGGGATCAATCGCAACTTGGCAAGATCCCAAGGGTTTCATAAGTTGAGTTGCTTGTTTACCCCTTTCCTTGGGTTAGGGTTTATACCCTATGAACCCAAATTGTCAATACCTTAGGTTTCCTTATATTAAGGTCAATAAATCCTGGGCAACCTCCTTGCCCTAATTAGGTAAGGAGTGGCAATACTATTTTGTGATTTAGTCACAAAACCATGCGGCATTACAACTTGTTGCACGAGATAGGTGTCAGCACCTAACTTGTGGGATTATTTCTCCCATCACACGGTATTCCTTGGTCAAGAATACCTTTGGTCAAGATGTAGGGTTTGGGAGTCCTCTTGACCCAATCCAACCCTAACCCTACTAGGCCGATAACGCTTTGGCCCTAGGGTTCCTAAATTCCTTGCGGAAGTCTAGCATTTGGTCATCTAATCACTAGGGTGAGAACCCTAGATCATTCTTGCATGGAGGTTTAGTTAACCCTAACATTCCATGAATGTGGGTATGACCTTTAAGATTGGAAGTATTAAGTCGGCAACCCAAGTGCGATACTAGGTAGAAATTTAACGTAGCTTAACCCTACCTAGCACTTTGAGGTGATCGTCATATGTAATCTAATCATACCTTTATGATTTTCATGTGAGCAACTCAACTATACACGAATTACTTAGTTGATCTAACTAACCCATGATTAGAGACGACCATCTCTTTTTAAAGATGCAAATACTTCCTTCTAAATTAGCAAGTACTTTTCCCTAAAAGATGCAAGGAACTGCAAGATGTATGCGATGTATCATTCCATGCAAATTTGCGATTTCAAGACTATAGACCTTTCCCTTCTATGCAGCTGGAAGATTTACAATGATCTTTTCTTTTCCTTGCCCTAAACTATAATGGTGCAACAAAATCAAAGCTTTAATATTTTTAATGAAGATGCATTCAAACTTTGATAAAGAACTCCATGCATGAGCGAATGCCATGAGTCCATCCTTGATTTAGTCCTTCCTTTTATCACTTAACCCGACCTAAAATGTAACCATCTTCGCATGCAATTTGCAAAGTTCATAATTTCCTTTCCATGCATTGCGACCATTTGGACATCATTCAATGGGCATCTAAGATTATCTCATACACGAGTCACAACTAGGAAATTATTACCTAAGTGCATTATGTGTTATATGCGCTGTTCTTTTCGTGGAGCAACAAGGATGCCTTTAGACAAATCCATCTTTTAACTTATACAATATGCGTTCAAGAATGCAACTACCCTTGACCATGCAAATATTCGTCATGCAACTTAATTTGGTAATTCGATGCGAGTATATGAATTTTTCAATGTGTTCAAACTTTCCTACGAGAATTAAAGATATACTTAATGCATCCTTTTCATGTAGGAAATTTATCGGAACCTGGGCATTAAGATTCGGGGCGTTGTCCACATGCGTACTTGGGGTGGAAGCTCCCGCATGTGCTCCTCTCACCTTTTGTTTAGGAGCCATTGGCACAGTGGACTTGGACTCCGCAAACTCTCCTTGCCTTTTTTTTTCCGATTTCTAAAACTGCCTACTAGGCCAAGACTTCTCCCCCCACGCAGAAATTGGCCTTACAAGACGCGGTTTTAAAAACAGGGGAAGGCACGTGTAAACAAGGCTTATGGAAGCCTTAATGGAAGCTTCTAATTAGAAGCTTCCAAGCTTCTGTCTCAGAGAAATGACGTGGAGGTGGGGAGATGATTGGGAGGATGACAACGAGGATGATGATGATGATGACGATGATGATGATGATGAATGTGGAGGCGGAGCAGTCTGGCGGCGTGGTCTGGCAGCGTGGCGGATGGCTGCAGGCAAGGCCTCAGGCGGCAGCAGCATGGCACGATCCTTTCTCTCCCGGGGGGTCATATAGATTGAAAGGGGGGGAAGCCACACATGTGGCTAGTTACATGCCTCCTCCCCCCCATGCTCTCCTACTCCACACCCACTCCTCTCACACTCCCTCTCCCCCACCATGCAACGGCTGAAGGGGAGGGGAGTTTTAAAAAAATTTGCACAAAATCATTATCTTTTTGCCCCAAGAAGGGGTGTTCCCACGGAGGCCTACGGTGGCTCTCGGTTTTCAAGCCATGGCTCTTATGCACAACGCGGCCAGGAGTTTGCTATTGCATGAGGCTGGAGCACTTAACCAAAGGTTTTTCCATTGCGGGAGATTATTTTGAATCGCTTTTGCGCGGGATTTTTGGGTTTTGAATATTTCGTAGTGGAAATATTACATTCTCTCCCCCTTAGAGGAATCGAGATGTCCTCATCTCGAGAAGAACTGGGGGTATTGTTGGTTGAGAGTACTTTCATCCATCCAAGTGGCATCCTCTTCGAGATAATCTTTCCACTGGACGAGGTATTCTCTCAAGGTCCTAGATCTCAAATGCCTCTCGCTAACATCTAAGATCCTGTCAGGCCATAGCTCAAGGACTCCTTGGCTAGGCATTACAACTTGATCATCATCAAGCATGTGACTAGGGTTAGACACATACTTTTTCAGTAGGGTGGTATGGAGTTCATTATGAACTTTTAGGTTTTCGGGGAGTTGTAATCTGTAAGCATTAGGCCCTAGGCACTTGAGAATCTTGTAGGGTCCACAATACCTCAGACTTAGCTTTTTGCATTCACCCAAGGATAGGGAACTCTTCTCTGGATGTACGCTAATGAAGACCATATCACCTTCAGCAAAGGATCTGTCTTGACGTTTCAATTCCGCATAAGCCTTCTGTCTGTCCTTGGTGGCTTGGATGTTCTATCTTATTGACTTGATTTGGTTATCCATGTCTTCCAGCATCTGCTTTGAAGCTTCAACCCTCAGGTAAAGCTTAAAGGAGTACGACAATCGTGCCTATACAATGCTTGAAAAGGGGTCATCTGAATGCTTTGTTGGTAAGAAGCATTGTAGGAAAACTCAACCAGTGGCAAATATTGAATCCACTTTTTGGGTTCGTGACAGCAGTGTGCCCTAAGCATATCTTCAATGACTTGGTTGACTCGTTCTGTTTGACCATCGGTTTGGGGATGGTAAGCTATACTGAAATAGAGTTGAGTCCCAATGGCCTCGAAGATAGCCCTCTAGAAGTGTGAGGTGAAGGAGATAGTCATGATCACTAATGATTCTTCTGGGTAACCCATGCAGTTTGAATATCTCCTTGATGAATAACCTTGCAATGTCTGAGGCTTTATAGTTTGTCTTAATAGGGATAAGATGTGCAACCTTGGTAAGCATATCCACCACGACCATAATGGAGTTGTATCCTCCCTGAACTTGGGGCAAGCCAACAACAAAGTCCATACTAATGAGTTCCCATTTCATTTGGGGAATGTCAAGTGGTTGCAATTTCCCTGGCATTTTGACATGTTCGGCCTTAATGCATTGACAAGACAAACATTCAATGACATATTTGAGAATGTCACCTTTAAGCCTATCCCAATAATAGCTCTTTCTAACCGCATTAAGGGTCTTGGCATAGCTAAGATGTCCTAAAAAAGAGGAGTCATGGGCTTCCCAAAGTATCTTCTGCTTGAGTGATTGGCTTGCCGGTATACATAATCTCGTTCTATAGTAGACAAGTCCACTATTGATAGATAATTCTTGATACTTTACCTGTAGCTTCGGGTCTTGATCTTTAATAGGGATCTCCCTTAGCAATTTTGATAGGTTGGGTCATGGCATGCCTCTTCTTTAGCTAGCTTAAGAATTGGGTTGTTTGGCATGGATACCTTTGTGGCTAGAGATCTTGCTGTTGATGGATCTTGCAAAATTAGAGAATTCAGAAATGCCTTGCAACTGAGTGCATCGGCAACTACATTCTCCTTTCCGGGCCGGTATTTGATTTCAAAGTCATATTCCTCCAGCACTTCAATCCATCGACGTTGCCTCATATTGAGCTCATTCTGGGTGAAAATCCATTTAAGACTCTTATGGTCCGTCACTAAGGTAAATTTGTTACCCAGCAAGTAGTGTCTCCAAAGTTTGAGAGCATGGATGACAACCAACAGCTCCAGATCATGGGTAGCACAGTTCCTTTCATGGCTCTTCAGTTTCCTTGAGGAGTATGCTACGGGATGACCTTCTTGCATAAGCACACATCCTAAGGCAAGTGTGCTAGCATCAGTTATCACTTCAAACTTCTTACTAAGATCCAGAAGTTTCAGGATGGGTGATGATACCAAGCTTTGTTTTAGTTTGTCAAAGCTGCACTGTTCACAGGTGACCATACAATTGATACTTGCTTCTTTAGTAGATTAGTCAGAGGCGCTGCAATCAAAGCATAGTTTTTTATAAAGACCCTGTACATCCTATCAATCCAAGAAAACTACGTATTTCTTTGACAAAAGTTAGTGTTGGCCACTCCAGAACGTCTTTGACCTAGGCCGGATCTACTGCAATTCCTTCCGGTGATACAATGAATCCCAGATATTCAATCTATCGCTTGAAAAATGCACACTTCTTCTTCTTGGCATAAAGCTTGTGTGCCCTCATTGTTTCAAGAACAATGCAAAGCTGGGGTTCATGATCTTCTTCCTGTTTGGAGTAGACTAGGGTATCATCAAAGAAGACAAGTATGAAGTCATCAAGATAGGGCCTAAAAATATCCTGCATTAGCCTGTTGAAGGTAGCAGGAGCATTTGTCAGCCCGAATGACATGACCAGGAAATCAAAGTGTCCATACCTTGTGTTAAATGCCGTCTTTGGGATATCTTCTTCCTTGATCCTTATCTGATAATATCTGAGATCTATCTTAGAGAAGATCTTTGCACCTTGAAGATGGTCAAGAAGTCCATCTATTCTTGGAATGGGGTATTTGTCTTTAATGGTTGATTGATTCAACCCTCTGTAGTCAATGCATAGCCGAAGCGTTCCATCTTTGTTCTTCTGGAACAGCACTAGAGCTCTCCATGGCGAATTGCTAGGACGGATATAGCCTTGGTCTAATAGTTGCTTGAGTTGCTTCTTGAGCTCAATAGCTTCCGGGATGGACATCCTATATGGTCTCTTTGCGATTGGTGCAGCTCCTGGCGCTAGCTTGATTTCATGGTCGACTTCCCTTTGAGGAGGAAGTTTAGTCAGCTCTTCAGGAAATACGTCTGCATATTCCTTTAACCATGAAGGTTCTTCCCTAGACTCCGGATTCTGATCTAGCTTATTTTGTTTAATCAAATAGACAGGTAGCCCTTTTCTAACTCCTTTTATTATCCATGTTGCTTTGGCCAGTTGTATTTTTGGCTTCCCAGCCTCTCCTTGAGTTGTGACTAGTTGCCCTTCAGAATTTTGAAAGGAGACTTGGCCCTTTCCACAGTGAATGTGGGTGTCATTGGGTAGTAGCCAATCCATTCCAAGCAAACACTCGTGGATACCTAGGTTCATTACCCTGAATCTTACCAAAGTCGACTTTCCACCCAGTAGGGATCTCACCTTAGCAGTTTGCCTGGTACAAGAGACCTCACGACCATTTGCTAATTCCACAAGTAAGGTAGGTGCATCTTTTGTGGCTATTCCTAATATTTTTGCACAGACTGGTGAAATGAAGGAATGTGTACTGCCACAATCAATCAGGGTTTTGAAGCTTTTACCTTGGTAATCCGATGGTGTTTGAATCACTGAGAATTGGCGATTCGGGCCTTTCTTGTGAAGAGCGGCGTGAACTGTTGCCCTCTCAATGTCAGCTTCCATGGTTGGATCTTCTTCATCACCGAGCTCCTTGTTGGAAACACTAGCGGTTCTCCCTCTAGCCCTGGCGATGGCTCCTTGGCCATGGATAGCACCTTGGGATGGCCCTTGACATTGTCCTCTGCTAAGTTGGGGACACTGCCTCTTGAAATGACCAGGCTCGTTGCAATGGAAGCAATGAAAATTGCGGCCATTACCTTGTGCAGGAACGAAGTTGTTAGCAACGTTCACCCTAGCTTTCTTCCTTTGTTCCTGGTTTTGGCCTTGTGCTCTCTTGGTCTGAGACCTATACACTCCCTTGTTCTGGTCCTTGTAAGACCAAGTCCTATTACTTCTTGGCTTGGTCTGCACCTCCTGTATTATGGGTGCAGATCGAATGAGCACATCCTGTAGATCTGTTGGGCGCATTGATTCCAAGCGGGTGCTTATAGGTGGGTTTAATCGAGCACAAAACTTTGACACCTGTTGTGTTATGTCCATTTTGTGGCGCGTACTTTAAAAGAGAGACAAACTCTGAATAGTAAGCATCAAGGGATAGACCAAGCTGATTTAATTCATAGAACTCATTCATCTTCTACGTGCGATAGGTAGGTGGTAAATATCTCCCTTGCACAACTCTTTTAATCTTCTCCCAAGTAACTGACCCTTCCAATATCCCTTGGTCTCTGCACCATTGCTTCCACCAAAGTCTTGCTTCACCGGTAAGCTTCAGTTTGGCGAGCATAGCTTGGCTAGCGAGTGTAGTGACCTGCTGCTTCGAAATAATCCTCCATGGATTAGATCCAGACCTCGGCGTCAATTTGGACGGTCCTTCCCTTACCATCGAATTCAAGTGGTTTGATCTGTTTGAGAAGGAACTTCTTCTCCTGAACTACGGTCGTATTTAGTGCAGGGGTCGGACTAGGAATCTGCACTTGAGGTTGCGCCTGGGCAATAAGATTCTTTACGTTAAAAACTTGCTAAACAATTCTCTCATTACATTAGTATGTCCAGTTCAGCTTTTAGCCAAGTGACCTAATCACTTAATTCCTTTACCAACACTTACAGTCATGACAGACAGTGATAAAAATCTTATTCATTCATGTGGGCATAGCCCTTTTGAGTACATTTATTTGGGAAGGTAGAACAAGCTGATTGGGACATCAATTTGGGGAGAATAAGATTGTGTTACATTCAGCTACGGGAACTGAGTAATAATATGGATTGGGGTCATGGATTTTCAGGAATCGATAGGTCATAGGAAGCTTAGGGTATCCCTTCCTTTGATACCTGTTCTCCTGCATATTGATTTCTTCAGTAATCATGAGAGAGATCAGCTCATTAAGATCTAGAAATGGCTTCCGTACATATACTGAAGTAACAAATGATTTCCATGCCTTCTCATTGTTAAGGCCACTCAGAGTGGATGAAACCAAATCATCATCATTCGGCATCGCATCAATTGCTGCTAAAGCATCTACAATGCTCCTCACCTTCAACACACACTCATTGACAGACATTTTCCCTTTCTTCAAGGCATTCAACTCTTGCTTGAGTTGAATCTTTCGTGCCTTTGTATTTACTAAAAACATGCTCTCAAAAATTGTCCAAGTTGCATGTGAAGTTTCTGCATTCCTGATATGTCCCAGCATAGTATTATCAATGACTATAGATAGCCAGTACATCACCTTTTTATATTTCGCATTCCACTCTTTCCATGCTTTTAATTCATCTGTAGTCGGAGGGATACCCAGCTCTGGCTCCTTTTCTTCACCTGAGACAAACTCATAAAGTCCCTTTCCAATGAGGAAGTTTGTCACATGGAACTTCCACGAAGGGTAGTTGTTCTTGTCGAGCTTCTCAATAATGGGATTTCCGCTATTCTCTGCCATCATCACAAACAAGGATACAACACAGCAAGCTAGTCTTCTGTAATCTTTCACAACACGTACACAGCACTACACCAAGCAACCTTTTTCACTGATTGCTTAATAGTACATGTAATCTGCAACCTATTTGTAGATAAACCTTATGTTTGCTTCCTGCAAATACCTCAAAAATTACAGATTCGCAATCTATAACCTGCACACCCACTTTCGGTCAATACAGCCGAAATCACAGTGTACCTTGAAACTGTTGTCTGCAACCTTGCGACTCTAAAACGTTGAAACGGCCTCAGACGCCCAAAATAACTGCGATAGAGCCCTAAAGGGCCAATCTGCAGAATATACAGTGATCTGCTCACACACCAAATCTCATAGCAATCTGAGATTTTTGCTCGACCCTACTTCGGGTGCCTCCACAGGCACTATCCAAGAGAGAGAGTGGAAGAATGGGAGATCTTCTTACCCGTTGCTTGCTTGCTCAAATCTTGCTTCTTCTCCTTCACTTCAGTCTTCGAAATCAGCCTCTCTCAGTGGCACGACTCTGATACCATGTCAAAAATCGCGTGGTGGGGGGACTTGCTTGAGCTGCGGCGCCAAACACACACTGTATACACAAGAGGAAGCTCACTCAAGAACACAAGAAGAGAGATGGAGGCCAAAATGTTTTCTTGTTGGATTTTTCTTCTTCTTCCACACACTATACAATGTACACAAAGTATAGATAAGATACAACATAAAGGAAAGTGGCCTACTAAGTCAAACAGTGCATAACTGACTACACTAATTGACTGGCGCTATGTCTTTGCCAGCTATAGGTAGGTGTAATAAACTAAATATAATAAGTGATAAGTCAGTGGCCATGTGAGTATCATAATGACCACCAACGTGCTAAGTGTAGACATGCAAACCCATCTAGCCAGGCGGTCCATCATCAATGTCCACACCTGTTGAGCTTGCCATCTCAACAATAACCAGAAGTATAAAGTCTGTAGAGGCTTTAGTGAGAGCAACACCTGCAAAGTGTGGGCACACCATAAACATGGAAAAACACCAAAGGCTGTTGCAGAAAAGGCTAAGTGTGGGTACCACAAACATGGTGGACATCTTGAGGCTGTAATAGGGCCTCACAAAGTGTACAGAGGCTGTAGTACAAGGCTACATGAGGAGTTTACAAGTTTATGTCCAAAGCATTAGGGATAGACAATACAAGGCTAAAAAAGTCTATCCAAATAGAAGGACTGATGAGGTTTTGTCCTTCTTCTGGTGGTCTTCTTCTTCTTCTTTTGCTCCATGGTCTTCTTCTTCTTTAACTGAAGCAAGATGGGCCTTTTTTGGGACCTCTTTTTGGTGTGGCAGAACTTCTTAGTGTGTCCGGTCCTTTTGCAAAAGTCATAGAAAAGCTTGTCCTTCTTGCCTTTGTACCTGTTCCAACATAGAATTCTTGTTCATCTCTAGAGGTTATAGGTTCTTCCTTAGTTTTTAGCTTCTTTTCCTCCTCTAACAGTGATGCCTGGATATCAACAAGCTTAGGGTTTGGCATATTGATTAGAGTTGTTGACACATTATTATATTCAGGAGGCAAACTTTTGAGCAGAACACCAATGCAAACATCTTCTTCCATTTTAATGTTGATTCCTACAAGAACTAGGTTAGAAGTCCTTCCATGTAATTTAGATGTGTGGCAAGTGATGTGTTGGACTTCATTTCAAGCCTGCAAAATTCAATCAAGAGGCCATACTTTGATAACTTAGACTGTGCACCAAACAAAGTGTCAAGTCTCTTCCATGTATCCTGTGAAGTATCACAGTTATCCACATGGTGGATATAGCTGTCATCTACCTCCAGTTTGATAATGGCCTGAGCCTTATCATCATTCTTTTGGTAAGTGACTACAAGGTCTGCATCACGAGGCTTCTTCTCTTTGCCACTAGTGATAGCCCAAAGACCCTTCTTCATTAGGATGAGCTTGATGCGGGTCTGCCAAGTGTGAAACCAGACCCCTTTAAAGCAAATTGTTGGAGAGTCCTTGCCCATGTTGGACTTGTAGGAACGACAACAAATCAGCTCCAAAATTATCAGATTTCAGTAGAAGAACTGATCTTGAATGTGCTAACAAGCACAGGTTCCCAATAAGCATTGAGTGACCAGTATCAGGAGATACTTGTGGAACCAGATGCTTGAGAGATCTTCAAATATTTAGTGAGTCTTCAAGAACTTATCTTCAAGGTTGTATTCCCCTTCTTGATTTGATGCTGGTAGTAGCCCAAAAATCTCAGACTTGATGTGAGGCAAAATTGATATAAGTGACAAGAGTCACTAAATAAGTGTTAAGAGACACTACGATACTATGCTTCAATCTTGCAAGAAGTCACCATGATCTCCCAGGCTCCTCAATGATTTGATGTGTATACTTTCTTGAATCTTTAGAGAGTAATTGGATTTAAATGATAATGCCTTGGCTTGAATGCCAGGAGAGAGAAATTGAGGTGGTTTTGAGCTTGAGGAATATTTGGCTATGGAGGAAGGATTAGGGTTTTTGAGAGTAGCCCGGTTTTTCACTCTGTGTGAGTTGGATAGTTGATCATTTTCAAAACTTTTTTTTATAGAAATGAAGCTTGGTAGATAGCCTATCAAATCCCCATGATCCCTTGCCAGATTGCACAGCGCAAGAGAGCATGCCATTGTACGGACGCAGACAGGTGCATAATGAGGTAATGAGCTGAGAAAACAGCAATGCTAGGCTGTGGGTTGCCTAATGTGGACAATTTTTGTGACAAGATGAAGCGGATTGAAGTCATAGGGGCGATTCCTTAGAAGGAAACATGTAGAGATAATTCCTGGATGTGGAGATACAAGATGAAGCGGCTTGAAGTCAGTGGCTTGAAGTCAGGGGCAATTCCTTAGAAGGAAACATGTAGAGATAATGCCTGGATGTGGAGATATAAGAGCTCCGAGAAAGGTTGGTACTGCCTGGCTATGGCTGCCATGGAAGGTTGGTGAAGATAGAGTACGAAAATGAACTCATTGGTTTGAGCAAAGTTGGAGAGAGATTGGAAGGGAGGTTTATTGATGTGAACTGATGTATGCCATGCTCACAATGGCTTAGATACCATGTAAAAACATGGATCTAGAACATGGCTTGAGGCGAAAGCTATGGAGGTTGGAAGAGAAAGAGTGAGTTCATGAAGACAATGACATGATTGATTGTTACACAAGTGAATTAGGTTCCAAGATGGAAGCTTGGACTCATAAACACAATCTTGTGTATAGACTGACAATGACATAGAGACTTTACTGAAGGACAAAAGTACTATGACATTGCCTTAGAAAAGAGAGCAAGTACAATGCTTTATAGGAACTAGATTGTAGCACTTCTCCTACTGTGCTTATGGGATTCTAGTCCTGAGCCCACACTGCTCCATACAAAGAGGCTAAGTAGGTGTGATTGCAACAATCTCAACAAAACCTCCAACCTCCATAGCTGCACAAGTGAGGAAAGAGAAGAGAATAAGGAGAAGAAGAGCTTCTCCACGGTCCCTCACTCTCACACACTCACATTCCCTCTCTCATGCATAAGAAGAATGCAAGAGCAAGAAAAAGAAGAGAGCTAGTTTGTACGAATACAAAGAATGAGCTTATCTATTCACTTTTTGACTTTTATACATGCCCTTCTCCCCATTGGGCATCCAATCCATTTCCACGACTGGCCACTCGGCCTTATCCTCTTTTTCCCTTTCTTTTCTATTCTTTTCCTATTCTAATGGCTCTTCTACATGCATCTTTTCATTTACAACTTGCACACATGAGGGAGCTTGGCGCTCTTTTACAAGGGGAAAAATGTGTTTTATTTCTTGCGTGTCTTGTTCTTGATTTTTAACATTTTTCCCTCACTCTCTTGGTCTTTTTTTTCCAATGAGCCATCCTTTTATGCTCCTTATTAGGTCTTCTTTTTGCCTTGTGTGGTTCATAGGGTTAACAATGGCATCAGTCTGGAGGGCATCCTAGAATCTACAATGAAAATTCAAGCTAATTCTATAGATGCTTTGTTCTTTATAAATAGGTATAATTCCTATTTATAAAGAACAAAGCAGGATCCAAGTAGTGATGCTAAAAAGTGTGCTTGCACGTGCAATGGACAATAAAAACCCCAATGCCTTTGTTATAAAAACTATCCATGATGCAATAACAGTACTCGGATCTAGAGCAGACGATCTTGAAAATTTGAAATCTATATCGACTCTGATAAACATAGGTAGAGAGGAAAAAGACACTTTATGAGGGTTTAGGGTGTACTAAGAGCAACTATATAAGAATCATCAAGGAACTACGAATAGGAGCAAGATAAATAGCATGGTAACCCCCAAGCATAGCAATGCAAGTGATATCATTTGCACATGTAAGAACATTAGAGTATAAACCCTCACTTCAACAAGAAGAACAATAAATCATAAAATTAGAGTTGGAGATGGAGGAAAATACTTGAAACCTTGCAACCACAAGACAAATACTCTAAACCAGGTAAGCAACTAGCAAGAAAGCTGCAAACCAAAGCTCCCATGACAAGCTAAACTAGAGAATAGGAGAAAAATAAATCAAAGCACACAACAACTTATATTCAAGCTCCATCTTAGGCATTCGAGTAACTTCCAAAGTTAAGAGATAAGAGATTCCATGATCCACAACACAAGAGCCTAAAAACCTGACAACAACAATAAGAGGAAAAATCAACCACATCCAAAAAGGAAGATGGAGGAAATTTTATCATTAAGGCATTGATCAAGTGAGGGAAGGGCATGGTTAAAGAAGAAAAATAATTAGAAAGAGCCAAAGAAGCATCCAGGAAGGAAGAAGAGGAATGAAGGCTAAAGCAACAAGAGAAGGAGAAGTGTATCGAGAAACAAGAGGAGAATCACATAGCCCTAGCCATTAGAAAGTCAATGGAGTAGCCCTAAAGAGTAGAAGGACTGGCATTAATGAACCTTAAACCTAGAAAATCTATTAGAAAGAAAGCACCAATACAATAGGATCCATAAGAAGGCCACTAGTCATGGGCAAGGGTAAGACTCCAATAGAAACAGTCCTTTCTTCATTGGTACTAATCACATCACCTATCCTAGTCCCCACAACAAAAGACGTACTAGAAGCAAATTAGAAAGCGTGGTTTACAACCTTGCTATACAAGTTGCCATGCTCTAAAAGATCAATGGTCACAAATGTAGAGTCTGGTCAGAAAGCACCTAAGATACCAAGGGTGTGACTTAAGTACAATATAAGGCTTTAAAGAGCTATTAAAAGAACAAGAAGAGCAAAGGGACTAGCTAGATGAGGAGAGGAAGTCAGCCTTAATGGCATTAGAAAAGGAAAAAGAAGCTCAACAGCATATATACAACAAAAGCAATGGAAATCTTTAGTCTAAAGAGAGAATTGGTTGCATTAAAGGAAAGTAATGACAAAGGAAGGGAGTATGAAGAGTTGTATGAAAAATGGGATGTTGAAAGGAAAAACCGAGTGTATCTCAAAAGCCAATATGCCAAAGCCATGAAAGAGAAAGCCAAAGTAGAAGAAGAACTAGAGGAGATGAAGCAACTACAAGGGCAACTAGTAAAAGAGTTAGAGGAAGCAAACTAAGCAAGAGAGGGGGTCCAACAAAAAACCAGACAGCTTGTGGAGTTGGAGAATAAAATTAAAAAATCCATGCATAAGTATGCCCAACTCCAAAAGCAGCTAGATTATGAAGTGCAACAAAGAAACATCTAGAGCCAAACTTGGCGAGAACAACAAACCACATTGGAAGTTCTCTCATGATGTGGTAGAAGAAAGGGCTAGAGTAGGTTTAAAGAAAGGTAGGTTAGTGGAAGGATAGGAATATGGATGCACTATGAAATATGGCCACTTGTTTAGCTCAAGTTGAGTGTGAAAAGAAACGGGGGCAGTTGAAAGAGCTAAAGCAATAATGGCAGTAATTGCAAGATTAGCAATAAAGCTTCAATAACACATTGCTTAAAGTGTGGGAACCATGTGAGAATAACACAATGGACAATCTCGAGAATAATCTACAACTCACCAAGAAAGAACTCAAGCACACTATAGAGTTAGGAGTCCCCCAATAAGAGTATAGCATGATAAGGGAAGAGCATGTGCTACAACTTAGGGAAACTCGACTCTCAAAATATGGGTGGAAGATAATTAGAATAGGCACCACAAAAACAATCCAGACAAACCACAAAAGAACCTCCATCATCACCCTTTGTACTTGAGATGGATTGAAAATAGAAAGAATGTGAGAAATAGCTATCCCCACAGTCAAAAATTGCCATAAAGATAGAAAGAACACCCACTCCTTTAGAAGGAATCATAGAAGCCATGCAAAGAAGAAGAAAGACAATGGAACATCTCAATCAATGTGAAATGTACCCTTTCCACCAAGAGGGGACTACATCTCAATTAGCTAGGATAGGGAACTCAACACTTGGGAGCATTGGGAAGCTTAGGAATTTCCCATGTGGTTTGCTTTCAACTTTTCTCGTAGACTCAAAAAGGTTCTACCACTAACAATGATGCAAAAAGTAATTTAGATGTCACCAAGACTAGGGAAGAAATTATTAGAGTAGAAGACTCTAAACCCTAGATTGTGGTAGCGAGAATCAATAGATTATTGGCAAGATAAAATATTAGAGGTATTGAAGATTGTAAAGGGATACAAATCTTAACTAGCTTGGAGAAGGAACATATTAAATGACAACATGGAAGAATGGGTAGCTTTCTATAGCTCACTACCTTTGAATGAGGGAATCCCACCTATATGCATTATCCTCCTAAAGGCATGGAGTTGACTATGACTTTGCAAAACATAGTAGATATGATTCCCTTTAATTTTTTATATCAATATAGATAAGTCAGAAGACAACCTCAAGATCCACCATGGTGCCTTTTTTGGGTGAGCTTTTGAGCCATGAAATAAAAAAGATGATCTTTTGTTTATCATTTCGAGCAATCTCATGGTCCTACCCTTACTTAGCAGCATCTCTAAGTGTTCACACTAGTGCTAAGCCCGCACATAATGCTTGTCCTTTCCAAGATTCAACATTCCTTGTTCGTTTCCATCATTTTCCTTCAAAAGCGCACAATATCCAATATATGTATGAATGTAAGGATAGATAACTTAGAGATGAGGCCAAAGCACACCATACCCAATATATTTATAAATTGAATGATACAAAACTTCCTTCAAAAGACTAGGCTAACTTTTCTAATAAATTAATGAGAAGTTTGGATGAATCCAAATACATGCAAGGACTTATCTTAAGGTGTACAAATTGTCCAAACTCAAAAATGTAAAAAAGTAATGCATTTTACGAAAATTAGTGTTTTCATTTACTTTGAGAAGGTTTATGCAATTTTGCCCACATAGCCTTGTAGAGAAAGGCTATTCTAATTGTTTTCAGTGATTGGATGACCATATTCAAAGTTTTTATAACAAAGTTATGGCTAAGACAAGTTGCAGCTAGAGACTTAAGACCTACACAAAAACAGAAATAGGGGAAAACAGAAAGCAAGACATAAAAGGCAAAAGCCTATGATTTTAGTATGAAAAGCAAGGCAGTGAAATTCTACAGAAGATGCGTAGTTTGATATATGAAGGCTTGGGAGAAAATTCAATAGTTGATATGCAATCATAGCTAAAGATGAAAGTGTTCACCTATGCCTTGGGTTCCTTCAATCCATGAAGGATCCAAGATACGAACATCAAAGATTTCTTAAGGTATTGTTTGGATTTCTTTCAAGGTTTCTAGTTGAGATATTCTTCATCATATTAGGGAGGATTACTTGGATTGTATAATGCTTATAAATAATAATACATATAGTTACTTCTTGGAGTCAATCACATTTTATTTTTCGTCTTGTTTGAACTCATTATCCCTTGCATATTCACACAAACTCCCTAACAATTCTCGACTAGCAAGGTTAAGGTTCTATAATGTATAAATCTTGCCTTCTTTGCATGCTTAGCAATAATAGACAAATGGTCTACAATGCTACATATCACAAACTATCCCTCATCTATAACATATCTAATGTAAAATGATACAACAACCATCAAGAGAGAAATAGAGAAAATATTCCATGGCTAATAGTCTATAGGTCCATCATCTCCATACTAAGACTAGTGGGAAAGTCATCCCACACTAGCTTAGCCACAATCGTACATGGATTCTCCCCATGGCACAATGCACTACTTTCCCACACTAGCTAGTGTGGAAAAGTCATCCCACACTAGCTTAGCCACAATCGTACATGGATTCTCCCCATGGCACAATGCACTATCAATATTCTTCAAAAATTCATCCACTCTACATAGTGTAACCCACATGAAGAAGTTAATAGTAGACATAGAAAAAATTTATGAAAGTATCAAAACAATTTAAAAATGCTCATATGGTAGGCCGTTTCACAATGGTTACCATATCCTCTAAAATTACCTTTGTCATCATATCAAACACCTCTCTCCTTTGTCCTTGGTTGTCTTTTCTCTCGTCCAAGCATCTCTTTATGCAAGACTCTCATCCTAAGGCACACAAGGTAGACCTCGTCCTCTTGCTACTAGTGGAACCTAACTCGATCTCCATTTGTATGAGCCTATTTGACATGCTTATGTCTTCACCTTCTCCCTCTTTATCATTATCTTCATTATCCTCATTTTCCTCCTCTCCCTTGTGCCGAGTTACTAAAAATATACTCCACACACATTATGTCATTATTGAGAAAAAATGATGCACTAGTAGCTTATGATCAAATAGCCATTTTTATTGTTTACCTTCCCAAAGGGCTTGCTCCCAAGGATGGATGTGTCCATGTGGATAGTCCAACCACCATGGACACTCTCTATACTCCCAATCACTAATTTTTCATTCCTTCCATGAGTTTGGATACATGCCCTCGGCACCTCTATATTGGCCCAAACCAACATGGCTTCTAGCATGTCCAAACCTCCCTCCCTCTCTAAGGTCCTTGCCCACTTGCACGATGTAAGTAATTGTATTAATTTTTAATGTATACTCTACAAGGACAAACAATACATTGTTCAAACAAAACACCTACCTATAAACCACTCTCCTTGATTCTTCTAGCTATGATTGTTGTTCTACTTCCTTACTTACACTAGCATCTTTCCATAGACTATGGAATGTTTCATCTATATGTTTACTCTATGAGCATCCCTCTAGTACTTACAAAAGTCTGAAGGTAAATTGGTAATAGCTATCTATAACTCCTCAATCAAACCCTCACATGTATGTGCAATATATACTCCCAACAGAATTCCTTATGAACATAAGTAAGCAATCTCTTGTTATCACAAAACTTAGCTTGAGCTATGGTATTTTGAGTTTTTCTATAATTAGTATGTCAAGATCTGCTTTTCCTACAACCATTAGAGAGTTAGATACAATTTCCAAGCACATTGGCATACAAATATTAATCATGTGCAACCAAATAGTATACCTTCAAGGAATGAGCTTGGAGATTGCAATGATATAAAATTTTTCCTTCATTCTTCGCATCACACCCTTCTTTGTCCAATCGAATGAGAAGAGCAATTGGAAAAACTACTCTCCATTTGTAGGGTTTGCAATAATAAACATCTTGTACACTCTTCTTTGTTATTCATACCACACCCTTCTTTGTCCAATCGTATGAGAAGAGAAATCGGAAGAAACCCTCTCCATTCATAGGGTTTGCAATAATAAAAAACTTGTACACTTTGTCTTTGAATTGTGACTCTTATGTTTTAATTATCCTGTCATGCTTGCTGCAATACTTTGCATCACTAGGATGTGTCCTATCCACATTTGCAATTATTGTCCACACATGTACAAACTAGCTCTATAGTTTCAAGCCATGTTCATATAGTAAACACAAGTATTCCAAGTGCTTTAGAGTTACTTTAGCATAGTGTTAGTCAACAAAATTTCAACAATATTTAATGAGGTACCTTCCATACAAGTTGTTCCAATAACGTGGCTAGGATATTGTACCATGGTCGCCTTTCTATAGCCATATCATATTCTTCCCATCTAGACACATCATTACCCAAGTTGCTCATCATTGAACTCTTATTAGCTAGCCCAAACTTGTGAAGATAGCATATCTCTTGTGAGAGCATCAGGGTAATGTTAGTTCATGCTATCTTGTAACAATTTCTAAACTATGAATACATGACGCTTCTCCTTTAAGAAAGTTATAGATTTTTTCCAAATTGAAATTAAAAATATAGAGTCACTAAGCTATGTCCTATCCCAAATAATGAATTTATTATTGTTGAGATCCTCCCAAACAATGCCATGAAGCTCATTTTCAAACTCATCATTCTTAGTTGCCCAAATTAGCTCCCACTAATGTAAGTCGAGATTTGTCACTTCCATGACTTTGTCAAAACATGGATGCATGACAAAAACGAGCAAAGGAGTACTAGTAGTCCTATCAACATATCTATCAAATACGTCTTTGCAATTCTCAACCTGTGTATCCCAGTCTTATCACCTCATTGGGAACCGATCTACATAAAGGCACTAGTGGAGGCTCTAATTCCCTCTTGATGATGAAGGTATCAATTACACTTTGCAAAACATCAATCTCCAATTATTTGCCAAGTAGTTTGTCATAACATTGTGTATCAACAATGAAATTGCTTGTGTCAACATCACAATCATTTTCATGGGTTACATCCCCTATACTAGTGGTGTGGGATGGGCTTGCAAGTTGTTGGCAAGTACTAGCACCAATACTGCTCATCATTGGTGGCAAACCTGGATGTTGGTGTGCAATGGACTCTACATGCACAATAGGATTCTTTGATACCAAGAAAAACTTAGGTGGATTCCGATCCCCCGGGGTTCTAGAAGTAGCCTCCTCACTCATTGTGCATTGGACAGTCTTGGACCATAATCCATGATCCTATGGAGGAGGTGTGTTCCTCTTTGGTAAACATTTACGGGGACCAATAGTAGTCCTGAATTTACATGTATCAGATATAACTATGGGAACTCAATACCAGTGCTCTATGCCAAATCACCATAGAATACTTTTTCTTTTCATGAGCATAAACCAAGGGGTCATCCCTCATGCTACCAATAGCAACATACCGCACAGTGATGTTCCCAAGAAGACACAATGTGATGACAGATATAGATTTCTAAATTACCATAAGAAGACACAAATCAAGCTTTAGATTACTAATATTGAATTGGACTATCCACCACACAAAATTTACACAAAAATATTAAAAAAAAACCTTTATAGGGATGCTAAAAAAGGTGGGCAACATAAACAAGGAACAATAGTTTACTATGGAGTCTTTATTGAAAGACACTATTACTTAAGCACTTGTTGTAAAATATTAGACCAACTTTAAAATTCAACCCATTAACATGTGGAATAGAAAAAGAACAAGTGTCAAGAATGGAAACAACATGGTGGTGAGAGATGCAACTTAGCATGCTAGATAGTTAATTGGATGTTGGTCATGTGGAAGGTAGGGTTTCTTATCAGCAATGATGATTCTTGATGGAGCAATTTGTGCTATCAATGATATTGACTAAAAGTAGCCAAGAGAGGTATGGTGAGGCAGCTAGACATATGGGATAATAGTAAGAGAGATCATGGAGATAGGGATCATTACCCACAAATCCAAACCTTAGAACAAAAATGATTGGGTGGTGTTAACTCTAAGAAAGAAGAGAGATAGTATGCCACCCCAACTAAGATAATAAGAAACCCCTATTTGAATTGGCCATGAGAAATGGTATGCTAATAAATATTGAATAATGGGATGCATCATTAAAAAGAAATAATTAGTACTAGTTATAACAAGAGATAAAGTAGCATCCTTATGATCCCTTGCATCATGGAGAGGACTATAGTGCTTGATCCCTATTATCAACTAGGAATCACTATTATCCTTTAGCATGACTATAGGTTTTGAGGCAAGAGCATGCTTATCATGAGTGATAGGATTATGGCTTGAGGGACTAAAACCAAGAACACCATGAGTGTCTTACCTTGACTGTGGTACCATGACTACATGATACTATATCTTACCTTGAGTGTCATGTCACTAAGTTTTCACCTTTAGAACGAAAAGAGCATCACCATGACAATAACATAGCATCCACCATGAGTGATGTTTACCATGACCACATAGGATTAAAGCTCGAAATACCACACTTAAGAGTATTTAATTACATTTCCTATATGCATATTTGAGATGTAAAGAGGAGAAAGTTGGATGCAAAATCATAAATATGTGTCTTTTTTGGGCATGAGCTAAAGATGTATCCAAATATATCTTAATATTGAGTATGAGAAATGTTTCAAACTAGCCCCAACAAAAGATAACGAAGCTAAAATTTCTATCCTTGATAACTCTCTTAAGCAATCCACAATTACTCCATAGACTTCTACTTCTTCTTTTCCTCCCTCAACTTCAGAAACAAATCTACAACTAGCCCAAAGATAGTCACATTAAAGGCATAAGAAGTCCAAAATCTTCCTATACCTAGGATCACCATGAGCGCCAAATCATCATCATAATTGGATCAAACACTACCATGACTTCCATCTCATCACCATGAGTGGATAGGAGAAACAAATCAACATGTCAAACCCAAAATTTCACCATGAGTGATGCTAAATAAACCACCTTGATTGAATTTGGCACAACCACTATTGCATAAAGAGAGAAAAATACATTGCTCTTTATTAAAACACTAAGCTTGGCTTATCAAGTCTCTCTTTTGTGCAAATAATGACCTAAGTTTTGAAACAAATACTATGTCTTCCTCTCATTTGGAGCTCTCAGCTTTCATATAGCCTCCATTAGGAGGGTGAAACTACACAAAATTAAGTGCTTGTAGCCACAGAGGTAGTCTTCTCTACATTTCCCATATGAAGCACTCTAAATGAACAATGGTATGATCTCTAAGTTGCAAATTGATTCCTTCCAATGACAATGTCAATCACCATATGCTTGCAAAAACATTATAGCATTATCATGAGATCTATTTGTGTAATCATTATATAGGGATTCTTTTTGTTTACCTTGCTTAGTAGTTTCATTCCCAATATTATAGGGATTGTTGCTCCTTTGTTCTACTTTGGAATACCTCCTGTTAATGCTATAGGTGAATGTGGGAGACTTTGCTCAACTACCAAGACCCACGAACCGCTTATTACTTCAAGTGTTTCAAGCCACAAGTGTAATGGCTACCTCTCACATAGCTGTACATGCTCTCACACCTATGAGTGTAGTGAGATTATCTCCATGCTCGATTGAGTTCTTTCTATCTCAAGCACTTCGGTAGATCCATGATCTAAGGTGCAAGCTCAACAAGCTCGATCCTCAAGCTCCAAGCTCCATGCTCCATTGCCACACGTGAGACAAGAGAAGAGAAGAGAAAAAGAACAAGAGAGGAGAAGATGGAGAGCTTCTCCACCATGGTCCCTCACCCTCACACACTCACTCCCTCTCTAAAGCACAAGCTTAAGCAAACAAGAACAAGAACAAGAAGAAAAGAGGAGAGCTAGTTTTGGCCACACACAAGAATGAGATTCTCCATTCACTTTTTAGATTTTATGCATGTCCTCATCCCTTTTGGGAACCCTATTAACCCCAATTCGAGATGGAGAAAAAGAAGTCAAAGAAAGCCTCATCAAATGTAAACAAACCAGAAGAAGCAAGAAGGGAAACAACCAAAAGCACAAGCGTAGCCTCAAAAGCTAAGTCAAAGGCAAAGGCATATTTTTTAAAGGCAGGGTGCCCCTAAAACTCTTGTAAAAGAGTGCGGCTCCCTCCAGTGCAAATTGTAAAAGGTAGAAGGGCATAGGTAAAAAGAAAGGGCAACTAGAAGGGAATGGGAAAAGAGGACCTTGCCACAATGGCCGATCATGTAAAAAAGGGGATGGGTGCCCAAAGGGATAAGGGTTTTGAATATAAACTCAAAAAGTGAATGAGAAGCTCATTCTTTGGTGTGTGGCTAAAGTGGAATCTTCTTCTTCCCTTCTTCTCTCCTTCTTGCTTGCTTATGTGTGCTTGAGATAGGGAGTGTGAGAGTGTGAGGGAGTGAGTGTGTGAGGGGTAAGGGATCTTGGAGAAGAAGCTCTCCATAATCTCCTGTCTTCTTCTCATTTTTGTTGCATTTAGAGTAGAATAAGATCGAGAAATCGACGCGAAAAGCTTTAGGATTGCTATTGTAAAATAGGCCCAAACAGGGCACAAAATGAGAAAAAATGAGGAAAAAGAGCACTTAGATGTGTTAATGTCGCAAGGGAAGTGATTGGAGAGGTCAAGGCAAGGGTTTAAAACCCAAGAGATCAAGGGAGAAGCTCATTTGCAACAGTAGCATTGAGAGAGAGAGAGAGAGAGAGAGAGAGAGAGAGAGAGAGCTTGGAGAGACCCATTCCTTGCAACCAATCGATCAGTCTCTACGAGCATTTTTCGAGCATGTCACATATATGAAAACATTAACCTTTGTCCATTAATCTATTCTAAAAGTGCTTGCCACCTAGTATGCTATTAGATCATGCAAACAAATCAAAAGTCATCTTCATTGTTGCCACACACCATCGCACTCGGCATGTTTCAGTCTCACAGACTCAGACAGCCAAACCCCAGAATGGGCCCTCAACCTCGCCCACTCAAACCACCATATTCGATCATCTGAATCAAACATTCGGGCACTTAGCCCACCTTGCCATGTGGCATTCAACCCAGGAATTTAGACACGTCATTCGGTCGATTTGGCCCACTTGGCCTCGGACGGCACTTGAATGGGGCCAAATCTGACACTTGAATCCTACAATTCAAACCAACCTGACCAAATTTAGATTTCATCTGAATTGACACTTTTTGACCCTCTGACCTGGATCCCGGAGAGCAATGCTGACAAACATAACACCTTTCTAGTGCAAAAAATGAGAGAACCAGTGAATTGCAGATCTAGCAACAATGCTAGCCCACTTGCTATCTGTCCACCCTACTAAGAGCGCCAAACTTATCCATAGACCCTCAATTAGACCTTGATTGAGTGGAAGGACACATCACAGACCTCCTAGAGTTCAATGAGAGTGGCCAGCAACTGAGCTTAAAGCCCTATTAGGCCAATAACGTAGATGGGAGTGCTGAAGCTACATTTACCATTCTGCATTACAGCCCACATTATTTTTTGACTCTTGAAGTGTACATGAAGAAAAGCTGAAAGCCTAATTTTGCATAGTGCACAGAAAAGAGCACACACACACACACACACATAGTGATAGTAAATTGAGGATTGTTTGTAAATAACAAAGAATTCACTCAGACTTAAGAAAGTAAATAAACCCACTAGTAGGAGAAGACCCTGAGACTTAGACAGGTAATCAAGAAACCCAAGTTGTAGGACCAAGAGGAAGACACAACACAGGAGTCAGACACATCAAGGACCAATATCATTAGGGAAGTGAATCTACTTGACTTGATCAACCTCATCGATAACCTGATGGAACAAGAGGGTGCAGACATGGCACAAACCAACTCGAATCATAGACGCAAGAAAGAGCTCAATCTGGGGGATTTCTCGGATGAAATCGAAAACCAAGTATGATTTACAAACCCGGATGGACCACCCACGGTAGGCCATTTGAGGATATCTTAGCAGACCTCGAAGAGGAGAGGAAACTAGCGTGGAAAGCTTTGCAAGGCATATTGGCACACAATCACGAACAACAAGCTAGAAGCTTACGATAGAACGTAGAAATGCGAGAGATCTAGTGAGTGTTAGCCTTAGCAAACAAAAATTGAGCAGGACCTGATACAAAGAAAGAGAGAGCATTAGAGGGAGACCTTACATTGAGCGAGCTTCTCATGAACCAACTATTGGATAACACGTTAGCAGATCAGAGCGCAGCAGCATTGGCAAACTCATTGCTCGCAAGATTAGGAGTCAATCAGGGCTCCAAGAGCTAGTCAAAAATCCTTGTTGTTGCTAAGCAGTTAGTCAAGTACCAGTCAAATGACAATTCCTACAACTTTGTAGAGCAGTTCGAGCAGGTCTGTGAGGCCAACAATCTCACTGATCTCACCCATCACTCGCAACCCTTTGGCCTTATGCTTAGGCGATAAGGGTAGGACCTAGTACACAAGCTTAGACACCGCAAAGCACAATAATTTCAATAACCTCAAGAATCTATTTATTAAGATATTCTAGGAGGCTAGGTACTTGGACAATCTAATATAGTGCGGTTGATGAACGTAATGCAGAAAGACAAGGAGAACATACGGGACTATGTTACCCATGTGCGAAGTCTCTTTAAGAGAATCTCAACAGAAGAACGACCAACTAAGAGAGTGGTGTCCACCATCTTTATCAATGGAATACGCAATGAAGAGCTCTACAAGGCCTTGGCAAGCAACTCAAGCTTGTAGTGAGACACGTGACTAAGGTCTTTGAAGAGGCCATTCGAGTGGATGACCAGCTCAAGGAGAGGAGCTCCAGGAGCTCAAACCAAGACAAACCGAGACAAACCGAGACAAGGCTAGCTCTATAACCTCAGAAAGGGCAACCACATCCAACAAATGGTTAGTCCCAAGTAGCTAAGATAAGGGAAAGAGTGCTAACCTAAGCTAAGAGCTAGCAAAAATGAAGATGGAGCTAGCGAGACTACAAAGATGATGAGGAGACCTACGCACCCATACGTCCAATGCGTGTATTGTGGTGAAAACCACCTCTCAGATGAGTGCCAAGACCCTAGGTCCCGACCATGCACCAATTGCGGTAGATTTGCCCATGATGCCATGCATTGCAGACTGTCGACAAGGAGACTCCCATACTTGCAACCTTACAACTAGCCTTACCTAGGGAATAGGCTGTCAAATTTCTTTGGGAGGGGAGCCCCATTGGCTCTCCCAGCACCTAATGACACTAAACCAGTCATTCCTAGCATGGAGATAAATCCTAGAGGCATATCTTGGCCACCTGGACCTTTTGTAACCCATTCCCCAAGGGACACTCCAGTCCACTATGTGGAGGAGTTGAATGACAACGAGCCCTATGTGAACCCTTATGTCTTGTACAACGAAGAGGGCAATCCAATCCTCATGGATTATCGACCAGTACCGGTGATGGCACTAGGTAGAGGTAGAGGCAGAGGCTTAGAAGGGCAGACCTAAGAGTTGATCTCGTGTTGACTTGCGGTCACCCAGGACGCATCTCCACATGTTGGCCTGAAAGGGAACAAGCCAATCGAGAAAAGGCTAATCTTAGATGCATTGAGTGTGGAATCACACATCTCTTTGCCAATTGCCCTAGATGGTTGCCATCCAGTATCTTGGAAATCATGCCATTAGTCCCATTGGGATTGCTTGATTTTGAAACACTCAACGGTGAGGCCACGCCTATCCATGTTGCATGCCATGACCCGAGCACAGACAAAGCAAGTTAGCATATCACTACCAAAGAGCTTAGAAACTTAGACAAAGCCTCAATCAAAAATAAGAGCCGTAGGTGAAGAAAAAATAAAATTTTTGCAAAGGTCATACTTAAAACCAAGAGTGCCACAACACTGCTTGTTAGAAAGAAGGTCACAGACACAAAGGCAGAGACATCCACTCCTAGGAACACCTACAAGGACGTTGAGCCCATCTTGGAGGACTAGATTGTGCCTTGTATTCTGCCATATTATTAGTAAAAGAGGGTCCTAAATAGACTCCCATCTTCATGACAACCCTACATCAAGGATCCTTAATGACCACACCAATGCTTGCGTGTTTAGGGGGCCCTCTGGAAGCTCCATCAAAATACAGAGTATAAACTCAAGCTTCATTGATAGGCCATGCCATAATAATCAGCTCACTCATGCGTATGATAATCAAAATCAAGCCAAGAGAGAGGATGTATAGCAGGCACAATCCCTTCTTCCTCACTAAACTCGATAGGAATGCTAGTCGGAAGTCGTTGACAATGGTGGTAGTAGACCTTAATTTCCCATGTAAAGGATTTGTCTTGCCACTCAATAACCTGATACCCTTTGCTCCACCACATCACTCGATCTTGGTGGTAACGTTGCTCAAGATATGGATGCTCCAGATAGGGAATGATGCGTCCCATCCATTCGTCTTGGTACCTATTGCATGTTAAAAGCTGAATCTTGAAGCACCTGCATAGGCACTAAGCCCAACGCCAACCCTTATACATAATAAGGCTTTAGCTTATTCAAGTTAACTTTGGTCTTAAACTCTACCCCCTGCAAATCTGCTAGAAGGGCTGTAGAGCCATTCTTCCTCAACGTACAATCTTGTATAGTCCATCCCATTTGGGTTCTATTTTTCCTGGAAAGAGCTCCCGATGAGCATCATAATATAGCACTAACTAACCTTTCGCAAATTTGTACTTCTTAGCCTAAAGATCATGAAGAGCTTTCATTCTCCTATTTCCTACTTCTTGATGTAGTAAAGCCTGCAACCAAATCTCATCAAGATGTACCAGAGAAGTATACATTTCTTGTAATGCTTCTCCCTCTCCCAATGAATAATTGAGGGCAAAACACAGAGTGGGGAGCTCTATTTCTAATGGCAAAATGCACTCCTCCCCATACACTAGCTTGAACGGGGTGTGGCCTCTGGCTCTCTTGAATGTTGTGTTGTAAGCCTACACTACCACATATAATTTCTTATCCCAGTCGCACTTTCTTTCCAATACTATCTTGGATAAGATTCCTATCATTTTTTTATTTGTACTCTCAACCTGGTTGTTCATGTGAGGATTATACGGGGTAGTCTTGTTGTGCTTAATCTTCAAAGCTTCAGTCAGGGCCACTATAACCTTGTTCAAGAAGTGTTTCCCTTGATCAGACACAATCTCCCTCAGTGGATCAAAATAGTAAACGATTTGCTCCATGATGAAACTGGTCGTCTCCTTAGCATTGCCCTTCACCATTGCTCAAGCTTCAGACCACTTTGTAAAGTAATTAGTTGCTACAATAATATACCGCTTTTGCATAGTTGATGAAGGGTATATTGGTCCCACAAAATCAATTCTCCATTTTTCAAAGAGTAATATAACCAAAATGGGATTTAGAGGTCATCTATGATTTTCCCTCACATCATGTCTTTGACAAACATCACAACACTTAACATAACCGAAAGAATCTTGGAAAATCGATGGCCACCAATATCTAGCACAAAGAGCTTTTTGGGTGGTAAGGCGGCCAGCAAAATGTCCCCCACATGATGAATCATGGCACTCCTCAAGGATAAATGGTACCTCATCACGTACTACACAATAAAGATAGATAACATCTACTCCTCTCTGATACAAGACACCCACTATAATAAAAAATTTAATGCTTGTTGCTTGATCTTTCTTTTTTCAGACTTCGATAAAGCAGCCCCAAATCCTCCTGTAGATAAATAATACGTTATAGCCACATACCAGGAAGGGATGGAAGTTGTATTGATTTTAAATAGATCTTCAATATCACTTCCCTTAGCCAGAATTTCTTTTGGCTCCCCAAAATCCACAAGAGATTCTACAATACCCTACAGATTTGATGGCTTGCTCCTAATCTCATAATTGAACTCCTGCAAAGTGATTAACCACTTTGCTAAACGGTCAGCGGCTGCAACTTGTTCAACAACAATTTGAGTCCTTCCGCCTTCGTAAAGAACACTACTTCTCATAGAGAATATAATGCCTAAATTTCTTCATCACAAAGACCATTCCAAGGCACAATTTTTCCATGCACTATAGTTAACTTCAATTATCCCCAATTTCCTACTAGCAAAGGCAATTGGATGATACCATTTCTCCTCCCAAATTTAAGCTAAATAGCATCTGATACTATGCATTTTGGATGCTGAAAATATATAGAAAAATTCACGTCTTCTCGGTACGTGCTTTTGATAATTCCTATTCACATCCTCCAAGGATACTTAACAGGCTTCATTCCACTCAAACAAACAGTTAAAATATAGAATGTTCATCAATGGCAATGTTCTTTCCGCTAGTGCATTGATAAATCTTCGATAATATCCCACTGATGACAGAAAGTTGTGCACCTCTTTGGAGTAGGCGGCCTCGTTGAGACTATAACCTTTATTTTTTCAGGGTCGGCAGTCATAATACTAGCTGTACTAACCACATGGCTGAGTCACAACCCATAGGGCACTCCAAATACACACTTCCTAGGGTTAAGAGCAATGCAGAACTATCTGCAATGCTCAAAACATTTCCTCAAAATAATGAGTTGTCACTCCCTTGTGGTGGCTGCCCCATATCGTCAATAAAGACTTTTAACTCCTCTGGGGAGATATCACTAAAGGTCTTACTAGCTATTCATTGCCAAGACCCAAGTGCATTGCATAGACCAAAGGCCATCACATGATATGCAGAGGTACCGAAAGACAGTTATAAATGTCATTTTCAATTTGTCTTCCTCTGCAATAGTCATCTAGTTATATCCAGCAAAGCAATCCATAAACGAATAGATTTCTCTACCTGCTAACTGATCCAAAATCTGATCAATGAATGGCAATGGGTAGTAATCCTTAACCGTCTACTTATTAAGCTCTCTGAAATCTATGCAAAGCCGAATCTTATTGTTCTTCTTCTTTATGATAACAACTGGTGATGAACACCATTCCGTGTGTTGAACCAAAAATATCAAACCAATCTTTCGTAGCTTTTTCAATTCTTTGAATAGCCCGTTGTCGTGCCGCTACTACGTGCACATCGTGTAAAAAAATCTAGAGTGTGGCTTCCTTTTAGATTTAGAGAGCCAATGCCACTTTAGGCATTAGTGTTAGTGTCCATGGTTCAAAATATTAGATTTTTTTGGACAAGTTTTTAGCCAATTTTTAATATTCTAGATATTATCTCTTGTAAAAATCCACAAAAATATAGACAACTTCTAGATTAGGATGACATGTAAAAGAAAGCATGTGGCTTTCAGCCAATTTGAGAGGATTTTATGTAAAACAAGAGATTGACAAAATCGCGCAATGTGCGATCACTGTTTTCAAACAATGAACGACACTCCGAAGGGGGAGGCAATGTGCGATCACTGTTTTCAAACAAAGGTTTAGTTGCAACATCTTTATACCATGAATTTGAAAGTAAATTTGGACAACTTGATATTGAAGACCAACAAAGTATGGAAAATCAGAAGATTGAATTATTCCTTAAGACTGCAGATCCCATTCTACAAGAGAAGCTTGCTGATCACCTAGAAGATGCTACCTCCGAATCAGAAGTCAAGACTGTATGGACAAATGTTACTAATGCAGTTAACATGATTGCTCGAAGAGAGCGGATGCGACTAAGATTGGGCTCTACTTCAACTTCAAAAACTCCATTGATGGAGCTTGTTCCACCTTCAAAATCCCCTATTCCTTTGACTAATCAACCAACTCTTTCTTCTTCTGTTCCTTCTAAAAATGATGTCATGAATGAACTCATTAAAAGCATGCGTGACCTTCATTTGAATCTTACAGAAATTAGTTCCAAGGTGGAGAAGCTAGATGTCAAAGTTGAAAAACGAGGACAATCATCAACTCAAAGACCCATGAGGGAAGGCTTTAAGAGGTGTTGTATTTGGTGTGATAGCCAACAACATGACAAGAGGGAGTGTTCTACCTTCTGTGAGGCTGAAGCACAGAAGCTCGTCTTTTGGAAAGACAGAAAAATTCATGCAGCTGAAACTGGAGCCAAATTTTGGCAATGGTGGAATGAAGAAAATATTAGAATATTTAGCTGTAAAGAATACCTACACAGTAATTGATGCAGCTACCTATGGGCAGCAAATTGAACCAAGTAAATCAAATTTGAAAGCATGTAAAGGTAATGTGAAATTTAAAGTATGCTTGCATGCACTAGATCAAATGGAACGTGATAAAGCAGCCAAAGAAGATTTGGCTAACGCCAGTTAGTGCATTTGAGGAATAACTGGTTGGAAAGAACTGGTAGATTATTTTTCTGCATTTGCACATTTGGCTGACGTCAATCATAAAGAAGTCTTGATTGAAAAAAAGAGAAGATGAGAAGATGAACTAGGGCCTTCCTCTTCTGGCCCTCCAAAATGGGTAACTAGAAGAATGCCTGAACAACCAAAGCTTGCTGAAAATATAACCCCAGATCAAGAGATGGAAGATGCACCACAAACAAAGAAGACTGAAGGAAAGAAGAAAGGCAAGCAACCAGACTACAAATTGCAATTTGACATAGAATCTGCAACCAATCTCAAAAGAGTCCTAGAAGAACGAATTCTGGGAAGCAAAATTGAATTCACCTTAGGCAAAATTCTTGGAATTGCCAAATGTGAATTCCATGATGTAATTATTAATGTAATCAAAAGGAAAAGACAATATGTTGGTGATGAAGCTGAAGAAACAGTGCATGCTTTTTTGCAAGTTCTTTGAGTTTTTGTGCAGGATGAAGAGAAGCTAACTTCACAAGGAATTCATCTTGAAGCAATTAAAGAATTAATTGCAGTAATTGAAGCTAAAAATAAAGAAGTGAAAGCCAAAAATGTAATGGTCAACTGGTCCAAACTAGTTGGACAGCCCACCTCTCAAAAAGAAGGCCGTCTACAGCACATGCATGAGGAGAAACAGGCACAGTTCATTCCAAGCAGTCACTACTCCATACGCATTGGGCAAGAGCAACAATGGAGACAATTGTCAAAATTGGAGAAAAAGAAACACCATGTATTGCACTCTTAGACCATGGCTTGGAGATAAACGTCATGGCAAGGAGTCTCTTTGAAAGTGGCAGATGGCCCATAGAAGTTGATCCAAGTTAGCGAATGAGAGCTGCAAACAACTCTTCTGGAGAGTTATATGCTACATGTCCTAATGTGCAGGTAACTATTGGAGATATAAAATACAATTTTCACTTTTTTATTCAAGACTCTTATAGTTACCCTATCATTCTTGGGCAACCTTACATTTCTGAAGCCCTCTTGGAAACAAAAGCTCTTGATGATGGTTCTTTCTATGCTCGAATCTGAAGCAAGGATAATGAACGAGCTGTCCAATTTCTTATTGTGTGTGTTAACCATCATCGAAACAGAGATCAACTGCGTGATTATCCTATGCCTCCTAATGCCCGAGAATTCAAGGGTTTTCAGGCTACACTGCTATAAAAGGAGGCTATGGCAGTGTGCCATGTAAAAAGATTGAACCTCCTTATGCTACAGAAATTGTGTCTCTAGCAAATTTGTATGTATATACAACCAATAGTATGGGCTATTATAAGTCTCTTCTAGCCATGACTAAAGCTGAAATAAAATATTTATGTCATGTAAAAAGGGAGTTGAAAACTTATGACATGATGGCTGAAAATGAAGATATTTCGGGCATTTTTTTTTCACTGATTACTACTGACACATTAGCTGAAATATATGCAGTTGTTCATACAAAAAATCGGGCTGAAAATCAGTCCATAAAAGTATGTACATTGGATTTTTATCAAACAATGCAATAATTAGTTGAGTAGGAAGACATTGGTTTACTCAACAAGGATGAAGCACAAGTGGAGACAAAATACAAGATGGTGGATAAGAAAGTCAAGCCTATGGCAGTCCCACTACCTCCTGAAAGTGAAGGGCTGGCTGATAGGGCAGTAAATCAGCCAAGTCTTTGTGATCCTTCCAACATTGGTCACAAGTTCACATCCGAAAGTATAAAAGAGCTCAAAATAGGTGAAAATTGTTTCCTTTTGCCAGCTTAAAAACACTCTTTTATGCAAATGCTAATGAAACATGGAAAAGCTTTTGCATTTTAGCCAAGTGAAATAGGGTGTATGGATCCAAATATTGTGGCTCCTATGTTCATTTTTACGGTCCCACATGTGCCTTGGAACCTCAAGCCTATTCCTGTTCCAAGGGCACATTTGCCCAAATTATTGGAACTTCTAAATGAGAAGATCAGAATGAAGATTTTAGAACCTTCTTCAGCACCTTACTCAAACCAATGGTTTACTGTGCCCAAGAAAAATGGATATTTACGATTCATTCAAGATCTACAGCCTGTTAATCGTATCACAATCCGAAATGTTGGTTCATGTCCAATTATTGATGAATTTGCTAAAGCTTTTGCAGATAGAGCAATTTATTCTATGGGCGACCTATATTCACAATATGACCAATTTCAACTTTCATTAGAAAGCCGAGACATTACCACAATGAAGACACCTCTTGGATTGGTCCGCATGTGCACTCTACCACAAGATGCAACAAACTTTGTAGCCCATATGATGAATGCCATGCACAAAGTCTTAAGGGACTTTATTCCACAACTTACTCTTCCATTTCTTGATGATGTACCTATCAAGGGATGTGAAGTCAATGAAAAGAATGAGGAGCTTGATGAAGATGGTTGCAGGACATTTATAGTTAACCATATTCATGATTGTGACAGGATTTTAAAAAGGCTAGAAGAGGTGTATCTTACCCTTCTGGAGCTAAGTCCAATTTTGGAGTAGAAAAAGTCATAGTGGTCGGGTCATTTATGTGGCCCCTATGGATGCAAACCTTCACGAATCAAGATAGATGCCATCAGTAGAATGCAAGAAAAATGCACAAATGTTTTAGAAGTAAGAAGATTTATTGGCGCATGCGTATTCTATCTCATATGGATACCACATTTTGCTCATGTAGTCGAAAATATTTATCAATTATTAAGAAAAGGCCAAAGATTCTCTTGGGGTAATTAGCATACTCTCACTATGCGTAAATTAAAGAAGCCGTTAATTTCAGCCCCCACTCTCAAAAGGGCTGATTATTCAAATGGTCAACCCATCATTCTTATTGTGGATACAAGTCCCATTGGGATAGGATGGGTTGTTGGCCAAGAGGATCTTGAAGGTAATAGGTATGCAATTTGTTTTGGAGAAAAATTTCTCAATGAACGTCAAAGAAGGTGTGCACAAGCAAAAAGAGAATTATGGGGAGTTGTAACAAAATTAAAGTGTGATCGTGAATACTTTATAGGTGCTTCCGCAGTGGTAGAAACTGATTGTCTTCCACTCTTGGGCATGATTGCCAATTGATCTACACCTGACATTGCTATGCTAAGATGGATTGCATATATTAAATCTTTCAACCCTGAATTAAGCATATTGCAGGAAAGGCAAATCCAGTTGCTGACATGCTATCATGTGCAAGATATGACAATGAAGAAGAGCTGATGGAAGAAGATGAAGCTGAAGAATCTATACTTGCTGAATTTCATTCCATGGCTGCTGAAAATACATTTTCAGTTACTGCATATACTGGTCGAATGTACTACAAGGAGGAGGAATCCATGGTTGCATGTGTACATTCATTAAGAGGTACCTTAAGGATGGAAATCATCGTGTGAATGGGGGTTTGGTCCTTGGAAAAATAACTACATGAAAAGGGGGAGGTCACGTGAAAAAGGGGGATTTGGGTTCTTCTTTTTTTTTTTTTTGCAAACCTCATGCAAAGGGAGGCTCATGCCCTTAGTGCCCTCTTTTCTTTTCTTTTTTTAAGCAGGCTTGCTACTTGGGATGGGGGGGGAGGGAGGGGAGCCTAATTCACTTGTGTAGTAGTTGTCTACTCATTGTCAATGTCACATTGAATTTAGTCTTCATCTTCCAACCTTCGTAGCTCTTGCCATGCTCTAGATCCAACATTTTAACATGGTATTAGAGCTTAGTTGAGCATGGTCAGCTCCTCACTCTACTTCTCCAGCTCCCTTTCACTTTTGCCCAACTTGGCATCAGCTTAAGACTTCATTTCCTACTCCAACTTCACCTTCACCTTCACTGGTGGGTGCCTTGGATAGCAGTACCATGTCTACTTGTAGCACCTAGATCTCTCTCCAAAGACAATATCTCCACATGATTTCTTCTAGATATCTTTCCCTCTGCTCAAGGCACACCATCCTATCACTTCACATGTCAACATTGCATACTACAAAAGTCGGCATTGTTGAAATTCTTCATCACTATCCTGAACTGCACCCCTGCTGGTCGTACGGTTGCCATCATCTCCATGCTGCACTATCTATGCTGCCACCATAGGGCTTTGGTAGCCCCCAAGTGGGCTAACCTCACCTAATAGGGTTCCCCAAAATACTCTCTCTGTTGATCACAATCTGAGAAACCCTAACTGTCATCTATGTGCACAACCATAGCCATTGACCTTCAAGGTCATAAAACCTTTCATTTTCTTACTCCTCTTAGTCCACTAAAAACTCTATCACTCCGGTCTTATTGAGCACTTAATTTCCAGTAAAGCTTCACACTAAATCAGCACGAAAGAAGAAGATCAAGCATCAACATCCCACATTGAGCTCCAAGATAGTATTTGTTTAATACTCATGCACTGTTGTTAAACACTAATCATGTTGTGTCCCTTGACACATTGAAGTACAACTCTTTTATTGGCTAATTTACTGTTGATCAAAAATGGGAGAGCTCAAACAAATAGCAAAGTTCAATGGAGAAGGCTTCCATGCCTGGAAGGAAAAGACCAGGTACCACCTCATGAGGAAAGACCTCTGGGATCTCTTTGAAGATGATGAAGGTGATGCAAATGGTGGGAAAGAAGATTCAAAAAGCAAGATCCTTGCAGTAGCTCCACCAAAAACCAAAGAATGGAAGAAGATGAATAACAAGGCAGTAGGCATCATTGCCTGGGGACTAAGTGATGATGTGCTACATCATATCTCTGGCATCAACGGATATGCTAGAACTGCTTGGGAGAAACTTGATAGGATCTTTGGTACCCAAGCAAAGAATTCAAAGGTAGAATTACTCATGTAGTTTTATAAACCGAATATAAAAGATAGTAATTCCGTGATCATACACATTAACAAGTTCAAGAGCCTAAAAACCTAGCTTGCAACTCTTAAGAAGAATATTGATGAAGATGAAGCAATAGTCGTACTACTTGCAAGTGTAAATAAGGATCCATATGAGAATCTTGTGTCCACCCTAACTAATGTTCAGAGTCTCTCACTTAAAGATATTGAGAACTCACTACTTGATGGAGAAAGAAAAGTTAAAAGCAAGGATGCAAAGGAACACACCACCAACAACAGTCTCTTGTACACCAAGTGCACTTATGGAGCAAGAGGACATGGTCGAGGACTCAACACCAACAAAAAGGATTGTCGAATTATATGTCATTATTGTGGCAAGACTGGCCATATAGCTAGTGAATGTTTCCACAAGAAAAGAGCATAGCAGATGCAGAATTATCACCACTAGAACCAGTTCATGAATGAAGAAGAAGATAGTGATGATGATGCTTCCGCTATCATCAACAACTCTGACATATATTTCTATAGAACTTTCATTGTATCTTTCATATGTTTTTCCCATAGTGGATCTCTATGTTTCACTTAGTGGATTTGCTTTGTAAAAAACCTTGCCAAAGATGTAAAGTTTCAAGCTTTAACTTGACTAGGCTGCCTATGAGCTAGTCTCCTGAGCCATGTCACCATGGGGGGGGAGGGGGGGGGGGGGGGGGGGGGGGGAAAGCCAGCAAGTGTAGGGACTCATCATTTGAGGGGAGGTGTCAAGAAATAGACAAATGATGTATGCTCCAAAAAGAGATGTCCTGAATCCCATATGCAAAGTGAGGAGAGTGGAACAACCCAAATTTTATAAAGCATTGTACTTGATTATCACTTTCATAATGATGAATACAATATCATGATACTTTCCTCTTTCACTTAGTATCACTGTTAGTCCAATACACAAGATTGTCTTTATGAGTCCAAGCTTCCAGCTTGGAACCTAATTCACTTGTGTGGCAATTGTCTACTCATTATCCATGTCAACATGAATTTAGTCTTCATCTTCCAACCTCCATAGCTCCTGCCATGCTCTAGATCTAACATTTTAACACCCTGCCTATGAATACATCTTTGAATCTAAGCTTCAGGTCCTCATACTAGTGCTCCAAGTATACATAAATGATGCTATATTAGTTGCCAAGCATCATCTATGATGGTTGAGTATGACCAATACCAAAAGCAACAAATCTCATATGTACCACAACCAATCTCATATGTACCAAGACCAAGCAACGAATGTCATCTGTACCATAAGAAAATAGGCACATTTTTTGGCCCTATCATACTGATTTCAGATTTGTTATGGCTGCTACTAATCATTACAACACAAATGGATAATGATAGTTAGGTCTACAACTTTCTAGATAGAGTCGGTGTCGGTGACTGACTCCTAATCTTGAATCTCAACACAAGTGCAGCTGGGAGATGGGTGGGAGATGGGCTCTCCAAGAAAGCCTGAAGTGTTGTTCCACACTTGAGGACCTTGTTAGTGAACTATTAATGTGCGGTACAAAACTCATGGTGACAGGTCGTCCGAGCAAGCCAAGGTGTCCTACCCTTGATGTGCCTTGAGACTGTGTAGCAAGAGAAGGGCTAGGAGGTTAGAGACCAAGCCAACCAACCAAAGCCACTAGATGCACCTAACTTGAGGACCCCTAAGCGCATAAAAAATGTGAGTGCACCTAACTAATCATGAAGCTTTTTTTCTCTTGTCTTTTCTTTTCCTTTTCTCTTTTTTCTTTTTTTCCATTTTCTCTCTTGTTTCTCTTCTTTTTTTTTAAGTCTTTCCCTAGCTCAAAGCATGGAGTTGTATACTAGAGTGCATCCATGAATATTGAAGACTAAGCCAAGAACTATGAAGTACAATGCCTTGTTGTTGTTGAAGAACATGTAGGTGTTGAAGATTTGTGTGTCTCCTAATGAAGCAATTTGCAACTCTTCCTGTAGAAGTAGATGACCATTGAAAGTTGAAGTCAAGATATGTTGTCATTGAAAAATCGGGACACCATCGGTGATGGATCTTTGTTTTCTTTGTTGCATCATTGAGGCTCCAAGAGGATCTTGTTGTCATTGATGTTTCTGTAGCTTAGGATATTCAAGGAAGCTGCCATTGTCAATGATGGTATCTTCATGAGGCCATAGCCTGAAGCATCAAACATCTTCTATTATCCATGATGTTGTTATCAAGTCTTGAATGTGCAGGTCTTTGCTTAGCCACCTATGGTTTTCTTGCATTCACTCACTGAAAATGTGAGAGTACCCTATAGTAGATGCAAAGTCAAAAGACATAAAGTTTTTTTTTCTTGCATTTCACTATTATACCTTGAGCAAAAGTTGGGTTCTCATACATTGATCATGTCATCACATAAAATGTAGCATTGTTTCAAAAGTTAGAGGGTCTTTGGCTCTTGTTAATGCAACAAAAGAAAGATGTATACAAGGAAACAAAGGTTAGTTATATATAAGGGTCAATATTTTGTAGTTTTTGGGATCCACCAATCATACAAATTCGAATTGTACTCCAACTCAGCAAAAGTATCCAGGTCAATTGGTTTTGTAGCTGGTCCACAAATGTAAGTAATCCAATCATCAAAAGCAAGGATGGCTCGACAAAGTGACAAGCTATATGCAATTCCTCTTCAATCAAAATTTTGTCAAGCAATGGGTGGTATTTCAACTTTTGTGGAAAGTGCAGATACTGAGCCAAGATGATAGAGCATAGTGAAGTGGTCTTAGAGGAAGTTGGATTAGGTTGAAGCATACTGACTATACAACATTGCTCAACTATGGTCATAAGACAACTACCATCACAAGCAATCTCAAGTCAACGAGAAAACCGCTTCTGCAAGAATGGATTCAAGGAATTGCAATTCTACTCAAGTTCATCAAAAGTGTTGATTGGTCTTTGATTTTGGTCACATAAGCATAAGAGGGAATAAGTCAATAGTATGACTACAATTGCTTTTGAGAAAGGGTTTTAACATACTCAACTTGAACCAATAGACTTTTGTGGTAGAGGTGTTCACTCTCTTCCCAAGTGAGATGCTATTTGAAAGAAACTTGGGTGTTAGGCTCTATAGACCATGTGAGGGTACTATTGGATGCCTTGTGTGTTGGACAATCATGATACATATGAGTGAAACCACACTCAATGCATCTAAGGTCAATCTGTGTGAATGTGTCTATCCCCATCCCATTTGCTAGATGTGGCCTAGGCTATTGAGTTGCTAGCTCAGCTGCCATATTATTAATGGATAGATGGATGGGAAGGATTCTCTTTATTATTGACTCCGAAGATTTTAGGACTTGTAGACCTATGGCCTAGTCTGCTATGAGGCACATCAATTGAGTTTTAGGCTCTAAAAAGCCAGATAATACTCTTCTTGCAAATTAAAGTTCTTGTGTGGCTTCTTGTGTGTGTTTCTGTTCTTTTGAATCTCTAGAATGATGTGAATTTGGCTTGGTACTCTTGATAGCTTAGTCAATAACTTCTCTCTCATTGGGCTCTTCTTGTAGTGATTGGAATTTAGCTCTCAATGGTAGCTTGGATGATTTCTCCCCTCAACTTGTTGTGTGTTCTATACCTAGGTGTGGAAATGATTGTTGAGGTTCTGCACTATGATCCTAAATGTCCTTAGGTGATGTTAGCCTAATGTGTGTTGCCTAGCTGCTAGGTATGCTAGGTCCTTATGATATGACAAAGTGTTTCCTAGGCTGCTTGAACTTGGTTTGTATAAGTTTCTTAGTGAATTCTTAAGGCATTTAAATGCTTCTTCCAAAAAATTCATTCCAAAACATATAGTCTTCAAGACACTTGAGATGCGTTGAACATACAAGATTAAGATGTGCCAAATCAGGCTTTCTTTTATTCAAACAACATGCATGTGTGCAACAATTCCTCAAAGCATCACAATCATGTCAAGCTAACCTTAAGAGGAGTGGAGGTATGTGTGTGTGGGAGTGAGTTTGAGGTGTGGGAGTAGGGTTTGATGTGTGGGAGTGGCAAGTGGTATAAGTCCTAGGTAGGTAGTGCAAGTGCAAAGTGTTGACAAGTGGTGCATGTTTGAGATGGGTGGTGCAAGTCCCAAGGGTAGTACAAGTGGTGCAAGTGGGTGGTGTGAGTAACAAGTGTAGACAGGTGGTGTAAGTCCTATGGGTTGTGCAAGTGACAAGTACAAGTGGTGTAAACCTAGTGGTGCAAATGAGTAATGTGAATGAGGTGGTGTGAGTGTGGTGCAAACGAGTGATGGTGCGAATGAGGTGGTGCGAGTGAGTGGTGTGAATGAGTGATGTGAATGAGGTGGTGCAAGTGAGTGGTACAAATGAGATGGTGTGAGTGAGTAAGTGAGGTGGTGTGAGTGAGTGAGGTGGTGCAAATGAGTGGTGGTGCGAATGATTGATGTGAGTGAGGTGGTATGAGCGAGTGAGATGGTACCAATGAGTGGTGATGCAAGTGAGTGAATTAATGTGATGTATGTATGGGTCCTGAATTTTGAATGTGAGTGAACTATGGATATAAGTAAACTTTGGTTGTGAGTGAACTTTGAATGTGAGTGAACTTTTAGTGTGAGGATGAACTATAATGATGATGATATTTTAGTGCAAAGGAACTCTAAATTTAGGTGAGAAGAATCCTAACTATCAAATAGCAACAACCAACAACCAACCAAGCAATGAAACAATGGTCATGTATTTGATTCTTACATTGTGTGTTTGAGTTTTTTTTGAGACTTGATCACTTCCCTTCCTTCAATGCACATACAACCAAAGAACTATGATAAGCATGATGTACATTCAATCCACAATAGTTTGACACAAATTGTTCATGTAAGAGAAGTTTGAGTTTTAATTTTTTTACCTTGCCTTTTGTTTTTGTATTTTTCAAGCTTTGAGTTTTGAGTTTTTTGAGTTTTTCTCACTCTTCTTCCTTCAATTCTCACACTTCAATCGTCCATAATAAGAAAGTTACATCTACAACTTTGATACATGGATTGGTCAAGTAAAAATAATTGAGTTTTGAGTTTTGTGTTTTGCATTTTGTGTTTTGCGTTTTATGTTTTTATGTTTCTTTCACTTCAATACACACACAACTCAACAAGCATGATAGGCATGATGCATCTTCAATCTACAAAAATGTTACATGGTTTTGCTTAAGCAAGAAAAGTTTGAGTTTTGAGTTTTACGTTGCATTTAAGGTTTGAAATCGAGTTCACGCCAACTAAGAAGTTCTTATATACTCGCGGGTGCGAATCTCCACATGTCATGTTCTCATTAGTTGTTTGATTAGGGTTTCTAGAATATTCCTTGTTCCTGCGCTCATGCCTATTTAAGAAAACCTAAATTTTTTTGCGGACTTTTCTTCTCCATTTCCTCGCACGTCGGACTGTCTCTGTCACCCCCTCTATCAACCCCTGCATCACCCCCTCCGTCACTCCCTCTGTCAACCCCTGCTTCACCTGCTCCGTCATCCCCTACATCACCTGCCCCGTCACCTCCTGCATCACCCCCTCCATCACCCCTCACATCCCTCTGTCTCCTTGTACGATGAGGAGCTCTCCTTCTTTCTCTTTCCCTCTTCCTCTCCCTCTCCCTCTCAAGGTGACGAACTCTCTCACTCTCTCTCGAAAATGTTTGTGAAAAATACCGTGCTCGAGTTTTCACTCCATTTTTTTCTCAGATCAGCGTCGTTGTTTGCATTGCAATTAACGTCCCTAAGCATCACTATTTGCATCGCAATTAGCGTCGCAAATCGCATCACAAACTTTTTTAGCGACAACGCAAGCAACACCACTATTTTTCATCACAAACTACCATCGCTATGTCCCCATTCCATTGTAGTGGATGTTGTTCTAGATATAACATGCGGTCAAATAAGTCAACCACATAGATTTATTTAAATGAAGGAAGAGAAGAAATTGAACTAATTATTAAAAATTAATAAAATGCATAGCAATAGCACGACTTGTAACATGACAAAGAAAATGATAAATAAATAATTGATGCATAGCTTAGAAATTATTGTAATTAAGCCAATCATGTGTGGGGTGTTTTACCTTGCCTAAGTGTGTAAACTTAGTAATAGAGAAGGTGTGAGGAAAAACAAATAGTTGCATCATCATTGTGAGTAGGAAGAGCCAACCAAGGCTATGATTTAGTCAAATAGGTATCATCCATACCTAGTGGTATTATGAGGTGTGGGGGGAACATAATGGAAATACACGTGGATCTATTCACTTAAGGATAGATCAAAGATATTACTACATTAGTAGGAAGGTGTGGCGTGGTTGAATAGAGGCAATGGATGGTTTATTATAGTGGTCCAGGGGGACAAGAAGGAGCATTGAGAATGTGAGTATGGGAGCAAAGATAATCTCCTTTATCACACGCACACGCGGGCGTGCACACACACACACACACACACACACACACACACACACACACACACACACACACACACACACACACACACACACACACACACACACACACACACACACACACACACACACACACACACACACACACACACACACACACACACACACACACACACACACACACACACACACACACACACACACACACACACACACACACACACACACACACACACACACACACACACACACACACACACACACACACACACACACACACACACACACACACACACACACACACACACACACACACACACACACACACACACACACACATCTCATGTTCTAATATGCATTGTATCCTATGTATTAGTTATGTAAACATTCATGTATTTTACTTTGAAAATAAATACTAGCTATTAAATAGTCATTATAGCTATCAAAAATGTTAGTTAAAGATTATACAAGGGTATAAGTAATATCAAAATAGTTACATAGGAGAATGGTCCATATAGGCGGCTTAATCTTTTTTGTGAACACACTTTTTTGGGGGGGAAGGGGGATATTTTAAAAGAAGAAGGCCCTGCAAATTAGACAAACCTTGAATATAATAATAGTCCTACTTCGCAACTTTGTAGAAGACGTATGAAGGAAGATTAGTACCATAGTAAGTATGCTATCCACTTGTGAATCCCACCCTAACCCATACATGTTGGGAACCATGATAGGGTGGGTGGCAACTACAAACCACCCACATGTCTAGGATGTTGATCTCGTAATATGTACCCTATCAATCTAACAAGGCAAAGAGTTTTTGTTTGTCAAGTCTAATATGAGGATATTCTTTGGTAACTGTAATAGCAATGTGTTGCCAAAGATGTAATCTAGCAAATCCATTTTTTGTGAAGCTCCTATCTAGCAAGCATAGCTTTTCATGTGTAGTGTTGACAAGGTTATTAGAATAGATTATAGGCCCAATAAGGGAAATAATAACCTCATGGAACCATCTAGAGGGATGATTACTTGCATGATGTAGATATCTATTAGAAGTGAAGGAGAATCTTTTTCATTTTATCATTTGTTTTTATAATGGGTGCGAGCATTAGCACAAGAGAGTTTCATATTAAAGAAAGTAGTAACAAGTAAGATAAAGTGGCCTATTTTAAGGAAAAGAAAGGAGTTATTTGAGTTATCAAACTCAAGAGTGGCTCCTTTATAGATAGTGAAGATAGAACTTGGGTTACTACTAATATAAATGGTAGAGTTATGTACATTGATCAAAAGACGGTTGTCACAATACCAGGAGTGTGTGAAATGTTTTGAGGATGTCATATCTATTGTGGGAGGCCAATTTTTTACAAAAATTGTATTCAAGGTATTTGCTAGAAAGAGGTTACACCATAAAGGTGAACAACTAAAACCCATAGGAATACCTTTACTTTGCCTTTTAACAGTGCCATCAAGAGTAATAAAGGTGTTGTTAATGATCCAAGAATTGAATTATCAAGGGAGAGAAAGATCCTTGGATGATGATCTTTTGTCTATGCAAACAGAAATCTCCTTGTAAAAATAGAGAAATGTCTTTTGAGTGGTAGAAAGCACACTTAATGAATACAAATAACAATGATAAGGCTAATTTCTCCATTGTGTGGTATGTTTTCATAGCATTTCCTTATGTTGTCTAAAAAAGAACTAAATATTTACAATCATGCAAGTTGATGAAAACATGTTGGCTAGAATCTACAATCCAAAAAGATTGGATGTTAACTCTAGTTAGTAGGGTTGTTTTTCTATTAAGCTCAAGACAATAGCCCATTAGTGTAACCTTACAGGAAGAGAGGATGCCATCAAGGATAGTGGTACATTGTGAATAGGCACAACTAGATGCATTAGTAAGCCATCTAAAGTAGTATTTATGAGTTTTACAAACATGCATTAGGAAGGGTAGTTTTGTTTGAGAATAAAGCCTTTCTAGATTAAGATAGTGAAGGGATACATGCAACATTTCACAAATGGAGGGTGCATCCAAGTCACAAGAGTCAAAGTCAATCCCATTGAACCTTTCTTTTGCTAGAGGGATAATTAGCTTCTTGCAAAAGAAAGAGGGGTTGTTGGCAGACTTATCTATGCCTACAGTATAGAAGTCGTGAAGTAACATAGAGAACACATTAGGGTTGAATTCATAACTATGGATAATGCTAAATTTATTTTTCAAGTTATACAAGAGAAAATTTTTAAAATATAGCCACTTGTATCAAGATTTAGAATGTGTAGGAATTCCTCAAAGCCAATAAGTAGAGAGTCATGAGCTTTCTCAACATTGTAGCTTCTAGAAGGGATATGCTTTAATCCTTTAGATATCAAAAGCTTGAGATTTTCATCCACAGCAATGTTAGGATCGACATGATGTGTGTCTTTATAGTAGAATATGTTATCATAGGAATGGCAGTTACAAGAGAGAAGGGTGGTACCACAAGAAATATCCATGGGCTTGTAGAGGAAATCTCATAGAGATGGCAAAAACCTCCATCCAAGGACGAGTTCATAAAAAACATCTGGGGGTAGAGGCTAACTTCGAAAGTAGAAGAACTCTTTAAACTTATTTTGTGGCTTAACCAAATCTATTAACCCCTTATAAAAAGAAATATGAAGGGTCTTAGCATAAGACTTCACAAAAATAATATTCTTTTGGCCATAAAGTTGAATTAAAGTACATATAACAATTAGTCAAATAGCAAACATTTAGTGTTGAACTAGAATCTTCTAGCAAAACTCGTTTCCTTTTTAAATTGTGAGATGTGTTAAGGCTATTGTTAAAAGCTTGGGTAGAAGTGGCGATGCTTCTAAAACCAAAGTTTCTAGGCCTATAGTGGCCTTGTGATCATTCAATTCCATAGGAGGAATCTTGTGAGCTCCTTTGTAAGGAGGAATTGCTTACATGATTATAAACTTTATTGTTGGAGAATCATTTTTTAATGAGCATGCCCCTTCATCTTTGATGTTGGCAAGGAAACTGTGAGAGTCATTATTAATCATAAGGTTTTTTGCTATAATAAGAACCATTTCACAGAAGTAGGAGAATACCAAGGCTACTTAAACTACATCACATGCCTCATCAACAAGCCATTTGAAGAATAATATCATTGAGCCTCTAAGTGATTTTTGTGTGAAACAATGTATAAATGTTGTGCATGACAAATTGGATTGCATGATCAAACCATAATATTTAGTTATTTTTATAGTTAGGTTGGGTTTAGATGGAGGTGGCAGCATTGCAAGCCACGACCAACCTTCCACCTCCTTTGTGTGAACAATAAAGCTAGAGGCACAATGTGGTACAAGAAGGTAAAGAGAGGTTTTTTCTTAGTGCCAAGGCTCTTCCAAGGGGGAGGGTCGGTAGAAAGAGGATAGGTCCGGTGGAAAGAGAAGGGAAGTCTCAACCATTTGGGAGATGCCACATCAAAAGCACGCCCCTTTGATATATCTTTGCCACCGCTCATCTGAACCCAGCCTTGTTGGGTTCAAACGGGGGTGGCATCACTACAAGCCATGACCAACCTTCTGCCTCCTTTGTGTGAACAATAAAGCTAGAGGCACAATGTGCTACAAGAAGATAAAGAGAGGTTTTTTCTTAGTGTCAAGGCTCTTCCGAGGGGGAGGGACGGTAGAAAGAGGATAGGTCCGGTGGAAAGAGAAGGGAAGTCTCAACCATTTGGGAGATGCCACGTCAAAAGCAGCCCCTTTGATATATCTCTGCCATCACTCGTCTGAACCCAGCCTAAGATTTGTGACTAGCTAGATTGCAATAACATTTAATAAACAGTTTTAGATAGTTAAACACTCCATATAAAAACTTGAAGTCATACCTTCCTTCATTGGATTGCATGTGTCTACATGTGTACACGAGTATATATGCATATATATTATTCATGTATTCTTATAGTATATGTGCATTTTTGTATGGTTTTTAAGTGAATATACATTGTTGCATGAACATGTTCAACTGTTAAAATTATTATCTCATCCCATATGTTCAATTAAAAAAGAACTTTAACTCCGTTTTTATAGTATATGTGCATTTGTGAGTATTTTAAGTGTGTAATCTCTTCTCTCCTCTTTCTCTCTCTAATTTTTCCCTCACATATGTTTACATGTGTATGAGCCTATATGCATATGCATGTGTGTATATATGCATTCATGTATGGATGTGTTTGCACATGTTGACACGCGTATATGTGTACGTATGTTGTTCATGTGTTTTTATAGTCTATGTACATCTATGTATAGTTTTAGAGTAAATAGGCATTGCATAAACACGTACAACCATTAAAGTCCTTATCTCATCTCATACACTAAGTGAAAAAAGAATTTTGACTCTCTTATTATAGTATATGTGCATTTGTGGTTGTTTTTAGAGTTTTTTAGAGTATGTACACATTGGATACACATTGGATGCACATGTTTTTAAAATATCATATCATTTCTTATGTTTAATTAAACAAGAAATTCATATCTCTAGATTAGAGAGAGAGAGAGAGAGAGAGAGAGAGAGAGAGAGAGAGAGAGAGAGAGAGAGAGAGACCCACTCACCCTTCAAGAAAAAGCCCTTTTTATTTCTTGTAGTGCTCGAATTTGAAGGGTACCCTCATTTTTCATTTTGCAAGGCCACTATTGCATTATTTTTGAAGACCTCCCATCTCTATGTCCTTCCTAGTATGAAGAATAACTTTTAACCTTACCCTTAAATTAAAGGGTCAAAATCAAGACATGAATCATGATGATTGGGCAAAAAGACTACATTAATAATCTGATTACAAAGCATGCAATTGTTGGGGTCTTCTATCTTTCATGGAAGCTCTATCTTTCGTGTGCTTCCATACATAAAAAATCCTATCCAAGTTACATAATTCGAGTTGTCAAGTGTTGACAAAGAAATAAATATGAGTATATCAAGTGTAGATAGGTTCAAACTACTTCTTCCAATGCTTTTGATCCAATTTTGCTTAGAAAAACCCCTTTCATATATGAGCAAGCTACTTGGTAATGTGACAATAACTTGCCACAATTTGAATAAGCATCAATAAGCCCTAAAGATAGATACAAAGAATACAGTGTTGTAAAAAATCTGCACAATTGTACCTCACATTGCTTTTGGCCAATAATGGGCATTGGTCGTGTACCAAATTTAGTTGTAAATTGATCTAAAAACTCCACTTGTTGATGATAAATCTCATTATGGTGATAGTTTTTGGGAGATAAAAATTTGGTAGTATTGAAAAATGAGAAATTAGTGAATCATGATTCCAAGTTGGAGATAAGTCTCTCCATAAAAGATCTTCCTAGAATGACTAATTCATCTAGGCATCTACTGACATCATTCGTGAGAAGAGATGTTTATGACAAGATGTGATGTTTTTGCCTGTTAAAAAACCAATAGAGACCTTCAAAGGGGAACACAATGAAGTATAGTAAGTTAGATAAAATTACCTTCTCATAACCTTCCCTACCTTACATGTATTTTTAGGACCATTTCATTGTGTTAAGAATGCACCCATCAACTTTACCAATTCTTCTCAGTGAAGAGATGAACCTAACCATTCACTAACTTTGTTAGCTAGGTTGTCTACATATTTAAACTCTCCAAAGTACTCACATGTGTCTTTGATTGCCAAAGCTTCTTGATGTGCTACACAATGTATACCAAAGAGATGAAGCACCTTACCTTGCAATTTGACAAAAAGGCCTATTCTTACCTCGGCACCATCACATGCAAAACCCACCATTTTGTTGAGGGAAAGTTGGATAGCTATTAACTTCCTTCTACTATTCCATCCTCTATTCCAATCAATTTCACAAATTTAACTACACATTTTTTCTTACTTGCTCTAGTTAAATATGAGATGTAAAAGATTAAATGCTTTTCATGTATTCTATATGTACTTTTATCTAATAATATGGGGAACATTGGATTGCATTCACCTCATTTTTAAGTTTATACTCAATATATAAATTATATAGCTTCAAGAAATTGTTTTCCACTTTTAGAGTTCATATAAGAGGAATATTCATTAGATAGTGGGATGTGAGGTGTTTTCATGTACATAAGGAACTTACATTCTTCATCAAACTTTCTAGGGGCATATCTTTCTTAAGGACATGATGTAAGATGTGGATGTCACTCATGATTTCTTTATCTATCATTAAATCTACATGCTTTTCTAGTATCTTTATTATCTTCAATTGACTTTCCAAACACTTCTTTTTTAGAATTACTTGCTTATGTTTTTTTTAGCCTCATGTATTTGCAAATATATGTATACAACTTACTACTCTCATTAGCAAATATATTTTTCACTTGACAAGTAGTAGATATCTTACACACACACACACACACACACTCTCTCTCTCTCTCTCCTCATTATCCTCACACTAATGAAGAAACTATGGTAGTTTTTCAAGTATGAAATATTCATATAAAATATAGTAAAAAACCATTTATAAATATTAGACAACACGTATTTTTTAGGATGAAGAAACGAAGGTAAATTTTCAAGTATGAATACATATTCACATAAATAAAAATACTTTAAAAAACATTTATAAAAAGATTAAAAACTAAGGTTATATGTAGACAACTTACTACTCTCATTAGCAAATATATTTTTCACTTGACAAGTAGTACATATCTTACACACACACACACACACACACACACACACACACACACACACATACTCTCTCTCTCTCTCCTCATTATCCTCACACTAATGAAGAAACTATGGTAGTTTTTCAAGTATGAATTATTCATATAAAATATAGTAAAAAACCATTTATAAATATTAGACAACACGCATTTCTTAGGATGAAGAAACGAAGGTAAATTTTCAAGTATGAATACATATTCACATAAATAAAAAATACTTTAAAAAACATTTATAAAAAGATTAAAAACTAAGGTTATAGATACATACTAAAGTTTAAATACCTTAGGAAGGCGCCGAACCAGTTCTGAGTTGACGAAGCTGAGTCTGTATGTCCCCTGTTGCCCAACACTCGGCTCCATGGTGAATCTGAGGCTATATATAGCCAGTCGCCCAGTACTCGGCTCCATGTGAATCAGAGGCTATATATAGCCAGTAGCCCAGTACACAGCTCGGTACCACTCCAGCGTGCTCGTATCAGAAGTTCAGTGTATCAGTTCAGTAGGCGAAGATACTTGTAGCCACACGCATCTCCCGTTGAATCAGTCTGGATCAAGAAGCCACTTGATGTTCAAGTTACACTTCTGAGAATTCGGTCAATGAAGTTGTGAATTCGCTCAAAATAGCTGAAGCTTGGTGGAAGTACCAGCCTGATGCACGGATGCATCAACTCCAGTAGACTTAAAAGCGAAGACTTGGAGGCACATGGAAATATGTAGAATTGCAGCACAAATACATTGATGGGGAATTGCAGTACATTATATTGATTATACTTATTGGGGCAATGGAGAAATTAATCCCTGTATATGGACCTAAAAGTCTCACAAAGCTGTAATTCAGTTCGATTTTAGACTCAATTTTGCGCTTCAAAAAGACATGGAGGACCAAACTGAGCAAACATGTCCCGGGAGCTGGAATCATTTCCCGGTAGACACCCTGGAGCCAGATGGTTTCGGCAACTGACAACATTGCTTGGCCTGCTCGGAGTTTTTGCAGAAGGCAAAGAAAGAATTGAAAAGGGAAGACGAAAGTTCAAGGCATACATGATCTCACCAGAGATGCAGATGGCTATGAAACCAGGTCACGCCTGCATTTGTGCTTGCATAGTCTTGGATGCAAGACAGGCAAGAATCTTAACCAGCATACCTTGCGCTGCTACTCTTGGTCAAGAGATTCCTTGGGCACCAACACTTGGGCAAGTGAATCTCTTGACCAGTAACCTGCTTACCGTGGTTTGTAAACCGGAAGGAGATGTTGAGTGTCATGGCAGGGACAGACTCCAAGGTCAATGGAGGATTGCTAAGCTGTTGAGCAGTCAATCATGTGCTGCCTTTCTACTCGGGGGAAAATGGGACAACAGAATGTAAGTATTTTCCTTAACTGACATGGAAGACCATTTGAATCCTAGTCAGCCACACACACTTGTGGCCATATTAAAAGCTTGTGCCAAGCAAAAAGACCTGCAAAGAGGCAGCAAAATACATGCCGATATCATTAGAACTGGATTGTTGGAAAAATATGCCTATCTTGGCAGCACCTTGATCAGCATGTATTTCAAATGTGGCTCACCTGAAAAGGCAGAAGAAGTGTTTGATCAGATGCATGTTCAAACTGTTGTATCATGGAATGCACTGATGTCAGGTTATGCCAAACATGGCCGTGTTGCACAAGCCTTGAAGTGCTATGAACGAATGCGACTTGAGGGCCTCGCTCCAGACTCAGTCACCTATATTTGCATTTTAAGGGCCTGTGGCAACTTAGGAGTTCCAGAAAAAGGCAGAGAAATTCATGCTGATATTGTGAGAGACGGTTTACTTGAGAAAGATGATGTTGTTGGTGGTGCATTAATAGACATGTACACCAAATGTGGACTGCTTGTAAAAGCACAAGAAGTGTTTAGTGAGCTTCCAGTCCGGGATTTGGTCGCATGGAGTGCTCTAATGGCAGGATATGCTGAGCATGGGCATGGTGGGCAAATATTGAAGTGTTTTGAACAGATGCAGCTTGAGGGCATTTCTCTTGATGCAGTCACCTATATTGGAGTGCTGAAAGCCTGTGGCAGCATAAAAAATGCAGAAAATGGGGCCAAGATACATGTTGAGATTCTTGAGGATGGTTTAGTGAATAAAGATATTATTGTTGGCACTGCATTAGTAGATATGTATGCCAAATGTGGCCTTGTGGCCCAGGCACAGAAAGTGTTCAATAAGCTTCCAGCTTGGGATGTGGTCTCTTTCAATGCACTAATTGCAGGATATGCACAACATGGGCATGGTCAACAAGCTATAGATTGTTATGAAAGAATGCAACTGCAGGGCCTCTGTCCAAATGCAGCCACGTTCATTTGTGTCTTGAAAGCCTGTGGCAGTATAGGAGCTGCAGACAAAGGCAAAGACATACATGGTTTGATTGTGGGAGAGGGATTGCTGCAGAGAGACATTGTTGTTGGCTCTGCAGTGGTCGACATGTATGCCAAATGTGGCTTGCTTGCAAGGGCACAGGAAGTGTTGCATGAGCTTCCAGTTCGAAATGTGGTATCATGGAGTTCACTCATGGGAGGATATGTCCAACATGGGTGTAGTGAGAAAGCTTTAAAGTGTTTCGAGCATATGCGATTTGAGGGCCTATCTCCAGATGCTGTCACCTTTGCTTGCATATTGAAAGCCTGCAGCAGCATAGGAGCTGTAGACAAGGGAGAAGAATTACACGATGAAATTATCAGAGAGAGATTACTGGAAAAAGATATCACTGTTGGCAATGCACTGATAGATATGTATGCCAAATGTGGCCTAATTACGAAAGCGCAAGAAGTGTTCGAGGGGCTTCCGTTTCGGGATGTGGTCTCATGGAATGTGTTAATTGCTGGGTATGCTCAACATGGGCTCGGCATGGAAGCCATGAAGTGTTTTGACCAGATGCAGCTTCAGGGTCTCTCTCCAAATGCAGCTACATTTGTTTGCATCTTGAAAGCCTGTGGCAGCACAGGAAATGCAGAAAGGGGTGAAGAAATTCATGCTGATATTGAAAGAGAGGGGTTGCTGAAAAAGAATATTGTTGTTGGCACTGCACTGGTAGATATGTATGCCAAATGTGGCCTGCTTGAAAAGGCACAAGAGGTTTTTAATGAGCTTCCAGTCCGGAACATAGTCTCATGGAATGCACTGATGGCAGGATATGCCCAACACGATCTCGGGGAGCAAGTGCTCGAGTGCTTTGAAAGATTGCAACTCAAGGGTTTATCTCCGAACACAATTACTTGCATTTACATTTTGAAAGCTTGTGGCAGTACAGGAGCTGCAGACAAGGGAAATGAAATACATGCTGAGATTGTTAGAGAGGGCTTGCTGGGAAAAGATATTGCTGTTGGCACTGCGTTGATAGATATGTACATCAAATGTGGCCTACTTTCAAAAGCACAAGAAGTTTTTGACATGCTTCCAAACTGTGACGTGGTATCATGGGGTGCACTAATGGCAGGATATGCCTTGCTTGGGAGGCCTGAATATACATTCTACTTATTCGAAAAAATGATAGGGGAAGGTATAAAGCCAAATTCAACCTCATTCATTATTGTGCTTAATGCATGTAGTCATACAGGTCTACTTGAGAAGGGCCAGATGTACTTTGGGATCATGAATGAAGGTTATGGTATTGTTCCAACTTCAGAGCATTACACTTGCATGGTTGATCTCTTTGCCCGTGCAGGGCATCTACACATGGCAGTAGCAATGATAGAGAAGATGCCATTCTCTGCTGATCTTACAGTGTGGCTCCTTGTGTTGGGTGCTTGTAAAAAATGGGGAAATTTGAAGCTTGGAAGACTGGCATTTGAAAGTGCACTGCAATTGGACGAGAAGGCGGCTGCACCTTACGTTTGTATGAGTAATATCTATGTAGCTGCTGGCAGGCAAGAAGATGCAGACAAGGTGGAAGCTATGAGAATAAAAAACCATGCACAAGACAAATGGGTGACAGATGCAAGTTGGCTTCTGGAGTCATATTTCATTGGGGATATGGAAAGACAAAATAGATGTGCTAGGAGCATAGTGAGAAGCTGGGCATAAGACATGCTCTTCTCTATGCTTTCTAAGAAGGCATGGGTCTTTGGTGACTGCATACGATTCAATCCCCCTACTTGGAAGTGGTGATGTCAAGCTGTTGAGGTAAGCCACACTTAGATGACACTGATGAGTGCTGCAAACTCCTTGTATCTTTTTGCTAAATTACTTGGCTGAACTACAAAGCACAGTTGTAGAGCAACTGTTGTTACTTGTCCCTCTATTGTGCTGTAGTTTTCTTTTATATTGATCCGCTCTAGTCTTCAGGAGGCTTTAGCAGTGTGGAGGAAGTCCATGCTTATCAAATCAAATTATATAGGTTGAGCGTAATGTTGCAATTGGCCATTTCTTTTCATTTATGGTGTTTGTAGAGATGATACATGCAACACATTTATGAGTGATAGATGTTATTTGACCTCTGCAGGATAGTTTGGTCACACACAGCTACATTATATGATGACTTGTTAAGGGAGTGTCTCGAGGAACGGACTCTTGTGAGAATGGATAAGTAAATTGGGCTCCAATAGTTGACCTACTGATTACTGTGTACTGTTAGCCAGTTAATCTGGGCTGTAGAGCACAGCAGTAGTATGCATGAGGATTAGGGCAGCAGACACAAGTGGGACCTGGCATAGGGTACGAATCTGCTCGGAAGCTACCATCAATTACAGCAGAAATACCTTGGGGATCTATGTTGGACTTTGAAAAGCCAAAGATCGGGCCTCAAGCAGAATGTTGGCAGATTCTCCAGTAAACTTTCTAGCAGTTTTTGGTGAAAATCTTGAGACCAAACTTCTGGACCTGGATAGTATCACTCCTACTAATCAGTTAAGACAACAGTTCTTGGCACAATGTATCTTGCAAAACATGCTCAGCTGTCCACAGCTTTGTATTCATTTTCAGTTCGCCTACACTGACTTTGTAAACAGGTCCATGCTTGAGATAGTGCATTCGGAAATGATCAGATATTATTTGCTGCAGTCCTTGTGCATATTATGGCCTGTCTATTAAAGGGGCTGAGATTTGGTAGTGATGCCCGCCTAATCCTCTCATCATAAAGTGAGTAGTGTGGCCTTATTTTATGGGCTATGTTGCCAGTGACTTTGATCTGGCATTGACACTGCCACAGTGTCTGTCCTTGAAGGAGAATGGTTTTAAATACCACAGCCCATGCTCAGAGATTTTTCAGGCAAATATTTAACATTCCAGCTATTGACTACATCAGAGGGCTGTCTCTATGAGCAGCTCAAGTCGTTGTGCTGAATCAAATGCATTCTCTGGTATAGGTTGTCAAAAGACAATGTACTAGCGAGACAGTAGGGTTTGTGGGGAGGAACATAGAGTGAACTTGGCAAACACTGAGAAGAGAAGAGAAGAGAGAAGAAACTCTAATGAATGGACTGATGAAAATCTGAATCATGGAGTGAATGCGATACAAGGGAACAAGGGTGCCGTAGCACAAGGAAGATGATGAAGACAGCCATGAACCACGAACCGCAATGTCCTCCTGAAGGGGCGTGAGGGTAGTGAAGAGGTTGGAGAGAAGAGGTGATGGACTGAACGAATCAGCCATGAAGAATGAGTGATAGAGGCAGTCTATAAATAGGCAAGAGATTGTCGCTGTTTGTCTAGGGTAGTGCCCCACTGTGGATGCCCAGTCACTTTTTGGGGCTGTCCATTGTGAAACCCTAAATGCAAAGTGCAAATTGTAGGTGAAGGGTTTCTCAACATCCCCTCTTAGGCCCAAAAAGGGGAACAAGAGAAGAGTGAGGTGGAGATGCAATGCTACGGGCTGAAGAATGCTCATGCAGCAGGTGCCACTTGGATAGTGTCTCTCCTGGGGAAATTGTTCACTTGCCCAAGCGCCCTAGTACAAAGATGATGAAGCATAGTACTTAGATAGCTGATACAGAATGATCTCTGTGGCCTAAAAGGAGAGGTGGCACAGGTAGTGCCGGGTGGGAGGCGCATATACTCCGGGGGGTGGGGTAGGGAGTAAAGGTCAAAGTCGGCAAGCATTGGTGGTGTGTTCGATGATGCCACAATAGGAGCACCCAATAGACTAGTTATCTATTGGTAAAGAAGCCATGGGTATGAGTGTGCCGTTGTGGTGGCGCTACGTGCACACCGTGTAAAAAAAAATCTAGAGTTTGGCTTTCTTATTGATTTAGAGAGCCAATGCCATTTTAGATATTAGTGTTAGTGTCCATATTTCAAAAATATTAGATTTTAGCCAATTTTTGATATTTTAGTTATTATCTCTTGTAAAAATCCATAAAACTGTAGACAACTTCTAGATTAGGATGACATGTAAAAAAAAGCATGTAGCTTTCAGCCAATTTGAGAGGACTTTATGTAAAAAGAGAGATTGACGAAATTGCGCGACGCACGATTACTGTTTTCAGGCAGTGAACAACACTCCAAAGGGGGAGATAAAGCATCAGATTGGCGAACTGAGCAGCATAGAGGAAGGTATAATTTTATACACGTTTTTGTCTATTAGAGTTATATATTCTCAAATTGCTGAAAGAAACTGATAGGCTTCATCTCTGTTAGTATTCTTCTTCATTTTCTATTTCTTTTTGGGAGTATTCTTTTACGTCTTCAATTTCTTCGAACCCCTTCTCTTCGAACTACTTCTCTCCCTGAATCTATCTTCACCCTATTGTCTCTTACCCCTGTGGTGGACTTTTGATACCAAACGTACCGACACCGTGTTAGGGGAAGTTTATGCTATCATCAAAGGTGAATTCCGGAAGATATTTGGGCTGATTTGGAGCTGATATCCTCAGCCATATTTAGAGAATTAGCTAAAGCATTGTTCTTTTAATTCATTTTTTACTCTACAGAAGACATCTTGTCAAAATATATAAGTATTATGTGCCCCTATGGCAGGGCAATGTTTGTAAATCATTCATAGATGCTTTGAGTTGAATTAAGAGGAGCTTTTTCTCTTATTTCTTGGTTGTGGTAACTTATTCTTATTAGGAACTCGATTTGAAGCTCTCTTGAAGCAAGTCTCTTTGCCCTATAAGCCTATCTACTTATCTCTTGAAGACATATCTCTATCTATCTTGTCTAGTTTTCTTGCCAAACCCTTGTGGTGACCTTCACTCCTACGCGCTGCAACATCGTGCTGAAGAAGAAAGAGGTGGAAGAGGCCAGCTACAAACCATGAACTGCAATGTTCGCCTCAAGGGGTGTGAGGGCAGTGTGAAGCACAGACTGCAATGTCCGCCTCAAGGGTGGGAGGGTAGTGGAAGCCTGGAAGTGAATTGTGAGTGGGAGGAGAATGCTACTAGTAGTAAGAGGTTGCAACCAACAGTTTTGAGTAGCAGTTGATTGACTTGGAAGAGCCGCCGGCTATAAACGTAGCTTTCAATAACAGAAGTAGGTGTTGCAATGCAGTCAATAGATAGGAAGCTAATAGAACAGGTTGAGCCGCCAGCGGACTGGGTAGAACTGCTAGTAGAAAAACACAGGGTACAACAATATGGTGGAGCCACTAGTTGAAGGGAGGAGTCGCTGGCTGAGAAGGAGGAGCTACCAGTTGGAAATGCAAGTTCCAGTAGATCAGAAATGGCCACTGGGTTGCTGAGAATAGCCGCGAGTAGATTGGCTAAGCCCGCAATAGCAGGGAGGAGCCACCAACTGTTAGCAGGCTGAAACACAGGCAAAAAATAGCAGGTGCAGGGGAGAGCAGTTGCCAGGTAAGGTGTTGATGCCGCGGAAGAAGAAGAGAAGTGGATGTCGAACTCACCACCAGTCTTTGCCTTCACTAGAGTGGAGGATCTTTGCCGTTGTTTGAGCAGATATCCAGCTTTGCTACCATGTCAAAAGACAATGTACCAGCGAGACAGTAGGGTTTGCGGGGAGGAATACTAAGTGAACTCGGCAAACACTGAGAAGAGAAGAGAAGAGTGAAGAAACTTTGATGAATGGAATGATGAAGATTTGAATCATGGAGTGAATGTGATACAAGGAAACAAGGGTGTTGTAGCACAAGGAAGATGATGAAGATAGCCATAAATCACGAACCGCAATGTCCTCCTGAAGGGGTGAGAGGGCAATGGAGAGGTTGGAGAGAAGAGGTGACGGACTGAATGAATCACCCGTGAAGAATGAGTGACAGAGGCAGTCTACAAAAATGCAAGACTGTCTAGGGTGGCATTCGGAGGGAGGGCATCGGCTGTCTAGGGTGGTGCCCCACTATGGGTGCCCAACCCCTTTTTGGGGCTGTCCACTGTGAAATCCTAAATACAAAATCCAAAACGCAAAATGCAAACTTCAGGTGAAGGGTTTCTCAACACAGGTTGCATGGGGATTTTTGGTTCTCTTGAGCTCTTCAGTTGTCTCATACATTCAGTTATTGTTTGCAATGCTGTTCAACAATTAGTTACCCTTGTTGTTGCAGCTCTAATGGCCTTGTCTGCAATTTCAGTAGCCTATGCACTCTGATGTTTGCCTCTTGATGCTAATGACAAGCTGGTAATTTCTAGTCACTCTGCAAATTATTTTTAAACATAATACTTGTTGGTATAAAAGGTTTGTAGAAGTTTAATATAGCATACATAGTGCAATCAGAGTGCATAGGCCCAGCCTAGTGCTGCCATACATGGGAAAATGATGGTGATGGGCACCTTTTTGTGCAGTGCTTAAAACAAGTGAATGTAGTTTGTGTACAGGACAACCCAATGAAGGTATGCTAGGGTTTGCATTGAGAAAACACAGAATGTATGAACATGATTGAAAACGAAAGCTCAAACAAAAAATGCAATAATGCAAAATAGGGTAGAAGAGAATCTGATGAAACTAAATGGATGCTGAATGTAAACGAAGTATGTACATAATGCTCAAGGCAGAGCAGTCCCAGCAGCCGATGATTCTTGTGGATGCGAATTGGGGGAGGTGTTGGAGTATGTTGTTCACTGGAGGTGGATCCGGAGTGTAGTACCACTGATGCCGAAAAGTTTTGGACAACTCAAAACGCAGCTGGTCACTGGTGGTAGCTGGAGTGATGATGTTGTAGTCAGAATGGCCTGAGCAACAGTCACCCAGAGTAGACCAGCAGCTGGGCGAAGCTGAAAAGTTGCCCCAAACGATGAACAACAGTAGTGCAGCTTGTAGGGATGAAAATGCAGCAGTCCACTAGGTTGTAATGATCAGGGTAGCAGCTGGGAACACTCAAAACAGGGGCTGCAGTAGTCAAAACAAGGGCTTGAGTGATGGTGACAACTGGAATCAAATGCAAGTGTCATTAACCTGGTGAAGGTCACGGTGGCAGCTAAAGATGATGGGTAGATTGGAAAGGCTGGGGATGCAATGGCTTAAAACATTCTTTACTTGTAGAGATGGAACCAACCAAAGTTTAGGGGTGTTGCTTATGGGACACTAGAGCACTATTGTGCATTTGTGTTTAGGGGTTGTCGAATGAGGTAATAAATGCGCAATGTGTAGTGCATCTTTTTTAGCTTAACACCTCCTCTCAAGCCCAAAATAGGAACCAAGAGGGATTGTCCATGTAGCTCACCCGTATTTACACCCGAGAGGTCCCACCCTAAAGTAGGCATGACACTAGTCAATGGGTACATGTTTGGTGCCCATACTACAAAGGTGATGGTTATCTTCACTCAAGAGTCCAAAGAGGCCAAGGAATTGGACAAAGGATACATGTTAGCTGCCTAGTGTCCTATGAGGATCTGCAAAGGCAATGTATAAAATGTATAAAACACTTTCAACATTTTCATATTTTCTTGTGCCCATTCAAAGAAAAGGATGGTTGGCTCACAAATAACAAAACAACGAGCATGTATTCAACCACTCTCAAGGGTGTTGATAATGGAGTAAGGGTGGATAGAAGTATATAGGTGTATGTAGATGTGTAACCAGCCTTCCTTCCGTGGATGGGTGGTAATTCCCTAATTACAACTTAGTTACAACAGTAACATTTATTACAAAACTGAGAAATGCAAATTAATTTACAATCTTGGACAATGGACACCTTGTTGGCCCCAAAACTGGCACCCCTTTCGGTATTTATTTAACTTAGTCGAAGAAGAAGTTGATATACAATGGGATTCTCCCAATCCCTTTTGGTATTCCAACTCCCCTTGCTTTCCAAAATGACCAGCAAGTCTTCAATCTGATTTGCCTCTTGATTCAGGTAGTCAATTGGCATTCACCCACTTTGATGGAGACGGAAAATGGCCCAAATTTATTGATTTGCTAGTTCCTCCACTTAAATTTGACTAAAAACAGCTTCAGCCCTATTGAATCCAAGTCTTGGAGCTTCCAATTTTTGGCACACTTCTTGAGGTTGTTGCTAGACCGAGCTGTGGGGTTCATTTCTGTTCAATTTGAAAATTCCAAAGAAAAGAACTACAACTGATGGTAATCAAGTTGTTGCTGCTGTTATTGCAGCTACTTGTGATGACACTGCTCAGCCCTATTGTTCAAACCCTTGTCATTATAATTCTTGATGTCCGTCTAAAACTGATCATCGTATCTGCTTTGGATAATTGTATGAGTATGAGCTCAGTTTTATAGTTGCATGAGATAGGGCAACCAATTCCTTTTGCTTCTCTAAAACTTTGGTAAAAGCATCATGAAGTGCATTTATAAGTGGCCCATGGACTCAAGTATGCCTGCGCCTGGCTCGACTGTTATAATTATCTTGTCAACATCTGTGGTTGGCCGAACGAACGTAACGTTTGTCCAGGACCAACCAACTTCAACTTGTGTTTATTTTTGAAAGTCCCCAATATTTTTTCCATTGAAGGGCTCGTGAACAAGTTTCTTTCTTCTAGAAGGGCTTTTTCAAAAATTTGACCTTCGATAGACATGTATTCTAAAAATTTCATTTCTAGCTAATAGAATAGTATTTGAGAAAAAAAAAAACTATGACATTTATATAAGCCATCTTGTTGGTTTTTCGTGTCCATTAATTTACAAAAATCTAATACCGACATGATATGATGATAGAATATTTAAAACTTAGTACAACATACGAGTAATTATTTAAGCATTTAAAAAAATATAATGCTATAATAAAAAATAAAATTGCAATGCTAGGTTGAGGCTAAACCTTAATCAATTAAGATAGTCTAGAAAGGCAACAAGAAAGCTCTACAATTATCCATAGTCTCAAATGAAATAGCAATACAATCAAAGCACACCATTACTTATACTTTCTTACTGGAAACTGAAGTTGCTAGAGACAAATTGTAGCTTAAACTTGATATACTACACAATGGCAAGACCTGAGAAGGGATTGATGATTCTAGTGAACCTCAGGGTGAAAGTTTGCTAGATTCTTATGCAACAAGAATCAAGCATCTCGAACATGAGATACAACAGTTATGAAATTTAGACTCTCAAGCATTGATTTTATCTCATCATCAAAGCTCCCTGCAATCAACCAGATCTGATTCAGTTTTGACAATTGAAGTCAGCCACCAATTGTCCTGTGGAAGTTCAGCTCTGCAGATTTCCAAAGATCTACAGTGACCACTGCTCCATTGAATGGGGACTCAACTCAGCAGATCATTTTTCTGATGATTCTTTGAAGCCTGGTTTGTATGTATGTCTGGGTAATAGCCTGTTCTTATACCTTTTCTATTGGCTCAGATGTAAGCAATGGTACAAGTTTTCCCTGGAGTCTTTTTGGGATGGCAAATCCACAGCAGCTGATTTGGAGCAGGTTTGACACTGTTCCAGTACTTGTCGGGTCAGTTTCCTACTTGCTTTTGGCCAAGCTAGGGAAGGGGGTTGATCCTTCCTTTGATTGTCTCTTGGATTCTCTGCTTCCAGTCTACAAGGATGTAATTGTGTAGTTGAAGGCTCAGCAATCACAGTTGAATAAAGATCACAGGTTCGATCACAGGGCCAGAAAAATTCATTCATTCCCAGATCTGACTCTTGCTTGCCAAGATTAGGAGGTTAACCCACCTTAAGTTTGTGAAAACTCTGGGAATTCACTCAATCCTAGCAGGACCAGATTGAAGGAGAATGCTCTACAGCAACCTAAGGACACTGCTGAAGGGCAATGGAAATGTAACTGATGGATTGAACACCAGCCAGCCTGCAAGGAAAGCAAGGAGATGTTGGTCTCCTGAACTCCATCGCTGATTTGTTAATGCTTTGCATCAACTAGGTGGATCTCAAATTGCAACTCCAAAACAAATCAGAGAATTAATGAAATTGGATGGTTTGACCAATGACAAAGTTAAGAGCCATCTCCAGAAGTATCGACTGCATACTAGAAGACCAAGCCCATCTCAAAATGCCACTCCTCAGGCATCACAAGTTGTCATGATTGGTGGGATATGGGTACCTCCTGAGTATAATCCACATTCTGCACCCCAGCAAGTTCCACCACTCTATAGTTCTGCAAGGTAGCCTCAATCTTGCCAGACACCACTTTCATTGGAGCTGCATCCTCAAATATGTTCCTCTGGTCCAATAGTGCATTAGTCTGTATACTGCAAGCAGCAATCTGTTCCAGCACATTCTCAAAATTCACCTGCTGGGCCCTTGCAGCTCATGAGTCATTCCTCCTTGGGTATTCATGGGTCAGGGGATACTGGTGTAGAAGAAAGCATGGGATATGCTGACCTCTGTACATCAACGGGGCAGGTGAAGTTACGCCAATGTAGTGACTCAAGTTGGCAAGTCTGATGGACAAAAAGGACATCCAGGCAGATGTATGGTGCTGATGATGAAGAAGGGTGAGCAGGCTATTTCCCACTGAGTTGAGTAAAAAGTTCAAAAGCTTTGCATAAATGGCCTGCTGAAGATGAATCTCTTCCCTTTGCAAGCTTGCTGGAATGCCTTGTAATGGGAAACGAGTTTGTCTTCTATGTTGCATAAATGGCTTGCTGAAGATGGATCTCAGATCAGTTGCATAAATGGCCTGCACCTCATTAAGGCTATTCCTGCCTATCTTTAGGGTTTCAAGAACAAAATATGAGCTCTCTTTGAAACAGCAGATGCCTTAGTTGATGTTTAGCACTTGGAAGAAGAAACAGTGACCATTTCTTGCTGAAATTTGTGAGGAAGGGCTGCTGATAACACCATAGATGCTGGAAAGAAGAATTAAAGAAAAAAAAGAAAGAAAAATCTGCTCCTTAAAGCTCCATCAAAGCCATCGACAATGGTGCTTCGCTTCTTGCTTCTGAGGTCAAGGTCTTTGTTGCAAGCTTTGATAGTGAAGAGTGAAGATCAAGAAAATAGATGAAAATTTTCTTGTTGGACAGATTTTCTTCCATAGTAGCTTGCCAAAGCTTGAAAGAAAAGAGAAAAGAAGAGTATATTTCAAAAGTGACTGTAACCTTTTCCCTTCTCCAACTTCAGTGGAGATCCATTATACCAAAATACCTCTTTAAAAATGCCTTTGAAAGAGTGACGACTTGCTAATTTATCTATCCACCGCCATATTTGCCCCTTCCAACTTTAAGGATCTCTAGATTTGTCTTCTTCCAATTGTAGGTGTCCATGTCTTTACGTGTAATACTTGTCTAAAATAGGTTTTTATGATGAAAATTAAGACTGAATATGAAGAAAAAGAGGAGAAAATGGATCAAAGACCAATGTGTGAGGCCATTTGGCCATAGGGATAAGTTTGCATTGAGTTCGTTAGACCAGTGCAGCAAATTGAGGGAATGCAAGAATATTAAGGGAAATGTGAGATGGGTTTGGAGACCCAAAATCTCCAAAAGTATGGCAGGAGTGTCAGATGCAAGGCCAAGGATCCCACCTGGATATATTTTATCGAACCCCCAAGAGGATAAGATTGGATATACATCTGACAATATACATTGCCTTGGGATATACCCATGTGATGTGCCTCGGCTTGAAGCTCTACCTAGTTTGGGTCGCAGCACTGATTTATGTGAAAACCCAAATAGGGGAGGTTCAAATGAGTACAACGCTATGCTTTTTTTTGCCAAAGGAGCCACTCAGCCGCTTGAACGACCAGTTTATTCGGATTACAATAAATGTGGGACATGCAAGCCCACTGAGGCCGTTCATTCATCTCATAGTGCCTAAGAAGGGATCGGCCTTATTGACGAGTTATTTGTGGAAAGACTTGGACTTGTAGCTCTACAAAAAAACCTAAGATCAATTTTTTAGCTAACTTGCATGAGTAGCATGGGGTTAGTCGACCTATGATATGCTATATGCCAAGGACATCAATATTACGTGGACTAAAATGACCTATCTAGTTTTAAGCTAGGAAGGCTAGCCGCTTTGGATATTACATCCAGATTTCGTTAGGCCAAGAGGGCCAGTTTTCTGTTTAGTACAGGTGCGGTTAATGGTTTCTTGTTTTAGTTCTGTGCTAGACAGGTTTAAAGAAGAGCTTGGAAAGAGCCTTTGTTGCGCAGAAGCTTCTCGTGGCCCTATCCACGCGATATCTCTCCTTTATAAGTACCGTGTTTTATGCTATATGTAGGGGATTTTCTTTTCTTGTTGGGGATTGGTGTTCAAGGCATGAAGTCCCAGGTTTAGGTTGGGTATGTTTGAGGGAGGTCTAAGTAGCCGTTGCCTCCTGTAAAGACATTGCCAGGCATTGAAAGACCTGTTTTAGAAGGCAGTTCTCGTGGCCCTGTACTGCTAGCCTGCTCGACAGCTGTTCTAGGAGTTCTTGTTAGTTGTGAGGCAGTTAGAGAAGCCTGTCGAAAGAAAAATAATGATGATGATAGAGAGGAAAGAAAACCCCTGAATATCTCAAAGAAAGATATATACAAAGGTATGTAAAAAGGGGTTCTCAAAGAAAGATATATACAAAGGTGTGTAAAAAGGGGTTCTAACCCCTATCAAAATAGAAAAGGAAAGAAAGGAAACTCTATAAGCAGTTGATCATTGCCTTGCGAAGGCATAGTAGGTTCCTGGGGATAAGTTAGACCCGGGGCCGATGCCTTGTCTTCCTAGGGGCGGCGTCTCGCTGGAAAAGAAGAAAGTAAGGATGGTTGGAGCGAAAATAAAAGTGAGCATCAGAAAAGGATTAAGTGTCACCTTGCGAGGGCTTGGTAGGTTCTTGGGTACCGAGACAGGTCTTGAGGCCGATGCCCTGTTCTCCTTGGATCACTACGCTCAGCTCCCTCCTTTTTACATGCCCGAGTGTGGAAGAATAAAACCCTAAAAGAGGAAATGTGCTAAAAGAAAATGCTTCTCGACCAGGCTATAGGAGTTCTCACCTAGTAGGAGCTCCTGGTTGTGTTGTCCTTAGTTAGGTAGGTAGTTCAGAGGGTCGTTTTATTATGCTTGATTTGCCAAGCTTCAGTCAGGATTTTGATCACTTTATTCAAAAAATGAGTTCCACAGTCCAACACTAGTTCCTTTGGTGGACCGAAACTGTAGATAATCTGCTCTAAAAGAAAACTTATAGTCTCTTTTGCATTGTCCTGTCTCGTCGCCCGTGCTTCTGACCATTTTGTAAAATAATCAGTTGCTACTATAATGTACATTTTCTGAGTAGTAGACGACGGGGTGATAGGACCCAAGAGCGTTTCCTATTCTCTCTGCTGTCATGTCTTTGATAGGTATCACATCTCTTAACGTACTCAAAAGAATCTTGGAAGATGGATGGCCACCAATATCCAGCTCTTAAAGCTTTCTGTGCCATCAACCGTCCCGCAAAGTGCCCTCCATATGCAAAGTTGTGGCACTCTTCCAAAATGAAAGAGACCTCGTCAGACATCACACATCGGCGATAGATATCGTCCTAGATGGAGCCGCCGCCTTCGATGTCGAATATTTTTCCCCTAAATTTTAAAATTTTTGGCAATTTTTAGGCACATCCCGGGCTCAAAACTCCGATCTCATTGGCGACCACGGGATAGGGCAACTCAGCCCATTGAATCCCACAACAGATCTGCACAAAAACAACCAAATGAAGCATCAAGCTAATACAAAATAGATACATATTAAAACACAGCACAATGCTCACCCTACCCCCTGACAAAACCAAGGCATGAAATCCACAAGGAGTAGGCCTAGCATAATCTGATAGAAGGGCCGAAGCTAGTCACTAACCAACTGCTCCAACATGGCCAAACTAAAAAGAACTATCAAAGAAGTCGCCCTAAGTGGTGGAAATGGGTAGAGTACTCTACATGGACTAAAATAAATTGGCCTAATCTTCAAGGATTCACAAAATAAGTATAACTAGAGGGCTGAGAATCAAGTACAAAGCATTGAAAACCATTGGGAAATATGAAAATGAAATCTTGGACCAAAATGTTGCCATTAAGAGCTCCTCCTAGATGGCGACTCTATGTTGTCCACCGCAAACCTTGCTATACTAAATATGTAATAACTAGATTGACTGATCTGAAACAAACATACTATAGTTTGAGATGAAGCTCTCATTAAGTTCTTTCATCAGCCCATTTGACTCACACATGTCTGTCATTAATGAAATATTAAATTTGGTCCAAAACATAGACATATTCTACAGTGAAAGAAAGCCCACTAGTTAGCATGATATGTGTCTCAAAATTTTTGAAGGTAAGGACATAATTCCCAAAGTAATGTTGGTCCAGACAGAGAGTTAAGTTGTCCATCCCTTAGCCTCTTGGGTCAAAAGGAAAGGTAATATCCCGTCCATGCATCATGACAATCAAATCAAAGATATCATCACTCATGAAATAATATGCATGTACGAATGAATCTACAAAAGCATAAGAAACTGAATCAAATAAAAGCTCACTCTCATGGTCTTCAGCAAACTGAATCAAATAGAAGCCCACGGTCATGGTCTTCCTCATCAGAAACTTCATAGGCTGCAACTATAAATCCTTTATCTTCCTCTTGATCATCATCAAAATTTTCTTTAGCATGACTATCTTTATCCTCTTCATCTAAATATCCAAGTACCACAAACATCCTTGCATTCTTTGCTCGGCACGCTCGGCATATGTCTTTGTGATTAAAATACATTAGTTCACCACATCTATAATATAACCCTTGAGCATGCAACTCTCTGATTTGATCGTTGAGTAATTATTGAGATTTATGGGTTTTAAATACAATGTTGCCCACATCATCACTATATAGATCAGTAATAGAATAATCATACTGTTGTCCATAGTACTCATAATAAGCATATGGTTGAGAAGTATATGAATGTTGCTCATAGTCATATTGATGTCCATATAGGTATTGGTATCCATGAGAGTGCGATTGGATATACTCATTGATGTACATATTTAGCAATAATTGCAATAAGTCTTGTTGAGCTACTACCCCAAGGAGGTCAGCAGGCCGAGGCTACTGCATCAGCCATGGCAATCGATACAACCAACATATACTTGTCATATACATGCGCTAAACCCTCTTGCAAAACAACATTACCATAAAGATTAATGAGAGCTTCCAAAATGCATGGCTGTACCAAGTGATCCATATGAGATGTCAAATGTTTAACAAGTGCTTGTTGTATCCGGAGAACAACATCTATCACTTCAGCTCCCATCATGATTGCATCAAAATCCATAAGTGCATATGCCAACACATCAATCATGTCAAGCATGTAAGCAATTGACTTGCTAAATGCCAATGCTCTTATGATGCTCCTCCAGTGCTCAAGGTGATGGAAATCTATACTTGATTCAATTCTTGCATCCCCTGAAATCTATACAAATTCCATGTTCTTTATAATACTCAAGGTGATGGAAATCTATACTTGATTCAATTCTTGCTTGTTTTTCTTTGTTGGCCTTCATGAGAGAAATATACTTATCAATTAAATCTCCATTTATTAATATTAGCATGTGTGAAGACAACCTTGTTCAATAGAGCTGAAGCTATTGATGTCATTTATCATTGTAATCAAGTTGCTGCTAATATCTCTACTTATGTTTTATTGGTTGATTTGAAAAGTCTTTTCTCAATGCTTTGTACAACAAAAGCTGGATGCATCTACACTTTTCTTGATTATTGACATCACACCAAATGCAACTGCTGCAACTCAATATCCTTGTAGCATGGAGGAGAATCTAGAGGGGTCAACACTGTTATACAAATTCAGCATCGAGTGCTCCTCCCACAGTCAAAGATGTAATAGCATTACTTTCATAAATTCATCAAGGCCTAAATGTTATCACATAAGATAGCTTTAAATCAATGATCCCCTGAAATATTATGAATATTAATGCTCTCTCTTTTGATCAATTGTGCTGCAATTTATCACAGCTATAGTAGCTTAATCTAAACCCATGTGCCATGTACTTGTTTCAATTATGCCCAAAGCTGTGAAGTACATCATTATAGTCTGACAACTTATGCCCAAGCTATGTAGTAAATTGAAGTTTCCTATTGTGACCCTATTGAATACTCATGCTTAATCATATGGACATTCTTGTAATCTATGCCCTTGTCTTATGAAGTGTCTGTAAATTTCAACCACTGTCAGATACAATTGCAAGCTTCTTCCTCATGAATCAACTAAAATAGAATTTGGAGCAGTTGTGCTATCTATTAAGTGCCCTAGAACTCGAGATCTTTCATAACCAAGTTGGAGTAGATGCATTCATATGCTACATTCTAGGAAGTCTAAGAAAGATTTAGATCTGTTCCAGTTAGACTTGAAGGATAATCATAGACAAGTTTTGCCAGGAAGCAAGCTTGTTAACAACTCTCAACCTCGGTTTGTAGGTCCTTTCGGGATTTCTAAAGTAGATCAGGCTAAGAAGGGTCTTGACACTATTGTAACATGTGATAAGGTAGATCCTAGAGCATCTAACAATAAGAAAGCTATTTTTTCTCTTTCCAACCTAGAAGAGCTACAAAATGTTCCTAGAGATGGTTGGACAGAGCTACTAGCTTCTCCAAGCACCAATGTGTTCTTGTCTCTCTAGGTTTCAAGTAGTGTTGAAAGCTCTAAATTTGGTGCCAGTAGCTTTACCAAGAATGCTTTCTCCAAGTCTATCTCAAAACTAGACAGAGTTGGATGGAGTTCTCAGCAAAATTGTGGAAAACTTTCTAGTGCCAATCCAAGCTTACTGTCATCACCACCATCACATACAAAGAGACTTTCTGACTCAGATGTAAGGGATTTTAATGCTTTATCAACATCCAAGACTGAAACACCAAATTGTGATATTGAGATTGATCCAATATCTAGTAATGGATCTATTCAAGATTTGGATAAAGGAGGATCAAAATATGCATTTATGGTACTTTCCAGTAACACTGATCGTGATAGTCATTCTATGAATGCCAACGAGCCTTTGTCTAAAAGCATGGTGGTATCTTCAGCAACAAGTGATTGTATAACTTCCCTAATCTCAAAAAACCTTGCACCGTCATCAAGGCCTTGGACAAACAATAAAGTTCCCTCAGTCCGAGAATGAGCCTGCCGATTGAGTAATCATACATTTTTGGAAAGCTGTCATGTAGGCTAGAGTCATAGCTGAATGTAGATGGAGACGCTACCATGAAATGCTATAGGAGATTGCAAAGCACAACACATGAGATCTATAATGCATTACTTTTCCCAATCTATGGTTGATAAGAGAAAAGAGCCTAAGAAGCCTACTACTGCTGATGCAAACGCAGATGATGATGATGATAATTGGGAGTATGAAGGAATGAGTGATGAACCTCTTTATGCCAGATGATTTGCTATGGTTGTTCAAGCACAACATCCTTCATCAAATCCTTCTTTAACGACCTTCTTACCAAGAGTGATAACCTTGGCCTCTCCTTTTTCTGAAGATCTTCAGACCAAGATAGATGTTGATGTCCGCTCCACTTCAGCTTCTCCCTCTCCAACACCTGAGGTAGAAGCTGCATTCCCTACTTAGGTACCGATGTTGAAGCTTCTCCCAGAATCCAAGGAGACTACTCCTAATGACAAGCATATCAAAGTGGCTACACTAACCAAACCTAGACTCTTGTAAAGTATGCAATTGTATAGGTTGATGCTTCTCCTTTCTGCCAGTGGTACAATCAACATTATGGCATGGATATTGGCAGGAAAAAGAAGTCTTCTTGTGTTAAGAAAAAGGTTGAGGAGGATACTCTGAAGAAGAAAGAGGAGCCTTCCTCCATTTTTGCCTGCAGCTTTTGAAAAGTTTTCAATGTTGCTTGACTTCTTGGGAATGCATTGGTCACTTCAATACTCCCTGCCATGTGTCTGTACATGTGTACCTAAATTTCTTGGATTTGTGCAACTAAAAAGGACCTTAAATGAAATGTCGCTGATTGGATCAAGAACCTGAGCAGGTTTGATACCACTCATCAAGAAGTGAATTGAAGAGAGAGAAATAGGAGAGAGAAGACTACAAAGAGAAGAGAGAAATGATAAAGTGCAGAAGTGAGAGAAAGAGAGTGACAAGGAGAGAGAAATACTAGAATAGGAGAGAGAAAGACTAAAAGGAAGAAGAGAGATGGTTAGAAGCCATGAAAGGACAAAAGGAGCTAGAGAGAGAAGGAAAAAGTTGTATTATTCTGTAAAAATTGATTACCTCTACATGTGTCCTTTGTCCTTTTATATGCCCCTTATTTAGCTCTTTACAGTCGGATATCCAAGCCCTTTTTAACATCAGGGGGGACTATTGTTGCCTAGCCATTATTGCACAGAATCTAGAAATAGATTCTAATCTTATTGTATTGGATTGGGATAAGTATCTTCTTATTGATTCAAATATCAAGGAAACGGAATATCTCTCCATAGTAGAGACTTTGACTATGATATACAAGGATGCACTCCGATATGAGTCATCCATTCCTTTAGAGGAAGAGTTCGAGGAAATACAAAAAAAATTGAATGTTTCTCATTTGGACAGATCAAACAAGGACTTGACTCCTAAGTCCTTGAACACCATATTAGAGATTTTGAAAAATTTCCAAGTCCTAATTTCAAATAAGTGATAGATATTTGATCATGTGGCTAAATCTTGATCTATATTGGAAAGTGAGATTTGGAAAGGTAGCTTATATAGCATTTAGGGTACACTTCACGTTTAAGTAAGACAACAAGATTTGACCATTGTTGTGACCATTGTTGGGGATAAATGTGCCTCCGCCTAGCCGCCATGTATTACTACATTGACAGTAATCACCATCACTTTATTCTTCATTCTTTTAGTGACAGTTTGATTAAAGGAAGGCTCGGTCACACATTGTGACGCTTGGAGTTCCCATTTGGTCTCTCTCTCTTTCTTACTCTTACTCTCCCACCATAGCTCTTTCAAGAAAGCTTTGATCATTCTCTCCTTTCAACTGGTATCAGAGCATGGATTCATGACTACTCGAGCTTGGTTTGTGGCGTCTTCAACTTCCTATTGATTATCTACACTCATTGGGTCTCTTGACAGCCTAGCCAAATCTCTTGAGCTCTCATCACTCCCTGGCTTCCCAAGCACCTTCTTGGCCCTCTTGGGGATCCTCAAGGATTCCACAAAGGTATTCATTCACTTGCTTTAGGATTTCATTGTTGTTTATAGGTAAAGTAGGGTTTGTAAGATCAGGGGCAGCCATAGCTTCCACCATTGAAGCTTGTTCCCAGCATATCTTGCTTGAAGCCTTTGTAAGCTACCTTGGGCTTGAACTAGGCCTTCATTGGCTCAAGGTTGAGCCCTCTTCCATGTGGTATAGTCTCAACAAGAGTAGCAGAAGCCATCAACAAATCCGTGTGAATTTGTGCATGTTTCCTGTAGCCCTTAGATTGCTCCTTCTCTACTTGTTGATGACCATGGCATACCTCTACTCAGTGTGGCACCCCTTGACAATGATCCTTGACATGTTTTGAAACCTCCCGAGCCTTGAACACTAATCTAAGGTCTTGTAACACTATTTTGAACTAGTTTATAGTAGCATACAGACATTAAATGTCAATGCTATACTAGATGTTAGTGTCTATGCTTGCTTGGAGCTTCTTAGTTAAGTGGTTTGATGCCTATTGATGACTGATTTTGTTGGGGGATGCAAGACATATGTATTGGTATGATCTTGTGTCAAGAATCGCGTGGTGGGGGGACTTGCTCAAGATGCTACGCCGAACACACACAGAATGCACAAGGAGAAGCTCACTCAAGAGACAAGAAGAGAGATAGAGGCTAAAACGTTTTTTTGCTGGTTTCTTCTTCTTCTTCCACACACTTTACAATATACACAAAGTATAGATAAGATACAACATAAAGGAAAGTGGCCTACTAAGTTAAACAATGCATAATCGACTACACTAGTTGACTGGCGCTATAACTATGCCAGCTGTAAATAGGTGTAACAACCTGAATATAATAAGTAATGAGTCAGTGGCCATGTGAGAGTCATAATGACCACCGACGTACTAAGTATAGACATGTGGACCCATCAAACCAGGTGGTCCATCATTAATGTTCGCATGCGTTGAGCTTGTCATCTCAACACTCCCCCTCAAGCTCAACTGCATCTCTACAACTCCAAATAAGCTTCGAAACTTTTGAAGCTTCTCTGTACCCAATGACTTCGTGAAGATGTTAGCTATTTGATCTTGTGTGCTGACATACACCAAGTCAATCTCACCTGCTAGTACCTTCTCTCTCACAAAGTGGTAGTGTACCTCAATATGTTTTGTCCTGGCATGGAACACACGGTTCCTAGCCAACTGTATACTGCTCATGTTGTCACAATTCAACCAAAAACTTTTGCAGCCATACTACCTCACATGCTGCAACAACAGCACCTCTATACTCAACCTCTGTACTCGACAAAGCAACTGTAGGTTGCTTTTTGCTGCTCCAAGTAACTGCTGCACTACCAAGAGAGAACATGTATCCGCTAGTAGATCTTCTATCAGACATACTACCAGCCCAATCCGCATCTGTGTATCCAAACACCTATACATCTGTACCTGCCTCATAGAAAAGTCCATAATGTAATGTGGACTTCACATATCTCAATATGCGTTTGATTGCATCCAAATGTGGCTTTCTAGGTACTTGCATAAACTGACTCACAAGACCAACAACGTAGCTCAAGTCTGGCCTTGTAATGGTCATGTAGATCAAACTCCACACTATCCTTCTGAACATAGTAGGGTCTTCTATCTCATCCCCAACATCAGCACTCAACTTTACATTCTGCTCCAACGGGACTGAAAGTGGTTTGCATGTTGTCATACCATACTTGGACAACATATCCAAGACATACTATCTTTGGAACAGCCATATATCATCATCACATCTGATCACCTCAATGCCAAGGAAGTACCTTAGCTCACCTAAATCCTTCATCTCAAACTCCTTCTTCAAAAAGTCCTTGACTTCAGCAATCCCATTATCACTATCACCTGTAATAATCAAGTCATCCACATAGATGACTATGATTACCAAACCTACATCTCCATTTCTCACATAAAGTGAGTGATCAGCATCAGAAACATAAAAGCCAATATTGACAAGATACTCTCTGATCTTGTCATACCATGCTCTAGGTGCTTACTTGAGCCCATAGAGCGCCTTCTTCAACCTACACACATACATGGGATGCTCTAAATCTTCATAACCTGCTGGCTGATCCATATACACTTCTTCCTGCAAATCACCATGCAAGAAGCATTCTTCACATCCATTTGCTGCAACCTCCAACCTTTGGCTGCTACCAAAGCAATCACACATCTGACAGTTGCCATCCTAGCAACTGGACTGAAGGTTTCTTCATAATCTATGCTATATGTTTGGGCATAGCCTTTTGCAACCAGTCTAGCTTTGTACCTACTAATAGAACCATCTGCATTGTGCTTAATCTTATAAACCCACTTACATCCGATAGCTTTCTTCCCCTTCGGCAATAATACTAGATCCCAAGTCTTATTGGCCTCTAATGCAACCATCTCCTCATCCATTGTTGCATCCCAATGAGTATGACCAACATCATCTTCAAAACAAGTGGGCTCAACATCCTCAACTAGTTTCACCGTATAAGCATAATGGTGAGTTGAATAACCTTCAAAACCAAATCTTTTAACAGGGTATCTGACCCTGCTAGATCTGCATACCACCGGATCACTCAATGGAGCCTTTACATTACTATGAGCTCTCTGTACACCTGGTGTCCTAACAGAAGGAATACCAAGCTCATCATCCAAGCTCTTTGAGCCACTGGAGTCTCCATCAAGAACTGCATCAATGCCATTTGACACTTTATTCTTTCCTTTGTCTTTACCTGTAGTCTAGATGCACCTAAAGATGTAGAGCTACTCCTTAGTCTCCTAGACCAAGGACTACCAGATGATGTCTCTGGTCCACTAAGAGTCCTTGATTCTTGCTTTTCAGCATGCACATGAGTGTCATGATCATCGTCATCATCTAATGCATCACCACTAGATGCATACCAACTGCTCATTTCATCAAAGATGATATCCCTGCTCACTCTGAACTTACATGTGATAGGGTTATAACAGTGATACCCTTTTTGCTCTAATGAGTATCCAATAAAGACACATTTTTCAGCCTTTGGATCAAGCTTCTTCCGTAGCTCATCTGGTATATGAACATATGCAACACAGCCAAATACCTTCAAGTGCGATACATCAGGCTTCTTGTTGCCAGTAAAGCATTCTTCAAGAGTCATCCCATGAACTGCAGCTGTGGGAGTTTTGTTTATAATATAAATAGCAGTATGAATAGCCTCAGATAAAAAATACTTAGGCATATTCTTTTCAGCCATTAAGGCGCGTGCAACTTCTGCAATGTGCCTGTTTTTCCTTTCTGCAACACCATTTTGCTGTGGGGTATATCTGCATGTGAATTGTCTCTTTATCCCATGAGACCTTAGAAAATCACTGAACTCCTTCGAGAGGTACTCTCTCCCTCCATTTGACCTCAAGCACTTTAATTTCAAGCCTGTTTCTCTTTCAACTGCAGCCTTGAAAGTTCTAAAGTGCTCAAACGCTTCACTCTTTTCCTTCATAAAATATACCCACAGCTTTCTAGAACAATCATCAATGAATGTGACATAGTATGAACTGCCTCCAAGAGATACATTTTGTGTATGCCCCCAAATATCTGTATGCACAGCATCAAGGATATTTCTGCTTACATCTCTGTCATGTGAAAAGGGTTGTCTTGCTTGCTTACCAAACTGACATGCTTCGCATACCTTATGAAATTCTGCAACTCTAAATGTAGGCAAACCTGTAACCAACCCTTTGGACTGCATTAATTTCAGCCTTTGTACATTTGCATGTCCAATGCGTTTGTGCCAAATTTCAATATCTGCAACAACACCTTTTTCTTTAGCATACATAGCAACATTCATAGTAGGAATTTCAGCATCCAGAGTAAGCATACGTCCAACTCTACTTCCCTTTGCTACCAACCTGCACTTGTCATTGAAGTCTTCTACAAAGCAGCCCTTTGCATTAAATCTAACTTGCAACCCTTGCTCTACCATGTGACCGACTGACACCAAGTTCTTTGTAATAGATGGCACGTGTAATACATCTGAAAGACTCTTTGTCTTACCATCATGCAAGAACAAGGGAACTTTTTCAATGTGTGAAATTGGGTGGCATGAATCATCACCCGTTTGCACATAACCTGCATTTTGCAAATCTTGCATCTCTCCAAACCATTCTGCATGGCTGGTCATATGATTGGATGCACCTGAATCAACATACCAAATATCATCATGTGTTCCCTTTCCTGTAACAACATTCAACATATGCTGCATAACAAACAGACATTCATTTTTGTCTTCATTCTGTCGTGAAGAGGATGCATAGTTTCCTTGCTGCAACTTACCACTGCGAATATCATCTTTCTTAGCATAACATTGGGCTGCAATATGACCTATTTTGCCACAGTAGTGACACACAATACTAGAGTTGTTACAACCTCTGTTCTGCCATCCACCTCTTCCTCTAAAGCTCCCCTTGCCTCTAAAGTTACCACGACCTCCTGAAACCTGCATATCGCCAAACTGTTGATTCAATCTGTTTTGCTGGTTATCACTACCACATCTTGTACCACGGCCTCTTAAAGAGAACCTGCCACGTCCCCTTCCTAAACTGGAGTAGAAAGCTTGGACCTGTTCACCACTTTTTTCAGATGTCTCACTCTACATGTTGATCTCTTCAGTGATCATAAGGGAGACCAACTCATCGAAATCTAGAAATAGCTTTCTGACATATATAGAAGTTACAAAAGACTTCCAAGCCTTTTCATTGTTAAGTCCACCCAAGGTAGATGAGACCAAATCATCATCATCGTGTATTGCATCAATCACTGCCAAGGCATCTGCAATGCTCCTTACCTTCAGTACATACTCATTGATAGACATTTTCCCTTTCTTCAATGTATTCAACTCTTGCTTGAGTTGAATCTTTCGTGCCTTTGTATTTACGAAAAACATACTTTTAAGTATGGTCCAAGCTGCATATGAATTCTTTGCATTTCTAATATGTCCCAACATATTATTGTCAATTACTGCAGACAGCCAATACATGACCTTTTTGTCTTTTGCATTCCATTCCTTCCATGCCTTTGTCTCTTCTGCAGTTGGAGGATCACTCACCTCCGGCTTCTTTTCTTCACCTGAAACAAACTCGTAGAGGCCTTTTCCAATAAGGAAGTTTGTGACACAGAATTTCCATGAAGGGTAGTTGTTCTTGTCGAGCTTCTCAATGATGGGGCTTCCACTGTTCTCTGCCATTATCAGAAAACTAATACCAAACAGCAAGCAAATCTTTTGCAACCCTCGACCTGTTGTGCATAGCAATACACCAGACAACCTTTTTCACTGTCTGCTCAACAATACATGCAATCTGCAACCTGTTTGCAGATAAAATTTATGTTTGCTTTCTGCAAATACCTCAAAAATTACAGATTTACAATTTGTAACCTGCGCACCCGCTTTCAGTCAAAACAGTCGAAATCACAGTGTATCCTAAAACTGCTGTCTGCAACCTTGCGGCTCCAAAACAGGGTCTGAAATGGCCTCAAATGCTCAAAATAACTATGGGAAAGCCTTATAGGGCTGATCTACAGAATAGACAGTGCTTTTTGCGCACACCAAATCTCACTGCAATTTGAGATTTTTGCTCTACCCTGCTTCCGATGCCTCCACAAACACTATCCAAGAGAGAGAGTGGAAGAATGGGAGAGCTTCTTACCCGTTGCTTGCTTGCTCAAATCTTGCTTCTTCTCCTTCACTTCAGCCTTTGAAATCAGTCTCTCTCAGTGGCGCGGCTTTGATACCATGTCAAGAATCGCGTGGTGGGGGGACTTGCTCAAGATGCTACGCCGAACACACACAGAATGCACAAGGAGAAGCTCACTCAAGAGACAAGAAGAGAGATAGAGGCCAAAACGTTTTCTTGCTGGTTTCTTCTTCTTCTTCCACACACTTTACAATATACACAAAGTATAGATAAGATACAACATAAAGGAAAGTGGCCTACTAAGTCAAACAATGCATAACCGACTACACTAGTCAACTGATGCTATAACTATGCCAGCTGTAAATAGGTGTAACAACTTGAATTTAATAAGTAATGAGTCAGTAGCCATGTGAGAGTCATAATGACCACCGACGTGCTAAGTGTAGACGTGTGGACCCATCTAACCAGGTGGTCCATCATTAATGTCCGCATGTGTTGAGCTTGTTATCTTAACATCTTGGACTGATTCTTGGGCTGAAAAATCTTAGTTTTGAATAGTAAATAATTACTGTACAACAGTGGACTGAAGCCTATTATTTCATGTTTTTCTATGCCTCTTGGAATCAAGACATGCTTTGGAGGTGTACTTTGATGTATTGATAATCGGGGATCGACTTTGAGCTTGATATTACTTCAGATCATTGGTTGAGCTTCATCTCCCTTTGCATAGCATTTGAATCTCCATCTTTGATCTTTGATGTATTTATGGCATGTACTTCACTTATGTCTTGACTGATCTTGAAATGCTTGGTCTATGCCACTACTACATGCCCGTTACATTGACTGGAGTTGGATGTTACTAATTCTTGCTTTGGCTTGACATTTGATTTCCTAGAGCTTACTTTGGCTATTTCTTGGCTTGCCAGAGTTACCATTTGGATGTACTTGATGTCTATGGATGCTATGTACAGATGCTAAATGGCCTATATAACACAACATAAGTGAGTTTGGGAATCTCCAAATTCCCATTTTTTGAGTACTAAAAAGGTGGCATTCGAATAACATGGCCATAAGTTTCTCAAAACCATATGATGCGACCTATCATTGAAAGCGCTTGAAAAATGGAATCTATTGAGCTATAGAGCGCTCGATTTGGAGTTATAGTGTTCAAGTTATGACAAATCTAAAGATTTGACCATGTGTCCCAAACTTATGGGAAATTTCCATATTCCCCAATATAGTGTTATATACTCATGATGTCTTATTGATGCTTGATCTTGATATGCTCTTGTTGAGCTTCTGTGCTTAATATTTATGGCTTTTGTTAAGTGGGAGCGTCTTTGGATGCTTGATAGACATTGAGCAGGCGGTTTATGCTACTTGAGGTTTTGGATACTTGAGATTGGAATCTTCACTTGGATGTTGCATGGTTGATATGCTGTGGTCCTCGGAGATGTACTTGGGCTGATTTGGGCTTTGAACTTCCTGAGCATACATCTATTTATGTCACGTCTTGCTAGTGTTGTGTACACTTTGCCCTATAACACAGGGGATGTGCCAGCTTATTGACAGATTCACTTGACATGCTTGAGTGTTTGCTTGATGTCTGTATAACTGTCACTTGCTGATTTATGCCCACTCGATGCCAGTTATGCTTTGACAGTCAATGGTTGACTTGGTGCATTCATTTTGCCTATAGTTTGCTCTCATTATACCTGGCTATAATTTATTATAGCAAGAAGTTATACATGGATTGACATGAAATTTTCATGCTGAATCATCCTGATGACTTTATGTACGTTTGATAATACTTGGTGGGCAGCATCATTAACTATCAGTTCATGGTCATTTTGCCTTGGTTTTAGTGATATTTTGGTTGTTTACAACAGAAAACAGCAAGCACTTTTGAATTGTCTGCACTATTTTAGCTTGCAGTATGGCATATTCTTCCACTGACAGTGCTATCTTCAACATCACCAAGCTTGTTGGTACAAATTATGCCTATTGAAAAAGCCAAGTTTGGCAAGTATTGGTGCAAAAATCGGAGATAAAACCACTAAGGTTGCATGGAGAGCAGCCTGAAACTATGATTGATGATGAATGGATGGAGCTTGATGAGTTATGCAAGTCCACCCTCATCTTGTCTCTCACTGAACATGTGCATTACAATGTGGTTGAGGAAGCACAGAGTGCTTGGTAGCTTTGGGATAAGATCAAGAACCTCTATGACAAGAAAAGGCTAGCAAGTCAGATGTATTGGTTGAAGCAACTTATGGACTTGCACATGAAGAAGAATATGATGATGTTTGCTCATTTGAGCCATTTCCATGCTATTCTCAAGAATTTGACTTTGCAAGGTATTACCTTTGATGATAAGGTTACTCCATTGTTTTTTCTTAGGACTTTGAGTGAGTCATGGGATGTATTCTGAACTGCCCTATATACTCCTACTACTATTTTGAACTTGGCTGATATAGAGAGTGGTCTTCTGCTAGAAGAGATCAACTGTAAGAACTTGGAGGCCTCTCGTGTGTCGCATGCTTTGACTGCTAGAGGCACAAATGGTAATGGAAAGAATGACCGTGGGAATGGCTGTGGAAGAGACTCACAGAAGTCTAGGTCTAAGTCACGTGGTAACTCGTGCAACAAGTTTTTGGGAGAAATGCTAATGTGACATGTCATCATTGTGGTAAGAAGGGTCATATACATCCACAGTGTCATGAGTTGCACAATGAGAAGCGCAAAGAGAAGGGGAAAGACAAAGTATAGGAAAGGTTCTTTAATCACAGCATTGTACCTGCGAAATCCAATGTGAGAATCAAGATAAATGTCATGCAGATTGATGACTCCGATGGAGAGTACATACTTATAGCTAGTTCTTTGATGCTACACCATTGATTGAGGTTCACTCTACATATGCGTAGTGTTGGATTTTGGATTCTAGTGCTTCATTTCATGTTACACCATGCCGTGAGTGGTTCCACTTCTACCGCACTGTCTCTGGTTCAGTTCACTTGGGTGATGACATGTCACTTATTGTTGCTGGCATTAGGGATGTATGGCTACAGTTCTCTACTGGCAATAATTTTTTGTTACATGATATCTACGTGTCTTTGAATGTGAGACATTCTTCCATGTGCCCAGGGACAAGCGTAGTAATCTAGATCCTAAGAGTGTCAAATGCATTTTTCTTGGCTATGGAGATGCAGGTGAGATGGGTTACCACCTCTGGGATCTGTGGGTGCGGAAAGTCATCTGTAGCCATGATGTAGTCTTCCATGAAGACAAGAAGCATAGATAGCTTGAGAAGGTGGTAGAGATATGCAGGGTTATATTCAAGGAGGAGCCACGTGCTCCAGTATGGCTTGCATAGCCAGATGGTCAGCCTGCAACAGCAGTTGGTACACATGGCCAGGGTGTTAGACATGCAATAGTCTTTTATGTGAAGACCAAACACATTGAGGTGAGGTATCACTTCATACGTGGGATCATGGAGGACAGGTTTTTTGACCTTATCAAGATCTCAGTGACGAAAATCCTACCGATTTGCCCACAAAAAGCCTCACTACTGAGCACTTTGCCTTCCTCAGGAGATTGATAGGCGTTGGGTGAGATGGTGTTTTTCCTCATCTTGTTGTACATTTGTACATTGTATCATCTTTTCTTTTTTTCTCTCTTTTCACTCCTCACTGGGGTAGATTCACCTTTAAGTAGGAGGTTGTTGGAGGTAAAGGCGTCTCCATCTAGCTGCCTGTGTATTACTACACTGACAGTACCTGCCACTGCACACTGTAGATGTGTTAACCCCAATGCGAGATGGCGGAAAAATAAAGGAAAAAGCAGAAAAAAGATGGAAAAAGAGCAAGGCATAGAGGCGGGCCCTAAAGCTAACCTGGGGCAAAAAGTGTAATTTTAAATGAAAGGCACCTAAAAAAACTCAAAAGACTCTTGTAAAAGAGTGCCAGGCTCCCTCCTGTGTCATTTGTAAAAGAATAGACGGGTATAGGTTTAGGGCATGAAGCAAAAAGAGAGAATTAGAAAAAGTGACCTTGCCACAATGGCCGGTTATGTAAAAAGTGACCTTGCACAATGGCTAGTTATGTAAAAAGGGATGGGTGCCCATGGGAATTTAGGGTTTTGTATATAAAGTTCAAAAAGTGAATGAGAGCTCATTCTTTGGGTGTGTGGCTAACAAGAGTTCTCTTCTTCTCCTCTTCTTCTCTTCTCCTTGCTTGTGTGTGCTCTTGAGACAGGGAGTGTGAGAGTGTGAGGAAGTGAGTGTATGGGAGTGAGGGATCAAGAGGATGAAGCTCTTCACCATCTCCTCTTCTCTTCTTCTCTTCTCTTATCTTTTCTTTTCTCGCGCGCGTGGCTATGGTGGATGGAGCTTGGAGATGGAGGAGGCTTGAGGATGCTTGAGCTAGCATCTAGGATCGTGGAGCTACCGGCGTGTGTGAGAGAGGAGGCAACTCATTTCGGTATCAAGGTAAGCTCACTACACTCATAGGATCGACGGCGTGTCAGCTAGGTGAGAGATAGCCATTAGAGCTCGCTTGAAATGCTTGAAACAATAAGCAAGAAGGTTGTTTTCAAATGTGGGCTAAGAGGTACATCTTAAGTTGATTAGTGTTCTAAATATGAACAAAAACTTTATTTTAGGATTAGGAAATCGAATCGCAAAAGGGTAGGGTTTACCGTTGCAAAACAGGGCAAAACAAGGCACAAATCATGCAAAAAATGGCAAAAAGATTGCTTGGGATGCTTAATGTCGCCAAGTGAGTGATTAGGAGCGTCCAAACCTTATGCTGGAAGGGGTTTAAGAGCCAAGAGGCCAAGGGAGAGCTCATTTGCAGCCCTTGCAGTGAGAGAGAGAGAGAGAGAGAGAGAGAGAGAGAGAGAGAGAGAGAGAGAGAGAGAGAGAGAGAGAGAGAGAGAGAGAGAGAGAGAGAGAGAGAGAGAGAGACCCAGGGAGAATCAATTTAATCTTGTAGTCGGAGAGTCTACCAATCGCTTCATGTATATCAATCACTTCCCCTTGCATCCTAGTTGTGATTTGGAAGGTTGTGTATGAAATGATTAGCTAAATCGTCAGTTTCGATGAAAATCGCCTAGGCACTGCCCCGTCTCGCGCAACTTGTCCCGTCCGAGCGGCTGGTTTTTGGGCCGAGTCCTAGAATCGGCCCTCGGCCCTTTGTCTTTCAGCCAACTTGGCCCAAAACCCTACTTGGCTCGTCCGAGTGACATCACTCGGCCCCACTTACAAACTCTGTCCTTGGCCAACCGTCCCGCTTGGCCCTCGGCCTGTCTAAGCAACCCAATTTGGCCCTCGGCCCGTGCAAAACTCGGCCCTCAGACAAACCTGATTCGTCTCTCGGCCTGTGTGCCTCGGCCTATTCGAGTAGACTCCTTGGCCCGTCTGAGTGACCCCGTCCGAGTGGACCTTTTTGGCCCGTCCAAGTCCACCCTGTGTTTGAGTCGTCCATTTGGTCCTCGGTCCATGTGGCTTGGTATGTTCGAGTCACCCACTCGGCCCTTGCAATTCGGACAAGTTGGGCCGAGTGTGAACTTTTCCAAATTTTCCAAAAATTTGACCAGACCCAGCTAGAGCTCAGCCACACAACCTATCGTGAGTCCTCGTGACGCTCAGAACTCGATTCTGGCGCAAGGAATATGCAAAATCATAAGCTGTAGCTGCTTAACAGCTTGCGTAGGCTATTGCGAGACCTAGAGTCCTAGAGACAACTCACTGAGCCATAAACCCTGACCGGACCAAGAACGAGAAAGGCAATGTAGCAGGGAAACCCGAAACCCTATCAAGACGGTCGACAAGCCTATCAAGCCCAAAACGAAGCGAGAGTGTGTAAGATGCTTAGATATTTTTTGCCGTACTCACCTTGGATTTTCTGCACTTGAAGTACACTTAAGGAAAACTGAAAGCTTGATTGAGTACAAGTGCACGAGAAGGAAAACACACACTGAGAGGAGATAAATTGAGGATTGTATTTAATAAGTCAAGGAACTCACTCAGATAAACAACTCAAGGAACCCACCAATAGGAGAAGACCCAAAGACATAGACACAAAATCGACCCACAAAGTAGGACCAAGGAAGCGATGCCAAAGAGGTGGATTTGACAAACTTACTCAACCTGATTGATAGCTTGGTGGAGCACGAGAACACAACGATGGCAAAAGAAAACCTAGATTGCAGGTCGATGAGAAACTCGACTTAGGAGACTTCCCAGAGGTAATTCAACTGCTGGTTAGTAGCTACGATGCACATGCCTGGTATGAGCACCGTGGTAGGATAGCAAATGCCATCATCGTAGGCTTAGAAGAGGAGAGGAAGCTAGCCCACAAGGCATTGCAAAGCATAGTGGAGTACAATAGAGGCCATCAAGCTAGGAGCCAAAGGCAAAGCACAGAATTGTGTGAGATACAGCGGGTGCTGAACTTAGCTGGTAGAAACCAAACTGATCATGAGAGATCCCTAGAAGGAGACTTAATGCTGAGCAAGCTTCTCATGAAGCGACTGCTATACAACACAGCAACAGCAGAGCAAAGTGCCGCAGCACTAGCCACATCACTACTAGCAGGATTAGGAGCAAACCAAGGCTCCAAGAGCCAGTCCAAAATTCCAATCATTGCAAAGTAGCTCGACAAGTATTAGCCCCATGACGATCCATACAGTTTCGTAGAGAAATTCGAGTAAGTCTGGAAAGCCAACGGCCTCACCAACTTGACTCAACACTCTCAAGCATTCGGGCTCTGCTTAGGTGACAAGGGTAGGACTTGGTATACGAGTTTAGATGCCGCAGAGAGAACCAACTTCAACAGCCTCAAGAATCTCTTCATCAAGAGATTTGCCAAGCCTGGATGCTCCGACAATCTGCTAGTGCAATTGATGAATGTCAAGCAGAAGGATAAGGAGGACATTCTCAATTACGTGATCCACATGAGGAGTCTCTTCAAGAGAATCCCTACGGATGAACGACCAACTGAAAGAGCAGTGTCAACTGTATTCATCAGCAGAATTTGAAATGAGGGACTGTATAAGGCTTTGGCAAGCAACTCAAGCTTGTAGCGAGATGCGCTAGCTAGGGTTTTTGAGGAAGCCATTAGAGTTGACGACCAATTGAAAGAGAGAAGCTCCAGGAGCTTCAACTCAGGAAAAACCAACTCGCGGAGCTTAGAGAGAGCTTCAACCTCTAGTGAACGATCAGGCCCAACCACCCAAGATAAGGGGAAAGACAATGAGACAAACCAGGACTTGGCTGATGTAAAGATGGAGATAGCCAAGCTGCAAGAGATGTTGAGACGACCAACCCGCCTACACATCCAATGCATGTACTGTGGCGGAAAACACTTTCCAGCCGCGTGTCAAGACCCTAGGTCAATACCTTTCGCTAACTACGATAGGTTCAATCACGACGTTGTGCATTGTAGATTACTAAGAAGACTTCCATACTCACAACCATACGGCCAGCCCTACCTAGTGAGCAGGCCGTAGCCATTCTTCAAAAGGGGAGCCCCATTGGCCCTTCCTGTGCCTAACGACATTAAGTTGGCAGTTCCTAGGATGGATATAAACCCTACAGGCATACCTAGGCTACCTGGTCCCTACGTGACCCATCCACTGGAGTGATGCTCCAGTCCACTATATGGAAGAGCCGAATGAGGAAGAGACTTACGTATACCCTTACGTCTCGCACAACGACAAGGACAACGAAGTTCTTATGGACTATCGATCAGTACCGGTGATGGAATTAGGAAGAGGACGAGGTAGAGGCCTAGGAGGGCAGACACAGGATGCAATCATCTGTTGGACTTGTGGTCACCCAGGGCATGTCTCATCATGCTGCCCTGAGAGGGAGCAGTAGAATAGAGACAAAGCTGACCTAAGGTGCATTGAGTGCGGGATCACTCATCTCTTTGTCGACTGCCCAAAGCGAAAACCATCTTTGAGTTCAACTAACATGCCATTTGTCCCATTGGGGCTATTTGGTGTCGAGAACCTCGATGGGAAGGCCACACCTATCCCATTGCGGGTCATGACTCGTGCCCAGACAAAGCAAGCCGACATATTACTTGCCAGGGCCTAGCAACCTCGATGTAGCATCGATAGGGAAGATGTAGAGCCAAAAACTTCAGCCCCTAAGGTAGCCAAAAAGGGAAGTGCTAAGATAGGGAAATACCCGCATCCGAATCGCCAACTAGAGGCCATAGAGAAAGTGAAGGAATGGGTGAAAGAGGCTCAAGAGCACCTCAAGGACACTGGGCCCATCCTAGAGGACGAGATCGATGATCTCTCTAGCATAAGCATGCCAGTCTCACCCCCTTGACCAAAGTCAGGGGATGCGATCGCACCATAAGCAGTACCGCTTAGGCCAAGTCTTGATGCTGCAAGCCCACAAATTGGTCACGGCCATTGGCCAGGACAATCTGGATTAGAGAGAGACAAGCAGCCAACAACCTCCTTACCATGCTGGTGACCACCCCTATGACGCTAAGTCTGGGAGACCTGCTTAAGTAGCATCCCACCCTATGGCAAGACCTAAAATAGTGGATTGAAGGATCACGAGAGCAAGATGCCGATCTGCATGACCATGATGCAAAGACACAAATACCGACTCTGATGCTGCACTCTGGACCAAAGTCCTTGCATGTTAATGCCTTTTAGGAGGGCACCGAGATGCATGCGGTCTTACCGGTCCTAGCCCTAGGCGATACAATTAGAAAGGGGGTAGACACGGGGGTTAGTATGCTTAGCCACGCAGTGCTTCAGACTTGGGAAAACCCACCTGCTGAGACTGCTAAGTTCAATGTCACACTAGCAAATGGCATGAGAGTGAAACCATTCGGGGTGCTAAAAAACTGGCCAGTGAAAATCGCAGGTATCCAGTTCTTGGTTGACTTTATAGTTATGAAGGGTGTGGACTATGATATCCTATTAGACCGACCCTGGATGCGCAATTCTAGAGTCATCGAAGATTGGGGTAATGGCTTAATCTTCCTTGGCAATAGAATAGACGCCATGAGGGTAGAGACAGACACTTGGAAGACCTCACCAGTCGACTTGGATTCCATCTCCGCGATGCTTAAAGGGAACGCTCAAGTCAAGAAGTCCTATGGACCCTTGACCAAGTATATTCCATGCCCAGAGGACGAGTGAGATTGGATGCATGTCCTTGCTACAATCGACTTGCCATTCTTCTCGGATCATGAGTCATATGAGCAAGCTATCAAGACAATCGGTAAGTCTAAAGAAGCACCCTGCATACCAGTCCAAGCAAAATATATATACAAGAGGAGTAATTTCTCAATGATCTTGCATAGACCATGCATTGTGCAAATATGGACTCTAGAAAAGAGAATATCTAAAATTGCTCTCAAACTTGGATCTTTGAGGTGCTTATTGGGTGCCTTTTTCCAATTCCTTTTGTCAAGTTCCTTTGTAGCATGCATGCAATATATACATCGGATTTTCAAATTAGTCCCTTGTGAGACATTGTACATGCCGTTTTAGGGTCTTCAAATCACATGTAGATGACACTCTACTTTGAATCTTCCAAATCCTTCCACATCCAAGATTATCCTATTCATTTTCTCACTAATGATATAGGGTATATTTGTCTTTTGGAAAATCCAATGCAAGGTTTTAAAATTCTTGAACATAATCTAGAATATACACATATTATAAGCATGTGACGCAACAATAGTATTAGCATAAGTAAACTTTCAATTTAAAATATATTGCTCATCTCAAAGGACCCTAGAGAGAAGACTAGACACTAAACCATTTTGGATTGTGCTTTGAAATAGTTGGATTGAGTGTTCTTTCATCAGGGTGATGGTGACTTGTTCTAGCTTTTTATCCTTCACAATCTGGCACTCATCGAAATTGAGTACAAATTTCAAGAGATCATCACATTCATCAGGAGTCACCTCAAATAATTGAACAAAGTGTGACTCTAGGGTCTCTAAGTTGTAAAATATATTATTATATTTGTTGTAAACCATCGCCTCTCTTGGTGCCAAATGATACATATCTTCGAAATGAAATGAAGCTCCTAGGAATTGTAGAACTTGATCGTTCACTTGTTTTTGCATTCTTTTGAGCAATGTGTGGTTTGGAAATATCGATCCTTGTAGCTTAGCTTCCTTCATCTTCCTATAATAAACAGATTTCTAAATAGCTGTGTATCCCCTGCTAGATATACCTCCTCATCCAACAAAGCTTGCATATCACTTGAGCAAAGCTAACTCCCTCTGAAGAAAATCTCAATCTACTGTTTTTCAAGATTTTGGTACTTTAGATCCTTCAAGATTTCTTTGATATCTTCCTTATCTAGAAGTATTTTAAATTGTTCAATTTATGTCCCCATGCTTGAAGTCGTTTCTTAATTGGGTTGTAGGATATCCTTGTATTCACAATAAAAAATGTTCAATTATCATAACTTATTTTATAAATACTTTATGAGATAGTGAGAAAAATAACAAAGAGCTTACTTACTTCATTGCATGTAAACTTTTCTTAATACCGCTGCTTTGTAGCTTCATGTCTAGAATATTTTGAAGTTTTTTGTATCGTTTCCAAACCCCGAATATTGTTTCCTCGATTAATCTCTATGTTTCTCTAGCTTTAAAATAGTCTCCTTGTTTTGCAATAATTTGTGCTTGCGTTGCTCTAATGTTTGTCTCAAAGAGGCATTCTCATTCTCTAACAAATCTCTTTTCAACTTGTGTACATTGCTAATGGTATCCAAATGTTGAGTGTATTCTAAGAGGCCATTATAACCATTTCCAACAAAACGTACTAAAGGATGTAATATCCTTGAGTGGAGGCATAAAGTTATACAAAGGATATTTTGAATATAGTTTCTCAAGAGTCCATAGATCTATATTACTCTTTCCTTGCAATATACAAAGTGCTTTGGATGTAGAAGACATGAGACAAGATTTGTTTTTCTTACTTAATGGCTCATACTCGCGATCAAGCTCAACATAGAGGTGATATGCCTCTCTCTTATATCTCTTTATTGATGATTTGAACACTATCACTCCTTTTGTGATGTTGACTCCACCCTAGCCATCTCCATTTTTGATGTTGATTCATCTGCATCCATCCTTGTTGGCGATTTTTGTGAAGTTTCTTTCATAAAAATGAGGGAGAATACATGGAAATCTTCCAAACCTAATGTGGCAATCACAACTCAAGGCTTCACATAGTCTTTTGGCTCTTCTTTTGATAAAGAGAGACTATGTCATTAATTCCAATCAATTCAGATACGAGCCATCAAGTTTTGAGCACTGGGCACTTAATTCCAAGAATTACCTCTAGACTCTTAATTAAGACTAATTGATGAATTAAAGGCTATGGGATAATTTGTGATTTTTGAAAAAGAGAAAAAAATCTTGAAAATTTTGAATTTTAGGCCATTTTTATTGATTTTTGAATTACCTCTCTCTATGTTAAGGTGGAATTTCTTACAAGGCCCAAACTTGAGTCCAAATCTCCCTTAATGTCCCACTGGCACATCAAGGTTTTGACCACAAGAAGCATGGGAGATATAACTTCCCTAAGATGGTTAATGCAAAGGATGTGGAGAAAGACAAGATTTATCTATTCCAATCTTTTGATCTTATCCTATCCTTCATGCATTTCTTGAGAAAGTTCACTAATTTTCTAGATCCTACCTCTGTTATAATCGATAACTATCTCCCATTAACACAATATTAGTGAGTTTGGGAATCTCCCAATTCCCATTTTTTAAATACTAAAAAGATGGCACCTGGATAACATGCACATAAGTTTCTCAAAACCATATGATGCGACCTATCATTGGAAAGCCCTTGAAAAATGAAATCTATTGAGCTATAGAGTGCTTGCTTTGGAGTTATAGTGTTCAAGTTATGACAAATCCAAAGATTTTACCACGTGCCCCAAACTTATGGGAAATTCCTATATTCCCCAATATGGTATTCATTGCTTAGCATGCTACTTCCACAACCAATCGTACCATATGAGGAGGGGATTCAACCTCTCTACTTCGACATGAATATAGGTATTGACCAAGACTCAGCAATGATATCAAGATACTATTGTCAACCTATTGAAAGGCGAGAAGGATCAAAGCTTGCACAGGAGAGCTATGGCAGGAGAGCAAGAGCAAGAGAGAGAGAGAGACTCACAATGTGGAAACTCCAACAGTCACAATGTGTGACTGGTTTTCCCTTTATTCATGTGTCACTAAAATAATGAAGAATAAAGTGATGGTGGCAGGCACCTGCCGCTTGCAGTGCATATGCGCGAGTACTGTCAGTGTAGTAATACATAGGCGGCTAGGTGGAGGCACCTTTACCCCCAACAACCTCCTACTTAAAGGCGAATCTACCCTAGTAAGGAGTGAAAAAGAAAAAGAGAAGACAATACAACATGTACACATGTACAACAGGATGAGGAAAGACATCATCTCATCCCATGCTCATCAATCTCGTGGGAAAGGCAAAGCACTCCGTAAAGATTCTGGTATATCAAGATCTTGACAAGGTCAACAAACTTGTCCTCAGCGACCCCACATATGAAATGATACATCCCTCACCTCAATGTGTTTCATCTTTGTATGGAAGACTGGATTTTTGGCTAAATGAATTGCACTCATAGAATCCAAATGCAGTGTAGAGATAGCATCAATACCAAGGTCATGAACCAAACGGCCTAACCATATGACCTCCTTGCAAGCCTCAATAGCTGCAATATACTCGGCCTCAATGGTGGAAAAAGTTGTACATTTTTGCACCCTAGACATCCAAGAGACAACACCTCCAACATAGGTGAACACATAGCCAGAAGTGGACTTCCTACTATTTGCATGTTCTGCATAATCAGAGTCAGTATATCCCACGACTCTTGTATCTTGGCTGTACCATAGTGTATGCACATATCTGTAGTGCCCTTCAGGTACCTCATGATACCCTTCACGACACCCCAATGCTTCTTGCTAGGTGTAGCCATATAGCATGCCACAACACCAACTGCAAAGGCAATATCTGTACGAGCGGCCATCATTGCATACATAAGACTGCCCATTGCGGATGCATAGGGAATCTTGGCCATCTCAGCCCTCTGCTCATCTGTTTGCGGACAATCAGCTTGTGATACCTTCACAAAAGAAGGCAATGAATAGCCAATAGGCTTCACATCCTGCATACAGAAGAGCTCAAGGAATTTATGAATGTACTCCCTCTATGACAAGTAGAGGAGTCCTTGATACCTGTCACGTCTAATGCGCATACCAAGTCTGTGAGAGGCCTATCCCATATCCTTCATCTCAAAGATGTTCTTGAGCTAAGCCTGAGCATCTAGCTCATCATGAGCTTTCCATGCTAATAGCATGTCATCCACATAGAGTACTAAAACAAGCAAAGATCTATCACGAGCTTTCTTTGTGTACAAGCATGGATCCATAGCACTATGGCTGTAGCCGTGTGATTGCATAAAAACATCAAACTTATGGTATCATTCCCTAGGTGCTTGATTCAAGCCATAAATACTTTTCTTTAACTTGCATACTAGGTGCTCCCTACCAGGCTCCTCAAAGTACTTAAGCTACTCCATGTAAATCTCATCATACAAGTCCTCATGTAAGAAAGCCATCTTGACATCCATTTGGTACAAGTCCAAGTGAAGCTGTGCAACCAAAGCCAAGACCGAGTGCAGGATGGTCATCTTAACCATAGGAGAGAAGACCTCATCAAAGTCAGTACCATGCTCTTGCTTAAAACCCTTTGTACTAATCTAGCCTTGTATGTCGGCTTGGGGTGTTCAGGGGTACACCCATTTGCATGACAGAGCCTTCTTGGTAGCAGGAAAGGAAACCACATCCCAAGTCATATTCTTATGCAAGGAGTCTATCTCAAATTGCATAGCCCTCTCCCAAGAGTGACTATCACCCCTACGCATAGCCTCATCATAGGTGAGAGGCTCTCCTGCATCTGTAACCAAGACATAGTGCATAGAGGGCTCAAATGTGTCAGGTGGATGTCTATCTCTAGTAGAATGCCACACTATAGGCTTTGCTGCTTGCCCAATATTCTATCCAACACCCTCCCCATGAGCATCTACGACTGCTATAGGCTGTCTAGCTAGCTGTATGGGAGCACGTGGCTCCTAAAATATAACCCTATGTATCTCCACGACTCTCTTAAGCTGCCTATGCATCTTGTCTTCATGGAAGACTACATCATGGCTATGGATGAATTTCTACACTTGCAGATTCCATAGACAATAACCCATCTCTCTTGGATCTCCATAACCAAGGAATATGAATTTAACACTCTTAGGATCTAGCTTGTTACGCTTATCCTTGGGCACATGGCAGAATGCCTCACATCTAAAGTCACGTAAATGCACATAAGAGGGAGGATTTATGGTCCATACCTCCTCTACAACCTGAAAATAAATGGCACTACAAGGAGATTTATTAATGATATGCACAACAGTCCTAACTGCCTTAGCCCAAAAGTGTTGGGGTAGGATTGCATGGCTAAGCATACTGTGAACTCTCTCCTGGATGGTCCTATTCATTTGCTCAGCCATAGCATTTTGGGGAGGGGGTGTAAGGGGCGGTCAACTAATGCTTAATGTAACCCCTCTCATAATGTAACTGCTCAAAAGCGCATGATACATATTCACCCCCATTATTTGTCCTAAGGCATTTTAGCCTATGCCCAGACTGGTTTTTTGCCAAAGCAAGCCATCTCTAAAAAAGTGCCAAGACAGCGGCTGTGCTTCCTCAACCACATTGTAATGCACATGTTTAGTGAGAGATAAGATGAGGGTGGACTTTCATAACTCATCAAGCTCCATCCATTCATCATCAATTGTAGTTTCAGGTTGCTCTCCACGCAACCTTAGTGGTTTTATCTCTGATTTTTGCACCAATACTTGCCAGACTTGGCTCTTCCAATAGGCATAATTTGTACCAACAAGCTTAGTGATGTTGAAGATAGCACTGTCAATGGAATAAGATGCCATTGTAACGTGCCCCCCTTACCACTTGTAGGACATGCCTTAGCAGCCCATCGGGAAGAGAGTCCAGAAAGCACTGCCCGGCACTCCCATGGAATGTCACGAGGTTTGCGATCTAGGTCTTCTTGAGTTTGCCACAAAGCGGAAGCATTCCGATTGTTCCCACTTAGGACCGGACCTGAATCGGGGTTTTCCTAATGGTCAAGTTCCTAGAAGGTAGCTAGCGTCGGAACTACTTGTGCAGAAACATCAGGGTCGAAGCAGATTTATACTGCACTTGGTTCAAGGAGAATGGGAAATGAGAGGGATGTGAAGCTTGACCTCTTTGCCCATAAGGCATAGTCCCATTCCGTTCCCCTAAAACAACATAAATTAGGATTCTAGCCTAACGATTCTAGGTCATTGTTACCTCGTTGTCAAATCCTTTGAGAAAAGTTCACGGCCAACCGAGACCACCCTTCCGTAGGACGGACCCAGGGTCACATCCACCGCACTTTCCTCAGGTTGCTTTAGTTATCTAATTACCTACCACATTTAATTTGACAAGAAAAAACAGTTTTCTTAATTAGCCAATTACACACGGGTTCCTCCACGTAACTTAAGCACTGATATAGAAAAACAATGTCAAACAAGTTAATTTTCAACATTTGATATTTATTTATCAGTCTTTGGAATAGATCAAATAATCCAGCCCGAAGGTTAATCCATAATCCGCCCGAAGGCTAATCCATAATCCGCCCGAAGACAATTTTAGCAATCCTCAGGGATCGCTATTCCAAGTTTCCGCCTATTGAATAGTATGCGGGCCTCGAGATCCCATCTCGAGTCAAGTCGGCCTCTTGTGCAGGATCCGGAGGCAAGGGATTTATGGCCAGAGCCCCCCCTAGCACCCAAGCGTCCTCTTGCTCCAAGTAGCACCCATGGAGAGACCTCTTGCGCCGGGTTCGATCCACGTACCTGGAGTGGCTAACAATCCCCTTGGATAGGGTCAGACAGACAGTCGAGGGTAACTGATACTGCTTCTCCCTCCAGGCTTTCAACCTGAGGCATTAGTTATTTTCCAGCATTAGTTCCTTGAGCAAAGAAGAACAAATAGTGCTCCTAAGTGTAGAAACGCAAGCATTCTAGTGGTCGTTTATACGGCCGACTGCTAAGGTGTGAATCCTTCTCTCCAAATACATCGAGCATTCGATCCAAGATCAACTGTGACTTGGCAAGATCCCAAGGGTTTCGTAAGCTAAGTTGCTTGTTTACCCCTTTTTCCTTGGGTTAGGGTTTATACCTGTTGACCCAACTTGTCACTACCTTAGGTATCCTTAAATTATAGATAATAAATCCTGGGCAACCCTGTTGTCCTCACTTGATTGGTCAATTGCTTACTAGGCAATTCATAATTTCCCTAACTTGGCAAATCAACCCCAAGGAAGGGTGATGTAGTAGGATGACTATTCATTTTCTAGACAATTAGACTTGTACTTAGAACTTGCCAACCTTGTTCTAAGGAGTGGTAATACCATTTTGTGATCTAGACACAAAACCATGCGACGTTGCAATTTGTCACATGAGATAGGTGTCAATACCAACTTGTGGGGTTTATATCTTTCTTCATGTGGTATTTCTTTATCAAGAATACCTTTGATCAAGATAATGGGTTTGGAAGTCCTCTTTACCCAACCCAACCTTAACCCTACTAAGTCGATAACGCTTTGGCCCTAGGGCTCCTAGTTTCCTTGTAGAAGTCTAGCATTTGGTCATCCGATCACTAGGGTGAGAATCCTAGATCATTCTTGCATGGGCGTTTAGTTAACCCTAACATTCCGTGAATGTGGGTAGGACCTTTGAGATCGGAAATATTAGGTCAGCAACCTAAGTGCGATACTAGGCAGAATTTTAACGTAACTTAACCCTACTTAGCACTTTGAGGTGATCGTTATTTGCAATCTAATCGTACCTTTATGATTTTCATGTAGATTACTTAGTTGCTCTAACTAACCCATGATTTAAGATGATCTTTCTATTAAGATGCAATTACATTCTTCTAAATTTGCGAGTACTTTCCCCTAAAAGATGTAAATAATTGGAAGATAGGTGAGATGCATCATTCCATGTGAGTGTGCAACTTCAAGCCATAGATCTTCTGCTTTTATGCGACTTACAGATCATTCTTTTCCTTTCCCTAAACTATAATGATTGACATTCAGAGCTAACTCGTGTCAACCTTACATTGATGCAACGAAGTCAAGGCTTTAATATTTTTATTGAAGATGCATTCAAACTTTGATAAAAGGACTCCATGCATGAGTGAATACCATGAGCCCGTCATTAAATTAATCCTTCCTTTAGCACTTAACCCGACTCAAAATAAACTACCATTGCATGTAATTTGCAAGGTACATAAATCCTTTCCATGCATTGCAACTATTCGGACATCATTTAATGTTCGTCTATGATTACCTTAATCGTAAGACACAACCAAGAATTAATTACATAAATGCATTACGAGTTATATGTCCTATCCTTTGTGAGGTGCATCAAGATGCCTTTGCACAATTCTGTCTTTTTACTTATGCATCATGCGTTCAGGATTGCAACTTGACCATGGAAGTGCAAGTAATTTCAAATGCACGACATGCAACTAAATCTTGTAAATCGGCGAGAAAATAAATTTCCCAATGTGTTTAAACTTGCCTACGAGATTTAAACATGCTTAATGCATTCTTTTCATGCGGGACTATTTAATAGAAACCTGGGCATTAGGATTCGGGGTGTTGTCCACTCGCGTATTCAGGGTGGAAGCTCTCGCGTGTGCGCCTCGTGACTTTTGCTTTGGAGCCATCGATGACGTAGGTCACGACTCAGAAAATCTTCCTCTTGGCTCTCTTACGCGCTACGAAGCCACTTCTGTCCGATATCTCCTCCTCCGCGTAGGACACTCGCCTTGCTGGACACGGTTTTAAAAATCGAGGAAGGCACGTATAAACAAGACTTATGGAAGCCTTAATGGAAGCTTCCTAAAAGAAGCTTCCAAGATTTTGTTCCACAGAAAATGACGTGAAGAGAGAAAAGGATGATGGATAGGATGATGGAGAGGACGATGACGATGATAACGAGGATGGTGATGATGATGATGATGAGGGCAGAGGTGGTAGCCTGGTGGCAGCTGACTGGCAACGATGGCAGCTGGCAGCTCCTTACGGCGACATGGCGACACCTCCACACGATCTCTCCTCTCTCCTTTCTCCTCCCCCCCTCAAGCTTGGGGAGGGGGTGGTCTTATAGGTCTAAGGGGGGGAGGGATAGCCACACATGTGGCTAGTTGCATGCGTTCTCCTCCCTCGTGCTCTCGTACTCCACACCCACTCCTCTCACACTCCCTCTCCCCGCCATGCAATGGCTGAAGGGGAGGGGGTTATTATAAAAAAAAATGCCAAAAATTTATCCATTATCCCCTTCCCCCCCCCCTTGAAGGTGTTGAGATATCGAGCTTCACTCGTGATATGCCAGGGTGACCGTTGTGCATTGATGTCATCGACTTGTCAGTTGCAGATGTGGTTGGTACACCGCCCATGAATAATAGCTAGATGATAGCTATCCTTATCTACTCTAGTTCGTGGCTCAGTTAGCATGCCACCTTAGTTAGTTGAGTTTGGTTTGAGACCCATATATGTTGAGAATTTGTCAATCACACCTTGTGTATGCCCCTTTGTATGGAACAGCTAGGTTAGGAAGATGCAGTTTATTCTAGGAAGAGAGACAGAATCCCATATGCACAGTGGATGAAATGTGCCACCAAGCAATCCTATATAATGATGTACTTGACTATCACTTTCATATGATGATAATGCAATAGTACTTGTCTCTTTGTGTCATTGTCAGTCCTACACAAGATTGTGTTTATGAGTTCAAGTCTCAATCTTGAAACCTAATTCACTTGTGTAACAGTTGTCTTCTTTGTCTATGTCATCATGAGGTTTATCTCTACATTCCAACCTCCATAGCTTCTGCCATGCTCTAGATCCCGCATTTCTAACATGGTATCAGAGCTCAGCTGAGCATGGCTTAGCATGTTTTAGTTCCTCTCTCTGCTCCCTCAGTTTCTCATAATCTCTATCCAGCTCAGCTCAAGTGTCTGACTTCATCTCCAAGTCCATTTTCACTTTCTACCCCTTGGCAGCCATAGCCAACCTGCAACCTACCTTTGTTGGAGGAGCTGGATCTCCACTTACAGGGCATATCTTCACTTGCTTCCTTCTGGGAAAGTGTTCCCCTACTTCCAGAGCTTCTTCTTGACACATCAATCACTGACTTTGGGCAAGCATAGCTTCAGCATTGACAATTTTCTCAACCTCTGCCCTGTGTCTGCCATAGCCAAACTGGACCTGCAGTACTTGGAGCTTCCATATCTTCCTCTACAGACCTTATCTCCTCACGATTTCTTCTATGAATATCTTCCCTAGGTCAGGGCGCTGCTCCTCATCATGACAAATACCAACATTGACCAACCATAGCTCCAACATTGCAAGATTTCGTGGTCGCTGAAATTTCTGCGCCTGTTCACGGAATTCGACTCTGCGCGTGCAGCACGGGCCGCGATCTGGACGAGGAGGTTAGGGCTTTGGTAGAGCATCTAATGAGCTACATTTTCATAAAAAAAGTTTTGAAAATGGTCAACCACAGCTCCCACAATCTGTAAAAAACCAGGGCTGCCTCAGAAACCCTAAAAGTCAGCCATAGCCAAAACCTTGAAAGCTTCATTTTTTTTCAATTTCTCACTCCTCCAAGCTCACTGAAGGCCCTGCCACTCTGATCCACTGTGTCACTGAAGTTCCCAGCAAGATTTGCCTTCCAAGCTAGCAAGCAGAAGATTCAAAGTGAAGGTCAAGTTCAACGAGACGACATCAACAAGCATCAAGAATCAAACTACATAGTGTGTTTTCACACTAATATTACTTGTGTCTCTTGACACACTGCAATCTGCCCTTCCACTGATAAATCTGAGAATCTGAAGTTGATTTGCTGCTCATCCTTGGTCATGGAAATGACGAACAAAAAGATCGCTATGTGGATACACTCCATGAAGAGCAACATGACTTGTGTTGTTTATCTACACTACATAGAAGATGTGCCTATTCTACTTGCAGGGAAGATTCAAGCCTTGATTCAAGTTTCATCCTTGTGTTTATTTGAAGAACTAGAAGACATGCCTATTGCTTTGGGGAAAATAAGAAATTCTTTGCTTGAGGGGGACAACTGGAAGAGCAAACTCAAAAATGCTACAAGCAAAGTCAATAAAGGAGCAGACCAAGAAGATCATGAAGAAGAGAAGAAAGATAAGAAGATTTTCCATGATGCTGACAAAGAAATAGCATATGCTGAAAAAGACCACAAGGGCTTATCGGACCTTGTCTCTCATTTTCTGTTTTAAAAGCATTGTACCTGCCTTAATGTTCCTTTCATAAGCTTTGTAAACTCCTCATGTAGCCTTGTACTACAGCCTCTGTACACTTTGTGAGGCCCCTGTTACAGCCTCTGGATGTCCACCATGTTTATGGTACCCACACTTAGCCTTTTCTGCGACAGCCTCTGGTGTTTTGCCATGTTTGTGGTATGCCCACACTTTGCAGGTACTGCTCTCACTAAAGCCTCTACACACTTTGTACTTTCAGGTTGTGATTGAGGAGGGGTGTTGAGAATCTGTCAATCACACCTTGTGTATGCCCCTTTGTATGGAACAGCTAGGTTAGGAAGATGCAGTTTATTCTAGGAAGAGAGACAGAATCCCATATGCACAGTGGATGAAATGTGCCACCAAGCAATCCTATATAATGATGTACTTGACTATCACTTTCATATGATGATAATGCAATAGTACTTGTCTCTTTGTGTCATTGTCAGTCCTACACAAGATTGTGTTTATGAGTTCAAGTCTCAATCTTGAAACCTAATTCACTTGTGTAACAGTTGTCTTCTTTGTCTATGTCATCATGAGGTTTATCTCTACATTCCAACCTCCATAGCTTCTGCCATGCTCTAGATCTCGCATTTCTAACAATATATAGGGTTCTTCTATTTCTATGTACTTGAGTTCTTTTTGGCTTACACAACTAAGAAGAGGAAAACTGTTTTCAGCCTCCACCCTTGTGTGTATTCCCCCATTGTGCAAGCAAGAAAGCTACAACTGAGACTCCTTCCTTCTCTCCCACAATCTTGACATGGTATCAGAGCCTTGTTCGTGGTAAGGAGCTCAAGAAAGCAAACCAAGTTCGCGGTGTTCTGGTAAGAGGAGTAGTGTTGCTTTCATTTTCTGTTTTGGGAGCAGATCTCTGCAAGGTAGCACAACCGGAAATTGCAAGAGTGCATTGTCTCAGGTTGAGACGCCCTTCATGGTGAAGAAAGAGGGCAGTATATGCTGCGGGAAGGGGCTTTAGCCCTCGGTGACCCTGTTTTTTTGATTTGAGGCCATTTCGGGGCCTGTTTTGGAGGCGGAAGTTTTTTGCAAACGCACTCAGGAAAATGCCCTGTTTTATGCTGTGCAACCACTGTTCTACAGGTCGGTGAAAAGTTACTGTAGAAATTGCATCGTATGCCTGTGCGCAGAGACATTGGGAGTTACAGAATCATCCCTGTTACCTGTTGATGCAAAATCGTCACTAGGAAGTGACTGTGTGGTCAAATACCACTTTTGTCAGTTTTGCAGATTAGCCCTTGTGAGGCTAAAGTTGTGTTCTTTGCAGTGACATAATTTTTTGCAGTGTTCTGTAATGGTGTCTGATTCTCTTTCACAGATTGTCACTGAAAAGCTTGACAAGAACAACTTCCAAGCATGGAAGTTTAGAATGACGAATTTCCTTATGGGAAAAGGATATTGAGAATTTGTTGCAGGAAATGAAGAAGAACCAGTTCTTCCTGATGTTCCCAATCAACAGCAAATGCAAGCATTTAAAGCATGGCATGAGAGAGCCAGGAAAGTTATGTATTGGCTGTCTATCAGTATTTTAGACTCTATGATTGTGCATATTCAGGATGCAAGTACGCCAAAGGAGGCATGGGATACTTTGTCAAAAATGTATAGCACAAATACGCAAGCCAGGAAAATGGAATTCAAGCAAGAGTTGCATAATGTGCAAAGAGAAAATATGAGCATCAATGACTACCACATGAAGGTGAAGAAGATTGCAGATGCACTTGCTTCCATTGGGTCGCCAGTGGAAGATGATGATTTAGTTTCTGTGACCTTGAATGGTCTAGGAAAGGATTATGCATAGTTCCGAACATCCAATTCCGTCCGTGAAAGATTTCCTGATTTTGAGGAGTTGATTGCTCTGTTTATTTCTGAGGAGCAGAGAAATGGTGGTGCATCTTCTTCAGGAGGAACTTCAAAAGAAGCTGTTTTCTACTCAAATACTGGAAGAGGTAGAGGCAGAGGTAGAGGAGGCCAATCTGGAGGCCGTGGTAGAAACCAGAATATGCAGCAGACTCAAGAAAACTAGTCCTATGGAGGAGGACATCGTAACTCTAGAGGCAGGGGGAGCCAAAGAGGTCGTGGTGGATGGCAAAGAGGGCAAAATGCAAATACCAATGTTGAATGCTACTACTGTGGTAAAATGGGTCATATGGCTAAAGACTGCTATAAAAAGCAGAATGACATCACGAATAGAAAATTGCAACAAGGGAATTATGCATCTTCTAGTAGACAGGGTGATGACAGAAATGAGCATTTGTTTATGGTGCAGCACATGAACAATTCTGTGACAAGTGCAGAAGAAAGCAACGATGTATGGTATGTTGACTCAGGTGCATCAAACCACATGACATGTCATGCAGAATGGATGGAGGATGCAAGAAAAATGTAAAAACCAGGATTTGTGGAGACTGGTGATGATACTGCACATCCTATTGTGCAAATTGGAAAAATTCCTTTGTCTATGCAGGATGGGAAAAAGAAATACCTGTCAGATGTATTTCATGTCCCGAATATCACCAAGAATCTGGTTTCTGTTGGTCAAATGGTTGAGCAGGGCTTGCAAGTCAGATTTAATCCTCATGGATGTATTGTTGAGGATATGAAAAATAAAGGTCGCTTGATAGCAAAAGGAAAGAAGAAGGGCAGAATGTTTACATTGGGTGCAGACATGCCTGAATTGAGTGCATCAATGTTTGCACATGGGACCGGTGTAGTTGCAGATATTGATATCTGGCATAAACGCATTGGTCATGTTAATGTACAACGACTTAAATCAATGCAGGCCCAAAATATTGTTGCAGGATTGCCTAAATTCAAGGTTGCAGAAATGCATAAGGTATGTGAAGCCTGTCAGTTTGGAAAACAGGCAAGGAAACCATTTCCTAGACATGTTCAAGAGAGTAAGAAGCCATTGGAATTAATCCACTCTGATGTGTGGACAACTAAAGCTGCATCTCTTGGAGGCTATCATTATTTTGTCACTTTTATTGATGACTATAGTAGAAAAGTTTGGGTGTATTTTATGAAAAAGAAAAGTGAAGTTTTTGGGCATTTCAAAACTCTTAAAGCTATGGTTGAAAAAGAAACAGGTATGCAAATAAAATACCTAAGGTCAAATGGAGGGAGAGAGTATCTCTCAAATGAGTTTGCAAGGTTCGTGCAGGAGCATAGCATAAAGCAGCAATATTCATGCAGTCATACCCCACAACAAAATGGAATTGCAGAAAGGAAAAACAGGCATATTGGAGAGGTATCTCGTGCCATGCTCAATGAAAAAGACTTGCCAGATTTTTACTGGGCTGAAGCAGTTGCTACAGCAGTCTACATAATGAACAAGACTCCCACTGCAGCAATACATGGGATGACTCCAGAGGAGAGGTATACTGGTAGGAAACCAGATATTTCTCATTTGAAAATTTTTGGTTGCATTGCCTATGTTCATGTGCTAGATGAGTTGAGATCCAAGTTGGATCCAAAGGCTGAGAAGTGCATCTTTATTGGTTATTCTCTGCAGCAAAAAGGGTATAGATGCTATAACCCTCTATTGAAAGTTTACAGTGAGCAGAGTTGTTGTTTTTGATGAGATGAGTAGCTGGTATAAACCAGTAAATGTGATTGATAATGTAGATGCACAAAATGGTAATGCTGCACAGAATTCACAGTAGCAGTCACAAGATATTAGTGGACCTGGAGCGTCCTCTAGCAGTGGTTCACATTCTTCACCATGGATAGGCAGATTGAGATCAGGAGAATCTTCTCAAAGCAATGCAGATAGTGGTATGCAGGTATCACGAAAAGGAAAAGAGAAGGTAGATCAGCCCATGTTTGATGTGAATGCAGGTCACTCTTATGTGGATGGTGAATCCAGTGGCTCAGAACAGAGCATTGATGATGAGTTGGGTATTCCTTCTATTGTTACACCTGTAGTAAGGAAGACCAGGGATGTTTTGAGAGCTCCTAGGAGTGAACCTACTTTGCGCAAGTCTACCAGAGCTAGGTATCCTGTGGATATGCTGAAATATGATGGATTTACAGCCATTCACTATGCATATATGGTCAAAGTGATACAGGAATCAGAACCAACTTCTTTTGAGCAAGCCATGGGAAAAGAAAAATGGGAGAAAGCCATGGATGAAGAAATGGATGCCTTGGAAGCAAATGCTACATGGGAATTGGTACCTTTGCCTAAAGATAAGAATGCAATTGGTTGTAAGTGGGTTTATAAGGTGAAACACAATGCAGATGGTTCTGTGAATAGATACAAGGCAAGATTAGTAGTCAAGGGGTATGCACAAACATATGGCATTGATTATGAAGAAACATTCAGTCCGGTTGCAAGGATGGCAACCGTAAGAGCAGTCATTGCTATGGCTGCATCAAAGGATGGTCTTTACATTAGATGGATGTAAAGAATGCTTTTTTGCATGGTGATTTGCAAGAAGAGGTCTTTATGGAGCAACCACCAGGTTATGTGCATGCTGTTCATCCTGAGTTTGTTTGTAGGTTGAAGAAAGCCTTGTATGGCTTGAAGTAAGCACCTAGAGTATGGTCTGACAAGATAGGACAGTATCTTGTCACTATTGGCTTTCAGATTTTCAAGGCAGATTTCTCACTTTATGTGAGAAAAATAGAGAAAGGTATTATGCTACTTGTCATTTATGTTGATGATTTGATTATGATAGGTGACAGTGATGAAGATATCCTTCATGTGAAAATTCTATTGAAGCAGAAGTTTGAGATGAAGGATTTGGGAGAGCTACGTTATTTCTTGGGCATTGAGATGATTAGATCACCAAGTGGGATATGGCTCTTGCAGAGGCAGTATGGATTGGACATGCTATCCAAATATGGGATGACAGGCTATAAGCCTATTTCAGTTCCTTTGGAGCAGAATGTGAAGTTGAGCGCAGATGCAGGTAAGCTTCTCGAAGACCCTACTATGTACAGACACATAGTAGGAAGTTTGATTTATATGACTATTACCAGGCCAGATTTGAGCTATGCTATTGGATTGGTAAGTCAATTTATGTAGGCTCCAAGGAAACCACATTTGGATGCGGCTAGACGCATACTCAGATATGTGAAGTCCACATTGCAGTATGGACTATTTTATGAGACTGGGGTTCAGATACAGTTGCATGGATACACTGATGCTGATTGGGATGGTAGTATTTCTGATAGATGATCTACCAGTGGATATGTGTTCTCTTTTGGGAGTGCTGCAGTCACTTGGAGCAGCAAGAAACAGCCTACAGTTGCCTTGTCGAGCACAGAGGCTGAGTACAGGGGTGCAGCAATGGCTGCATATGAGGTAGCTTGGTTGCATAAGCTACTTTATGATATGCATCAGCCTACAGATGGGCCAGTTGTCATTTATTGTGACAACATGAGTAGTATACACTTGGCAAATAACCCAGTCTATCATGCTAGAACAAAGCACATTGAGGTGCATTATCACTATGTGCGGGAGAGGGTTTTACTAGGTCTTATTGATCTAGTTTATATCAGCACAGAGGATCAGGTAGCTGACATATTCATGAAGGCATTGGGCATAGAGAAGCTGCGCAAGTTTAGAGACCTACTTGGTGTGCAAGAATTGGGATTGAGCTCGAGGGGGAGTGTTAAGATATCGAGCTCCACTCGTGATATGCCAGGGTGACCGTTGTGCATTGATGTCAGCGACTTGTCAGTTGCAGATGCGGTTGGTACACTGCCCATGAATAATAGCTAGATGACAGCTATCCTTATCTACTCTAGTTCGTGGCTCAGTTAGCATGCCACCTTAGTTAGTTTAGTTTGGTTTGAGACCCATATATAGGGTTCTTCTATTTCTATGTACTTGAGTTCTTTTTGGCTTACACAACTAAGAAGAGGAAAACTGTTTTCAGCCTCCACCCTTGTGTGTATTCCCCCATTGTGCAAGCAAGAAAGCTACAAGTGAGACTCCTTCCTTCTCTCCCACAATCTTGACAGAAGGGGTGTTCCCATGTAGGCTTACGGTGGCTCACAGTTTTCAAGCCACGGCTTCTACACACGATGTGGGGTGGAGTTTGCTAGTGCACGCGGAGGGAGTACTTAGCCCAAAATTTCATCATTGTGGGAGATTATTTTGAACTTCTTTTGCGTGTGATTTTGGGTCTTCAATATTTCGTAGTGGAAATATTACAACCATACTGCAAGCTGAAATAGTGTAGACAATTCAAAACTGCTTGTTGTAAACTACAGAAAATGATAAAAAACCACCAGAACCAAGGCAATGCGATGAGAAACGAGTATTTAATGATGTCGCCCACCAAATATCATCAAAATTACATCAAACCAAGATGATTCAACTTGAAAAATGCACGAAAGTTTGGAGATATATACTTGTTGTAATTTATGACATTAGTGTACAATGAGAGCTCATAGTAGGCAAAACCCAATATTCAAAGTCAATCACTGATTGTCAATGCAAAACCAGCATCAAGTAGACATAAACAAGCATGCAAAAATCAAAGTGATATGAGCCAACACCCAAGCATGTCAGAAAAAGTCCGTCAATAAAGTCAGTACACCCCTCAATCAATAGGGAAAAATGTATATACCACTGCCACCAAGACTTGACACAAGTTGGTGTTTGCTTAAGGAATACATACAAAGCCAAATTAGCCCAAGTACATCTACACAAACCAAGATATATCAACCATAGATTATCCATGAGGAGATCTCGGTCTCCAAGATCCAAAAGCTCAATATGCATAACCCGCATTGCTCTATGTCGATAAGTGCTCTCACTAGCACAAAAGCTGTAAGTGTCAAGTAAATAAGCTAAAAAAAAGCATGTAAGAGCACCAGTGATAGAGTATCCAAGATCATACATCAATAAGAAATCCAGAACATATGAGCGGTCAAGTATTCAATGATAGCATCCAATGTCATGAAGACAATCCCAATCAATCTTTGACAAGCCAAAGCAAGACACAAATAAGCTCCAAAATATCCAAGGTCAAGCCTAAACGAATCTCCAATAGCATTCAAGTCCAAACAATGTAACTAGCATGTGTATGTAACATAAGCACCAAGCATGTACCAACGAGTCATACATAGACCATAGGTAAAACCTCTGTCACAAAGCATGCAAGTGTAGACCAATGTCAAATAAATGCCAACCAATACAGAGCTCAAACAAGGCTCAAAATACATTTTAAATCCATCCAAAGAATTTTCCAACCTTCATTTGCATCCCAATAGTCATATGAAATACTCGGGAAGCACTTGTGGAGGACCAATAGGCAAAGCATAAAGTGACTAAATAAGCTTCAGCCATAGAGTGTACAACAATGATTTACTATGTAAAACTAAGTATTTCACTCTACTATATTAGCTCCAAATGATGGCCAATTAGTAGGCATACATTCCACTAACATTCGGGGACCATTCGGGACCAACCGGGCATCCAATGTCAATGCTATCCAAGCATAAACATAAAGTGCTGATGTAATACTATTTGTGGTTGTGTGTGGACTATGGAAAACAATCCTCGAATGAGGTAACTCAATCAACAAATCAATGCCAATGATAAACCACCAATGCCGAGCATCAAGGGGGTGTTTCCAAGTGCCAAATGAAGTGTTTTCAAACTACCAATGAAAGCCAAGGGAGGGCTAAAGAAAAAAATGAACTTTGCAAGTCTTCAAGCTAGCCAAAATAGGGTTGATGTTTCTGGATGCTACTAGTCCACGTGGCATTAATGGGGTGGAAGGGGGGCTCAAGTAGGGCCTAAAGAAGGCCTACACAAAGCCTTATCAAGCCTAATGAGGCAGCATGAGCCAATATATGAAATGGGAAAGCTCCAATGCTTGGAGCTACAATTGCCCCTTCCTATTGTACCCTAAAAATTGAAATAAACACTTAAAATAATGCTTCAATACCTCTGAAAAAATGTTGTGAGGGTGCCTAAATGGGCCGGATAAGTGCTCAGGAAGTTGGGGAGTGATCGTAGAGCTTGAAGGAGTCGGATATGGCTGCCAAGAGTGAGAACCAATGGTGTAGGGATTTGAATGAATGCTGAAGGAGTCAAGGATCAAGATCAAATGCTCAAGCAACCATGCTCTGATACCAATTGAAAGGTAAGAAGGATCGAAGCTTGCATGGGAGAGCTATGGCAAGAGAGCAAGAGCAGGAGATAGAGAGCATTAGGGCAAAAAACGCTTCAAAAATGCACTTTTTTTAATCACGGGATTAAGAAAAGGGCCAAAGAGAGTTTGCCACGTGTGCAAGAATATGGTATTCTTGTCTCCTCTTTTTTGGAGATAGTAGAGTCCACTTCGTGATTCTCTCCTCCTTTTTAGCCAAAATCTCCAAAGTCTGACATGTTTTGGTAGTCCAGAAGTCCTTATTTACTTATAAAATCTGACAAATGACATAATAAAGTTGCTGTGAAGTTAATGATGATTTTTTTGAAAGTCGAGAACTTTTTGGCGCCCAATATATTTTCATTAGTCTTCTTAATATTCCTTTTTAGTTCATTCACCTTTCTTGGTGAGCTTCTTTCTGTACTTTTTAGTTCGTTCATCTTTCTCGATGAGCTTCTTTCTCTGCGAATTTAATTTAAGTATGATATCCAGAAGGCATTCTTCTCGTTTAGTAAACTCTTGCACTGTCTATAGCCACAGAGTTGATGAAAATTGGGAGCCAAAGATATTTAGTATAAATGATTAGGTTGCCATGATGCCCTCTTACAAGGACTCTCACAAGGTGAAAAGAAAAAAACGAGAGGATATTAAACATCACTGGAAGGGACGCATCATTTCTTTCAAAATTATACATGAAGGGTGGTTTATCAAATTGCAACATGTTTTCATGGCGAAGGATATGCACTTGCCTCCAAACGAGCGTGTTTCACAGCAAATACATTGTAAGACTTGAGTTGATAACATTTTTTTTTCATTTAAGCAAGTACTAATAATGAATTCTTGGTTGTAGATATATTTTTGTCAACAAGTATAGAATGGCAAACCTATGGAAAGCTTAAGTGGAACCTTCCTTGCGATTCATATGGTGTTCACAGACATTATCTATGCTGATTAGATTGTGGGTTCTTTTATTATGCATGTTTCGTGGGTTTGTGGAGGGGAATCGGAATCAACTAGTGTGATTACCCTATCCAAAATCAACTCAATACATTGCTCCCTTATCCACCGCATATATGAGTTAGGGTAATCTTAGCACTACGAGAAAAAATGTAACAAGTTGGTAAACTAAAAAAGGGTCCCTAAAAAAACCAAAAATATGGAAGAGACTTACATTCACTCCATCTATCTTGAGTATTTTTGAATCTATTGTCCTACAGACATTTGAAAAGCACTCTCTTTCCACAAGTATATGTATGACTTTGTGACTTTGCGATGGTACTTCTTGTTAGAGAGAGTTATATGGTTTTCTAGGATTAACAATATCCTCATATGTGGTGTCCAAGAAGGTAGTCATGAGCCTGCCAGCACTGCAAATGGAAACATGTAACTAAAATAGACAATCAAATAAAATAAGTAATTAACCAAAAAGCAAGCAGCATTCCATTCAGCCCACATTCTACCTTGGCCATAGATACCACTTAGAGAGTTCACGAGGATAATTTCTCTGGTGAGTGTATCCAATGTAATGAAAAAAAATATGGTAGTTGTGATGGAATCAAAAGCTTTGAAAGACATTGCTATATTTGAACCAGATCTCGAAAAAAAATCCATTGATAACAGTGGATCAACAATACACATAATTTTAGAGATTTATTGGCTAAGAGATGCAATCAATGTCCTAAAGCTAATAGCAAAAATAAAGGCGTGTTATTTGCAATCAATAGCACAATCATTCTATATACTAAAATTTTTGAGAGTCAAAATGCCTTACCTTATGCAACAATAAACTATAGAATCTAACAATTAAATATCCTTTTTACAACTAGCATGGACTTGTCCTCATGAGATATGCTAAGATAGTTCTCTTCTTGAGAAGTGCAAAAAACATTGATAACCATTTGCCCATACACCTTACCCATTCTCTTATAATTAACAGGTCCAAGTACATCGATTTTTCTCTTTCAAACATCATCCTTGGTACCTTATTTTGCTAATCATAATAAAATCTTTGTTCATTAGGGTGATCTTATGAGCATGAGCAGCAACAATGTAAGGATAATTCATAAAGTCAATAATAAAGTCTTCAACTGCCTCCTAAAGAGAAAGAATCGTTGCAAGCTACCATTTCTTTTGCAGGCCAGTTTTAGTCAAGATTCTTGAAAATCTATCATAAATATCCTTGATTTGTTGGCTGATCAAGTACTCTAGGGGAGATTGGAATCTTACCAGTTGTCTGCTTTGTCCTTGTCATTACTACTGCTTGAGAAAATGATAGAAAGAGTAATAAAAAACTATTCGCTAGTATGGTCGATATGACATGGAGAGGATAAGTTGATATGATGTGAGAGTAGCAAAGCCAAATCTTCACAGGGTCCTATTCGCACCGTGTCGTGGAGCAGCTGATACGGCGTGAGCGTGGCAAAGCATAATGTTTGGTACTATACTTCTTGCTCCATATCATGGATGACATGATATGGCACGAGAGTGGCACAACGAAATCTCCATAGGAGGAGTCCTCGCTCCGTATCGTGGAGGAGTAAACATGCGCGTGCAAAGTACAATCCCCTTGTGATGACTTATTTTTTGTGAGACTTTAAATCCATAAAAAAAAGTCCAAAAAATTTTCATAAGCTTATTAGGCTCTGAATTTTTTTAGAAAATTTTAAAGATTTTTTTGAGCTTGTTTGACATTTTAAAACTATTTTAAAGCAAAAAAGGATCTAAAAATGATCAAAAAATCACAAAAAATCACCCAAAAATAACATATCATGATATGGGACCAAAAAGGGGTGTTCGAGGTCCTTGAATACCCCTTTTTTGCATTGTATCATGATATGCTATTTTTGGGTGATTTTTTGGTCATTTTTTGTTAAAATAGTTTTAAAATAGCAAACAAGCTCAAAAAAATCTTAAAAAATTTCTAAGTTTTTTTCAGAGTCTTATAACCTTATGGATTTTTAATTTTTTTTTAAATGGGTTTAAGATCTCACAAAAAATAAGTCATTATAGGGGGGAGGGGTATACTTTGTACGCGCATGTTTACTCCTTTACGATACGGAGCGAGGAGGACCCCTACGGAGATTTTGTTGTGCCACTCTCATGCCATATCAAGTCATCCACGATGTGGAGAGAGAAGTATAGTACCAAACATTATGCTTTGCCATGCTCGCACCGTATGAGTTGCTCCACGATACAGCGCGAATAGGACTCTGTGAAAATTTGGCTTTGCTACTCTCGCGTCATATCAACTTATCCTCTCCATGTCATATTGACCATACCAGGGAATAGTTTTTTTTCACTCTTCCTGTCATTTTCTCAAGCGCAACAATGATGATAAGGACATAACAGACAACTGTCAAGGTTCCAATCTCCCCTAGAGTACTTGATCAACCAACAAATCAATCTAGATCCTCTTCTGCTCAAGGAAGTGAGCCTTCCAAGCCAAGGATAAAGAATATATATTGCATTTTATTATAGCTTGATTTATAAAGGCATCTTTTTGTGGATTAAGGGGGAGCATCTTGTCATGCTTTGTAATCCAATGTGGCATTGAGGGGGGGGGGGAAGGGGAAGGGGACGAGGTATTGAGAGTGTATACATGTGAATCTTCCTAATGCTATAGAGGATAAGAGGAGTTGAGTGGGAATGATCTTGAGGGAAAGGGGAAACCCTAACCCAAAAAAAGCACAAAGAAATCACAAAAAAAGGCCATCATGATATGGCATGAATTGGGGGGGGGGGGGGGGGGTGCGTGATGACCCAACCCCCCTATTCGTGCCATATCATGATGGCCTATTTTTTGTGATTTTTTAATACTTTTTTGGGATTAGGGTTTCCCCTTTCCCTCAAGGCCACAAAAAATAGGCCATCATGACATGGCGTGAATAGGGGGGGTTGGGTGATCATCACCCCTATTCATGACATATCATGATGGCCTTTTTTTTTGTAATTTTTTGGGGTTAGGGTTTCCCCTTCCCCTCAAGACCATTCACACTCAACTCCCCTTATCTCTTAAAACATATAAGGAGGATCCTCTTTTCCTTTTTTCTTAAAATAGCTTTAAAATAACAAATGACCTTCCAAAAAATTTTAAGTGTCTAATGCATTTATGAATTTTTTTGTATTTTTAAAATAGATGTAAGGTCTTATTAAAAATAAAGATTATAACATTATCAGAGAGTCACATGTGACTATTATCCTAAAGCTTATAATTTTTTGGGCTATTCCTTTACTTTTTTTTTCTACCTATCATTACATAATTTGGATCCAAAATAAACTATCTTTTTGAATAGATATTGCATTAGTATATATTTGCTATAGATATTATATCTTCTTTAAGAGATTTAAAAATATATAAGAGATATGAATAGTTATATATTTTTGAGATAATATATATTTTTAATAACTTATTTGCTAATCATTCTATCAATTCACTAAAATATTTTTATTTTAGAGAGGGCATCTTCTTGAAGAGTTATAAAATATAGTTTATCTTTACTAAATAGTATATTCTATCCTTTTGAGCTATAGAAAAAGATTGAAGAGATATTGAATAATTATATCTATTATCATGGGTTTCATATAAGAATTTGATTATTAATGACTTATTTATTCAACTCCATTGATTTATCAATAGTTTATATTATTATATAAATGAATCCATTAATAATTTATTTATCTAACTTCATTGACTTGTCAAAAGTTCATGTTATTTCATGTAGAGAACTTTGTATAACATCATATAATACTCTATAAACTATTTTTTAAAAATAAATAAGATCATGAATGCTATAGAGTAAATGAGATCTATAATCACAAAGATTATTTTGATGGTCGTTTTTTTTGTGAAATTGAGATATATTACATTTGAAAAAAGATATAATAGGATAAATCATCAATAATGTAGTGATGCTTTCAATTATAAAATCAGTCTGCATTAGAATTAGCGTTCTGAGAGAAAGAAATAGAGTCAAGTCCTTTCTATTTCTTCTTACAAATCAAGGGAAGAGATCTTAAGAGATTTGCTAGGATATGATAGCATGAGTAGTATCATCCCATGACATCAAGCCACCATTTAGGTATTGAAATTTGATAGTGCTAATAAGGATCACAATTGAGGATATTGAAACTTGAAACCCCATAGTGCTAATCATAGTTGAGGGTATGATGAGAAAAAGACTCCCAAGGGCTAATATCAAGTAAGAAGTTGTATCCTTCATATTCTTCGAAGCATACTGCACACATAAAATCGTCTTAGTCCTAAAACTAATACTTCTATCTATTACTTGTTTAATGTTTTTTATAATTTAAGAGACTAAAAATTGAGTAATAAAAGTTTTTAATCTATTACTAGGTAAATATTTTTATCTTCCAGAAATCAAAGTACTTTCTTTCTTCTAATTATAATATATTATCCTTGTCTTATCCATTAGTGGTTGCTAAAAAGTTGATATTACATCACTGTATAATGAAGATATTTTATTTTCAAGTGCCAAGATCAAGGTTAAAATTTTCACTTTCTATTCTATTAGCTTAAGGATTATCCTTAGTATATCTATCCCTACCAATTTGTATCAACACCATGGGACTCTTTTACCCATTTTCTTATGAATCGAATTGAAGAGATTGAAGAAAAAGCTTGGATTTAGTTGAAACAAAATCTTATAGAATGGATGTTTTAGGGGTCGAATTAAAGATGCGGCTTGGATGTCCCAACCTAGTTGGGTCTGCTGAAAACTAACGAGATGATCTCGTCTCAGGTCCATGGAGGACCATATCTCTATAGCTCAATCGGCAAGTAAGTGGTATTGATCCTCTGTGTAGAGACTCTTTTGATTGTTGATCACCTTCTCAAGATTTTGTGAAAGGAGACGAAGGGAGACGAAGGAAGACCAATGCAGACTGCTGGTAAGAATCGAACATGATTTTGGTGAGAAATTTTACGACAAAGTAAAATCTGCTTTAAGAACTAAGAAACAAATTGAAGAGGAGAGAATAATGATTCAAATGAATGCATACGAAAGAAGAAGCGTGATTTTGGTGGGAATTAACGTGATAGTAGAATATTCAAAAAGAAAGAATAATGGCCGAAAAGTGACCTCTGACATGAGTTAACATCCTTAGGCATTTAATGACCGACCTCTTAAATGAATAATAAATTCTCTCATTAATCACGTCTGAATGGCCAAATTTGGAGGGTTCATTATTTTAAAATCTCAACTAATTAGTAACTTAATCATTTTCTTACAAGTGCCATTTTTGAAACGTTTTTGGCCCTAATGGACTCACAATGTGGGAACTCCAACAATCACAATGTGTGATCGACCTTCCCTTTATTCATTTTTCACTAAAATAATAAAAAATAAAGTGATGGTGATGAGCACCCGTGACCTATAGTGTGCATGCGTGGGTACTGTCAATGTAGTAATACATGGGTGGCTAGGTGGAGGCACCTTTACCCCCAACACCTATTGCACTAAGTTGCTAATATATATGATAGATAGTCGGTTTGTGATTTGTACACATCCTTTCTACCATAATTCAAGACTTGAGTTGTGCAATTCATTGAAAGAATACATGCTTAGCTAAGGATGCGTACAACATGCACTTAGGCCAATACTTGAGTAATGTATTAATTATCTCATTTTTTAAAAAAGAAAGGAAAAGAAAAGAGAACAGAAAAGAAGAGAGAGAGAGACACACATGCATGAAACCTAGGGATTACTCTAGTCCATCCCCAACATCACAACTTTAGGGTACATCAAGGGTGGGACATCCCAAGATTTCTTGGTAGATCCATCTTCTTGAAGTTAGCACAACACCATAACCTTTGAAAAATTGGGTCCTCAAGTGTGAAACAATGTTCCAAGTTTACTTGAAAGTCCACCATATTCTAGTTCCACTACTCAAGCACTTCACATTATTGGGCAGGCAGTCAAACCTTCTATGAGAGTAGAAAGACAAGATTAGGCATTGGATGAAGCATCAACATCATCGATGGCTCTCATATAGCTACATTGTACTTTGTAATCAACACCAATATCCTTCTCACCACATTATTGCAATAGGATATGTCTACTAAGATCTCTCCATCAAGTAACTAACACTTCTCACCAACACATTACATCGTAGGAGTGAGTGCCATGAGAGTAGCATTCCATTAGGAGAGGGGAAAATATTAATGGATTTTTGAAAGCATAAAGGCATTGGAAAATGCAAACACAAAATTTTTAAAATTGTATGAATTGGTCAATGATTTGTATTAATTTACCAAGATATGGGCTCTTCACTTGTGGAAAGTATCAAGAGTAGTATAGTAAAAGGGATTAAAAGTGTGCAAGAGGGAGAATACCATTCAATTAGCCAGAAGTTGGGTAGAATGCTCAAGGAAAAAGGAAAACCCTAACCCTAGAATTCATTTATAAAAGTGATTATTTTGAATAGAAATTATCATTCTTGTGTGTGCAAAATTTGGTTCTCTATTTTCTTTCTCCAAGTCTTTGTGAGAGAGAGTGTGTGAGTGTGAGATTGAGAGTGTGTTTGAGTGAAAGGTGAGGGACAAAGGAATAGAAACCTCTAGCCTCTCTTGTACTCTTATGACTACCATACCTTCTCTAGCAAGATGAGGGCTATAGAGAGTTAAGGGGGAATGGAGTGCTCACTTGAATTGTGTAGCTAGAGCTTGAGACCTTCCTGGTAGAAGGCACATGACTCAATGCTCAATACAATGGTTTAGTCTCAAATCACATATGAGTGACTAGGTTAGAGATAGTGGATGATATGTGTGTTCAAGCTCTTAAAGGAAGAAGAATGTGCCCAATGTTTGTGACATATTCAACACGTTGTCGAAGGGATTACGAAAGCTAAGTCGTGTCTACAGAAGACCTTGACAAATTTCAAGATAGAAGATCAATCTAGTGAGATCAGATTCAATTTGAAAGCTCAATTTCAGATAATATGAGACATACAATCAACTACATATGATTGGTAGCATCTCCAGTAAACGTCTTGACAAAAACTCATGTCAACAAATTTTTCATGTAGTCTGAATCCCTATGAAGCTTCTCTTGGAAGTTTTTTAAACCATTGATTCAACATATCCATTGGAACAATAAGCAGCCTGTCTCTCCCAAAGGAACAAAGTAATCTAAAGTAAGATCTAAGAGGTTGGAATAGGATCGAGAAGACATCTTTGTACTCAGGTACAAAAGAGTGATTTAATGGCAAATCAGACCAGATCCATTAATGGTTTCTCAGGGGTTTTGGAAGTAATGAGTAGTAAACATGCAGATAATATTCAATTTCGCACAATTCCAAAGGTTTGATCCAATTGTTTAAGCCTTGCGGAAGCAGAACTTGGTTGTAAGCAGTGGAGGATTACTATGGAAAGAGTGTTTAATCAATACCAGAAGTAATGCGCTAATCAACATCATTGTATCAATCATTGGCAGGATAACTGCTGCATAGATTGTTTGCTTTCTTGTAGATTAAGCGGTACTTCCTTGAAGAATTTTGGGCCCTTCAACTCTTCATCAAGGATTTAATGAAGTCCTCTGGCAACAGCAACTTGAGACTTTGGCAACTAATCATCTGATTGTTTGAGGGTTGGAGAAAGGGGCACCATCTCTCCATTAGGGCTTGCCAACATTCTCCATCCATCTGGAAGCAGAATCTATTATGGCTGTTTAGTAATCCCCACATCATAATCTGTCCTTGCTTTTTCTTCCCCCAGGCACTTTGCGAGAATTCTGCCACTTAAAAGTGCAGATAGGTGCATCATAACCAAAAAGCCAAAGATGTTTCACCAATAAGCGCTGGATATAGCCCCCTTTGCATTCTGCACTAGGCTGCAGAAGTAGACTAGAATTGAATTACTCTTGGCATTGTGTTTTTAGTTTAATATCTCCAAAAGCACGTGAAACTGATAGGAGTCCACAAACACGCCCATTGTTTATGCAACCTCCAGCTTGCCTTATTCTTTTAATCTCATTGAGAGCAGACTTGCTCTTTCCATATGGACGATGATCTCCACACATAACCTCTACTTTTCCAGCACGACTTATAACCTTTGAACATAATCCCAAAGGCCATCTGATGCCAAGATAATAAATTCAGCATCTGCTATATTTGTTTCAGCAACTTTTGGTGCAGTTGTCACCTAGTCTCCGTTCATCTCAATTCTTGATACAAACCTGCTTGTTGACCAAAGGCCATCTTTGACTCCTCTTTGATTCTTGCTGAAGCAAGAACGGTCAGTATATAGAGGACTTCTTTCTCAATAGGAGTAGCCTTGAATTTTTGGATCTCGAGGCTTTTGAACCATTTTGGGACATTTGCCACACCATTCTCGTCATCGTTGCTCTCCCAAAAAATCGGATCCACAGCTCCCATTTTTTTTCCGAAAAGTGGCCCAGCCCGCTTTTTTCCCTTTAGAAAAGTGGCCTTCTCCACTTTGTTGGGTATGATTAGCCACAGGGTGGCTTTCCAGCATGGATATAACCTTACATACATGTCAATAAGAGCACCAGCACAACCATGACATCAAACTGCAGTCCAGCTTCAATGATAAAGGCATGGACTAGTTTGCCTTGCATCAGACAACTTGTACTTGCACATGCTTTTAAGATGCTGATCCGGGTTTTTTACAACCCGGATTATTACCACAAAATTTTGGCCAAAGCCCCTATCAAGAGCCTACCATATCACTCTGGGTTTACTCTTTAAGCACTAGGTATGCTACATTGCTTCTCGATTACGATAACTCTAGCAAATGGGGGGAACGAGTTCTTAGGAGGCATGTCAATGTAAAGGGTAAAAGGGATGGTTATCTTAGTGAAGATGAAAAAGGATTATACCTAGGAGTTGAGTGAATGCATGGATTTTTCAAAGGACTAGCCTCCAACTACACATGGGCCCCGTCTGCATCACTAAGATTTGGAATCTATCACCATCATTAGAGGACACCTCACCCTTGCACACAAGTCAATATCCACATCATGGTGTCATTTGGATCTTGCACAAAAGCTTACAAGCATGGACTCCTTTTGTCACATGCTTATATGTATTTATATACATATGGGGGACTAAAGTCAAAGCAGCTTTTGGAAAGCCTTTTTTATAATCTCAATAACTCCCAAGAAAAAGCTAATTTCAAGAAAATTCCCGCGTAGGCCGATCGGTTTCGACCTGGTCTACAAAGTTGCAGAAGAAACTTTTTTCAAATTCCTCACGGATTTGAAGTTACGAAGGCGCAGACTGCTGGCTACATGCAATTTTCTTCTCTCTTTCACCACACCAACTTTCCACTCTATCCTTCTTGTAAATATATTATAATAATGTGCTTTGGCCACCCACCTCTTGTAATCTAGCTCCATTTATCTATTTTGTCTACCACCACCCTTGGCTTCTTGCATGATGACCAAGGTGGGGACTTGTCCCATCCACTATGCTCCATATTTTCAAAGATGCCATACATCATCTAGGATTATGTTAATCAAGAAGATTAGCTTAATCTAATCCCTCATGGAGGCTATATAAAGAGCCCATGGAGGGAGGGGAGAGGACAATGACAAGTCCATGAGAGCATTCTAGAATACCCTCATCTCTTTGAGGGAAGCTATGAGTGAGTTCTTTTATTATGTAGCATAAGGCAAGCTTCCTCTACCTCTTCTCCTCTTGTCTCCCTCTCCTCTCTCTCTCTCTTATATTTCAATATGGTGTCTAGTACATATATTCTCTCTTGTAAATTTGTGTCTTGGTTCTCTTGATTCTCTTTGAGAAAAGGAAAGGGAAGGACAATGACAAGTCCATGAGAGCATTCTAGAATACCCTCATCTCTTTGAGGGAAGCTATGAGTGAGTTCTTTTATTATGTAGCATAATGGCAAGCTTCCTCTACCTCTTCTCCTATTATCTCCCTCTCTTCTCATGTTCTCATTCCATGTAGCATAATGGCAAGCTTCTTCTACCTCTTCTCCTATTATCTCCCTCTCCTCTCATCTCTCTCTCTCTTATATTCCAATATGGTGTCTAGTACATATATTCTCTCTTGTAAATTTGTGTCTTGGTTCTCTTGATTCTCTTTGAGAAAATGGATGTCCTAGCCCATCCTCCCTTTGGCTAGGTGGTGCCCCTCTTTAGTTCTCTTAGTGAGGATTGGAGGTTGGATGGGTAAGAGGCAATCCGTTCATCATTTCAGCCCTCATTATTGGTGCCCCCGCTGAGGAGTTCTCAAGCTATGCTCTACAACTTCCATGAAGAAAGAAACATCTAAGGAGTTGTCCTCTTCTTCAACGAGTGTTTGTCAAGAAATCACTAAGGAGGAATCTTCATCAAACCCTATTCAAGGGATTCGCCGCTCAAGAGTACCGCAATGGTCTCCAAAAGAAGCTCAAGAGAAGAAGGACCTTTATCGACAAACGGCACGTATGCGGGTAAAGCAAGTTAATTACACACATCCTTCTTTGCTTCATGAGAAATCTTGCTCTCATCAAGTCTCTACGTCAAGGCATTGTGTTGAGTGCTTGGTGTCTAGCGTAAAGACACTCCCTACGGAGCTTCGTCTTCAAGTGGTGAAGGTGCTTTCAAATTCGGGGATTAACAAGTTTTTGGAGGGTGAGTTACACATCAATGGTGTGCGGTATTGGCGAGAGGCTACATATGGTGATGCGCTTCAACTACTACTAGCAAGAAGACTCAAAGTAATTGAAAAGATAGCTATCGAAGCCTATGAACTTTACAAGGCTGATGATGGTCACACAAAAGCTACGCTAATCAGTGGTGAGCAAATCCTTCGCATCTCTCGAATGGTGGGATCTAAGAGGCCATAGCTTCAACGACACGCTTCATGAAAGTTTGTAGTGTAAATTTGTAGTTAATGCATAAATGACTACTCCTACTTTCTACAACTTTCAATCGGTTCAAAACATTCGGGTGGATGTGTGCATTAGTAGAAAGATACATTTTCAGCAAAGGTTGGTATTCTATTTTGGAGCTAAGAGGTTGAGAGAGATCTTGTTGTCACCTGATCCCATAATACTCCCTATTTTGGATTATAACATCTCCTTTAATGTGCACATATTCATTCTACTCTAAGTGTATCCCATGAACCATAGGGACTTGTATGGACCTATCCGTCCACTTGCTAGACAAACCGTGCATATAATTGTTAGCACAAAGCTCAGGTTTCAAAATGTTATAAGGGTCTTATTGGGCCCTCGTCGTCTTGCTGAGATTAATGCATCTGTAAATCCATTTATTCTACCCTTAATAAGATACGACTTGGGCCTAGACGTGTTCATCTTTATTTTGTATTGAGCTAGATCAACATCTTCCTATCATGGCTTTTCCAAGTTTTTTTGGGCACAAAGGGGAGAAATCTCTGGACTTTTTGGATGACTTAGAAATGGCCTTCCTAGTCACAGGCCGGGATGACGAAGCAACCAAAGTACGGGCCTTCCCTTTAGTTCTAAAGGGTGATGCTCGAGTGTGGTATCAAGCTCTCCCAGAGGCTACAAGGGGTAATTGGGAGAATCTCAAGACCGCATTCATGCACAAGAACCAAGATACAGAGCCACCTGAAGATATTTGGAGACAACTCTTAGATCTTCGCCAAACCATAGCAGGGGAGTACCAAACCTATGAAGGCATGTTTATAAAATTGTGGGATAAATGGACAACATCTTTAGCCGAGGGAGAAAGAGTACCTGATTGCCTTAAGAAAGATTGTTTTCTAGCCGGACTCCATCCTCTACTAAGGGAGAAGGTCAAAGGAAAGTTTCCCACATCCTATGAAGAATCAGTCACTTATGCGAGAGAGAAAGATAGAAAATTGAAGTATCAAGCCCAGTTAAAGGGGGGAGTTGAGCCCATACAGGTTTTACCAACCATGCAAAGGCCTAGAGAAATAGCAGAGGCCCCACCTGAACCAGAGATACCACAGCAAGAGCTCCTACAACGCATTACTAATCAACTCGAAAGCCTTTCATTAAATTTGGTGCAAGGAGTGCGGCCCCCTCCCCTCATAAATGAAGGCAATCGAGGTCCAAGAAGACAAGAAAGAGAGTATGTTTGCTATAATTGTGGGGAGACTGGCCATGGTATGTACTTTTGCCCTCATCCCAGGCGTTTTCTAGGAAATGGGTTCCAACCAAGAAGGAGAGGACAACAAGTGACACCACCTAGGGAAAGGTTTGTTCCACCGAATCCAAGGCCTCCACCACCGGTTCAAGTTCTCCAGCATCCTCGACCACTTGCAGAGGTGCCGCCCTTGCCTGTTCAACCGCCAGAGAATCATGATGTTAGGATAATTAGTTTAGATGAGAGTGATGTCAAAGGGAAGGCCAAAGTAGTAGAGGTTGAAGCAATGCCGGTGAAGAAAGCCCGGAGAATTGAGAAGATGGAGCCTACACCACCAAAGGAGGTTGAAAATATGGAAGAGGAGGCAGAGTCATCAGTGGCTGCAAAGACACGCAACAGTAAAAAGAGGAGGGCTCGCTCACGCCGACACATTGAGCCAGATGATTTTCCCTTGGGTAAAGGTACTAGAGCTTATGATTTGCTTGCTGATGTGAGGAATCAAGGGCAAAAAATTTCATGGCCACAATTACTACATCTATCTCCAACAGTGCGGCGACAATGGTCAAAGATGGTAAGCATTAGACCCATGAAGAATAGACATGTGAATGCAATCCAGGCTAGAAAGATGAAATATATTGTACCTCTAGTGGAAGCCGAAATCAATGGGCAGAGAGTGTCAAAGACATATGTGGATGGAGGTGCAGAGATTTGTGTCATGACGGAAAAGTTGATGCATCGTTTGGGATTAGAGGTAAATGAAACTACTAAATTTGGGGCCAAAATGGCTAACAATGTGGTAGTAAATTGTTTGGGAGTTATAAAGAAAGTCAAGGTAAAGGTGTGTGGAGTGCAATTGGAGCTTGACATGTATGTGATGCCAGTGAAGGGGGATGGCTATCCGCTCATTCTTGGGCGACCATGGCTAATGGGAATGAAAGCCAGACAAGATTGGGAGACAGGGGCTTTAGAGCTCAGGCCACAAAAGGGGCTGCATAAAAAATGGAAGAGCACTATCTACAACATGAAGGAGGGCCGACAGGAGGATCTTGTGTTAGAAACCACCGCTGATGAATGGAGTTCCAGCGAGGGTTAGTCATCTATGACAGAGGGAGAGTCTTCTAATGAGGAGGAAGAAAGCTCTCTAGAAGTGATGGGGATTACATTAAAAGGGCCTTCTAGTAGTGAAATTCCGCAGCAGCTTCCAAAGGTCGAGAAGGAGGGGTTAGAAAAAATGTTGGCTAAGGATCTATCAGTTGAGGAGAAGGCAGCCTACATGGAAGTGGTGATAAAACATTCTGCACTTTTTATTTCTGATTATGAACACATCACAGGTGTGACAGCAGTACAACATCACATTAATCTAAAAGAGGGAGCACGGCCAGTGGTGCAGCGACTACGACGATTGGGAGTAGTTCAACAAAACGCTCTACTCACTGAGGTGCAACGACTTTTAAAGGCAGGCTTTATCTATCCAATAGGGGATTCAGAGTGGGTTTCACCTGTGGTGGTGATACCCAAGAAGAATGGAAAATGGAGGATTTGTGTGGATTACAAGCCGCTAAATGCTGCAACAAAGAGAGATCACTTTCCTCTTCCCTTTCAGGATGAAATACTCAACGAGGTGGCTGGGCATGAGAGATACACTGTTTGTGATGGGTATTCAGGTTATTTCCAGATCCGAATAGCTGAGGAGGATCAACAGAAGACCACCTTCATTACACCTTGGGGTTGTTTTGCTTACAAAGTAATGCCATTTGGATTAACAAATGCCCCAGCTACCTTCCAACGATTCATGAATTATGTCTTCCAGCCATATTTTGGGAAATCCATCAGGGTCTTTATTGATGATTTTTGTATTTATAGTTCTAAGGCTCTACATCTAGGGAAGGTGGATGAAGCTTTCAACCGACTCGCACAAATGGGGGGGCAATTAAACCATGAGAAGTGTCGAATTGGCGAAAGTAGTGTAACTTTGTTAGGGCATGTCGTAAGTGAGAGGGGCATTGAAGCAGATCCAAACAAAGTTAAGGCCCTATTGGCAGTGCCATCACCATCTTCTGTGAAGCAACTAACCTCTTTCATTCAGAAGGTGCGATATATGGGGCGGTTCATTCATCTCCTCTCCCAATTAATATTTCCACTGCAACAGTTAACCCACTCCGAGGAGCTCCTGTGGAGTGACGAAAGCGAAAGGTGCTTTCACGAGGTGAAGAAGGCTCTTAGCACCCTTTCTATAATTTTACAGCCTTGTTGGGATCAAGAGTTTTTTGTCAACCCGAGTTTTGGGGACAATGCTCTAGGGGCAGCACTAATACAAAAGGATGCTAAAACTGGACTAATGAGACCGGTTTACTTTTCTAGTAGAGTAATGACAGCATCAGAACGAGGGTACAAGATGGTCGAGGTAATGGTTTTGTCTCTAATGTTTGCTATAAGAAAGTTTCGTCCTTATCTTCTCCCTAGGCCATTCACAGTGATCACGACAGAAGAGCATTTTCCCTATGCCTTACAGCACATGGATGTTTCAGCTAGAATCGCTAAGTGGGTGATACAACTCTAAGAGTTTGACTACACCTTCAAAGTGGAGGATTCTACTCGAGCTTGCCTAGCTGATTTGTTGACCCATAGATGCCATCAAAAGAAGGAAAATGAGAAGGGAAAGGTAAAAGAGGAGACACCTCCTCTTGAGGAGCCGCCACGGGTGGAGAATGCCCATGCCCTCTACTTCGATGGGGCCTACACGCGTATTAAAGACAGAGTGGCAGCAGGAATAATGGTGTTCAGTCCCGAAGGTGACAAAATTTATGGAGAAGGTATCAGCTTGGAGGATGTCCATTCTAACAATGAGGCAGAATATCAAGCCTTGCTTTTAGGTTTGAAGTGGTGTCTCTCACATGGTATCACTCGGCTTAATGTTTTTGGGGATTCTATGCTCATTGTTAAGCAAATGAAAGGAATCTGGGCTTGTAAAAATGATAACTTAGCAGTGAAAATGAGGGAAGCTAAAACTCTCATGAGAAAGCTACAGAAAGCCCAAATCTATTTTGTGCCAAGGCGCACAAATGGCGACGCAGATGCTCTAGCAGCTGAAAAATTGAAAGAGGCAATGATGGGCATCATTGCCGTAAAGCTTCCCTTGTTTCAAGGAAAGTTTCAACTACAAGATGTGCTTTATTTTCTCGAGCAAGGTGAGGCACCTACACATATGAGTAAAAGTGAGAAAAGGTGGCTAGCTACTAAGGCCACTAAATACCGCTTGATAAATGATGTGTTGTATTGCAAAGGAAAGGATGCAGTGCTTAGAAGGGTGCCAACATCAAAGGAGATTATAGATGTGATTAAGAGCTGCCATGAAGGGGTTTGTGGCGGACATTTTGCTCAAGAAATAACCAGCAGAAAGATTCTCCAAGCCGGTTTTGTGTGGCCTGGTCTACATCGAGATGTGCAACATTGGTGCCGCACTTGTGACGATTGCCAAAAGGCCGGACCAAGGAAGCTAGTGCATGAGGAACAAAATCCCATAACTACATATGGCCCATTTGAGAAATGGGGGATTGATGCAATAGGGCCACTCCCACGAACTCAATCTGGCAAGGAATACATCATAATGGGAGTGGACTACATGACGAGGTGGGCAGAGGCTTCAGCAACTAGTAGGATCACAGCCCAAGAAGTGGGAAAATTTGTGTTTGAAAATATTTGTTGCAGGTTTGGCACACCTTTGGAAATTATCTCTGATCGGGGTCCTGGTTTTAGGGCAAACCTAGTAGGGGAGCTAATGGAAAGGCTAAAAATCAAGCACAGGCATTCTACTCCCTACTATCCACAGTGTAATGGTTTGGTCGAAAAAGTGAATGGGCTGATTTGTAAGATAATTACCAAGCAGGTACACATGCACCCCAAGCACTGGGATAAAAAATTGAATGCAGCTCTTTGGGCCTACAGGACTTCATTTAGAACCTCGCTTGGCTATACTCCATTTCACCTCGTCTATGGCCAAGAAGCTTTGCTTCCTATAGAGGTGGAACTGGCCAGTTTGCGTGTTTTAGTAGCCAGTCAAGAGAAGAATCAAGATAAGAAGTTAGAGGAAAGGATCTTGGATCTGGAGAGGCTGGAGTTAGATAGAGAAGCAGCAGTCCAACACTATTCCATGCAGGCTGAAGAGAGGAGGAAGTCCTTTAATAAGAAGTTGGCTAGCAAACACATAAGGGAAGGATCACTTGTGCTACGTTATGATAATCGCTTTGATAACAGAAAGGATGCTAAACTTGTGTTCAAGTGGGAAGGGCCATTCATGGTCATAAGGAGATATCCAAATGGCAGTTATAAGCTAGGTGACATGGATGGGAAGGTTCACAAGACAAGGGTAAATGGATGGCGACTGAAGCCTTATTTTCAAAGAAATATGAACACTTTGGAGCAGTCATTCAATGAAGAGCCACCAATGAGGGGGTGCAGTCCTCCTTGCTCTATTGGACCATCATTATCAAGCTAGAGGCATGAATACCTCTAGCCTAAGGGGAGGGCTAATGATCCGGGTTTTTTACAACCCGGATTATTACCACAAAATTTTGGCCAAAGCCCCTATCAAGAGCCTACCATATCACTCTGGGTTTACTCTTTAAGCACTAGGTATGCTACATTGCTTCTCGATTACGATAACTCTAGCAAATGGGGGGAACGAGTTCTTAGGAGGCATGTCAATGTAAAGGGTAAAAGGGATGGTTATCTTAGTGAAGATGAAAAAGGATTACACCTAGGAGTTGAGTGAATGCATGGATTTTTCAAAGGACTAGCCTCCAACTACACATGGGCCCCGTCTGCATCACTAAGATTTGGAATCTATCACCATCATTAGAGGACACCTCACCCTTGCACACAAGTCAATATCCACATCATGGTGTCATTTGGATCTTGCACAAAAGCTTACAAGCATGGACCCCTTTTGTCACATGCTTATATGTATTTATATACATATGGGGGACTAAAGTCAAAGCAGCTTTTGGAAAGCCTTTTTTATAATCTCAATAACTCCCAAGAAAAAGCTAATTTCAAGAAAATTCCCACGGAGGCCGATCGATTTCGACCTGGTCTACAAAGTTGCAGAAGAAACTTTTTTCAAATTCCTCACGGATTTGAAGTTACAAAGGCGCAGACTGCTGGCTACATGCAATTTTCTTCTCTCTTTCACCACACCAACTTTCCACTCTATCCTTCTTGTAAATATATTATAATAATGTGCTTTGGCCACCCACCTCTTGTAATCTAGCTCCATTTATCTATTTTGTCTACCACCACCCTTAGCTTCTTGCATGATGACCAAGGTGGGGACTTGTCCCATCCACTATGCTCCATATTTTCAAAGATGCCATACATCATCTAGGATTATGTTAATCAAGAAGATTAGCTTAATCTAATCCCTCATGGAGGCTATATAAAGAGCCCATGGAGGGAGGGGAGAGGACAATGACAAGTCCATGAGAGCATTCTAGAATACCCTCATCTCTTTGAGGGAAGCTATGAGTGAGTTCTTTTATTATGTAGCATAAGGCAAGCTTCCTCTACCTCTTCTCCTCTTGTCTCCCTCTCCTCTCTCTCTCTCTTATATTTCAATATGGTGTCTAGTACATATATTCTCTCTTGTAAATTTGTGTCTTGGTTCTCTTGATTCTCTTTGAGAAAAGGAAAGGGAAGGACAATGACAAGTCCATGAGAGCATTCTAGAATACCCTCATCTCTTTGAGGGAAGCTATGAGTGAGTTCTTTTATTATGTAGCATAATGGCAAGCTTCCTCTACCTCTTCTCCTATTATCTCCCTCTCTTCTCATGTTCTCATTCCATGTAGCATAATGGCAAGCTTCTTCTACCTCTTCTCCTATTATCTCCCTCTCCTCTCATCTCTCTCTCTCTTATATTCCAATATGGTGTCTAGTACATATATTCTCTCTTGTAAATTTGTGTCTTGGTTCTCTTGATTCTCTTTGAGAAAATGGATGTCCTAGCCCATCCTCCCTTTGGCTAGGTGGTGCCCCTCTTTAGTTCTCTTAGTGAGGATTGGAGGTTGGATGGGTAAGAGGCAATCCGTTCATCATTTCAGCCCTCAATGCTAACAAATATAGCTCGATTTAACACTAGTCCTACATCTCGTGCTTGCTTGAAAAGTTAAAGAGCTTCCTCCCTTCTCCCATGCTGGGCATAGGCTTCAATAATGGCACTCCATGTCACAATATCCTATTCTGGCATTCTGTCAAAGATGCAACAAGCCTCTTTGACACACCCACATCTCCCATACAAGTCAATGATACAGTTGTAGATAAATAGCTCAGATGCAAGCCCCATGTCAATGACCTACATATGGATAAGCATGCCCAGATTTGACAAAGCTTCTCATCAGTTCTCTGAAGACATAAATGGCAGTCTTTAGACCACCTCTACTTGCTAAATCAAGGAATTTGGAGGCAAGTCCTATACGTCCCCATTGATTACAATACATGCACAACCATCATAGTAGAGCCAACCACCATCACAGCCTTGTTGATTTGAATATGCATACACACCACTCACTCTGCCTGTGGCAGCTCTTATTAATTCAAGGCGCTTGTCTAACTTTTTGAGTTGATAATGGCTCCCACTCCCATCTATAAGCATTAGTTTCTGATGCTCTGCATCAATTGTCACATCCCCAAACAATGAGATAAGCAAAGAATGTAGTATCTTGAGCAGGCACATTGAATGTATCAAACATTATTTGTGTCATCTTCTCTCTATTGGCCTTGGGATTCAGTGGAGCTTCTGCGAGGAGGATTGGATGTTCTTCCTTAATGACCTCTATTGCAGCCCTTAGCTTTTCAACTTCAGGAACCTCCATTGCAAAATCCAACGTAGATGGTAATTGATCTTCTAGTGCTACTGAAGCTGATCCAAACTTCCCAAACATATCCACCATTATGCTTCCCACAAATATATTCACTTCCAAATGCCTCTCCACTATACTGGTACGCAGAAAAAAAATGCAAACACAACGACTAAATATGTACAAAATAACAAATGTCACACACACAACTTTTTGGTGGATTCCACACCTCGGATACGCAGTAGTACGACATCCACCCCCTCTGATGCTACGAATCCTCTGGATGGGCCAACTACCCATGATCATTGTTGTGAAGATCCACGAACAGATCAATCTCTTCATTGTGTATTTTCGGTATATCAACAAGATTATCCGTCATATCATCTGTCTCTTCTACTAGAGTTTCTTCTCGTTGCTCTTCTTTTGCAAATTCTTCCAATGCATAATCCTCATCATCTCTTTTCTTGAAAATCTTGATTCTTTTTCCTGCAATAGGCACTCTAAGCATTGTCCCATCCAATTCTGTCAGCTCATATGTTGCATTATCAAAGACATGTCTGACTATGTACGGCCCAAACCATCTTTTCACCATCTTCCGAAGTGCAGTATGTTGATTTTCAAGGCTGCTATCAAAGACTAATACCCAATCTCCCTCTTCTATTGCTCTAGGCCGCAAGCGATGCCTGCTGTCAAACTTGTCCTTATTTCTAAGTCTAGCAACCTTCAACCTGTCAATAGCTAGCTGAATATCCTTTGGTCTTCTCTCCAACTTCCGGATCCGAAGAGCTAAGAGCTCCTCTCTCGTCAAATCCTCCTGCCAAGGTAAAAGTGACCAAGTCAAAGCACAAGTCTCAGTCGGCATAACCGGTTTCTGACCATACATCAACTCTGCGGGCATATATCCTGTGGTAACACTATGAGTCGTACGATCAGCCCACAAAGCAAATGGTAGAAGTCTCGGCCATTCTCCAATTCATCCTCTGCATGCTTTGGCTAATGATTTCACTATCGGCGGCGGATGCCCTCTTTCACTCTTTCCATTTCCCTCTGGATTGTATGCTATGGTTAGAGCCAACTTGATTCCTAGTTGAGAGAAAAACTCCCTAGCTTCATTTGCATCCAATTCACTACGATCTGCAGTGATCTTACCAACACAGCCATACCTACAGAAAATTTCTTCCAATAAGAACTTACACACTGCACTAGTGGTCTTCGTTCTCAAAAGTCTGACCTCAACATGATTGGTAAGATCCTCTCTAGCCAAAACAATATACCTCATCTGCCACAGACCCATAGGCATAGTAACCAAGTCAACTACCCACTTATAATGAATGCATAGCGGATAGGTCGGATGAAGCTCATCTTGATGACGCACTACAGAATACATCTGACAGTCTCTGCAAGTCTCTACAAAGTGAGAAACATCTTTGTACATGCATTTCCACCAATATTTTTCCTTGATTTTCTCATAAGTAGCCCACACTCCTCTATGACCAGCCCAAGGACTCTCATGAAACTCCCTCATCACCTGTTTCCATCTACATCATCTTGACCCATAGCCCAACCTATGCCAATTGGACTAGTGTCAACTGTCAATACAATAGGCTTTCCATAATTATAATCTGCTTTCCTGAGAGTAGGAGCAATCTGCAATAACTTCTTTAATTTCCACATGGCTCTAGTGTGGCTCTCATCCCAATAAATTTTCTGCCCCTTTCAAAGCACCTGATATAAACAATCTGCTATGTGTGCAAAATGGGGTATCCAAATCATGTAAAACACATAGGCTCCAATGAATCTCCGTACCTCTGAAGTGGTAGAACAATACTCCGTAATCTTGCCTATAGCATCCACCTTCTCAGGTGAAGGTTTCCTGCCATAATACCCACACATATGTCCAACAATGACAACCTCATTTACTTCAAAAACAGATTTTTGCCCTGATAGTGTCAAGTTCACTTCTTCTAACCTGGCCAAAATCTTTTCACAAGCTGAAATATGATTAGCCACAAAGTATCTGCATCCCTGCTCATTTAGATTCTCATCCTTCTTTTCTTTTGCACACCCCTTAATGGGTACATCATCCAAGAAAGGCATGGTAAGTTGAGGTATATACTCACGAAGGACCTTATGCATGGCATTCATCATATGTGCAATAGAATTAGTGGCACCTTGAGGCAAGGTACACATCCTGACAAGCCCAATAGGAGTTCTCATAGTGGTTATGTCCCTGCTTTCCAAAGCCAACTGAAACTGATCATATCCTGAATACAAGTCACCTAAAGAATAGATGGCACGTCCAGCAAATGCTTCTGCAAACTCATCCACAACTGGACCTATACCAACATTCATGATAGTAACTTTGTTTACTGGCTGCATGTCCTGTATAAAACAGAGAGTACCATTCTTCTTTGGAACTGTAAACCACCTATTTCAGTATGGTGCAGATGATGGCTCTAGGATTCCCATCCTGATTTTCTCATTCAACAAGTCAATTAGCTTTGGCAGGTGTGCCTTAGGCACTGGAATAGGTCGGAGGTTCCATGGAATATGAGGAATAGTAAAGATCACCATAGGAGCAACAATATCTGGATTCACACATCCAATCTCATGCGAGAAAAAAGCAAACCCCCTTCCATGTCACTCAAGCATATCCTGAAAGCATTTCTTCTCTGAAGGTAGCAAGAAATCACCATTTTTAATTTTTAATTTAGCAAGAGTCTCTACTGAAAATTTATGGCCTATATGCTTTGGATTCCTCAAAATTGGCTATTTGATAGCCCTCTCTATTTGCTGATCACTGTTAGGTGGAAGTAGTCCAGCTACTGGCTTCACCTTCTTATCCAGAGTCTTGTATTTCGTGTCAACCCTAGCTTCATTATGATCATCTGCATTACTCAAATCTTGCTGTAAATCAGCAATTCTGCACTCTGCTGAATATCCTCAGCCCTCTGCTCTATGGACTGCATAGAAACAACCCTAAACTCTGGATGCTGAAATATTTCAACAGTAAACTCTGTTGGCTGAAAGTTTTCAGCCCTCTGTATCTCTGTAGGCTGATCATAATCAGCCGAAAACTCTGTTTGCTGAATTTCTTCAGCACTCAACACTTGTTGCTGAGTCACCTCAGCCTTTGACTCTATCTGTGACACAAAATCTGAAATTTCATGAAACATGTCCAGGGACCGCACTGATACATTACTGTGACAACTCTGCATATCAGTTTTCAGCATATTTTCTATCTCTGTCATCGTATCTACACAAACCATACTATTATACATCCCATCTATATGCTCATTATCCTCTAAAATACCTGCATTTTTCAAAATTTTCTCCTTCGTGCATATGTACTGCCTGGAAGCTCTAGGCAACTTAGAAATCTTTCGATAACTTATCGAATTGTTTGCTGAAATTCCAACAAAATTGGAGGAGAAAACACTACTGCCAGGAGGCGAGAACTCCAATCTCCTCTGCTCTATACCACCATCGTCTCGAGGAACAGTGGTACCTAATGAAAACCCAAATCCCTCACAGTGGGCAAAGGTGCATCTCTAAGAGTATCTCTGTTTCTTGCATGGTTTACACACACAGTCATAAATAGGATTGCTCTCATATCATCTTTACTGCAAATCTGTGCATAAGCAGATCAATCATCCATTACTTTCATTTCCATATGCATCTCTGTGATGAATGGCTATTCAAGAATTATGGGGTATGAGCATGAATCTTGCACAAATAAATGGAAATCCTCCTCTACATCTCCAATAGAAATCCTGACACTAGGACAGGCAGCATACAAATCACTTGCAGTGTTGTTGGCAGCTCTCATATGCCACCCATGCTCTGCATCCATAGGCCATCTATTACTTTCATAAACTCCACGAACTATGAGATTAATCTCTGAACCATGATCCACCAAAGAAACATAAGGCACCTGTTTCTCTCCAATTTTTACCATTATTTCTGTAGTTGCCCTAGCCCAATGACTTCGCAAAAAATGACTACGTGGTACCAATATAGGCTCATCAGTTTCAGCATAATGCATAGGCTGAACCCTCTTCTCTATCTGCAGAAAAACAGAAGCATTCTCAACCATAACTCATCCTCATCCTCATCCAACTCCCCAATCAAAACTCCCTGTGTATCAATAGTAGGAAATGCATGTCTTTTCCGAAGAGGACTTCTTGAAATTGATCTTGAAACTCTCTTTTCGAGATGCCCAAAACCTCATAAATAGTAAAAGTCACCTCACTACCAGGTATCTTATCATTAAAGATTTTCTTCATGTCCATAGATGTCTCAATATCGGACATCAATCTAAACCCTGGCTGCATTCTCTCTCAGGCTCTTGCCTCTTTTCCTTCTTTTGAGCATCTTCCATCTGTCGTTCTGGCCCTGGTCTCAAAGACGGTCATGTAGTAGGTGGAGTAACAAACTCACCCCCTCTAGTCTTTTTAGCTGCATTTGGATTCTCTTCATCCCTCTTATGCTTCTCCTCAACAAGTACATCTGCTCCCTGAGACTTAGCCAAGTAGGCACAAATAGTGTACCTGTCAACATGAGAATCCCAACCTATCTCAGATCTGATGCTAGAACCTGCACTAGTCAAAACAGTCTGCTGAATTTTTCCCTTGTTTGCCGTCTCCAAAGCATATGTCCATAATGTTGACTAATTCTCTGATCCTTTCTCAATCTGGACTCCATATGCAGAAGCATCTCCTCTAGCTGCCACATAAGAAGTACTCGCAGCCATATTATCAACTAATTTCTTCATTCCGCCTTTCCCAAAATTGGTAGCAAGCAGAGCTCCTGTTTCAGTCAACCAGATCTTGCCATCTTGTCCCCAAAATACCAAATTCTTCCTCCTTGCATCATAAAAAGATTCGCAATTCCTGCAATGCTGATGGTCTGTACTATCACACCAAATACATCTTCGATCTCTCTAGGTACACTAGGAGCACTTCTAGGTGCACTAGGAGCACTAGAAGAAATAGTAGGCGCAGTCAAAGCAAACTGCTCTTTCAATTTTTTTGCCAATTCTGCTTTAACTGACTCCAGTGTCAAATTCGTTATGCCTTTGATTATGTCATCAAGAGAGGAAGGAACCGACGGAGTGGATGGTTTTGGAGCAGAAGGAGCCGACATCGGTCTTGGAACAGGAGGAATAGGAGGATTAGAATTAGTAGGCACTGGCATAGGCCAAGAAACTAGCTGAGGAAGAGAAGAAATAACAGGGGTAGAAGCAGGCATAGGAGCAGAAGATGGTGTTGGTGTCATAGATCCATTCTGTAGGCGGGTCTTCCATATCCTCCTCTTGGTCAAAGTCGAGACCGCATCCTGGGCATCTTGCCAATTTGTTTTAAGACCCATAGGCTTCGTGCAATCCTCAAGAAGCTCTCCTAATTCTTCCTGAAGAGCAGGATCTGCAGCTTGCAAGAAAAGCTCAACTTTCTCAACATCCAATGCTCTTTGTTCAATAGCATCAAGCTGACTATACCTCTCTTCAAATTCTCGTATCAATTCTGAAGCAACTAGACCTTTGTTTGGCATATAGGCCCACTCTCGGAATGACCGCCATGTAGCCATCCCAAAGTCCTCAAGAAAATACTCCTCTTTCAGGGCCTTCTTAAAATCTTGCCAATGGCAATTTTGAAGGAAAATATCTGTCACTTTTACCCTCAAGGCAGGTGTGACAAGGCAAAGGAAATATTTACTCATAATTCCTATTGGTACTCCAAAAAATCCCAACTTGATCTCATACGTCTTCAAATAAGCTGATACATTACAGCCATCAAATAGCTTCTTTTCATTCTCAACTGCTTCAATCGCCTTAGTCGCGCTGATTGCATTCTCTTGCTCCGAATATAGTTGCCTTTGCTGAGACAACTGTTGTTGATGCAACTGCTGTTGCTACTGTTGCATATACAAGTGTGTCTACTGATTTTGAAGCTGCATATACATAGACATATTCTACAAAATCTTCTTTAAATCATCTGTTGAAGTACTTGAAGTAGAAGTCGATGATGAAGTTGAAGTAGAGGACAAAGCAGGAATCGTAGAAGAGGCTAAAACTGATGCTGAAGTATCTCCCATCCTGAAATTTAAATGCAACGCTTTCACGTCGGGTTAACCAAAGATGTTGAAGGGATTTCAAAAGCTAAGTCACATCTACAGAAGACCTTGACAAATTTCAAGATAGAAGATCAATCTAGCAAGATCAGATTCAATTTGAAAGCTCAATTTCAGATAATATGAGACATACAATCAACTACATCTGATTGGGAGCATCTCCAGTAAATGTCTTGACAAAAACTCATGCCAACAAAATTTTCATGTAGTTTGAATCCCTATGAAGCTTCTCTTGGAACTTTTTTAAACCACTGATTCAACATATCCATTGGAACAATAAGCAGCCTGTCTCTCCCAAAGGAACAAAGTAATCTGAAGTAAGATCTAAGGGATTGGAATAGGATCGAGAAGACATCATTGTACTCAGGTACAGAAGAGTGATTTAATGGCAAATCAGACCAGATCCATCAATCGTTTCTCAGGGGTTTTGGAAGTAATGAGTAGTAAACATGCAGATAATTGTCAATTTCGCACAATTCCAAAGGTTTGACCCAATTGTTTAAGCCTTGGGGAAGCAGAACTTGGTTGTAAGTAGTGGAGGATTACTGTGGAAAGAGTGTTTAATCAATACCAGAAGCAATGCGCCAATCAACATCATTGTATCAATCGTTGGCAGGATAACTGCTACATAGATCGTTTGCTTTCTTGTAGATTAAGCTGTACTTCCTCGAAGAATTTTGGGCCCTTCAACTCTTCATCAAGGATTTAATGAAGTCCTTTGGCAACAGCAACTTGAGAATTTGGCAACTAATCATCTGATTGTTTGAGGGTTGGAGAAAGGGGCACCATCTCTCCATCAGGGCTTGCCAAAATACTCCATCCATCTGGAAGCAGAATCCGTTATGGATGTTCAGTAATCCCCACATCATAATTTGTCCTTTCTTTTTCTTCCCCCAGGCACTTTGCCAGAATTCTACCACTTAGAAATGCAGATAGGTGCATCATAACCAGAAAGCCAAAAATGTTTCACCAATAAGCGCTGGATACAGCCCCCTTTGCATTTTGCACCAAGCTGCAGAAGTAGACTAGAATTGAATTACTATTGGCATTGTGTTTTTAGTTTAATATCTCCAAAAGCATGTGAAACTGATAGGATTCCACAAACATGCCCATTGTTTATCCAACCTCCAGCTTGCCTTATTCTTTTAATCTCATCGAGAGCAGACTTGCTCTTTCCATATGGACGATGATCTCCACACATAACCTCTACTTTTCCAGCACGACTTATAACCTTTGAACATAATCCCAAAGGGCATCTAATGCCAAGATAATAAATTTAGCATATGCTATATTTGTTTTAGCAACTTTTGGTGCAGCTATCACCCAATCTCTGTTCATCTCAATTCTTGATACAAACCTGCTCAACCAAAGGCCATCTTTGACTCTTTGATTGCTGAAGCAAGAACGATGAGTATATAGAGGACTTCTTTCTCAACAGGAGTAGCCTTGAATTTTCAGATCTCGAGGCTTTCGAATCATTTCAGGCCATTTGCCACATCATTCTCGTCATCGCTGCTCTCCCAAAAAATCAGATCCATAGCTCCCATTTTTTTTTCAGAAAAGCGGCCTTCTCCGCTTTGTTGGGTGTGGGAGCTCTTCAAGCTCTACCCCAAGACCTACGGACCACTTATTGTTCAAGTTTTTCGAACTGAGCAGCTATGGCTACCTCTCACATAGCCGTCGTTCAATGCCTACCTTATGGGTGTAGTGAGCTTACCTTGATGCTCGATCAAGTACCTTCCTCTCTCTTGCACCCTTGCAGCTCCACGATCCTTGAGGCCAGCTCAAGCAACCTCAATCCCTCTCCCATGAGCTTCATCCTCCATAGCCACATACGAGACAAGAGAAGAGAGGAGATGAGGAAACGATGAAGAGAGAAGATGGAGAGCTTCTTCTCCAAGAGCCCTCACCCTCACACAATCACTACCTCACTCCCTCACACTCTCTTGATCCCTCTCTCAAGCACACGTAAGGAGGCAAGAAGGCAAGAAGCAAGAGGAGAAGAAGGAGACGCTTTCTGCCACACATGAGAATGCTCTTCTCATTCATTTTTTAACTTTATATACATGCCCTAATTTCGATGGGCGGTCACCCCCCTTTTTTTTAACATGGCCGGCCATTAGCCTAGGCCCCTTTTCTCATTGTCCGTCTATCCTCCTAGCCTCCTATCCACCGCCTGTCTGCATTTACAAATTGCACGGGTGAGAGCTCGGCACTCTTTTACAATATTTCGTGGTGCGCCTTTTCCATTTTAAAATGCGACTTTCCCCTTCGGCATTTGCCTTGGACTTTTAAGGTTGCCCTTGCGCTTTTGGTCTTTTTTCCTCTTCTTCCTTCAGTCGGGCTACCTTTTTTTCCGCCTTTGCCCTGCGTCTTTTCCACTTTCTTTTGCTTTCTTCATGTTGGGGTTAACATTACCCCCCTCCTAGATGAGTGCCAATCCCATTGCACTGTGGTGAGAAGTAGTGGAATAGATGATGCTGTTGCTAGGTGTAATAGGTGGGTAGAGGATGCTAAGGCTTGTGAACGAGAGGTGATGGGGTGTGATGACGATGACCAGGAGAGATTCCAGCGTGTTTTAGTCTTCCTGACATTCTCGACATCTTTCTCACTGTTCTGGCGCCCTTATGGAGCCGGTCGTCGTTTGAGTATCCGAAATGCTTGAAACAAGAAGCAGTCCCTTAGGAGGATGGTATTGGAGGGATTTATTCTGGAGAAACCCCCCGAACGCTGTTTGGCTTGAAAAGCTGTGGCCTAGGCTGAAAACCCTTGTCTGGGAGTAGAGGACCTTCAGTTTTGAGTTGAAAGTCTTGAGGCTTGTGGTGCTAATAAGCGATCCGTAGATCTTGAGGTAGTGGGCATGGATCATCGGACAGTGAGGTTCCAAGATCTATGCCAATGGCAGCCCATGACGGTTGTCAACATAAAATCTATTGAGCCATTGAAACCTTTGCAGCGAAGCTCCTGAAGTTGCAGTAATGGGATCATGTCCGACTTCTGGAAAAATTCCTTGTCATTGGAGGATGTAGTAGATGATCGCCTTCAGCCAAGCAGCCCGTTCTTGAAACATGAACATGACCTACAAGAAAAGTGGTGCACTTCCTAGGGGGTGTGTCTGTCTCACTGTGTAGTGCATGGTGCCCGTGCCACTGGAACTGGGAGATGGGTCTAACCTTGGGCAAGCCCTTGGTAATGTCCCACACTTGAGGACCCAATTTGTGCAGCTTTTGAGGTGCGGTGCGAAACTCAGGGTGATAGGTCCGAAAGTCCTGCCCTTGATGGGCCCTAAGTGTGAAGTGGGGGAGGGGCTAGAGAGGACTCTAGATGCAGTGAGTATGGTGCCGCACAATAGTGAATGAAGACAACAAGCACTTTTTTTTTTGGTGGGTGAATGAGAGAGAGTACATTAGGCAATGTATGGGGCACTTATTTAGTCACGGGGCGGTCGCAGGCCTTGTGATAAAAATGCGCCGTGTAAGTATTCCTTAATACCAGCCCTAGCTCTTAGAGGAGTGGTGGACAAAAAGGGGTGATTACACCTTGCAAAACGGGTGTCACTCATATTTTCTAATAGCTCTAAGCAGAAAGCTGGGAGGAGGGTAGCGCGCATCATCAACCTCATCATGGCTCTACTATCTATTCCTAGGTTAAGATAAAAAAAGAGTGGAGGGAGATGGGCTTCCTCTGCTTTGCAGGTTTTTGGAGCAGGAGGAATTTGAGAAGTTGGAGGTAATTACAAGTGGTTAAGAATGCGGGTTCGGGGCAGGAAGAGAAATCTACAAGGAAACGATTTATGGAGGGAAGCAGATCTTTTACCCTAAATACTAAGCACTCCTCCGGGCTTCTAGCATTTACATTATAGTTTCTCGGGAAGTCAAAATCCCCATGCAAATCTTTATTGTAATCCACTCCATGCCTACGGGGGTAGGGCATGTAGATGGGATCATTGCGCTCTTTGGGGAGGGAGCTACAAAATGCGGTCCAGGTATCAAAATTGGTGTCCCAAATCCTCCTCCGCCATTTTGGCTGTGCCTCGTAGCCTTGGACGGATTTGGGAACCAAACCGACCTTGTCTTCCCAGTATTCTCGTGGCTCTTGTCTCCACCTGGTTATTATCATGCTTCTCTCTTCCATCCATCTGTTTGCGAGTTCGTTAGCCAGATCTTTGATCTTGGCTACGACTCCTAGAGGTAGGGCCCAGTCCAGGGAGCGTGGAAAAGAGAATGAAAGATCGAATGGCCTCTTATGTAGCTCTCTCTAGTGCCATATGATCAACTCCTAGGGCCAATCTACAGGATGTGTATCATTTAGCAGTGGCATGGGCTTCTCAGGAAGTTGTCGTTGAAGTATGCACGCTCGGTGTTGGGCCTCCTCTGCTAACTCTTGCCTCCTTCTCCTTGCTGCAATTATGCATTCAGGTAACTCGGCATCGGTAGGTTCCTCCTGTGGGATCTCTGGTTGAGGAGGACTCGGCATCCTTGGTGGCTCTTTGTCCTCATCTTGCTCGAAGTCCGGGCCCTCTTAGACATTTCGCTCTACCACAGGAGGAACGACTGGTGGTGGTGGCGGTGGCTGCTCCTGCTCCTAAAAACCCAACTCCTCAAGCTCCGCAATGGAAAGGCCCGTACAACGCAGGTAGTAGAACTATTGCTCTTTAGTTATTCATGTACTTTTTGGAAGCTCCCGCTCTTGAAGGCCGTATCATAGCGCCCGGGTGCTTGGCTCCAACTTTCTTTTTACCTATTCCACTGTATCATCGCCCTCGGCTTGCGTCACGTGGAGCACCGTTTTGAGAAAGGCCTGTCGCTGGGTCTTAGTGGTTATCTCTGCAGCCTCAACCCTAGCCTCGGCCAGCATTCTTTCACACTCTGCCACCGCAAGCCGTTCTGTTAAATCCCTCACCCTGTCAAAGTTCTTTCTTTCCCACTCCATGGCTCTCTCCTCCATCTTTTGCCTTTGTTCCTCTTGCTAGCCCACTAGGGTGGTTACCACCTGTTGCTGCTCATTTGATAAGAACCATAACTAGTTTCTTTCTTTTAGTTTCTGAGCTAGTTGTTCTTCAGCAATCCCTCTTGCTTGATCAACAATGCTGAGCCTGTGGTGCGCTTCGGTCAGGGTTTCTGATTTCTCTTGGACCAACTGTTCTAGGCTCTGGATTTCAGCACCGCGGAGCAGCCTCTTCTGATTAAAGGTCATGGCCATGAGGGCTTCCACATCTTCCTGGGAGGTCTCCAACGCATCTTGCAATCTCTGTACTTCATCCTGTAGTCGTTTTGCTTCAGCTGCTGAGATCCTCGGCCCTTCATTTTTCAGGAATTCAATTTCCCTAATTAGCCTGTCCTGTTCTTCTTGCTCGTGCCATGACTGGGGCTCCACTGCATGTTCTTGTGGAATAGTGGCTTCGCCTTCCTGAACCTCTCGGTAGAGCTTTTCCACTTGGGCCACCCTTTGCTAGAGATCACTGTATTGCTGCATCAAAAGTTTTGTGTTCCTTTGTTTCGCCACCAGGCTCTGCTCCTCATCCTCCAGCCTTTGCCTAAGGCGGTTTTCATTGGTTTGGGCCTGCTTCGTTTTCTCCTCTAGCTGGTCTTGCAGGGCCTTTATCTCTCTCCATATGTCAGCTTCCTGCCTTGAGATCTCTAGCCTGAGGGCCGCTGACGTCTCCTTTTCTTTCTCTAAGTCCAGCAGGGCCACCTTCTTTTCTTCTTTTGCCTTGTCCAATTGAGTCAGTAACTCGGCCACATATGCGTCATAGTCTGCGGCAGGTATGGGAGTATTGGGCATGGTGGTCGATGCCTCCAGCCTCTGTCGTTTGGGGTCTTGCCGAGACTCTGTATCTGCGACGGCGGGCCTTTTCAATCGAGTTTTAGGGACAATTTCGGCCACCCTACTCATGAGCATCTGCATCATGGTCATGAGCTCTGCCGCATCAAGAGGAGGCGTGGGGTGTGCCACGGCGGCGGTCGTGATTTCAGCTGTTGTTCGCACAAAGGAGGGAGGGAGTGGATGTAGGAGGGACTTGCCCTTGCCTACGACCACCAGTGCTACTTCCACACTTGCGCTAGCTTCGGCTTTATAGCCAGGGCTTGCGGGTTCGAGTTCTCTGCCCCCATGGGTCTCTTCCACTGACCTTCGGGTGGCTTCCGCTAGTTCGGCCAGTTCCTTGAGTCGCTACTCCTCAACTTCTTCCTCTGCCCTCCTTTTCCTGTCCTCTTCCGCCTTCTTCGACTCCTCTCCTATTCTGGTGAGCTCCTCCTCCTCTTTCCTCCTTTCTTCCTCGGCCCTTCGAGACTCTTTCTTAGCTTTTTTGATGTCAGTCCGTTCTTCATTACTTAATTTCTCTTTTTTCTCATTCTGTCTCCTATCACTTTTGCTTTGTTCTGCGGGTTTGGTCACCCGTGGAGGCTGCACTTCCTGCTGTCCCTTGTCACTTACTGTTCTTCTGCTCGATTCCCCTCCGCCGTGGTGAGCTGAGCTTTGATGCGCCGCTTCCTTCTCCATGATGCCCTCATTATTTATTGCTTCGTCTATGATGGCTATCAGGATGCTCCCGTATTTGATTGTAGCCGCTTTCGACGCAGGTTTCTTCCTTGCGGAGTGGCTATTGAGGCAGGGGACTCTCCTTCTGCTGGTGCTTCCGCCGGAGTGAGGAGGGCAGATGAACTTTGAATGGTCTTCTGTACTAATCCATTCCAGTCTATTTCTTCAGGGGTTCCTGCTGCTATGCTTTCCAATAGTGGGACCCCGATCCTGTTCATCAGCGCATTGTAACACTGGCCCGAGAAGAGGGTATGAATCATTTTTGCTTGTAATTTCACCGCTGGGTCCGGGATGTCAGCCAAGCTGATTCCATCCACAGTACGCATCGTTTCTTTCTTGACCCCTAGCATGGTGTAAACATCTCGCCTCGGCCTTCTCTCTTTCTTTTGCACAAGCCCCAGGGCCTTTTCTATGATCATTGCATTGAGGGGCACTTTGATTCTCCTTTCTTGCTCCCTCGTCCTTACTGTGACGGTGCCACAGTTCCTGCTTTTGTCAAAATTCCTCAGGAAATCCGCGCACATATTGTAATCCACCGCCTACCCCACCTTTTCCACATACTTGTGGAGATGACATTTGTCCACTAAGTCTTTGATCGCGGGTTTCTCCATGATGGCTTCGTCCAAATTCAGAGTGTGCTTGAAAGTGAAGTGACTGAATCCGCACGTCTCGACGGTGATGTCGAATTTGGTCATTTCCTCTTCTGAGAATGGTAGTTTGCCTCCTTTGTCCTATCCTACCATGGCGGTGACCTGTCAATACACCATGCCAACATTTAATGCCTAACAATCGGCGCATTTCTAATTAGAACTAAGTTTAGGAGAAAAATAGATGGGCTTAAAGTGGTGGGCACACTTGCTTAGAGGCTTGACCATTGCTATTGTTTTATTCTGCAATATTCTTCCATAGAAACTTTCTTAATTATAACAATCTGCTAGCTAGATAACATAATTTTTCATCTTTGCTCTGCCCTTGGTCACCTTGCTCCCCCCTCCGTTAGGAATCTTTCAAAGAATCCTTCCTAGGATTAGCACAGGAAGGGCGAGGTAAGCACTTGTTCACGTGGGTTGACTTACCTAGCCAATAGCCAATCATAGAAGTTTGGATTGTATTCGAGTTGGGCATGACAATCCAGAGTGGGTGGTTGGATGGAGACTTGGGAAATGTAGGTCAAAACGTCATGGAAGAGATCTCCGGTACTGAGGTGACTGGCAATATGTAATTCCTCTTGGGTGAGGAATTGGTCAATGTAGGGGTGGGCGAGCACATGGTCGTCCAAATGCTGATGACAGGTGATGGCCAAGACCCTAAATGAGATAGGTGCCACGTACGTGGGGTCACATTCGATAGTTTTGATTGCCCTACATTGCTCAGCATTGGTCATTATGCGAGAACCTTTTTTCTCCCATTGGATCCTTAGCGTAAACCATTGCTGCAAGAATGTGGAAGGTGAGCTTGCCATCTGCGTGAGCTCTTGCAGCTCCTGTTCAGGAGTAGAACGCGGAGGCTTATGATAAGAAGTGATAAGTCTTCTGAGTGCAGCCTGATCCTTCGAGATTTCATCGTTTGCTTTTAGCTCAGCAGCAATTTTGGGAACTTTAGTGGTCATAAGTTCGTATTCCTGCCAAGTGCATGGTAACGCATGAACATCCGAAGCAAGCGTTTCGTCAAGAAGACCTAGGTCTAGCCTCTCGTAGCTTCTAGCAAATGTAGTGAAAGTTTCATCTAAAATTTTAATGCAGGTTATTAAATCATCCCCAGAAGTTGCGGCAAGGTCCTTTGCCAAAGAGAGGAAAGGTCGTATTGCATAGGAGGGTTTAAGACCCTCTGGTGGTACTAGTGCAACTGGACTAGATAGTTGTGACTTCCTCATCGGTGTCACGGTTCGGGCCTCGCAATGGGAAACACTTTGAGACACTGTAGGAATCTCTAGAGGCATGGGGGTTGCACTCGGTTCTGAGCGAGCAGTCATCGTGGTTTGTAAGTTCTTAGGATTAGGTAGGTTTAAGGCTTGGGGCATTTGCTTTGGTCGATAGATGAGCTGAGGCTTGCTAGCCATCGCTGGCCCGGGCCCGTTAACTGTGTTTTGGGTGCCACTTGTGCAAACCTCTCTCATTAGGGTGAGGTTGCTTGTAGATGAGCTTCTTAGCTGGCCCTTTTTAGGCACCCAAATCCAAGGATTTCCCTCATGGTATCCTTGTGCCCGCAAGAGGTATTTGGGAATCTAGCGCGGCGTAGTTGTGCGTCTACAACGATAGCGCCTAGATTGCCTCTTGGGTCGGGACGGTTGATAATTTGGACGTTAGGATCACACTTGGGTGGTTTACCCGGATGTGGTTTTTGCCATTTCGGCACCCATAGAAACTTGAAATCTTTGGCCTTGTGAGCACTCTTGGTGGGCGTGAGTCTGGGGTTGAGAATTTGGTACGAGGCCATAGTTTTTGGCTGTTTAGACTCGGGCTGAAACGTGGTCATAGGGGTTTCTATCGGCGACTTCGTAAAAGTAGGGGAGTTAGGGCAGCCCTTGCTGAAAGTCGTCACTATGCGCACATTGTCGATGGCAAGATGTATGTGATTTAGGTTGTAATCCACATTACAGTTGGTTTGTTTCTTGAAAGTGTGACCTAATAGTGATACATTACCAGTGTCCTTAGTGTCAGGCAACACATGGAAGAAGGCTGGTAAACTTTCAGACTCGATGGAAATTACCACCTTGCATTTCCCTAGGAGTGGGTAAGCGGTACCCCCAAATAGGGTGAGTTGAGCATTAGTGGGCTATAGTTGCGGTTGACCAATGCGTGTCCAATGGTCATGTGTTAGGATGTTGCAGTCAGCGCCTTCATCAATCAAGGCGTCGAAAGAATACACTGCTCCTGCTGCAACTGTGATCTGCAGGTATGCCGGTGCCACTACTTCTTCGTCCTGATCTGTGAGGTTAGTTACAGTAGCCATGCAGACGTTCAGTGGGGGTTCTATCATGGGTGGCTCGTGTAATGGATGTGAAGGAGGATAGTACTTCTTAATGCGGTTGCCATTAAAAAAGCCTATTCCCTCACCGTCAAGTGTCTCCAACTCGACATTTCCGGTCCTACCGATTACGCGTTCCTTAAAAGGCCCTAGCCCTCGAAACTTCATCTTCTATTTATGTCCTTTTACTGAGTACAGCAGAACAAGGTCCCCTTGTTTGAAGTCTCACTGCGTGACATGCTTGTCAAACCACATCTTTCGTCAAGCCTTTTCACAAATCAGAGAGTGAGTGGCGAGGAGTCGGGTCTCTGTTAAGCGCTCAAGTTCTACTAAGCGGTTAGTCCAGGCCTCTCTTCCCTCCCAACGTTCCTGGACTGCTAGCCTCAAACTAGGGATGAAGAATTCTACGGGCAGAATGGCTTTAGTTCCGTAAGTCAGCCTAAAGGGCGTCTATCCTATAGCCGTTTTATAAGCTATGCGATAGGCCCACAAGGCCGCCATTAGCTTATTATCCCAGTCACTTCTCAAAGTAGACACAACTTTTGTAAGCACATTGACTAGAATTTTGTTTGTGGATTTGGCTTGGCCATTAGCATGAGGGTAATAAGGAGAGGACTTCTGATGAATTATTAGGAAGGTAGAGAGCAAGTGGGCAATCACTTCATTAATGAAGTGGTGCCTTGGTCACTTACAAGTTTGATTGGACAACCAAACCTTGAAATGACCTGCTCCCACAAGAATTTTGCAGTGGTCCTAGCATTGTTCTTCCTCGTGGCTCGTGCCTCTGCCCATTTCATTAAATAGTCGGTTGCCACTATGATGTATCGAGCTTGGGAATATTGTGCTGCAGGACTGACAGGCCCAATAAAATCGATGCCCCATTTTTCAAAGGGTTGTTGGGCTATGACAGGGGTCATCTCCATCTTGTTCTTTCGCACAGGCACTTTGGTCCTTTGGCACTCATCGCTGTGCTTTACAAATTTAGCTGCATCACGGAGCAGGGTGGGCCACCATAGTTGGGATTGTAGCACCTTTCGGGCTATTGTGTCCCCACTAAAATACCCGCCAGCGATTCCACCATGTGCTTCGTTTAATGCATCGTGCATCTCGTGCTCACACACACATCTGTGCAATAAACCGTCTTGTCCCATCCTGTAGAGTTGGCCAGCTATCAGTTGGTAGGGCTGAATTTTCAGGATAAGTCTCTTCAGCGTGGCCTTCTCAATGGGTCACTCTGGTAGTCCATTTTCTAGTACTTGCACTATGTCATCGGCCCAATATGGCATCAGATCCGCTCTAAACAATTCTCATTCACTAGACAAGTTAAAAAGATGGGCATCCAGTAAATCATCAGGCACGCCTTGTCTAGCGGCTTCTCCTGTGGGTATGCGGGACATGTGGTCAGCCATGTAGTGCTGCTTTCCTTTGCGTACAACCACAGAGAAGTCAAACTCCAGTAAAAGGAGTAACCATCTAGCTATGCGCCCCGTAGCGCAAGGCTTGTTCACAAGATACAGTAGGGCTTGATGGTCAACGAAGAAGACAAAGGAAATGACCAACAGGTAATGCCTAAATTTCTTTACCGCAAATACCATGGCCAACCCCTCCCTTTCTGTCGTGGAATAGTTCATCTCGGTCTCTCTGAGCTGCCTGCTGGCAAAACTCACCGGGTAATCCAAGTTATGCTCACCAGGCTAGCATAGCATGGATCCAATAGCGAACTTAGAGGCATCTATGTGCACATGGAATGTTACGTTCCAGTCTGGGGCTCGCAAGATTGGTGCAGTCGTAAGAGCCTTTTTCAATTCTTCATATGCGCGTTGGCATTCCTTCGTCCACTCAAACACTATCAATAGCTTGTACAAAGGTCTAGCTATTAATGCATAATTTAGCACGAATCGTCGATAGTATCTAGTGTGTCCCAAGAAGCACTGAACTCCCTTGTAGTTGTTAGGTGGCGGTAGGTCAACAATGACTCTGACTTTGGAAAAGTCAGTGGCAATGCCGTTCCTTGACATTACGTGCCCCAAGATGCATCCGTGTTTTACCCAGAACTGGCATTTTAAGGGGTTTAGGGAGAGGTGGTACAGCCTACACCTTTCAAAGACAACTCGCAATTTCTTCAAGTGTTCGTCCCAACTAGAGTGTAAACATAGGTCATCTACGAACAGTTCCAGTTCACGCCTAAGCATGTCTTTGAAGATGGTGCACATTAGGCACTGGAAAGTTGCAGGTGCATTCATTAGCCCAAAAGGCATGACAATGTAGGCGAATATGCCCCATTCCGTGGCAAAGGTAGACTTGTGCTTGTCGTCGGGGTGCACTTGCACCTGATTGTAACCCGAGAAGCCATCCAGAAAATTGTAGGCTTCCTTCCCTACTACCCTCTCCAGCATATGCTCGGTATAATGTAAAGGATAATTATCCCTCTTTGTAGCGGCATTCACTTTTTTGTAGTTTATGCACACACTAATTTTTCCATTTTTCTTCATGACAATCACGATAGGTGACATCCAGTCTGTGTGCTCGATCTCATATATGAAACCTACCCTCATGAGTTTGTCAATCTCCTCCTTCACTGCATGGGCGTGTTTAGGATTCATGGGCTAAGGTCGTTGTTTTGTTGGCACTGCATCTGGAATCATTGGGATGTTATGAGTCACGACCCTAGGGTCGACTCCCTTAAGTTTGTTTGTCCAATGTCCAGGCAAACACGTCGATGTACTCTTGCAGGAGCGCAACAAGTTTGGTCTCTTCCTCTTCCACCAAGTCATCTGCGACGAATACCGGACTTGGTTTTTCACCTTTCCCAGCCAAGTTAACCTCTTTGACTTTGGCGAGTCCCTCTATCTGTTCATTAGTCTGATATTGTCTTTTTGCACCTAGCAGGACCACCACTCTGTCACCCTTTTTAAATTTTGTAAACCGTTTGGGTAGATCCTGTGGTTTCCTCTGCCTTTTCACTTCCGAGCTCCTTGCTTGCTTCCTGGCCTCCTCTTTTAGCCTCTTGCACCTCAAGTGGACTGGCAAGTCTCCCTTGGTGCGTTTGACCTCAGAGGGTTGCGGTATCTCGGGATCACTCTCCTTACTAACTTCCGACTCTAAGTTGAACTCGCATCCTCCACTTGAGGAAGGTGTTTCCCCAGGGGGTCTTAGTTCCGTAGGTGAATCCATCTTGAGCACTGGGCTTACCCACCGTCGTGCCACTCCAGCTTGCTTGTAATCTACGACTTCTATTTGTTCCAGCCAGGATCTGTCACACTCCATTAGTATGACTCCCTTTTCATTTCGACTGAGCCCTTCTTTCCTAGGCCTTAAGTCTGCCCTAATTTGCTCTATCGCTTTTCCCTTCGTGTCGTACTCTATCGTGTCTATCTCTTTTTCACTCTCTTCTCCCGCAGAGCGACAGTCCTCATACTCCTCATCGTCCGGGTCCTTTTCTTCTGACTGCTCATCATCCCCTAAGCTTCCTTGTTCACTCTCCTTGTCGTCAGTAACTAAAGCCCAGTTATATAACAAGTTCAGGTCATGGACCTTGTTCCATTTCCATTTTGGTTTAGCTAAAAGGTCACGTAGAGGCTTTAAGTTAGCGGCCAAATTGCCATTCAATTTATCGGTCAGATACTCTATGATCTCTTGAAGCTCTAGTTTGTTTTTGGGGATGCGAGACGAGGCCGGTTTGCCTGGGTTGAGCGAGCTTCCTACCATCATGCAAAGCGGCACAACTGGCTCCTCAGTTGGCACGGTGGCGGTTTTAGCAGCCTGCTGATGTGGTCCTTCCTCATTCGAGAATGGTAGGTCAATGGTTGCCAGCACGTGCATCCAATCCCTCTCATCCTCAGGGCAAGGAATATATCTAGCTAGTGATCCATAGGGCTTGGTTGGTTGAGTATTGCCTTTTAGCATGGCTGAGATGGCTGCCAGGTCAACAGACGTCGTCGTCCAAGTGTCCATCTCTACCCTCACTGCACTAGCTCTGTTCCCTAGGAAAATCAATCCATTGCCCCAATCCTCTATGACTCATGCATTCCTCATCCAAGGTCGGCCTAATAGTATGTCGTAATCCACTCCCTTCATGACAATGAAGTTTACCGAGAATTACACACCGGCAATCTTTACCAGCCAATTCTTTAAGACCCCAAATGGTCTTACCTTCATTTCGTTTGCTAGCGTGACATTGAATCTAGCGGTCTCTACGGGAGGGTTTCCCCATGCCTCTAGGACCGCATGGTTTACACACTAACACCGATGCATGTGTCTACAATTCCCTTCCGAGTCATGTCTCCTAAGGCTAGGACAGGCAAAATTGCGTGCATTTCAGTGCCCTCCCAAAAAGCATTGATGTGCAAAGACTTAGGATCTGCGTGTAGAGTTAGACTTGGGATCCGTGTAACTGCGTTGTGATCTTGCGGATCAGTGCCCAAAAGTTCCGTGTGTCCCTCGATCGAGTTTTTTAACTCATGCCACAAGGAGTGATTTTGCCTAAGTAGATCCTCCAGGCTTAGAGTTACTGGGGTGGACAGCAAAGTTGTGAGGAGGCTATTGGACCCTTGTCTTCCTCTGAGGCTGGAAGTTCTAGGCCATGCATCTTGTCTGCCCTGGTAAGCTTCCCCCCGGCCTTGCTGTGCCGAGCCGCTTTTAGTGGTGTAGGCATGTTCCCAGCCTATGGTTTTGAGGGTGAGACTGGTGTGCTAACACTGGAGAAGTCGTCCATAGGGTCTTCCAATATGGGTTCGGCATCTTCAAGGTGCTTTTGGGCATCCTTGACCCACTCCTTGACCTTGGCTATAGCTTCGAGTTGCCGTTTGGGATGGGGATATTCCCCTACCTTGGCACTCCCTAGCTCTTCTGTCTCAGGTGCCGAGGTCTCTGCCTCTGCGTCTGTGACCCTCTTTCTCGTTACCAACGTAGTCGTTTCCTCGGTTTTAAGGGTTATCTTTGCATCAATCGTCTTTTTCCATCTCCTCCGACTTTTCTTCCCTATTGAGGTTGCATCAAGGTTACTTGGCCCTGGTAAGGAGATGCCTGCTTGTTTCGTTTGAGCTCGCGTCATAGCGTGTAGTGGGATGGGCATATCCTCACTACCCAAAGTTTCAACTCCAAAGAGCCCCAAAGGCACCGATGGCATGTTGATAGTGCTCGTTGATGGCTTCCGCCTAGGACAATCAGAAAACAGATGTGTGATTCCACACTCTGTGCATCAGAGATCCGCTTTGTCCTTGTTAGCTTGTTCTCGCTCTAGGCAGTGTGATGAAATGTGGCCTGGGTGGCCGCAAGTCCAAAGGATCCTAGCTTGGCCCTCCAAAGCCTCTGCCTCGTCCTCTTCCTAAGGCCATCACCGGTATTGGCTGATAGTCCATCAGGACTGGGTTGCCCTCCTTGTCGTAGGATACATAAGGATTGACATATACCTCTTCCTCATTGGGCTCCTCCACAAAGTGAACAAGCGCATCGCTAGGTGGGTGAGTCACAAAAGGCCCTGGGGGCCTAGGTATGCTAGTTGGGTTCATCTCCAGCCTAGGCATGACAGGTCTTGGGTCAGTTGGTGCTGGAAGAGCCAACTGGGTTCCCCTGCCAAAGAAAGTAGGTGGCATATTGCCTAAGTATGGATGGTTGTATTGCTGCGTATACGGGAGTCTCCTCGACATTCTACAGTGTGTTGCATCATGTCTGAATCTACCGCAATTTGAGCACGGTCGAGATCTAGGATCTTGGCACTCCACTGGGAGGTGATTACCACCGCAGTACACACATTGTACATGCGATCTCACAGGCTTTCTAACGAGCTCTTGCAATCGCGCAATCTCCAGTCTCATCTCTGCCATCCCTTGATCGTGGTCTACACTCTTTCCCTTGTCCTGTGCGCTAGCAGTTACTTTTTCCCCTAAGATGGCTGATCTCTCAGGGTCTCTCTAGCTCACACTATCTCAGTTGGTAATTCTCGTGCTACGTTCCCTGAGTTGATCATCTACACATATTGCCTCCTCTAAGACTCGAGCTAGCATGTCTCATTGTAAGGTGGAGTTACTGGCCAAAGCTTTGTAGAGCTCCTCGCTTCGAATCCCGTTCATGAACACTGTAGACACTGCCCTCTCGATGGGTCGCTCATTGGCAGGGATTCTCTTATAGAGACTGCGCACCTGGATAATGTAATCCCTAATGTCCTCCTTCTCCCTTGACTGATATTCATCAACCTAACAATGAGGTTGTCCGAGTACCATGCCTTCGAAAACCTCTTGATGAAGAGGCCCTTAAGATGAGCAAAGTTTGTACGTTTTGCGTCATCCAGACTAGAGTACTAGGTCCTCCCCTTGTCGCCTAAGCACAGGCCAAAAGGTTGAGCTCGTTGCGTAGGGTTAGTAAGACCGTTCGCCTCACATACTTGCTCGAACTGCTCCATGAAGCTGTACAGGTCACTGCTAGGTTCGTGTCGAGCTAGTTGTTTAGCTACTATGGGGATTCTAGCCTGCCCTTTAGCTCCTTGCGAGACTCCCAATCTTGACAGTAGCATGGTGGCTAGGGCAGTAGCACTTTGCTCCACGGATGTATTGTCCATGAGTCGCTTTGCCACCAGTTCACTCAACGTCATGCCAGCCTTTGCTGCCCGTTCCCTCTCTACGTTCAGTTCGGACTTGGCTGCCCCAGCTAGGTCTAGTACTCGTCTAGCCTCATACATATCCACGTCTTGCTGCAGCCTTCTAGCCCTCTGCTCATGGTTGTAGGCAATTATGCCTTCCAATGCTCTCTTGATAGCTCTTCTCTCTTCTTCCAGGTTAGCCACCACTTCCTCTACAGGTCTACCTTGGATCTCAGTCTTGGTGAGTAGATCGTAGTCGTGTACCAGTTCCTGGACTGAAGTTGGAAATTCTCCTAAATATAATTGGTCTTCCCTCGATCACCTCTTGATCCCGACATTGTTTCTGCTTCCAGCGCCTCCACGAGGTTGTCGATGAATCCAATCAACTCCGGTAGCTTCCACTCCTCTATCTTGTTGCTTCCCGTGTCTTTGTGTTTTCTCCAGGTACTACTAGTAGGGCGCTCAAGCACCTGTCTAAGTCTTGGGGTCTCCTCCTACTAGTGGGTTCCTTAATGTTATTAGGTATCCAGATGTGTTCCTTGTTATTTGAAAGCAGCGTTGATCCTTACTCACACGTTGTGCTTAGTGCTTTCGTGGTGCTTGGTGTAAAAACAGACTTTTATCTTTTCTTGCTGTGCAGGTTTAGTGGAGCACAAAAGTGAAATGCCGATGCAAAAAGAATTTAATGCAACCTCCACCTTGCTTCTACCCATGTTCTAAGCCTAATTTGAGTTTTCAACTCGGTTCCCGGCTATTCTATGGTTCCTCCACACCCCGAGTTTGATAAATCTCTGAGGTTCTAATGGCCAAATTGGGTTCTGGGGGTGTTCAGGGTTGCGTCCTGGGGTCAGATCTGTGGTCAGGTCAGCAAAAGATCATTATCTTTGTGTTCTGGCAAGATGGTCCGATTCTGGAAATCGGACCGGGATGGTCCGACTCTGAGAGTTCGGACCAGTCTGGTCCGACTCTAACAGTCGGATGGGGGTGGTCCGATTCTAGGCTGGTCCGAGTCGGACAGGGGTGGGTCCGATTTCTTCGATCGAACGAGGTATCTGATCGGACAGGCTGGTCCGAGCGGTTTGATTGGACTAGATGGTTCGATTGGATAGTTTAGTGTCCAATTATAAGGGTAGTTTGAGTGCCACGTGGCACGTCCGATCGGGCTGGTCCGATTCTGGTAATCGGACTAGACTGGTCCGACTCACTCTCAATTGGACAGTCCGATCCTAGAAGTCGGACGGTCCGACTCTAGAACTCGGGTGGTCCGATTCTAGGAATCGGACCACTGTAGGTTGGTTCGACTGCATCGGCGACGGGTGCGATTCCGGCGCGTTTGAATCCTCCTTACTGTCTTCTGCACTCAATCATCACAAAACATCCCATAACCGATCAGAGCGCTATTGGAACTCACTGGACTCACCTGAAGTAGCATGAATCGAATGCGCCTAGAATCGGGGTTGTGTTTCCTCATCATGTGAACCAGAAACTCTCTCTCTCTCTCTCTCACAAACAAAGACAACTAAGAAAATGAGGTTTATCCTGGCCTCCCAGGCCTCTTAAGGCTCTTTCCCAGCACTGCAACACCTTACAGCTAGTTCCCTGTCCCTGTTTCACCCAGAAGCTTGAATCTAGTCCCCTATTTTCCTGTTTCCAGCAGCAGTCAGAACCTCTATTTTCTCTGGTTTTACCTCAATCTAGTGCAGCCAATATGAAAAATAGAAATGCAGAACAATAGTCCTAATCTAATGCTTCCAACAAACCCAAATACTTACCTATTCCTCAGATTAAAACCTCCTAAGTCTCCTAGTTATCTCAAGCACTGTTCAGGCTACAAACCCTACTTCCATGCTCGATCTGATGCGTGCGGCGCTCAAAGCTCGAATCCGTTAGTCCCAGCAACGGAACCAAAATGTGAGAGCTCTTCAAGCTCTACCCCGAGACCTACGAATCACTTATTGGTCAAGTGTTTCGAACCGAGCAGCCATGGCTACCTCTCACATAGCCATCACGCAATGCCTACCTTATGGGTGTAGTGAGCTTACCTTGATGCTCGATCGAGTACCTTCCTCTCTCTTGCACCCTTGCAGCTCCACGATCCTTGAGGCCAGCTCAAGCAACCTCAATCCCTCTCCCATGAGCTTCATCCTCCATAGCCACATACGAGACAAGAGAAGAGAGGAGATGAGGAAACGATGAAGAGAGAAGATGGAGAGCTTCTTCTCCAAGAGCCCTCACCCTCACACGATCACTACCTCACTCCCTCACACTCTCTCGATCCCTCTCTCAAGCACACGCAAGGAGGCAAGAAGGCAAGAAGCAAGAGGAGAAGAAGGAGACGCTTTCTGCCACACACGAGAATGCTCTTCTCATTCATTTTTTAACTTTATATACATGCCCTAATTTCCATGGGCGGTCACCCCCTTTTTTTTTACATGGCCGGCCATTAGCCTAGGCCTCTTTTCTCATTGTCCGTCTATCCTCCTAGCCTCCTATCCACCGCCTGTCTGCATTTACAAATTGCACGGGTGAGAGCTCGGCGCTCTTTTACAATATTTCGGGGTGCGCCTTTTCCATTTTAAAATGCGGCTTTCCCCTTCGGCATTCGCCTTGGACTTTTAAGGTTGCCCTTGCGCTTTTGGTCTTTTTTTCTCTTCTTCCTTCAGTTGGGCTACCTTTTTTCCTGCCTTTTCCTTGCATCTTTTCCGCTTTCTTTTGCTTTCTTCATGTTGGGGTTAACATTGGGTATGATTAGCCATAGGGTGGCTTTCCAGCATGGATATAACCTTACATACATGTCAATAAGAGCACCAGCAACCACGACATCAAACTGCAATCCAGCTTCAATGATAAAGGCATGGATTAGTTTGCCTTGCATCAGAAAACTTGTACTTGCACATGCTTTTAAGATGCTAACAAATACAGCTTGATTTAACACTAGTCCTACATCTCGTGCTTGCTTGAAAAGTTAAAGAGCTTCCTCCCTTCTCCCATGTTGGGCATAGGCTTCAATAATGGCACTCCATGTCATAGTATCCTGTTCTGGCATTCTGTCAAAGATGCAACAAGCCTCTTTGACACACCCACATCTCCCATACAAGTCAATGATAGTTGCAAATAAATAGCTTAGATGCGAGCCCCATGTCAATGACCTGCATATGGATAAGCATGCCCAGATTTTACAAAGCTTCTCCAGTTCTCTAAAGACATAAATGGCAGTCTTTAGAGCACCTCTACTTGCTAAATCAAGGAATTTGGAGGCAAGTCCTATATGCCCCCATTGATTACAATACATGCACAGCCATCATAGTAGAGCCAACTACCATCACAGCCTTGTTGATTTGAATATGCATATACACCACTCACTCTGCCTGTGGTAGCTCTTATTAATTCAAGGCGCTTGTCTAACTTTCTGAGTTGATGATGGCTTCCACTCCCATCAACCATAAGCATTAGTTTCTGATGCTCTGCATCAATTGTCACATCCCCAAACAATGAGATAAGCAAAGAATGCAGTATCTTGAAGCTATTTTTATCAGTTGTTTGCAGAACCATTAAACCCATTGCCATTAACTTCCAATCCAGAAGTTGTAGCAGGCACATTGAATGTATCAAACATTATTTGTGTCATCTTCTCTCTATTGGCCTTGGGATCTAGTGGAGCTTCTGCGAAGAGGACTGGATGCTCTTCCTTAATGACCTCTATTGCAGCCCTTAGTTTTTCAACTTCAGGAACCTCCATTGCAAGATCCAAGGTAGATGGTAATCGATTTTCTAATGCTTCTAAAACTGATCCAAACTTCCCAAACATATCCACCACTATGCTTTCCACAAATATATTCACTTCCAAACTCCTCTCCACTATACTGGTATGCAGAAAAAAAATGCAAACACAACGACTAAATATGTACAAAGTAACAAATGTCACACACACAACTTTTTGGTGGATTCCACACCTTGGACGCGTAGCAGTACGACAACGTAGCACAAGATCCTCCCTCTATTTCTCTTTCCCTCTATTTTTTCCTCCCTCTCTCCCTTTCTCTCTATATTTCTCTCCCTTCCTTTCACTATTTCTCTCTCTGTCCCTTTTCCTCCATCTCTTGATTTCTCTCTCTCTTCCTCTCTTTGTTTGTCTCTTTTCCTCTCCTTCCTCTCTATTTCTCTCTCCCTTCTACTCTACCTCCCTCTCTCTATTCTCTTCCTCTCTCTCTTATTTATATTTGCCTCTCCCTCTCTCTATTCCTCTCTTCCTCTCCCTCTCTTTCTCCATTTCTTTCTCCTCACTCTCTTTATTTCTATCCCTTTGTCTCCCTCCCTAAATCTACATCTCTCTCTCTCTCTCTCTCTCTCTCTCTCTCTCTCTCTCTCTCCCTCCCCATGCATTTCTCCATAAACAAAAATAAAGAGAGCATAGAACAAAAGAGAAAAAGAAAAAGAGAAGAGAGAATATACTTACCTCAAAGCGTAGAGAAAAGTTCATTTGTGATCTTCTTCTCCTCCTCCTTCGTAGCTTCCCTCTTTCTCTACTCCTTTTCCTTCATGGTTATCTTCTCATTCTTTTCAAATGGATCTCTCTCTCTCTCTCTCTCTCTCTCAACCTCCCATTCTTTATTTTGAGCTCTTCCCCTCTCTCTTTTATTCTTCTTCACAATGATTTCAACACAAAAAACCATCAAAGGATACATATCTTATTTTACTAAATGAAATTAAGTTGGTACTTTTCAGATCAATTAAGGTCCACAGAGCATGTAGAAGATGTACTATCAAAATTGGATCAAGCAAACAAAGATTTTGTTGACTAGTGGCTATTGTCACCCTGATCTATCCTTGTCAAGAAAGGATTATGATGATGATCCACCTTGCTATCAAGCACCAATGCCACAAAAGAAACACAATCCAAAGGGTCCTGGTTATGTAACATTCCTAGATGTATCCTTACAAGAGGAATCATCGAGTCAGGAAGTGGTCATATTTAAAAGAAAAATAGAGACATCCCTTGTACCATTTCAACAACTAGTAGTATTAAAGGCATCATAATGATACATAAAAGAAATTAATTCCAATGAAGCATCATAAGAAAGAGGCAAGACCCTTAAAGGAGTTTAACCTATACCCAAAACATATTTATAAGGACTCCATCAAAGAAGTGAAATGTTAAAAGGAATTGAATCTAACTCATGTAGATGGGATTGAACCTCATCTCAAAGTAGTTAGTAGTCCTCTTAAGGAGGAGTTATTTGTCCTACATGACCTAGTAAAAGAGAACTTGCACATTATTTTATGGTGCTTTAAGGACTTGAAAGGGATTGATCCCATTATGGACCAACATCACATGGATCTAGAGCTTGGTGTCAAGCCTATATGACGATGTCAGAGGCACATGAATCCTAACTATTCTAACTTTGTCAAAATAAAGTAATGAATATTTTTGAAGTCAAGATAACTTATTTAATAGCAAATAGTGAGTGGGTTTCATCTATAGTGCTCGCCATGGGGTATTACAAGAGGTTCATTGTGCACTCTACGACAATGACAACCCCCTTGGACGAGCTCTTGAGCAAAGATACAAGGCTCATTTGGAAGGATGATTGTGAAGAAGCTTTCAAAACCCTAAAGTAATGCCTAATTGAAGCACCCATCTTACAACCTCTTGATTAGATGAAAAAACTAAATGCATTATATATCAATGCCTAATTTGAAGAGTTAGGTGCACATCTTTGCTAGAAAAGCTCCTTGAAAATAGATCAACCTATTGATTATGAAAGTTGTAAAGTCACTAATATGGAAAGGAGTTATACAATGATAGCATTAGAGTGCCTGGTACCATGGAAGTTTTGGTATTACCTTTTGTCAATGTATTTCAAGTTTTATATTAATCATGAGGATCTATCCTGTTTTATGATAAAGCAAATGTAAAAGGAAAAATGATGCAGTGGTTACTCCTTTTCCAAGAGTATTGTTTGTGCCTTAGATTCTCTATATTTTTTCGTCTCCCGTATTGGACTGAACTCAAGATCAATCACATGTTGGACCCCATGCATATATTCAAGAATGTTGCCTCTACATTATGGGATCACTTAATCAGGGCTCATGATTTTATCAATGTAAGGGAGGATTTACGTAGCACTGGACATATGAGACAAGCTTGGCCACGCGTCGGACCCAAAGGAAAGATCGAGTTACTGCGTGCACCTTGGATGTTGTCAAAGACCGAAGAAAAGATGGTGAAGCGGCAGATATGTAGCTTTCGAACTCCCACATGATATATGAGATGCCTCAAGGGAGCCTTCATAAAGAAAAAGAAAAGAGGTATGGAGCAACTATCTGGTTTGAAGTCTCACGATTGGCACAAAATGATTCAGGTAAGAATTTTCATAGCCATAAATATATTAATTAGTGGAGTAACTATGTAGACTATTTAAGAATGTATGAATATTTACATACAGTTCATCCTTCCTACTAGCATATCCCATTGTGTTTCGAAAGATGTGCGTGATATCATTTACAAGATGGGTGAGCTCGCGAGGTATGTATACATTATACTTATTTTTTAGTTTACATACTACGTACATCACTTAGTAAATCTGCTTGAATTTATGGACAAAACTAATCATCGTTCTCAATTGCATGATGGTAGATTTGTGAGTTTGAAGGAAATCGATCCAAATACATTGCAAGAGGCTCGATTATTGTCCATTGAGGTGGTTTGTTTGGTGGAGAAAACTTTTCCTTGCTTCATTTTGACTACTCAAGTACACTTACTCATACATTTGATTGATGAGATCACAATTTGTGGGGTAGTTCATGCAAGGTGGATATTTTTTCTAGAGTGCTTTATGAAAACCCTAAAAGATTTTGTAAGGCAAAATGCACGGCCCGAGGGAAGCATGGCTGAGGGTTGGTTAGTGCAATCATCCCTTGTACAAATCTCTGAATATCTTACTGAAGTGGACCCCTCTTTACCATGACTATGGAAAGATGATGAAGGTTTGAGGATGACCTCTATAATACCTCAAGGAAAAGGAAGGAGCAAAGTGCTAATGAAAGAGGAACTTGATAAGTTAAATGTATTTTGTGTGCTTAACAACGAAGTAATGAGCAAATGGGTGACACTATATAAAGAAGCAAGGGCAAGAAGACTAAGCGAAAGGCAAGCATTTCGTGCTAGACATGGATGTAATGTCCCATATCCGGAACATTTAAGTGTGCTTCCATGTCATATTGATATAGATTGGCTATATGAAGAAATGGAGAAGATGGAAAAAGCGAAGGCGATGGATATATCGTAAGAGGAGTGGGAATATGAACAAGGTTGCTTATCAAAGGTGAGACATACTTATAATTAAATTATCTTTAGTTATATATGATATAATAATTTCACATGTTTCATCTTTAACTAAATCATTAATATGATCTCAACAATGTACTACTAGTGCACATTATTCAATACTATTTGGTGTGAAGGCAAACATTTTCGAACTCAACGTATAGATGATAAGAGAAATACCCAGGATTGTGGTATCCTTGCAAAATTCCAGGATATTAATGGCACCATGGAAGGTTATTGTGGCTTGATCCAAGATATTTTGAAGCTTGACTTTAGGCAATTTTCTATATATGTACTAGATGTGAAGTGGTTTAAAGAAGTAGTAACAATGGGTGAGTATTGCACAATTAGACGTTATCCAAGTGATTTTGTAGTGATTGACTCTATAAAATTTCACCAAGGGAAGAATGACACATTTGGACTACCTCAACAATGCGAGTAGGTATATTAGAAGCAATTTATTCTCATATATATTACTTCTTGATACATTCTCAAAATAACAAAGATCTAAGTTGCTTATTTTTTGTTTTTTAAATGTAGATTGTGTATCACCCAATGGTAAAAAAATAACCGATGGTGGCACATCATCCCCATATCTAATCGTTCAAAACCAATATATGGCAATGCTACCAATATAGAGATAGTTGATGACAATCCAACAATCATTGATGATCTGTATGATGATGCCATGATCGATGATATACATGATGCAATGAAAGATGATCCCCGCGAGGATGTTCAAGGAAGCGTAGAAGAGGATAACGATATGGTTGCAGATGATGATAAAGAAATTGAGCATAGTAATACATCTGACAGTGGGATAGACTTATTTGTTTCATTCCCTATTGGTAACGTAGACCTAGAGGTAGATAGTCTAGCAAGGGCTGATCTCATTGAAGATGATATTGATGTTGAGATATCGAGCTCCACTCGTGATATGCCAGGGTGACCGTTGTGCATTTATGTCATCGACGTGTTAGTTGCAGATGCGGTTGGTGTATCGCCCATGAATAATAGCTACATGACAGCTATCCTTATCTACTCTAGTTTGTGGCTCAGTTAGTATGCCACCTTAGTTAGTTGAGTTTGGTTTGAGACCCATATATAGGGTTCTTCTATTTCTTTGTACTAGAGTTCTTTTGGCTTACACAACTAAGAAGAGGAAAACTGTTTTCAGCCTCCACCTCTGTGTGTATTCCCCCATTGTGCAAGCAAGAAAGCTACAAGTGAGACTCCTTCCTTCTCTCCCACAATCTTGACATGGTATCAGAGCCTTGTTCGTGGTAAGGAGCTCAAGAAAGCAAGCCAAGCTCGCAATGTTATGGTAAGAGGAGCAGTGTTGCTTTCATTTTCTGTTTTGGGAGTAGATCTCTGCAGGTAGCACAACCAGAAATTGCAAGAGTGCATTGTCTCAGGTTGAGATGCCCTTCGCGGTGAAGCAAGAGGGCAATATATGCTGCGAGAGGGGTTTAGCCCTCGACGACCCTATTTTTTTGATTTGAGGCCATTTCGGGGCCTGTTTTGGAGGCGGAAGTTTTCTGCACGCACTCAGGAAAAGGCCCAGTTTTATGTTGTGCGACCACTGTTCTACAGGTCGGTGAAAAGTTACCACAGAAATTGCATCGTATGCTTTTGTGTAGAGACATTGGGAGTTACAAAATCATCATTGGTTCGAGTTTATGCAAAATCGTCACTAGGAAGTGACTGTGTGGTCAAATACCACTTTCGCCAGTTTTGCAGATTTGCCCTTGTGAGGGTGAAGCTGTGTTTTTTGCAGTGACAGAATTTTTTGCAGTGTTCTGTAATGGCGTCTGATTCTCTTTCACAGATTGTCACTGAAAAGCTTGACAAGAACAATTTCCAAGCATGGAAGTTTAGAATGACGAATTTCCTTATGGGAAAAGGATATTGGGAAGTTGTTGCAGGAAATGAAGAAGAACCAGTTCTTCCTGATGTTCCCAATCAACAGCAAATGCAGGCATTTAAAGCATGGCATGAGAGAGCCAGGAAAGTTATGTATTGGCTATCTATCAGCATTTCAGACTCTATGATTGTGCATATTCAGGATGCAAGTACGCCAAAGGAGGCATGGGATACTTTGTCAAAAATGTATAGTACAAATACGCAAGCCAGGAAAATGCAGCTCAAGCAAGAGTTGCACAATGTGCAAAGAGAAAATATGAGTATCAACGACTACCACATGAAGGTGAAGAAGATTGCAGATGCACTTGCTTCCATTGGGTCGCTAGTGGAAGATGATGATTTAGTTTCTGTGACCTTGAATGGTCTAGAAAATGATTATGCACAGTTCCGAACATCCATTTTCGTCCGTGAAAGATTTCTTGATTTTGAGGAGTTGATTGCTCTTCTAATTTCTGAGGAGCAGAGAAATGGTGGTGCATCTTCTTCAGGAGGAACTTCAAAAGAAGCTGTCTTCTACTCAAATGCTGGAAGAGGTAGAGACAGAGGTAGAGGAGGCCGATTTGGAGGTCGTGGTAGAAATCAAAATATGCAGCAAACTCAAGAAAACCAGCCCTATGGAGGAGGACGTGGTAACTCTAGAGGCAGGGGGAGCCAAAGAGGTTGTGGTGGATGGCAAAGAGGCCAAAATGCAAACAACAATGTTGAATGCTACTACTGTGGTAAAATGGGTCATATGGCTAAAGATTGCTATAAAAAGCAGAATGACATCATGAATGGGAAATTGCAACAAGGGAATTATGCATCTTCTAGTAGACAGGGTGATGATAGAAATGAGCATTTGTTTATGGTGCAGCACTTGAACAATTCTGTGACAAGTGTAGAAGAAAGCAACGATGTGTGGTATGTTGACTCAGGTGCATCAAACCACATGACAGGTCACGCAGAATGGATGGAGGATGCAATGAAAATGGAAAAACCAGGATTTGTGGAGACTGGTGATGATACTGCACATTCTATTGTGCAGATTGGAAAAATTCCTTTGTCCATGTAGGATGGGAAAAAGAAATACCTGTGCGATGTATTTCATGTCCCGAATATCACCAAGAATCTGGTTTCTGTTGGTCAAATGGTTGAGCAGGGCTTGCAGGTCAGATTTAATCCTCATGGATGCTTTGTTGAGGATATGAAAAATAAAGGTCACTTGATAGCAAAAGGAAAGAGGAAGGGCAGAATGTTTACGTTGGATGCAGACATGTCTGAATTGAGTGCAGCAATGTTTGCACATGGGACCAGTGTAGTTGTAGATATTGATATCTGGCATAAACACATTGGTCATGTTAATGTACATCGACTTAAATCAATGCAAGCCCAAAATATTATTGCAGGATTGCCTAAATTCAAGGTTGCAGAAATGCATAAGGTATGTGAAGCCTGCCAGTTTGGAAAACAGGCAAGGAAACCATTTCCTAGACATGTTCAAGAGAGTAAGAATCCATTGGAATTAATCCACTCTGATGTGTGGACTACTAAAGCTGCATCTCTTAGAGGCTGTCATTATTTTGTCACTTTTATTGATGACTATAGCATAAAAGTTTGGGTGTATTTTATGAAAAAGAAAAGTGAAGTTTTTGGGCATTTCAAAACTCTTAAAGCTATGGTTGAAAAAGAAACAGGCCTGCAAATAAAATGCCTAAGGTCAGATGGAGGGGGAGAGTACCTCTGAAATGAGTTTGCAAGGTTCCTGCAGGAGCATAGCATAAAGCAACAATATTCATGCAGTCATACCCCACAACAAAATGGAATTGCAGAAAGGAAAAACAGACATATTGTAGAGGTATCTCGTGCCATGCTCAACAAAAAAGACTTGCCAGATTTTTATTGGGCTGAGGCAGTTGCTACAGCAGTCTACATAATGAACAGGACTCCCACTGCAGCAATACATGGCATGACTCTAGAGGAGAGGTATACTGGTCACAGAATTCACAATAGTAGTCACAAAATATTAGTGGACCTGGAGTGTCCTCTAGCAGTGGTTCATATTCTTCGCCATGGACAGGCAGATTGAGATCAGGAGAATCTCCTCAAAACAATGCAGATAGTGGTATGCAGGTATCACGAAAAGGAAAAGAGAAGGTAGATCAGCCCATGTTTGATGTGAATGCAGGTCACTCTTATGTGGATGGTGAATCCAGTGGCTTAGAACAGAGCATTGATGATGAGTTGGGTATTCCTTCTATTGTTACACCTGGAGTAAGGAAGACCAGGGATGTTTTGAGAGCACCTGGGAGTGAACCTATTTTGCACAGGTCTATGAGAGCTAGGTATCCTGTGGATAGACTGAAATATGATGGATTTACAACCATTCACTATGCATATATGGTCAAAGTGATGCAGGAACCAGAACCCACTTCTTTTGAGCAAGCCATGGGAAAAGAAAAATGGGAGAAAGCCATGGATGAAGAAATGGATGCCTTGGAAGCAAATGCTACATGGGAATTGGTACCTTTGGCTAAAGGTAAGAATGCAATTGGCTGTAAGTGGGTTTATAAGGTGAAGCACAATGTAGATGGTTCTGTGAACAGATACAAGGCAAGATTAGTAGTCAAGGGGTATGCACAAACATATGGCATTGACTATGAAGAAACATTCAGTCCGATTGCAAGGATGGCAACCGTAAAAGTAGTCATTGCTATGGCTGCATCAAAGGGATGGTCTTTACATCAGATGGATGTAAAGAATGCCTTCTTGCATGGTGATTTGCAAGAAGAGGTCTATATGGAGCAGCCACCAGGTTATGTGCATGTTGTTCATCCTGAGTTTGTTTGCAGGTTGAAGAAAGCCTTGTATGGCTTGAAGCAAGCACCTAGAGCATGGTTTGACAAGATAGGACAGTATCTTGTCACTATTGGCTTTCAGATTTCCAAGGCAGATTTCTCACTTTATGTGAGAAAAACAGAGAAATGTATTATGCTACTTGTCATTTATGTTGATGATTTGATTATGACAGGTGACAGTGATGAAGATATCCTTCATGTGAAAATGCTATTGAAGCAGAAGTTTGAGATGAAGGATTTGGGAGAGTTACGTTATTTCTTGGGCATTGAGGTGATTAGATCACCAAGTGGGATACAGTTCTTGCAGAGGCAGTATGGATTGGACATGCTGTCCAAATATGGGATGACAGGCTGTAAGCCTATTTCAGTTCCTTTGGAGCAGAATGTGAAGCTGAGCGCAGATGCAGGTGAGCTTCTGGAAGACCCTACTATGTACAGACGCATAGTAGGAAGTTTGATTTATATGACTATTACCAGGCTAGATTTGAGCCATGCTGTTGGATTGGTAAGTCAATTTATGCAGGCTCCAAGGAAACCGCATTTGGATGCGGCTAGACGCATACTCAGGTATGTGAAGTCCACATTGCAGTATGGACTATTTTATGAGACTGGGGTTCAGATACAGCTGCATGGATACACTGATGTTGATTGGGCTGGTAGTATTTCTGATAGACGATCTACCAGTGGATATGTGTTCTCTTTTGGGAGTGCTGCAGTCACTTGGAGCAGCAAGAAACAGCCTACAATTGCCTTGTCAAGCACAGAGGTCGAGTACAGAGGTGCAACAATGGCTGCATGTGAGGTAGCTTGGTTGCATAAGCTACTTTATGATATGCATCAGCCTACAGATGGGCCAGTTGTCATTTATTGTGACAACATGAGCAGTATACACTTGGCAAATAACCCATTCTATCATGCTAGAACAAAGTACATTGAGGTGCATTATCACTATGTGCGGGAGAGGGTTTTACTAGGTCTTATTGATCTAGTTTATGTTAGCACAGAGGATCAGGTAGCTGATATATTTACGAAGGCATTGGGCACAGAAAAGCTACGCAAGTTCAGAGATCTTCTTGGTGTGCAGGAATTGGGACGAGGGGGAGTGTTGAGATATCGAGCTCCACTCGTGATATGCCAGGGTGACCGTTGTGCATTTATGTCACCGATGTGTTAGTTGCAGATGCGGTTGGTGTACCGCCCATGAATAATAGCTACATGACAGCTATCCTTATCTACTCTAGTTTGTGGCTCAGTTAGTATGCCACCTTAGTTAGTTGAGTTTGGTTTGAGACCCATATATAGGGTTCTTCTATTTCTTTGTACTAGAGTTCTTTTGGCTTACATAACTAAGAAGAGGAAAACTATTTTCAGCCTCCACCTCTGTGTGTATTCTCCCATTGTGCAAGCAAGAAAGCTACAAGTGAGACTCCTTCCTTGTCTCCCACAATCTTGACAATTGATCATTCATTGTAGCATATAATTAGCTTTGAATGATTGGATGTATACTTGTAATACTCAAAAACAACTAAAATATCAATTAAGAGCCATTTACTTTTGTGATATATATAACGTTTGTTGTGTTATAGTATTAGAATTGAATGCACACATCCAAAGAACAATGCACCAAGATACACAAAGAAGTACAATTGGGTAAGCTATATTAGACCACAAAGAAGTAAAGTTGGTAATGTATTTTAAAAAATACTAGCTATTAAGATGTTTGATCATATTTAGGGACTTTATGAGAAATGAAAAATTTGTACATTTATTTTCGTATCTATAAGCACATTTAAAAACGCAGGTATATAGACGTGTTTTTCGCATCTATATACTAGTGCCAATAGATGCGCTGATAAACATGCCCGCTATTTAGCATGTATGGTGCGCGTTTATAGGGCCTTTCTCTTGTAATGAATAAACATACAGCATAATAAAGATATAGCAAAAGAGAGAGAGATGGACGGAGAGGAGATAATGAATGGATAAAAAACAAAGAGAGAGTGGTGGCGAGGTCCGGTGCAACACCACGAGATGGGAAACACTCCGACATATATACGTTAATTTATGGGTGGGTGGGTGGAGAATTTACATACGTTAATTTTTACTGAGTTACAAGAGTAGAAGTCCCTTCTTAAACAATTTAAGAAAGAAAAAAAGAATGATAACAAAAACAATTTGTTTGTCGTAAGGTAGACAAAATGGAAAACAATGAAGGTCTTGTTGTTCAAGATCACAAGTGTATCTTAATCAGCGTGTCCCCTATCCTTGCTCTCAATGCAAGCTGGCAATTAGATGAAAATGTCGATTGTCTATAGAACACGTACAACGCTTCGGCGGGTTTCAATCTGAGATCATTGATAAAGCGAACTTGGATTTTGAGCAAATGGTAAGAAAATTTTATATCAATCATGCATTGTACTTGCAAGCTAATTGAATACCATATACAAGAAGATTGGGTGTGGCTGGAAAATTTTCTATCCAGGGAGGTGATGTCTTGTCCCAAGGAGGAGTGCACCCTTTGCGGCCAATTAGAAGAGTTCGTGGGCATGCAATGGATGGAGCGCTTAAGCCAATCCACCACTTGGAAGGTAGTACCCAATCTACACCGTCAATACGAGAGGAGATAGGCAGCCTTCCAGACCTACCTACAATCTTGGAGCCTGAGATGGCGGCAATGATTGATGCATTGATTCCCATGGATATCGAGACTTCTGATCCGCTTAAAGACCAAGCATCCATATCATTATATGATGGGTGCCGAGTATCTTGCCTGAAGACATTGCTTGCACTCCTAAGTGTGCAAGCAAAATACGGATGGAGCGATGCGAGTGTGACCGAGTTGTTCAAGTACCTTGTACGTATGCTTCGTAAAACATTTGTGCTTTTTCAAGGTGTTTTATTATTATTTTTAGGTTACTGAAATATCATATATTACCATGTGTAAATACCCTGTCTGAGTCTCGTGATGATGCATGACATATTTTACGAAAGCTTGGCATGGACTACAATAGTATCCATGCATGTATCAACGATTGCATACTATTTTGAGGAGAATATGAGACTATGGAGACATGTCCAAAGTACGGTGCTCACAGGTATGGACAGGACTTGCAAGGGCAAACCATCCCTCAAAAAGTTCTTAGACACTTTTCGCTTATCCCCTGCATAAACCACATGTTTTGTACATTGGACATGGTGAGCTTGACAACGTGGCATGCGCAGAATAGGTCAACATATGGAGTTCAACGAATATCAGCGGATTCACACGCGTGGAGCCACATTGATTCACCTTCCCAGGCTTTTCCCGAGAGCCAAGGAATCTTTGTCTTGGTCTTGTAATGGATGGCATGAACCCATTCGGCCTGCGCTCAACTTCTTACAGTGTGTGGCCTATAGTCCTTGTCAACTACAATATCCTCCATGGCTTTCTACGAAGAAATGAAATCTCATCCTTAGCTTACTCGGTCACTACAAAGTTAAAAATATGGATGTGTGTCTTCATCCATTAGTCGATGAGCTTAAGATTTTTTGGGAGGAGGGGGTCACTGTGCAAGATATGAGCAAGCGTGATGGTTGATGGTCTGCCAATATTCAAGCCATTCTCATGTGGACAATGCATGACTTTCCGGGATTCGGAGAGTACTCAGGTAAATAGGCTTCCATTCTCGTTGGTAATATCTATATTTTATCTTGTTCAAGTTTGTATTCACTGGATAGAGGTGTTGGAACACGTTTGATTACCTTAGGTTATCATGCATGTCCATTGTGCGGGCCACTGTTAGACTCCCGAAGGTCATGAACCATGAAGAAGATGGTATATCAAGGACACACCGCTTTCTTGCCAGAGGGTCATGAACTCAAGGAAGGTTTTCTTGGACGATTTGCAATACGTATGAATGCCGTAAGAAGCTAGTACGAGATGAAAATGGTCCACACGGAGTCACATCCAAACAGAATGCGATAGTTCTCAATTTTCTACGAGTTGCCATATTGGACCCACTTACAGATCAACCACTTGTTGGATCACATGCATATTTTCAAGAATGTAGGTAGCTTGCTATGGGACTACATCATAGGAAAGAGAGACACTATAGGGGCACAAATGGATTTGAAGAAGGTAGACAAGATGGAGGTGCTTTGGCCGCAGTCGAGTACTGATGGTCATATGCAGCTACCTCGCACTCCTTGGGTTTTTTCCACTAAAGAAGAGTGTATTGTGAAGCAAATAGTCAAGTCTATCCACACTCTGATGGGTATGATAAGTTTTCTCATGTCTCCATTTTCTAAAGATGACCAATTATCAGGGCTAAAATCCCATGACTAGCATAAGATATGTTAGGTTTGAACTATGAATGGATTGTAATTGGCGTGCACATTTTGCTATTTGGAGTGTAGCCATTGTTCATAATGCTTTCTCATTTGTGGCAGTTTATACTACCGATCGCGATCGCAGGATGCCTTACTCAAGAAATACACAGGGCCATTTATAGATTGTCGAGTTTAGTACAATGGATCTCACAGAAGGAGATTAAGACATCCTCTATTGAATCAGCGAGGCGGGGAGCAATGGAGATGGTCTGTCTCTTTGAGAAATACCTGCCTATTAGTATGCTGACGATACAAATCCACCTTATTGTGCATCTTGTAGATGAAGTGGAGATTGCTGGACCTGTCCAAACACGATGGATATTGTTCTTGGAGTGCTTCATGAAAACCCTGAAAGGCTTTGTACGACAACGAGCTCGGCTAGAAGGTAGAATGGCTGAAGGTTAGTTGGTGTCTGAGGCGCTAGTGCATATTTGACTGATGCCAGGAGGCATATTCCACGGTGGATTCCGTGAGGTTTTACGGTGGATTCCATAAACTTAGATGACCGGGGCTCATACACAAAGAGGATTCTTTGTGCGAGAAGTTGATGGGGACGCCTGTCCTTTTCGGGCGTTTCATTAATTTAGTGTGTACATGGGTGATTCCATAGCGGGTGATTCCGCAAAATGCATATTAAATTAATAAACGTTTATGAGTTTAGAGTGCGCGCTCGTAATAAATTAAGGTTAGGATTTATTTCTAACCAGTTGATTTATTTATGTAGCTGAAGACTGCTAGGTATTCACTTTTGTCGGTTTAATTGTGTTATTTTACTAACGATTGTGAATGCTTCAGTTGATGTGTAGAGATAGCAGCAGTGGCGGAGGAAAGCATTGGAGTCTAGCGGGTTTTCGATCTTTGGACTATATTTTGATAGGCGCCACGCCTATATTTTGATTGTCTATAGAGACATCGATTATTTATTATTATTTTGTATGCGCTTATGCGCCTGGATATGTTATTTTTATTTGGACATTGAGATTGGGCGTGCCAGACTCTTTGGGCACCGTCCATTAGCTTTATTTTCCTATTTTTGGTAGAAAGCAAACTCAAAAGCTAAAAGCTTGTCATATTTTTGTAATTGGGCTATTTTTGAGCAAAAAGATTGGAAATATACATTAAATACATGCTTTGTGAAGCGCTCACACAAGGCATGGGGGAGATTCAACCCAATTTGTCTCTTGTCTCATGTCGTGCTTGCTTTTACATTGGTTTTTGTGCTAAAAAGTAGAGTACTTTGTTTTTGGGGACCTTTGGGAATTCACTACGTGAGCTACTTGCGTCCGATCTGCGCACCAGTGGTATCAGAGCGGAGCAGAGATCAAGGGCTTCCAATCGCTACCAATCTCGGGCGAAGGCGGAGCTCCAGGAACAAACGGCCTCGACAGTCAATCTCGTCGCGAACCGTCGATACAGGCAGACTTCTGGCGATCAAGAACCCCTATTTCCACTCTCAGATCGCGAAGGACCACTCTCTGTCGGCGGAGGACCACTCCCTCAACTCCATGAACAAATCGTGATAAAACAGTGAGAAATCTCTAATCTTCTTCATTAAAAAGCTTAGTTTTAAGCTTAAGAAGCTTATAAGCTTCATAATCGTCGAATCGATCAAGAGGAGGATCAGCCCGAAAATCGCGCGAAGAAAAAACGGCCCCCCCCCCCCTCACGATCAAAAAACGGCGGACTTACTTAAGCTTATTAAGCTTAAGCTTAACTAATTAAGCTTAAGTTACTTCAAACTCTGCAAGTCAGTGAAGGTAGAGAAGTCTGTAAACTCCGGGTCCTGCGCATCAGAAGTCAAGTTTCGCAAGTCGACACTAATCAAGTACTGCAAGTCCTGCAAATCGGCTAAGTCCAGCAAGTCAACAACCCTGCAAGTCTGTTAAGTCTGCAACTCTGCAAGTCAGACTAAATCAGAACTGACTAACGCTCGAAACTCCTAGAAGATTTGTTCGTTTGCAAAAACTCAGAACTGGAAAGTTGTTCGCAGCAAGCTGTTTTACCTATCTGCAAGTTCGTTGAAGTACTTTCAGCAAACGGAGACAGAAATATTTAAGAATTTCTGAAAATTGAAGAAGAAAATACCCAAAAATACATAGCCTTGTAACCCCAAATTTGAGCTATGCTCATCCCGCTAACTGATATTTAGTGAGAAAGGTTTGTTGAGTTTTACAGGATGACTACCCCTCATATGGATGATCCTATGGTTGAAGACGACCTACCCGAGCCTACCATGGAGCAAAAGCTGGATCTTATCATGTTACAATTGGACGAAGAACGAAGAGCTAGGCAAGCCTTGCAAGCGCAATTGACAAAGCTACAAGGAGCGTCCACTGATAAAGAAGAACCCCAAGCTGAAGATCTGATTCGCCGTACCATCGACGCCACTCTTGAAGCACAAACCATTCGCAAGGAATCCAAGATAAGTAAACGAAGTTTCAAGTTTCGCACTTTCAATGGCATAAGAGAAGGAAAGACTGTTTTATCATTCATTAGCCAGTTTGATGACTATTTCCATGAAGAAACTTATCCCGAGAAAGATAAAATCAAGTGTGTTACTAACCATCTGATAGATAGAGCATCACTTTGGTGGACTGTCGTTCGCAAGAGTATAGAATGTCCTGCTACATGGGAAGATTTTAAGAAGAAGTTCATGCAAAATTTCCTTCCACCGCAATTTCATGAGAAGGCTATCAAGCAATGGGATTTACTTCAACAGCGCGACCGTGAGCCTATTCCACAGTATACAGAGCGTTTTTGGAATGCACTCCTACAGCTACGCATGCTTGAAGACGTACCAGAGACGACACATAAGCGGAAGTATATGTCTGGACTTCTTGGACATTACTACGCTGAGGTGAATATGTTCAAGCCTGCTACCCTTGAAGATGCCATCTCCTTAGCTCACGACACTGAAGATAAGTTACGTGGAAGAGATCGACGACCACAGCCATTCCAAGCAAACGGTAATTATGGATCTAAACAATTCAATTCAAATTTCAGAAGGTTTAATCCAGGTCGTTTTTCATCACCATCTTTCCGCAAGAATTGGCCTAAACCACCTACATTACCATCCACTGTCAATCCAAATCCTAAGCCTATTCAACAAGCAAATCCAAATATACCCAGACTCCCAGCCATTGCAAATAATGTGACCAAAGCCAAGCCCATCGTATGCTACAAGTGTCACCAGCCAGGGCATCTCGCAGCAAATTGTCATTCAAAGAAGCCATCAGCACATATCAACTACCTTGGAGCTATGGACGAAGACGAGCATGAGGATATGCCGGACTTCACTGAAGAAGAAGATGATCCTACTACTACTTCCGACACTTTACCAGGTATGCCTACTTTACATTCATTGTTGACTATGAAATGTATGGTGCATGGAAAAGAAAGAATTATATTGCATGATGACGGTAGTACCCATGACTTTATTTCAGCAAAATTGGTAAAGGAATTGAAATTGCATATAGTACCTACGCACTATCGCATAAAAGCTGCATTTTTAGGCACTAGGTACAATGGCACACAAGAAGTTCAAAATTTAGAAATTCAAATTGGTCCATATATTGAAAGAAGAAATTTCTTAGTTGTCCCATTACAGTCTAGTGACATTATTCTAGGAATGCCATGGAGACACCAACATAATCCCAATATAGATTATTCTACACACACAATGAATATAAATTTTCAAGGAAAATCTATTACATTATTTGGTATGCATGCATCTCATATGTTTCCACTGCTTTCGCATACTCAAGCAAAACGTGCACTACGCAAGAACACTAAATCATATCTCATTTGGGTGAATGAATTACACGCAAAAGAAACTCATATGCACCCTAGACATAAGGAATTTCTTGCATATTTTAAGGATTGTTTTGCAGAAGACCTACCACCAGGTTTACCTCCATCACGTCCAGAAGACCATAAGATTGACCTAATACCTGGCACACAACCACCTTGCAAAGCCCCATATAGGCACAATCAAATAGAGCAAAAAGAAATCTACACTCAAGTAGAAGAATTACTAAATAGAGGTTTAATTCGACCTAGCAGTTCTCCATTCGGTGCACCTGTGCTCTTAGTCAAGAAAAAGAATAATACTTATCGGATGTGTATTGACTACCGAGCATTAAACAAGATCACTGTAAAGAATAGGTATCCTATACCTAGAGTTGACGACCTTATGGACAAACTGCAAGGATCTTCTATATTTAGTAAAATTGACCTTAAATCTGGATATCATCAGGTGAGGTTAGATAGATCCGACATATTTAAGACTGCATTCAGGACACAGTTTGGCCATTACGAATTCTTAGTTATGCCATTCGGATTAACTAATGCACCTGCTACTTTCAGTAGAATGATGAACCGTATTTTTCTAAAATATCAGTATTGTGTGATTGTTTTCTTTGATGATATTTTAGTGTTCAGTCAAAGTGAAAAAGAGCATTATGAGCATTTATCATTAGTTTTTCAATTACTGAAAGAAAATCAATTGTTTGCAAATTCTGACAAGAGTGAATTCTTTAAGACAGAAATAGAATATCTAGGTCATATTGTATCAAAAGAAGGAATTAAAGTTGATCCTAAGAAAATTGATGCAATATTGCATTGGCCTATTCCTAAAAATGTACATGAACTACGCTCATTCCTTGGTCTTGCTAGTTTCTATAGGAAGTTTGTACGTAATTTCTCATTACTTGCTTTACCACTGACCAAACTTCTTAAGAAAGGTATTGTTTATCAATGGACTGAAAACCAGCAGAAATCCTTTGATTTACTTAAACGTGCATTGACCAATGCCCCTGTCCTACAATTGCCTGACTTTAATAGACCATTATTTTTAGTTGTGACTGATGCTAGCGGATCAGGAATAGGAGCCGTATTAATGCAAGACAACCATCCAATAGCATATTCTAGTTCTAAGCTGAAACCCTCTGAGCTTAAATATTCCACTTATGACAAGGAACTCTTAGCAGTTGTACAAGCATTAAAACAATGGAAGCATTATTTAATGGGTTCAGAATTCATGATAAAAACCGACCAGCAAAGCATTAGACATCTACTTAGCCAACCTCAAATTTCTGACCGTCATATCAAATGGGCTTCATTCATTCAAAGTTTCCATCCTATCATCCAATACCAACCTGGAAAAGAAAATGTAGTTGCCGATGCATTAAGTAGAAGACCTGCAATTCATAACATTTCTATCATATCTTTTGATTCTTTGATTGCTATGAAAGACACATATCACCAGGATATTACTTTTCATTCTGATTGGCAAAAATTAATTCAAAATAATTTCATTCCTGTTGATTCATTGTCATATAATGATGGATTCATGTTCTTTGAAAAGAGACTGTGTGTTACTATTCCATTCCGATCTTTTGTTTTAAATGAAATTCATTGTCCCCCATATCAAGGTCATAGAGGTATCATTTCTACATTACGCATGTTAACTGAAGATTTTTATTGGCCGCATATGGATGCAGATGTGTCTAATTTTGTTTCTGAATGTCTGATTTGTCAAAGAATAAAAAGACATCATGGTAAACAGTATGGGTTATTAATGCCTTTATCTATTCCATCTAAACCTTGGGAACATATATCTATGGATTTCATTACTGGCTTACCAAATACTAAATCTAACCATGACATGATTTGGACAATTGTAGATAGATTTAGTAAGCAAGCATATTTCATTGCATGTAAGAAAACTTTAACAGCATCACAAGCAGCACAATTATTTTTGAAAATTGTTTTTACTAACCATGGATTGCCGAAAGTGATCATTTCAGATAGAGATTCTAGATTTTGTAATAATTTCTGGATTACACTGTTTGCAAATCTAGGCACAAAGATTGATTTTTCATCTGCATTTCATCCAGAAACAAATGGACAAACAGAAGCCACAAATAGCACTATTTTAGATCTTTTACGTGCATACACTATCTCTAAACCTCAGACATGGGATACTCATTTACATTTATTACAGTTTGCATATAACAATACACCGCACACATCTACAAAGAAAGCACCTTTTGAAGTTATTTATGGACATAGATTATCTACACCTGTTGCATCTTTGTCTAATAGAATACAAAGTGCCGATGATATTGCTGTTATGCATAACACTATTTTTGATGAAGTAGAGGATATGATTGCTAAAGCCCAACAATCATATACCAAACAAGCCAACAAGAAAAGACAAGCCATGAATTTCAAAGTTGATGATTATGTTTGGCTTAGAATAGAAAAGCGTAGACTGCAAAGTGTAGATAGACATCCAGTTGTCAAATTAGCCCCTAGATTCTACGGACCATTTAGAATCATTCATAAGATTAATGACAATGCATTCAAGTTAGAATTACCATCTCATTGGAAAATTCATAATACATTCATATTAGTTTATTGAGACCATTTAGAGGACAATTACCTATCCACCCTGTCTATGAAAACCCACCTTTACTAGAAGAAGAGACTGAAATCCTTGAACCAGAAGCCATTATAGACACTGATTACATGACCACTAGAACTGGCCGAAGGTATTCTAGATATCTAGTGAAATTTAAGAACCATCCTGTAGAGGAAGCACAATGGCTGCACGCTAGAGACCTAAATGCTTTCCCCACTCTGTTAGCTCCACATTGAGCTAATAGCAATTGAGGTCAATTGCTATCCCACCCCGGGGGTATGATGCCAGGAGGCATATTCCATGGTGGATTCCGTGAGGTTTTACGGTGGATTCCGTAAACTTAGATGACCGGGGCTCATACACAAAGAGGATTCTTTGTGCGAGAAGTTGATGGGGATGCCTGTCCTTTTCGGGCGTTTCATTAATTTAGTGTGTACATGGGTGATTCCATAGCGGGTGATTCCGTAAAATGCATATTAAATTAATAAATGTTTATGAGTTTAGAGTGCGCACTCGTAATAAATTAAGGTTAGGATTTATTTCTAACCAGTTGATTTATTTATGTAGCTGAAGACTGCTAGGTATTCACTTTTGTCGGTTTAATTGTGTTATTTTACTAACGATTGTGAATGCTTCAGTTGATGTGTAGAGATAGCAGCAGTGGCGGAGGAAAGCATTGGAGTCTAGCGGGTTTTCGATCTTTGGACTATATTTTGATAGGCGCCACGCCTATATTTTGATTATGTCTATAGAGACATCGATTATTTATTATTATTTTGTATGCGCTTATGCGCCTGGATATGTTATTTTTATTTGGACATTGAGATTGGGCGTGCCAGACTCTTTGGGCACCGTCCATTAGCTTTATTTTCCTATTTTTGGTAGAAAGCAAACTCAAAAGCTAAAAGCTTGTCATATTTTTGTAATTGGGCTATTTTTGAGCAAAAAGATTGGAAATATACATTAAATACATGCTTTGTGAAGCGCTCACACAAGGCATGGGGGAGATTCAACCCAATTTGTCTCTTGTCTCATGTCGTGCTTGCTTTTACATTGGTTTTTGTGCTAAAAAGTAGAGTACTTTGTTTTTGGGGACCTTTGGGAATTCACTACGTGAGCTACCTGCGTCCGATCTGCGCACCATTGACAATGGCTACCAATGGTGGATCCAAACAACAAAATGGTATGGCCGTTGAAGGACGATGATAGAATGACCGGAGATGTGGTGGTTGGAAATGGGGTAGAAAAAAGAATGGATGTTGCAATGGAGGAGAAGGTGAATCACTTTTGTATGTTGCATCATGCCTCTATGGAGACATGGCTTGCCCGGTACCAAGCTAGGTAAGATCGAGAGGAAGCGCGATCTAAATTTGGACGTAGTACGTGCCATCAACCGATTTGATATCCTGAGGGCATGGAGGAGATGCCATGGTTCATGTCAATGTGATGGTTGTATGGATCTTTTACCGTAGCGTCTCGTGAAGGGTGGAGGTCTCAATTGAGGAGTGGAAATTCTCGAGGGGATGTAGTCCAAAGGTGAAGACGTATTTAGAATTTCTCGTATCTATATTTTATATGAGACAACTAATTTGAGTGTTTCAATGTACACTACAAAATATATAGTGCAGCATGGTCATGCGGATGGCATTTTCGCGTGGAGCGTATTGACAAAATGCGCTCCACAATGGAGTGTGGTATCATGGCAAGGTTCGAGCAAGAGAGCCGATGACGAGCAATGGATCCAAACACGGTTATAGATGAGATGGAGTATTTTGGGAACTTGTAAAGTATTGTTACGGTGGATTACCGTAGCTTCTCCATGATACTATTCAATGTATAGTGGTTCAAAGTGGTACTTGAAGGAGTTGGAGCAACAGTTAGACGAGGTCCATCTAGATTTCTCGAAATAGATTCCGAAAAAAAATGGACAGATTTGCACGTCACCTTTTTGTTGCCGGCCCATTGTGAATATGTGCATGAACTCAATTTTTTGTTAATTGTATTATGACATGGTATATGTCACAATAGTTTAATCTCTCTTGTACGTGTTTGTGAACAGGTAACCTTCTATCCAAACCCCTGACAACCTCGATGGTAGTGTGTTATACCTTCATCTCCCTGAAGTGCGAGAGTATATGATCAAAGCGATGTTCCGAGCATAGATGAGAACAATATACAAATAGAGGGATTGATATTGCAAGGGATGGAGGCCACCGAAATATTGGAGCATGTAGAGGAGCCAACATCGGGTAACAATGATGGAAATATAGGAGTCCATTGAGAACGAGATGGACTCATCCTTTTGTAGTGACATGTCTATTGACCTTCGAGTGTATGCGGAGTTGTGTTAGGAAATTGATATGCAACCATAGGATACTTCATGCTTGGAGCATCCACTTACTCAATTCGTTGACTAATCACTTATAAGGGTACATAAGATATGCATTTTAAGTGAGATCATTTTATTTAGGATTTATATCACCATGCTTTGTATGATTTAAATTGATTATGCTAACATCATTTTTTATCTATGCAGGTGACATTTTTGGATACTTAGATCATCAAGATGAGTCGAGGGATCAGTGATGAGGAGTTGCAAGATATCTTCACGTGCATGTCTCTAGATCAGATGGCGAGATTCAGAGAAACATGGCAGACCAAGATCTCTCTCGGACATGGTCAGGCCGCTCTATTAGATCTACTTCGACGCGATTAGATGCTTCAGCTTCGAGCAGATGAGGTCGACACTCTAGACTTGGGCCAGACGGAGGGAGTGCTTCAGGGTGAGGGTGATGCTGTGGAGATACAGAGGTAGTGAGCTCGCGGTTAGCACGGGATACAAGTGCTACTCCTCACTCTTGTGGTGGTTCCAGGGAGTGTGGTTGATGTTAACTTCCAGGGATGCAGGTAGTGAGCAAGACACAGAGTGAAGAAACATGCTTCCTCTCTCTATTCTTCTCATTATTCATTCAGCATGCTCTTTGTGCATATACAACCTAAGGTCATAAAGACCATTCACACTAGAAGTAGAACCGACTTATTTAATGTACCTAACTGATCTAGCCAGACTAGCTTTGTCAAACACACATGTAAGAGCTTGATATGCTAACACTCCCCCTCAAGCTCAAGACATCATCTGTACTCCAAGCAGCTGTCTAAATCCATAGAACTTATCTTTACCCAAGGACTTGGTAAAGATATCCGCAACCTGTTCATCTATCTTTACATGCATAAGATCAACTCATCCTGCAAGAACCATCTCTCTGATGAAATGGTAGTGTACCTCTATATGTTTCGTCTTGGCATGATAAACTGGATTCATAGCCAAGAGTACACTACTCAAATTATCACATAGTAACTTCACTGGAGCATCTACCTATATGTCCAAATCAGCCATAAGCTTGAGCAGCCATGAAATCTCGCATGCTACCAATGCAGCACCCCTGTACTATGCCTCAATACTCGACAAAGCAACCGTAGGCTGCTTCTTGCTGCTCCAGCTAATCATGCCGCTACCAAATCCAAATGCATATCCACTCGTAGATCTACGATCATACGAGCAACCTGCCCAATCTGTATCCGTGTATCCAGTCAATATCAAGGGCTTATCTCTGACATAGAATAACCCATAATCTACAGTGGACTTAACATAGCTCATAATGCGTCTAACTGCATCCAAGTGCGGGTTTCTAGGCTTCTACATAAACTGGCTTATGAGCCCTACAGCATAGCTCAAGTCAGGCCTAGTGATGGTCAAGTAAATCAAGCTGTCAACCATCTACCTGTACATAGTCACATCCTCTACTTCAGCCCCAGTGTTCATGTCTAGCTTGACATTCTGATCAAGAGGTGTATCCAACAGTTTGCATTCAGCCATGCCATACTTCTTCAGCATCTCTATGTCATAGTGCTTCTGCATCAGCCATAACCCATTGTCAGCTGGAACTACCTCAATGCCTAAGAAATACTTCAGTTCTCCCAGGTCTTTCATGTCAAAGTCAGATTTAAGCATCTTCATTACATGCTGTATGCCCAAGTCATCATCACCAGTGATTATCAAATCATCAACATATATGACCAGCACTACTAAACCACTGTCAGTCTTCTTTGTAAATAGGCTGTGATAAGCCTTGCCAACAACAAAACCCAATCTCTGCAAGTAGTTACTGATCCTAGCATGCCAAGCTCTCAGAGCTTGCTTCAGCCCGTACAATGCCTTTTTTAGCCTGCATACATAATGCTAAAAATCAGGGTGAACATACCCTTACGGCTGAACCATATAAACATCCTCTACTAGGTCACCGTTAAGAAATGCATTCTTAACATTCATCTGCTGCAATTTCTAGCCTTTAGCAGCAGCCAAGGCAATCACAGTGCGAATGGTTGCCATCTTGGCAATAGGGCTGAATGTTTCCTCATAATCAAGTCCATATTCTTGGGTATACCCCTTTGCGACCAGCCTGGCTTTGTATCTCTCCACACTGCCATCTGACTTGCATTTGATTTTGTAGACCCATTTGTAGCCAATGGTCTTTTTCCCTTCAAGTAGTGGCACTAAATCCCATGTCTTATTTTCAGCCAATGCATTCATTTCTTCATCCATGGCTACACACCAATTCTCATCTTTCACTGCTTCAGCATATGTACCTGGTTCTTTGACCTCCATCACTTTTGTCATGTAAGCATAATGCTTTGCAAAGTAGCCACTGTATGTCAACCTGTCAATAGGGTATTTGACCCTCTGTGAGCGTCTAAGCTGTGGTGGACTACTCGATTCCCCTCTCTCATGAGGCGGAATATACCTGCTCTACCTTGTGCCAGGCGTATAGACAGTTGGAATACCAAGTTCGCTGTCTAGAGTATCACCAGACTCATAGCCAGAAGTCATTCTGCCAGGTGTCATCATACCAGATGCATCCTCAATAACTTTCTCTTTTCCTTTGCTGCCCAAGAAATCATGTCTCCCCCTCACTAACATACTGGTGTCAGTGGACGGCGAGCTCCTCAATCTTCCTGTCCATGGGGATACTGTCTGACTACGAGGTCCTGTCATATCAGTGCTCTACTGTAAATCAACTGTAGAGACATGAGTGGGAGGCATATCCGCTGGCACTGCAACTGGTGATACATACCAAGAGCCCATCTCATCAAAGATAACATCCCTGCTTACCAAAGTCTCGCTGGTAGAGGGATCATAGCATTTGTATTCCTTCTTCTCCTGCAAATATCCAATGAAAACACACTTATGCGCTTTTGGATCCAACTTCTTCCTTTTCTCATCTGGAATATGCACATAAGCAAGACAACCAAAGACTTTCATGTGACTTACATCCGGCTTATAGCCATATAGCTTCTCAAACGGTGTCATCTCATGAATACCTGCAGTGGGAGTCCTGTTCAAAATGTATACGGTTGTCATAACAGCCTCTTCCCAATAGTAAAGTGGCATATGCTTTTCATTCATCATGGCCCTAACAGCTTCCATTAGAACCCTATTCTTCCTTTCAGCTACTCCGTTCTGCTGCAGAGTGTAGCTGCAGGTGAGCTGCCTAGGAATGCCATTTTCAGCCAAGAAATCATCAAATTCATTTGATACATACTCCTCACCACCATCAGATCTCAAGCAAGAGATGTAGCATTCAAACTCCTTCTCAACCTGTGCTTTAAATTGCTGAAAAACAGCAAAGACCTCATCTTTTGTTTTCAATATGTAAAGCCAGGTATAGCGACTGTAGTCCTCAATGAAAGATACATAATACCTGGAACCTCCCATAGATACATTATAAGCTGGCCCCCAAACATCAGAGTGCACTAACTGCAATGGACGTGTACTCGGTCTTACATACCTGACAAACGGCAATCGTGACTGCTTACCGAATTGACAAGCCTCGCATACATGACCAATATCTGAATATTGGAACTTGGGTAAACCAGTAACCAGCTGTTTCTTTTGCATAATTTGCAACGTTGCAAATTGACATGTCCCACTCTCTTGTGCCATATTTCCAAATCCCTAAGAGTGCCAAAACCATGGGCAAACATAGCTTAATTCAGCTCTGGCAAAGAAGCATCAAGAGTAAACATTCGGCCATTCCTGTGACCACGAGCTATCAACTTGCATCCATTGCCAAACTCTTCAATAAAGCAGCCATGTTTATTGAATCTAACCTGCAAGTTCTGCTCCCGACAGACAATAAGTTCTTTGTAATTGAAGGAACATGCAAGACATCATGCAAATTTTTCTTCCTGCCATCATGAACCACAAGAGGCACTTTGCCTTTATGTTCAATGCTATGCTGCGTGTCATCACCTGTGCATACATAGCCATGCTTTTTATCCACCATATTAGTGAACCAGTCACCGTGAGGGGTCATGTGGTTCGATGCCCTTGAGTTGATGTACCACAGTGCATCATCAGATGATTTTTCAGCAGCCTTATCTTTGACATATTGCATGGCAAACAATCTATCACCAGAGTCATCTGTCTAACTGGATGTAGCATAATGTCCATGCTGCTTGCCCTTCTGGTTTCCCTGCTTCTTCCAGCAGTCCTTTGCAATATGCCCATACTTTCCGCAGTAATGACAATCCTTATCTTTATTTGGATTGTCTGAATGACACTGTTGCTGCCATGAACCTCTGCCACGGGAGTTAGATCTCCCCCTGCCTCGAAAATTTCCACCACCTCTTGCATTTGATGACTGCTGATTGCTATTACCATAGGATGCATTCTGTTGGCCTCCTCTACCAGATCCATAACCCCTGCCATGGCTGCCACGATTGCGTTGATTCGAGTAAAAGACTGCATCCTTACTCTTTGAACTGCTTGACCTTGTAGCTAAGCCAAGCTTCACCTCTTCATGAATTAATAATGCAACCAGCTCATTAAAGTCAGGCATTTCAGCCCGCACAGACACTGAAGTGTCAAAAGACTTGTACTCAGGACCCAAGCCATTCAAAGTCACTGCAACCATATCTTCATCTTCAACCTGTGAACCAATAGATGCCAGCTGATCTGCTATGGTCTTAACTTCTGTGACATAATCTTGTATGGATCTGTTCTTCCTCTTCATGTTATTGAATTTCTACTTCAATTGTATCTTCCTGGCACTTGTGGTTGTGCCATAGTATTTGACTAATATATTCCAAGCATCTGCTGGGGATTTACAGTCCATGATCTGCATCACCATAGCATCTGAGATACATAATGACAACCAATGTAACACCCTGCGAGCTCTTTCCGTCCAAGCTCGATGCGCTCGTCTTTGATCAACTATAGGATTCCTTTCTGGAACTTCAGGTTCAGCCTCAACACCTGTCACTAAGTCCCAGTATCCTTTGCCTATCAGAAAGTTCTCCATGCCGAACTTCCATATTGCATAATTGTTGCTATCAAGCTTTTCTTCCACAATTTGGGTTACATTATCAGTTCTATCAGCATTTGCCATGTTGTAGACCTTGCCTGACTACCTGCAAATCAAGATCTTCTTAACAGTTCAATTTCAGCCCGGAATTGTTTATGATAGTTTTCTGCAATTAATTGCAGTAAAAAACCAGGGTATTTCAGCCCACTGACAATCCAAAACAGCCCACAACCAAGTGATCTAACTTGTAGGCAAAATAGTCAGTACAGATGAAATGTATTTACTTCAGTTGAACCTCTTCCAACCTCACTACCAGGATACATACATGCACTCTGAAAACTATAATTCTGTGAATGACCAGTAGTGATTTCAAGCCCAGAACTGTGTGATATACATGTCATACATGTCCCAAACCTTCATAGTCATCTGCTAGTACATGTAGCAATCCGAGCATAACCAATGGGGCACAAGTCAGTGCATAGATAGCAGGTATAAGTATCAAACCTTCTGCTTACAGATTGAAATCAGCAATTTCTCAGTAAACCAAAGTCTATCCAGCTCCAAAATAGCCTCAACTCATGTCAGACACTCACTTTGAAGTGTTAGGTTCAATACATGAGCATTCAGGTAACTATAGGCATCCTGTCTTCATGGATCCAATTCATAGATTGCATTTACTACTTGCAATCACTGAGACAATGTCACTGCAGTAATTACCAGCCTTAGACTTCAACTTCCATGATCACTTAATGCTAAAATCAATCCATAAACCTCCAGCAGACATATCCCATGTCATACATATGATAAATGCCAACCAAGTGTTGTGTAATGCTTCAATGGAAGCTAATGCTTGCTGCCCACTATTTTGAGACAGGTTTCTACCCTATTTACACTTCCAGATTTGAGTACTTCCTTCAAGTAATTTTAGCTCAAAGGCATGAGAATTGATAAATATGTCTTCCAGAGTGCTCCTAGGCTGCAATGAGGTCCATAAATCATGTCAGAGAGCTTCAAGCTCCAACCAAGATCAGATATAAGCTGCCCTATCACTATTTACAACTGAACTGCTGCTATTTTAGATCTGTGGATTAGATCTGTAGCTCATAACTGAGCACACATCCAAGTAATAGCATGCCAAGACCTTCAACCACCTTCCAAGGTGTATAAGCAATCTGTAGATTGCATGACAGTGAGACATGCCTTCAGCCACAACAGGCGCAAACACGCAGACTGGTCTGGAGTATGCAGCAGCAACATTCGATGACAATGATGACCATAGAGCACACTCTAGTGCTTAATGATGCCCTGAGAGATTGCCCAACAAGCTATAACAAGCTCTTGCATAGATAGACTGCATTGACCATGACACATACCTTGATAGAGTAACAATGGCAGCCTTGCACTCTGTCTTCAAGCATTCAAGTCTTCTGTTCCAGTGCGTTCCACCAATGAGCCCATTCATGTCTCTGATACCATGTAAACTTCCAGGGATGCAGGTAGTGAGCAAGACACAGAGTGAAGCAACATGCTTCCTCTCTCTATTCTTCTCATTATTCATTCAGCACGCTCTTTGTGCATATACAACCTAAGGTCATAAAGACCATTCACACTAGAAGTAGAACCGACTTATTTAATGTACCTAACTGATCTAGCCAGACTAGCTGTGTCCATGTCGGTCAAACACACATGTAAGAGCTTGATATTCTAATGCTGAGGTGGTTGCTATGGAGGCACAAACACGGTGTCTTCGTCTCGTCGTTCTGCTGGAGTTGCGTCACCCCCAGGATTTGTTACACTTGTGGGGACGTCTACTCCAGTTACTCTGGCTTTTGCTCAGCCGTTTGCAGGTGGCACCCCTATGGGTGCTACACCGATAGATACTACCCCGGTCGGTATACCAGATGTACAACGGTCTCCTGGATATGCCCAGGAGCGTGGTTGCAGGTGGGAGAGAACCCATCTTAGGCATACCCCAGAGGGATATGCCTATCTTGTTGATGATAGGTTAGGAGCCATCATCATGAATGATGAGGGGAGGAGGGTGATGGCTTGCATGAGAGAGTTGTGCCAACAAGTTTTTCGGCACAACATCTTAGATCATTGGAAAAACATACCGAAGGGGAGCAAGGACTACATAGTAACATCCTTGCATGAGGAGTTTCCGGTTCTAGCCACAACAGATAGATTTTCTATGAGCTGGATGATGGACTGTATGCGTGCATATATGTCACACAGACGATCAGACGCACGCAAGGCACTCAAGAGTGGAGTTGCAAAGCTCGAGTGGCTAGACGTGGATGACTGGCGCCGACTAAGGGAGGAGGCTACAGATTCTCCAGGACATTGGAGTCAGCAGTGCGAGGCGGAGAGGGCATGGATAGAGGCCGGAGTGGTCCATCTTATTGGGAGTGGCGGCCATAGGACATATCTGGAAGACTTTGTAAGTTTTTCTTTTGTTTTGATTGCTTATTTTTTTGCAATATCCTTTGTACTGACAATCATGTTTCTAACAGTTAGTATTTTGTTTTCTTTGCAGCAGTCCATTACAAATTGCGATCTGACCGTCCTTGAGACTCGATATGCAGAGAGAGGCATGGTCTTACTGCATTGATTGATTGATTGTATAGACACGGCGGCCCTGTAAGTCACTCATCTTTCTTGTCCATAGTTACCATGTTTAATTAGAATGCATTATTGTATGGTCGACTCATGTGTAGTTGTTTCTTTTTTTGCAGAGTCCGTTTGATGCTCCTTTGCGGTGGGATGAGCTTTCGGATAGCGAGGATGTATAGCTCGCCCTTGGATCCCTGGAGCTCACACACCCTTCTTTTTTGGTTACCTGATATGTGTAGACATTTTCTATGTAGTAGTGATAACTTGCCATGATTATATCAGTCACTTTCATTATGTGATCATGTATTTACTTCATGTATCAGTGTTATGATTTAAGTACACTTTGTTTTTGTTTACATGAGCATTGTACACAGTGCTGAAACTATTTTGTATGGCCCAAATAAAGCACACAGTGCTATATGTGGCACGACAGCTTGCTGCCCTACCATAAATTTTTTTCCCCTGTTACCGTCGCTATTAGCATCGCTATTTGCGTCGGTATGCGACGCTGATACCGACACAAATAGAGACGCTGATAATAACGCTAATACCAACTGTTCTATGGTGTTGCCAATTACGATGCTTTTTTTGTTGATGGGGAAAATTTTTGTTATTTATATTTTCGTCGCTTTTAACGTCGGTATAAGGCCTATATCTTATAGTGGGTGAAAGAAGAGTTTATATTTGGTCTTCCATATAAGAAGGTTCTCCCTTACATCATGTGAGAACTAGTGGGGCTATGGTTTGAGTTTTTAATCTCAATCCCGTCCAAAATTAGGAAAGAAAACCTATACTAGCCTAATATGGTTGAGTATTGGAACGCCCAAGCTGAACAAGAAAAGAGTGACAACTTGGTTTGTGGGTCAATTTCATCCTTGGAGTGGGTTGTATATATGTACATAAATTGAAATAGTTGTGTTTTTAAAAGATGGATCACTTAGTATCCACATCAAACATGCATGCCAATGAACTCTTGCAAGGTAAATTAATGAAGTTGTTTAAAAAAAATATGATCATAACATGGTAGCATGCTTATTTAAATCACTAAAATATACCAAGTCACTTATGAAAAATAGATGAAACATCTCCTAATATAACTATCCTATGATTGAGTGGACCTGGTTAGCCAAGTGTGTTGTAAGAGAGAAAGAGAGACAGAGTGGAGCAAAAGATAGTCTCAACTCATTTTTCTTCTTCTTCCATTATTATTTCATCATACTAACTGAAAGAGACTTACACACATAGGTATGACTAACCAAGACTAACTGTGGTTAAGTCACTAACTAGACCACCGACTTATTGAATGTCACACATGTGTATAGTTGTATCTAGTTAATGTCGGCCACACACATAAAGATAAACTGACTGAAGAGTAATGGGAGCTTGATATTCTAACACTCCCCCTCAAGCTCAAACCATTTGATAAACTCCAAGTAGTTGTCTGAAATATATGAAATTTTCTTGACCAAGAAACTTGGTAAATATATTTGCTACTTGGTCTTCAATCTTCACATGAATCAAGTCAATCTGCCTTGTAAGAACCATTTCTCTAATGAAATGGTAGTGAACCTCAATATGTTTGGACCTAGCATGTTAAACAGGATTCCTAGGCAACATAACATTGCTGAGGTTATCATAATGCAATCTCACTCTATTTTCTAGTTGTATTCCCAAGTCTTTCAACAGTTTCATCAACCAAATTGCTTTGCAAGCCACTAAGGTAGCTCCTCTGTACTCAACTTCTATACTTGACAATGCAATAGTAGGCTATTTCTTACTCTACCAACTAATCATACTGTTGCCCAATCCAAATGCATAACCACTGGTTGACCTCGTGTCATAGGCATAACTAGCCCAATTAGCATCAGTAAACCCTGTCAAGTCAAGAGATTTTCCATATGCATAAAACAACCCAAAGTACCCTTTACATATCTCATGATCCTCCTGATTGCATCTAAATGTGATTTGTAAGGCTTCTACATGAATTGACTAATCAGCTCCACTACATAACATAAGTCAGGATATGGGTAATAGTCAAGTATATCAAGTTGCCCACCATCTGTCGATACATGGTCACATTCTCTATGTCTTTCCAAACATTAATATGTAGCTTGACATTCTGATCAAGAGGTGTCTCCATAGACTTGCATTCAGCCATACCATACTTCTGTAATATGTCATGAGCATATTGCTTCTGTAGCAACCATATACCTTGAGGCAGCATAGAGACTACCTAAATCCCAAGAAAATACTTTAGTTCACCAAGGTCTTTGATTCTGAATTCAGCACATGTAAAGATGATTTAATTTCAGCAATGCCCTCTTCATCATCTCCAGTGATGATACAATCATCTACATAAACCACTAGAAACACACATACATGATATATCTTCTTCGTGAACAGACTGTGACCTGCATCACCCAATCTAAATCCATGTTGTTGTAAATAACTATTGATCTGAGCATTCCATGCTCTAGGTGCATGTTTTAGCCTATATAAATCCTTTTTCAGCTTACATACACAGGAAAGTCTAAGTGAACATAGCCTTCAGGCTGCTCGATATATACTTCCTCAACCAAATCACCGTTCAAGAAAGCATACTTGACATCCATTCGCTATAATTTCCAGCCTTTGCATGCTACCAAAGCAATGACAGTTCAAACTATTGCCATTTTAGCCACTGGACTGAAAGTCTCCTCATAGTCAAGGCCATATTGTTGTGCATACCCTTTTGCAACCAACTTGGTCCTATAGCGTTCTAGTGAACCATCTGACTTGCACTTAATTAACCTTGTACACCCAGTTGCAGCCAATGGGGACTTTGCCTTCAAGCAAGTCAAGCATTTTCCATGTCTCATTTTCAGTCAGGGCTACATACTCCTCATCCATGGCAGCAAACGAGTTATCATCTATAACTGCATCATCAAACTTTGTAGGTTCTTTGTAACCTATCACACTAGCCATATCCATAATGGCAGGCTGAATAACCAATGTATGTAAACTTGTCAACTGGTTTTCTGACTCTCTGAGATCTTCGTAACTGTGGCTCACTCTAAGCTTTCCTCTCATGAGGAAGTACATAATGACTCTACCTTGCTCCATAACAGATGGAATGCCCAACTCACTATCCAAACTGCCGCTGTTGGATAACTCATAACATGCTATAAGTGGACCTGTCACATCCTCAAGCATCTTTTCTTTTCCCTTATCCAATCTCCCCCTCACTGACATATCCGTGTCAGTGGACGTAGGAGTATGACTCCGCAAGCATCTTGAACCAAGGACTTACCATACGTGACCCATCACTTATAGGACCACTCATAGATGTACTCACTGTAGATGTATTTTCAGCATTGCTAGTGCTGGATGATCCATCAGAAATCACTGCATAGGATTACCATACCACGATGCTAGCTCATAAAAAACAACATCTCTGCTAATCAATGTCTCATATGTAGATGGTAGATAACACTTGTAAGCTTTCCGATCTTGTGCATAAACAAGGAACTCACTCTTGACAGCTTTAGGATCCAATTTCTTCCTCTTTTCATTAGGAACATGCACATATGCAATGCTACCAAATACCTTCAAGTGTGAAATGTGAGGCTTATGACCATACAACCTCTCATATGGAGTTACATCATGAATCTCTGCTGTAGGGGTTCTATTCAACACATAGACAATAGTCACTACTGCTTCAATCCAATAACTATTTGGAAAACTGTTCTCATTCAACATAGCTCTTGTCAATTCCATCAGTACCACCCTATTTTTCCTTTCTGCTACTCCATTTTGTTGTGGTGTATAGTTGCAAGTTGACTATCTTCTGATCCCATATTTAGGAAGGTACTTGTCAAAGTAATTAGAGATATATTCTCCACCTCCATCTGATCTAAGACATGAAATTTTATAGCTCAACTCATTTTTAGCATGCTTCTTGAAGTCCCTAAATGCATCAAACACATCATCCTTATGTTCCAGTATATAAAGCCAAGTATACCTACTGAAATCATCAATAAAGGATACATAGTAATGAGCACTACCAAACAAAGAATTATGAGACAGACCCCATACATCTGAATGTACCAACTACAAGGGTCATGAGCTATTCCATACATGTCTTATAAATGGAAACCTTGTCTGCTTTCCAAAGTGACATGCATCACATACATGTCCAAAGTCATGATACTTGAACTTAGGCTCCTTATGATGTATAGATTTTAGCTTTTGTAAATTCACATTGCCAATCTGCTTATGCCATATATCAACATCTTGTATAGCACCATCATCATGTGCAAACATGGTTGCTTTCAATTCTGAAATTGACACATCAAGAGTAAACATTATGCCATCTCTTTGGCCTCTAGCAATCAATTTGTAGCCATTACCATATTCTTCAACAAAGCATCCATCTCTATTAAATCTCACTTGCAAATTCTGTTCTGCCATCTATCCAATTGACAAAAGATTCTTGGTTATTGTAGGTACATGTAGAACATCATATAGGTTCTTTTTCTTGCCATCAGGCATCAACAACGGAACAATTCCTGTGTGTTGAATGTCATGTTGGGTGTTATCTCCAGTATACACATAACCATGTGAACCTCCAACCATCTCATCAAATCATTCTCCATGGGGTGTCATATGATTTGAAGCCCCTGAATCAATGTAACATCTCTCATCTATGTTCCTCCTAAATGTATTCTTAGACACATGCTGCATGGCAAACAACCTGTCAACCTACTCATCATGAGCACCACTAGAAAACGCATAGTGCCCATGTTGTTTGCCCTTTGTCTTCATATCTCCCTGCTTCTTGTAACAATCCTTTGCAATGCGTTCATATCTGCCACAGTAATGACAATCCGTATCTTTGTTTGACTGATCATTTGAATGCCATGAACCAGATCCACCACCTAATATGTTCTCCCTACTAATGGAATGACTCCACAATCTCTAACCATTCAAGATTGGAAGGAGAGATGGATTAATGCCAATAGCCACCCTCCACTCGGCATGAGTCGGTAAGAAGTGCATTTCTCTGGATTGACTTTAAAGTATTTAGCATGATGAATTTTTTACATAATATATTGTTTGTTTGTTAGGTTCTCTATATTTTTTCGTCTTCCGTACTGGACTAAACTCAAGATCAATCACCTGTTGGACCCCATGCACATATTAAAAAATGTTGTATCTACATTATGGGATCACTTGATAGGGGCTCGTGATTCAGTTAATGTAAGGGAGGATTTACGTAACATTGGTCACATGAGATGAGCCTGGTCATGCATTGGACCCATAGAAAAAATTGAGCTACCCCATACACCTTGGATATTGTCAAAGAATGAGGAAAAAATAGTGAAGGAACAAATATATAGCTTTCAAACACCCACAGGATGTATGAGATGTCTCAAGGGAGCCTTCATAAAGAAAAAGAAAAGAGGTGTGGAGAAACTATCTGGTTTGAAGTCCCATGATTGGCACAAAATGATTCAAGTAAGGGTATTTCTAACCATGAATATAGTAATTAGTGGAGTAACTATATGTAAAATTTGGGGTATGATGAGTTTTTCCTCAACTAATCATTTGATCTATGAATATTGTTTACATTCAGTTCGTACCTCCTACTAGCATATCCCATTGTGTATCCAAAGATGTACGTGATATCATTTACAAGATGGGAGAGCTTGTGAGGTGTACATACATTGTATTTTTTCATTATATATCTTTGAATTTCTACACAAAAATAAACAAGCACATCATACATCTTGACAGATACGTGAGCTCGAAGGAAATTGATCCAAACACATTGCAAGATGCTCGAGTATTATCTGTTGAGGTGGTTTCTTTGGTAGAGGAATTTTTTCCTCGATCCATTTTAACTACTCAATTACATTTACTCGTACATTTGATTGATGAAATCGCACTTTGTGGGGCAGTTCATGTAAGGTGGATGTTTTTTCTTGAGCGCTTCATGAAAACCTTGAAAGATTTTGTGAGGCAAAAAGCACGGCCTGAGGGAAGCATGGCTGAGGGTTGGTTAGTGCAATCATCCCTTGTTTATATCTCTGAATATCTTGCTGAAGTGGATCCCTCTCAACCACGACTATGGAAAGATGATGAAGACTTGAGGATGACCTCTATAGTACCTCAAGGAAAAGGAATGAGTAAAGTGCTAACAAAAGAAAAACTTCGTAAGTTAAATAGTTTTTGTATGCTCAATAGTGATGTAATGAGAAAATGGGTGACACTATATAATGAAGCAAGGGCAAGAAGAAAAAGTGAAAGACAAGAATTTCGCACTAGATATGGACGTAATGTCTCATTTCCAGATCATCTAAATGCACTCCCACGTGATATTGATATAGATTGGTTACATGAGGAAATGGAGAGAATGGAAAAAGAGGAGAAAATTAATATATCTCAAGAAGAGTGGGAATACGCACGAGGTTGCTTATCAAAGGTGAGACATACTATCAATTAATTTGTTTCTATAAGTTTTATTTTATATAAATAATTGACATGTTTGATCTTTTATCTTTTACTACTAGTGCACATTATTCAATGCACTTTGGTGTGAGGATAAACATCTTCGAACTCAACGTATAGATGAAAAGAAAAATAACCAAGATTGTGGTGTCCTTGCTCACTTTGAGGATGCCAATGGTACCATGGAAGGTTATTGTGGCTTGATCCAAGATATTCTGAAGCTTGACCAATCAGACATCATCCAAGTGGTTTTGTAATCATTGACTCTACAAAATTTCACCAAAACAAGAATGACACATTAGTACTACCTCAACAATGCGAGTATGTATATATGCAAAGGCTAATTTTTTTATATGTATACATGTAATACATATACACAATATAATAAGTACTTAAGTTTTTTGCTTTTGTTTTTCAAATAAAGGTTGTGTATCATCCAATGGTAAACAGTAACTGATGGTGGTATGTCATCCCTATATCTAATCGTTCAAAACCAATATATGGTAATATTACTAACATGGAGATAGCAGATGACAATCCAACAATTAATGATGATGTGCATGATGAAACCATAATGGATGATATGCATGATATAGTACAAGATGAACCTCGCGAGGATGTTCAAAGAAACACAGAAGAAGACAATAATGTGATTGTCGATGATATTGATGAAGTTATTGAGCAATATAGCAACACATCTGATAGTGGGATAGACTTATTTGTTTCATTACCTCTTGGTAACATAGACCTAAAAGTAGATAGTTTAGCAAGGGCTGATCTCATTGAAGATGAGATGGATCATTCAGTGTAACATACTTAATTTGCTTATTGATTCAATGTGTATTCCTAATTCTATGGTTTTTATCATGCGCACACGTGCATACTCAAGAATCAATAGTCAATTTTAAAGCTAAATTGAATTTTTCATAATAAAAATGAAGTATATTTTATCATCTTGAAGTACGTAGAGAAATTGCAAGATACATATTGCAATGCTTGCTATTAATTGTAAGGTTTCTGTCGCTTGCCGCTAATTACTTATATCAGGCTTGTCAAAACTGGAGGAATTGCCATTCATTAGAGAGCAATGAAAAAGTAATTATTAACTCTATTTTTTTAATTCAATGATTCAATGTGTATTCTTAATTCTATGGTTTTTATCATGCGCACATGTGCATGCTCAAGAATCAATTTAAGGTGGTTAAATAATTATTAACTTTGGTTTTTTAATTATGTGAATTTCTAATTTTAGGTGGTTAAATAATTGTGTGTCTGCTGCTGGCGCGTCTATATTAGCGTCTATTTGCGCGGATATATAGACACAAAATTCGCGTCTATTTACACGCACATTTACACGCACTTATAGACGCTGTGATAGACGCGCCCAACTTTGCGCGTCTAACATGTGCGTCTATGCCTAGTTTCTGTTGTAGTGTATATGCATTTATTTTCGCATCTATAGGCGTGTTTATAAACGCGTATATATAGACGCGTTCTGTATACTAGCGTAAATAGACGTGCTAATACACACGCTTATAAACGCGCTTGCTTTTTCGCGTGTACAGTGTGCGTCTATAGGGCCTTTCTCTTGTAGTGATGCTATTACTGTTGTAGAAGGTTTTTGTACATTCTGTAGGGGACTCTAGAGAGTGGAGAACGTGTTGTGGAGGTTGCCACTGTAGGCTAATCTGGCTATTTGGAAGTGGTGGTTGGCAAAGGACAACATATTCTTGCTTCCTTACCATCACCCACAAGTCCCAATCTTATCAAGGGAAAGTTGCACAGGCTAGAACAATGATGAAAGATGAAGAGTTAATGGATTTGCTATTTTCCTTCCTCGATTCGGAGAGGTCGCTTTGATTTCTTCTTCTTGAACCTTGTATTTGTTATTGGCATAAATAAAACAGAGTCTTGGCATCATTTTCTCATCTTGCTTCTATCTTGGAATTTCTCAAGGACCTTTGTGGTTGCGACTTTGTTTTCGAAAACCTTTCGACAGAGCAAATGACAGCGGTAGTGGTGAGAAGCCCTCCTTCTCCCTCTTTCTCTCTTTCTCTCCCTCTCCCACCCAAACGCATGATGTAGTTCGCTCGCTCTTTTGCTCTTTTGCACAAAATGTTGTGCTCCAGTTTCAGCCCATTTTTTATCATCTCAATGCCGTCCCTATTTGTGTTGCAAATGCTCTACAAATGTGACACAAATAGCGACGACTATTTGCGATGCAAATAGTAACACTGCTAATTTGCGTCGCAAATGGCCATTTGCGATGCAAATAGCGATGGCCATTTGCGTCACAAATGGCCATCGCTATTCATCCTTGTAGTGTATGCAATGAATTATTTTGAGTTTTACAAGCCATCTAAGTTTTAAAAAATCAAAAGGTGATGTATTTACAAAAAAATAGTACTTTCTTATATTAAGGAAGATTCTCACAATTCATCTCATAGTGCCTTGTTGATCATGTTTCTTGGCTTTAATTGGATATATGGACAACCCTATTTTGACCTAGTATAACAAATTTATGGTCAAAACAAGTTATAACTAGGCATAGAAGAAAAAAGATTTTAAAAAAATCACTAAAGTAAACAGGGTGAAGGTCGATAGATGCTTGTGGATGCATGTATGCTGTAGATCTTGGGCAAATTTAAGACTAATATATTGTTGTTATACAAAAATTTGCAGGGTTGAAGTGGTTTTTGGTGTGTTTTACATATTTATTGGGTTGTTTTGATAGAGAAGAGTGCATTGTTTGTACACTAAGATCATTATATTGTTGTACAAGAGTCTTTTGGGTTGAATAAAGTCGACTTGGAAAGAGTTTTGTTTGAGCTATTGCCTTAGACACATAGTTATTAGTATAAAAGAAATAATACAATTGTATAAGTCATCTAGAGTGATACAAGTTTGCATTTGTTTTTTTCTCAAGTTCTACATGATATTTTGTGTTCTTATTTCCAAAGATTCTTTCTTCCATCTATCTTCTTTTTTTCTTTATCCCTACCAAATTTAGACCTAGACCTTTTCGACCCTTGACATCATATATTTCTTATGTTATTTACATAACTCCTTCAATTAGATTGGAGCCCATTTTAGCTAGGCAGTAGTTGAAATCACTAGGTCTTATGAACTAGAATTAGTAGTGATTTTAATATGTTATCTTTATGGCCTTGAGAATGTTATAATTGTTATCTCTCCTCAAGTGAGACACTATTTTGATCAATATTATGATGACAAGCTTATTTAGTAGTTGATCTTGTCTATTAGCTAGAGATACTAAGGGGAAAATTCTAAGAAAATGATCATAAATGTAGAAAGGAGTTGCTGTATCACTGTCAAAGAGTTGGGCATCTTGATTACCTTTGTCATTTGGTACCTTGATCCTTTGATGCTTATCATGATACTTGACAAGCATTGTAATATCATCATGTAAAGTATGCTATCATAGTTGAGATTGAAGGATCTTTCATACTATTGTCTCAAAATTAAAGTGACCTATTTCAATTCCATTGTGAAGCTAGCATGTATAGGTTTTAGGTTTTAGGTTGTCATTTCATAAAGTTCGATCTATATCAATAAACAACTCAATTAGATTTTTTCTATCAATGCTTTTGAGAAGCCTTTTGTTAGAGGTTTTATGATTCTTGAGTTGAATGTATTGTAATGTTTGATTTAAATAGTTCATTATCTTAGATAGTGTTGAATTACTAAGAATCCAAAAGATAACCATCCATTACCATGGCAAGTTCTCCATTGATGACATGTGACTTATGATTTGGAAGTATTATAGTGTTTTAATTGTCTTGCTATTACTAAGAAACTGGATAGTGTTGAATTACTAAGAATCCAAAAGATAACCATCCATTACCATGGCAAGTTCTCCATTGATGACATGTGACTTATGATTTGGAAGTATTATAGTGTTTTAATTGTCTTGCTATTACTAAGAAACTGAGAACTCGAACAAGATAAGTGATTCATTGATAAAACATGCATAACAATTCTTATTTTCAACATATAAATGATTTTGATAATTAACAAAGAACAGGAGTGGTGTGTTTAGATTCTTATGGTGAGATATTCTTCACTACAACATATGGAGCTATTTCAATGTTACTTTTTGATAGCTTGGGTGTTTTTTGGCATGCCATCAATGTGTATGTTGGTACAATGGCCCTATATTTGCATCGATATACATGGTCATATAATTATTGGTGTTTTTGTGGTAGTATACATACCATTATATACTTCTAGAAACAAGCAATTTTCTTATTGACCTATTGCTCCCTTTAGCATGTACATGGCAAGGGATAGTGTCTTTCTCATTTCTCACATTCATGTAATTTATACACAATCTAAATTTTCCATTCTTTCTCATGATAGCAACAATGGGAGATGCCCACCACGTGTGTTCAATTTCTTATATGAATCATCTAGCTTGCAAGTTATGAATTTACATTTTTTCTACTCGACAATCTCAACATTCATAACGTCAAGGAGAGGGACTTTTGACTTGAAAAGTTAAGCTAACTTTTTCACCTGCCACATGACAAACCTCATGCTAACTATATGGTCCTAAATGCGTATTCATGGACATCACTCATGCTAACTATATGGCCCTAAATGCGTATTCATGGACATCAAGTAATAAGGAAGGATTTTGATGTTGTAATTCTAGGATCTCTTAATATATTGGCCTTCTGATCCAATTTGTAAATGATCAAACTTAATTTCATCATAATGTTTTTGGGCCTCGCTTGAGGGGAGATTTTGATGAAGTAATCTTAGGAACTCTTAATGTATTGGCGGCAATCTTGCAATCCATGTGCTTCTATTTGTCAAAGGCAATTCCTTCAATCAGATTGTAGCCCATTTTAGCCACGCTTTGTTTAAGAGTTTGTGTTATAGTAGGGGTTACTTATCCCTCCAAATGGAAACTGGAATATGCACTTGAAGCGATTGCGGCAGCGGCAGAACATATATATTAGCGGGTCGGCAGTCGGTCGTGATTCGTCCGGCATATGCATTGTTTACACCGTAGTTCGACTGCAGCAGTACTATATATACCAAGGAGAAGTCAGATTGTGAAAATGACCGTCCAACGTAACACACTATCGACAAGGTCAGAGTCTCACGCGTTACAGCGATGGCGTCAAGAGGTGCTCAGACGCTGACGGTAGCATGTCTGCTATTGATGACGACGATAATTTTGGAGCTGTCAATGGAGATTTCTGGGGTAGGCTTCCTTTTTATCGCACGATCGATACATAGTAAATTACCAATAATGGTTACTGACCTTAAGAATATGAATGCAGTGCCTGTTTGATGGGAACTTCACGAAGACGTGCAGGAACATCAGGCTGCTGCCTGACGGGATGTCGCTATACGCAGAATGCCTGGACCCGAGTGGCGCGTACAGAGTGAACGATTACTTCTTCCTGGAGTGGAACATCGAGAACATCGATGGCCAGCTCGCGGGAGCCTTCTGCCAAGGGCATTTCGGTGTACATTCGTGGCCTGTCAACTGCGCCTTCGCGAGGTCGTGTCGGAACATGACGCTTAGCCCAGACGGCGCCACCCTCTCAGCCGACTGTGGCCGCATCGTAGGTGGCATCTCCAAACACAGCCAGATCGACCTGAACCCCTTGATCGCCAACAACGGCGGACGGCTTGAATGGACCTGCCGACTTTAGACACTGATCAGCAAACGCAAGTCCGTGGCTCGTCGATGAAATAGGACATGCATGAGTCTTCCAGTTGAGCGTCATGTGTGAATTGCGTTAGGAAGGCTTTTGAGGCCTTTAGGACATGCATTTTACTATGATTTGTATTCTGAATTTTATTTAAAGACTATGGCTCCCAGATAAAATGAGCTACGTTCTTCCAAAAAGGAGCTTGTGTGCTTGCTTTTTATTTACATGGGTATCTGCCTAGTATCAAAATCTGAAATGTTTTATTGAGAAGCCTACACATATTGCCTGAAAGATTACTAGTCTTGAGCCTCTAGAGCTTGCTTCTATTTGGTATATCTTTTGAAGCCCCACAACTTCTTCCTTCTCTTCACGGATGTGTGGAAAGCTTTAACATGGATGACATTAGAGCATGGTAAGTACTCAACTAAACATGACAACTTTCTTGCAATCATAAAAAATGCTAGCAAACTAAGTTGTATACTCCTTTTTGTACCAGTCTTTCAGTATTAAATTAAGGAAACAAGTGTTCCACCAATTATAAGTAATCTTTGCATATCACTCTCCTACAAGGCTAGGTAGTTTTCTATAGTACTTTTCATTATCTATAACAACTTATACTAAATGATAATGTCTTACCTCTTCAATACTCTTACATAAAATCTCTGCAATATACTCCATTGATTTAATTTTTCTTGTGCTATCTATAGCATTTAAGAATGTCTTCTCCCTTGGTGAAACCAACATGATGTTTATCAATGGTCAAGCCTTGGCGTTTATATTGATCTTTTTGTGAGCTCTAGTATTCACCCAAGACATCATTATATTGAAAGTCATTATTTGTATTGATATGGATATGGAGGCTTACCACATTGGAACTCATGGGCATACACAAACAAGTCAAAACTAACCATTGGGAGGTGGGTCTTTCAAAGATGGGAAGGAGCAAAATATGAGGAAGAGAAGTCTAAGTCCATTTGGGAATGCATGTACTCATTCCCCTATGCATACCTTCATGTAGGTAAAAGGGTAGGAGAACAAGTCATGTTGTGTTGATCCCAAGACATAGAGGACTCAATATGGGAAGGAAATTCAAGTAGAAACATATGCCTTGTAAGAAAAACAGAAGACTATTAATGTTGAGGTTATGGCTAGAGCTCCAGTTGTAGAGACGTAGTAGATAAGCAATGCTAAAAAGCATGCTATTGGTATAGTGGGTAAGAAGGTTCACAAGGCAAAGATCACTTTGCCTATCGAACCAATTTTTGCTAGCTAGTATGATGACTTCTCCACTTCATGTACCTTCCCAACCTCAATTGTTTATTGCATTGTTCTATCAAGCTCATTGTTGTTTACATAGTTTAAAGAGTAATAGCTCATTGTTGTTCTATCACAAGGATCTTTTGAAGATCTCCTTCTCTAATATTCCCTAGGTACATCTAAATGCATCCCCCAAATATAACTAGGGAATCACATTCCCCACATCTCATAGTAGGAAATCTTAGGTATGTGTACATAATTTCCGTACATACAACTAGGGAATTCCATTCCCCACATCTTATACTAGGAAATTATAGGTTATATAGCTAGTAAATTCTATTCCCTACATATCATGGTAGGGAATTATAAACCACACAAGTAGGGAATCCCATTCCCCACATCTTATACTATGGAAGTTCTATAGATGACCATATCAAGATAGTACATTTTTCTTCCTTTTTTTTCTAGCACTATCCATGGGGAATGGTTGCCATATAAATTAGGCTTTAAAGCAAGTAGTCACTTAGTCCTATGCTAATTACATGGACCTCTTTAATTCACTTCATACGCACTTAATATAACATTACATTTCCAACTTTTTTATAATCTTTTGCGAATGTTTTCTTTGTAAATTCTATTGATCAATGATTTAACATTTACCATCATTTGACCTAGCTCGATACCTATATACAATAGAAACCAATTTGAATTCTCTTTTGCACAATGTACAATGCTATAAAAGGTGTATACACTTACTAAGTTTATCTCTGTGGAAAACTTCAACACAACTAGCCTCCAAAGAAAAATGTTAAATGTACTAAAATGTGTGGCATTCTTGAAGCATGTTTGATTTGTCTATCAAGGCCTTTGATAAAGCATCTGAAATAGTTTCCAACTATGGAGCATCATATCTAAGGTCCTCTAATACAGGCATATCCTCAAGCTTATGAACTATCTCATAGGTAATAACTTTATCTTGCAAATCATGTGCATCCAACAAGTCATCAATCTCCCATCTTCATAAATCATGTGTATCCAACAAGTCATCAATCTCCCTTTGACTCCTTGCATCAAGTAAAACATGATGTTTGTAAATCTCTTCAGATATATTAAGAAAATCTATAGATGCAATGGCTGAATCTTCCAGTACAGGATCTTCCAAGGCATCTTTGACTATCTCAATATTAGACTGCAACTTATATCTTGGCCGCTTGCCCTTCTTTTTTCCCTCTTGTTTGTTATCTTGGTTTTGCTCCTGACTGACCTCTTCCTTAACATGCTCAAGAGGTGGTTGATTTGCAGCTTTAGGCTGATCCACTCTTGTTCTTGTCATTCTTTTAGATGTCCCTGCAATATCTTCATCTCCTTTTTTTTTTCTTCCACAAGTACATTCGTTCTTTGTACCTTTGCTAAATATGCATACACTGAATATGCATCTACCCCTGATTCCCAACCAGTTATGCCACGAATATCTTGCCCTACATGAGACATTTCACAATCAGTAACCTTTCTCTTTTCAGCTGCATGTAAAGCATGTGCCCATATTTCATTCTTTGGACCAACCATCACTTTGACATGCTTTCTATCCAACTGTAGACCAAAAGTAGAAGCATATACCACCGCATAAGCATTTCAAACTGCCAAGTCTTCCACATCTTGCCATCTTTCCAAAAGATGAGCTGTCATGCCAAGGCCTCCTGATAGGTAGCACAATCCTTTCTCTCATGCTGCAAACTGTCACACCACATACACATTTTTCTTGGCTTAGGGATTGTTGTCCATCCCCTTTCCTCTTTTCCTTTTTCATCCAATTTTGTAACCTTCAATTGAAGATCCCTCATGCCTCTGACCAATTCATCTAAGACATCTTCCCTAACAGAGGAAACAATAGCAAGTACAGTTATAGGGTTAGCCACAGAAGCGGGTGGCTTACTAGATACATCAACTGTCTTGCCTGTGATAGTGGGCAAGCTAGAGACATACAATTTTTCTCTTCTTCTATGCTTCTTCACAAGTGTAGTAATAGCTTCCTTGACATGTCTCCACTCTATTTTCAAACCTGTCTCTATAGTCTGATCCTCTAGCAAATCATCAAGCTTCTCTTGAAGCTCAGGATCAGCTACCTATAGAAACAATTCAATTTTCTAACTTGCAAGAGCTTGTTGTTATGCAAGATCCAACTGCTCAAATTGACTTTCAAATTCTCTTAACAATTCTGTAGCCACAAGACCCTTATTGGGTTGTAAAACCCACTCCTGAAAAGTCTTGTGTGTAATCAAACTAGTATCTTCAATGTAAAATTCTTCCTTGAGTGTCTTCTTGAAAGCTACCCAATCAACATCTTGCAAGTATAATTCACTAATCCATGCTTTTAGTTCATGTACAATAACACATACAAAATATCGGCTCCATGTAGATTGAGCCACCCCAAAGAATTTCATCTTCTGACCATAGGTATGTACATATGCAAATACATTTTTGCCATTACATAACTTCACCTCACGCTCAACTGCTTGCAAAGCATTCATCACAATACTTTTTGTTTGAGCAAAAGCTTGCATCACATGTTGTTGTTGTTGTACCTACATAAGCATGTTCATATTTTGCACCAACTGTTGCAAAATATCACTGGAGATTGTGTTAGAAGATTCTCCCATCTTGTCTTTCCTTCTTTTGATGACGTTTCACGTCGGGTTCACCAATGTCAAAGGGGTTTTTGTTGAAAGGTCGAATCCACCAGGGATCAGAGGTAGAAGGAAGTAGAGATAGGAGATGGAAGAGAAGAAAGAGAATAGATAAGAGGTAAACATGATAAAGACAAAGCACAATGAATTGAATCAATATGTATTGAAAGAACTTGGAATCCTTGCACTACTCAGAGGCAATCTCTAGGCATTAGATCTCCTGAAGCTTCTTCATAGAACAAAACATTCATCAAAATTACAGCTCCTTCTCTGCTGCTCAGAACCTAAATCTAAAGGCTCTTTTGGATCCGAAAGGGGGGTAAAACCATAGGACACCTACTCACGGATCTCCTAGATCACTCCTTCTTTCAATTCAAATTATAGTTTTTAGCCTATCAACAATGATTGTGACGTGCACGATTTTTTCAATCTGTCTTTTTTATGAAAATCCCATAACTGGTTGGAAAAGCAACTTGCTTTTTGCATGCCATCCTAATCTAGAATCTTTTTTAAAAAATTTAACATTTTACAATAAATAATATAAAAAATAGGCTAAAATTATCCAAAAATCTAGTATTTTTGGATAATCCATACTAGGACACTAGCACTAATGACTCAAATCACATTGACTTTCTAGATAAATAAAGAAGTCAGATGATGATGTATTTCATACTTTTTCATAGTATGTCCACATAGCATCATGACAACGGAGCTATGCAAAGATCTTATTATGGAGTTGCAGTATTGGTCACATCTGCATTCTCTTGTTTTTAGATTCATTGACTATGCACTTATGTTCTATTTATTATATATCTTTTAACTTATGTACTTATTCCTTAGATATATGTTATTGTGCTTCACTTGCACCCTTATATTGAATGTGTTAATATCAATTTTCGAATGTGCAAGTCACTATAGATGGTCTAGAGAGTAAGATGAACTGATAATATACAGATAAGAAGCTACAAGTCTAGATCTTTGTGTATATGTCTCTTAATTAGATGATGCACTTCAAGGATTGTAGATATGCACTTGCCTTGATTGGTCTTTCGCTATTCTATGTATTCTACCTCCACACAATTTGATACATTGGTCTGGAGGAGGGAGAGGCAATGCTCTTGGTTAATCATAGAGTGAGGTGGCTCAGAGATGCCTTGCTCGACTAGTGGATGTGTGGTTGTGGGCAATACCTTAGGGAGCTGCAAACTTCCTCTCATTCTCATTCTATGGGTGGTTCTAGTGAGTGCTATGAAAATATAGATGTTGTGATCACATGGCCAATTGCTACTTCTCACTCCTGTCCTAGTTTTGGAGAGGGTGCATCTGGTATATACTATCGATACATTGATGTAGTGTCCCCCTGATAGGGTTGAGTGGATTACTTATCACCTCCTGAATTTTCTATACCTATAAGAACTGCCACTCCTGTGACGTCAAGATTTGCTCAACTATCGATGGCAAACGGTACTCCTATAGGTGCTACTCAAAGATCATCATCACTATAGGTACACCTAATATAGAGGAGTCTCCTAGTTATGCCTAGCATCATAGTGATAGGTGAAAGAGGGATCACTTTAGATGCACTCTGCTACGATATGGGTAATTATAAGATGAGAAAGTTGGCATCATATATATGAATGTTAAGGGGGGGGGATAATTTTATTGTGTGCATGCATAAGTTGTGCCAATAGATGTTTAGACACAATATATTGAATTACTCAAGGAACACATCAAAGGCTAGCAAGGAGTATGTGATGGCATCCAACTTGGACAACGAGTTTGTTCTATCAACATCATTTGATTGATTGTCCACTAAATGGATGATGGAATTGATGTGCACCTACATGTCATGCGACAATGACACATGAAAGGCATCGAAGACTAGTTCACTGAAGCCCAAGTGGTTGGACTAGGAGACTCAAAGAGGTAGCAAGGGTATGATTGGTGGCGGAAGTCAAGTAGGTTCATTTTTTAATGTAAATAGTGACAATTAGAGAGACAAAAGAAAAGACTCTAGTAAGTGTTAAGTTGTATTAGAACTTTATGTGTATGTAAAGACTTAATATTTTCTTGTATGCTAGACACTTAGCAAAGACTCTTTGACAGGTTATCTAATTGGCTTAACACTTCACATAGACAAGGAAGTAGTGTCTCATATACATACAAGTGAAACACAAGTATAGATGGACTTTTTTGTTGTCATCCCTCACTAGACTTGTGGTCACATTATATCCACCCACTAGACCTATGGTCACAAAATATCCACCTCTAAACCTACATATCCTTCAATAGGTGCCACATGTCTTGATCTTTAGTAGGCTAAATATTATCTTCTTCTTTTTCTTCTTCTTCATTTTCATCCTCTTCTATGGTGGCATGGGTAGTCGCAATGTCATGCTCATCCTCTTTATAAGTGGTAGATTCCTTTCTCTTGAAGAGCTTGATCCTTTTTTAGCTATAGCAATATTCAACTCTATGCCATCAAGCTCTAGAGAGAATAGGTAGCATTTCCATATGCATTTCACAATATAAGGACCAAACTATCCCTTGGAAACGTTCTTGATGGTATTATGCTCATACCTCGGCTACTATCAAATATGATGACCCAATCTCCTATTTTCATGGCACTCGAATGAAGTCTACATTTCTTATCAAATTTGCATTTTTTTAAAAACTTGCCTTCCTTCAACCTCATCACTATAAATTCCATGTTTTCAAGTCTTCTTTCTAACTATTCAATTTGAAGGCTAGAAGCTCTTCTCCACTCATTTCTTCTTTCCATGGTAATGAATTCCATGTAGATATAACTTCCTCTATTGGCATGATATGTTTCTATCCATTCATCAACTCTCCAGGCATTGATATATGGTAGCACTATGAATAGTGTGATCGATCCAAAAAGTGTAATGAAGTTTCCTTGGGTCACTCATGTATCTTCCCTTTGCATGCTTTTTCCAAGGCCTTAAGAATTAGGAGTTTCCCCTTTCACTCTTTCCATATCCTTTATGATTATATACCAATGGGAGAACAAGCAAAATTTCCATCCTAGAGAAGAAATCTCTAGCTTCATTAGCATCCAACTCTCCTCTATTAGCCACGATCTTTTTCCACACATACCTCATTTACCATAAATCTAAAGGCATGGTCATTTAGTACACAACCCATTGATAATGCATAGAAAATGGCTATGTCAGATGTAAACAATCATGATGTCTTATAGAAACATACATGTGGCGAGTAGTAAAAGTCTCCACAAATCGCAAGATCTTTCCACCAATATGTCTCTCTTTCATTTTCCAAAATATGTCCCAAACTCCTTAATGGCCAGCCCATAAGCTCTCATGCTTGGGGTGCTTCCATAGAAAACCATTACTTAAGAAGTATCCATATGCTTTCCTTCAGATCCTCTTAAACTCTAAATCTATCCACCCTTCTCTTCTTGTCAAAGTGTTAAAGTATCATGCAATTTGCATCAATACACCTTCATACAAATCCTTTGAAAAACTCTTAATTGAATAAACATAACATACATGGTCTAGTGTTGTCACTGCATGTTTAGCTATGTCTTCATCAACAACCATATTATCCTCTACATCCTCATATCTCACCCTTGAAAGCATATCAGCCACTAGATTGCCTTTTCTCACTATATGTCAAAACTTTGGATTGAAGGACGTAATGTAAGAAATCCCATGAGGCATTGCATTGTTAGGACTACAATTGCTAATGATCATACAAAGAATCGATAAGTAGTCCATCTCTACAGTCACTAGAGCTTTAATAAGATACTATGTATTATACTTCAAGGTTGTAATTACCACTCCCCACAACCTTGTTTTAATATATGGACACTTTCTTTAATGCTGATTCAAGGTTGTAACTAATCACCACAACATTCTTTTGATCCTGGATATGATCTTCAATGTTGGTTCAATACTTGAGCGTTGAATCTTATAGTATACTTGTTTTTCTTGTTATCATATTTCCCAATGGCCCAACCAATCTCTATAAGATTTGTGTCAATGTTAATAATGATGGGTCCTTCAACTTTATAAACAAGCTTTCTTAATGTACGCGCTTTTTGCAATAACCTTTTTTTCTTTCTCATCGCCCTTGTGTGTATTTTATCCCACAAAAGTTTTTGTTGTTTCTTAACAATTGATAAAGGACATATGTAATATATGCAAAGTTTAAAATCCATATGCGGTAAGATCCATGAGCTTTCAAGAATATACGTGCTTCTAAAACTAATGTAGAAGTCTCATCCATTCTCTCACTAGCATCCACCTGAGCTAGAGATGGCCATATTCCATATGGACCACACATGTGATCTGCAATTAAGACCTCATCAACCTTCGCTAGAGATGTCCGTATTCCATATGGACCACACATGTGATCTGCAATTAAGACCTCATCAACCTTCGCTAGAGATGTCCGTATTCCATATGGACCACACATGTGATATGTAATTAAGACCTCATTTATCTCAAAGAAGTAGTTCTAACTTGAAATCAAAAGAGTGAGATTCACATATCCCAATCTAGTCAAGATCCTTTCACAATCTTCTATGTGCTCTTCAATAAATCTCGTATATCTATTTTTATCTAATTTTTCATATTTGTCTTCTTTTGCACACCCTTTTATTGATATGTCATCCAGAAAATGGATAGTAAGTTGTGGCATATAATCTTGGAAAGCCTTATTCATAGCATTCATCATATGAGTGATTAAATTTGTTGCTCCTTGTGGCCACACACCCATTTATAGCAAACCAAAAGGTATTCTCTTTCTATAGAATTTGTTGCTCCTTGTGGAAAGGTGCACATCTACACCAAAAAACCGACTGTCTTTTTATAGTACTAAGCTATTTTCTTTCTATAGGTAACTAAAATGGATCATAACAAGCATATAGATATTCAAAAAGTAAATAGTTCTTCTAGCAAAAACTTGTAGAAATTCTTGCATAATTGGACACACCCTACATTTGTGATACGTAACTTTTTTCATTAACTACACCTCTTCAATAAAACTCAATGTTTGATTTAATTCAACATTATTGTAAACTATCTATTTGAGCATAGAGCTAAAGAAGGATTGAGAATCCCCATTCTAATCTTCTCATTTAGTAAGTCAATCATCTTATATAAGTGAGCTTTAGGCCATGAAATCATCCACACAATCAACACACCCAATTTCATGCAATTGAAATGTGAATGAGCTAATATGTCTAGGCATCATATCCTTAAAACAATGCCTCTCTATTCTACAAAAAAATCATCATAGCCAATCTTTAATTCCTTTAAATATTCTATTCTAAATTGATGCCCAAACTTTTTTAGGTCTCTTAGATTGGACTGATGAGAATCTTATTCAATCTTCCCCTCAGTCTTAAAAGGTAATGGAATACACTTAACCTTCTTAACTAGAGTTTTATAATTTCTATCAAGCCTTACTTTATCCCTTATCTAAACATATATATTCTTGTTTTACAAACTTGTCAACCACTTGAACCATGCCAATTTTCGCTTTTGGTCTAGAATCAAGCATAGTTGAAAGCTTATCCATTGTATGAGCATATGATACCTATTGTGAATGCTTGAAATACATTCCTCATTTTCAAAAATTCTACGTGCCTTTTAATTCTCCTATATCTTGAAATTATGCTAATTTGTGGGTTTGGGTGCACTTTCAAACTTTTCCATATTGCACTATTGTAGTCTTGCTTTACAATGGTACCTCTACTGAAAATCCATTGTCTCATGAGAATCCCTAAATTTTGTAATATTAGAAGACATAGGATAGTATCCTAAACTATTATATTTTCTTATTAATTGACACAAACAATAAGAAATTGCTCAACCTACTTTACATAATAGCTTTTAGTTCTAAAGTATGTTGAACCATCATCTAAAAATTTGGTTTGTATGCAAACTATTGCAGTGTATAGGTGTCCAAGGATCATAGGATATGAAGAAAAATCTTGTACAAAGAAGTCTTATTCATCTTGATTCTCCTCAATAGTATAGCTTTTACATTAGGACATGGTACATACAAGTCCCTAGGTACATTTTTAGTAACCTACATCCTCCATCCATGCTCTATCCAATAGCCGTATGTTGTTTTCATAAAGATTCATGACTATAACATTAATTTCAAACCCATGATTAATCAAGACAATACAATGCACCTTAAGATCTCATACTTTTACTAGTATCTTAGTGGTCTCTCTAACCCTGTGATTTCACATATAGTTGCTTCAAGTTATAACACATGTTGCCTCATCTTCATTGAGATGCACTTAGCATACTCCCCTTGAGAAATGGTTGAAAGCCATTAGATTTTTAGCATCAAAAACTGCATTTTCAACATCAATAACTTCATTTTAGCATTAACAAATACATTTATAGTATAAAAAATTTGTATTTTTAGCATCCTTATCATCTTCTTGTATTGCTTGAATATCTTGCAAACTTGGATCTTCTTCTCCCTAAACATTAGCATACATTAGATCCCCAAAAAAAATCACTTTATCTTTATAATATCAATTATTTCCTCACAAAGTTCTTGCTTGGCAATGCTAGGAATCTCAATCAATGTGAATTATACTTTACTATTGTGGAATACACTGTGCAAGACTCGTGTGCCAGATCTAGTGAACAATCTCCGTCTTGCAATACCATCGACTTCTTCTTAAATACAAGAATACCTCAAAGGGAAAGATCAAGTGTCTACCAAGAAGTGGCCTAGTTTGTTACAGCCAACTCTTATAGGTTGGACATCCCAACAAACTTGTGATGTCAGACTAGTGGGATGTAGGGATTCCACACTATTTAGAATTTTTTCTTTGAGAACTTTCTTCAAATTAGTAGTTCTCTCTATTAGAATGTACTTTGTGGCCTTGCTATTTTCCTTTCAATTCATAATGAACCTCCTTCTTTCTTTTGATATATATTTTAAAGACATCTTAGGTAGAGGATTTAGAGGAGGTAAAGGGTGATCAAACTAAGTCCTTCCACTCCCTTTTTCACGCCTCTTTGATGTCCTTTGATTTCCATCATCTCCCTTCCTCTTTTCCTCTATAATAGTCACGATATTCTAGACTTTGAGTAGATATGCATAGGAAAAAAAGAGTCAATGAGAATATCCCATCCTTTTATTTCCTCAATACCTTGTTGAAGTCATCTCTATGAATATTTCCCTTCTCTACAGTATGCATTTTGTATGACCAAGGTTTTGTTATCTTGCCTAACATAGTCTCATATCTGAAATCCTTCTTGGAAATATTCTCAATTTGCAAGCCAAATCTTGCAAACTCTATCACATCATATATTGTTAATGGCCATTTTATCTATTAATTTATGCATATCACCTTTTCCAAAGTTTTGATTGACTAGAAATTTGATTTTATGCAAATGAAACTTTCGATGATTTTAATAAATTTGATTTTTATCAAAAACATCTTTATATTTTTCACAATCTTCGCATTTATCTGTCCTATTGAATCAAATACATCTGCATCCAAAACCTTAAAAAATGTAAAACTTTGATCTTTTATACCAGTCTTTTTATTATAATTTTACAAATTTTAGTTCTAGATCTTGCATGCTTTTCACTAACTCATTTATTATCCTTCATTAGAGTCATAATAGAGATTGGTTATTTAGTTGTGAGCTTAGTTGCCTTATTTTTAGGTGAAGGAATGACACCTACACGCATCTTTGTCATTCCTATTTGTTTCTTCACCATCACAAATACAATATATTTTACATCTTTTAGCCTAACTTCAATCATAATTCTATAGTTTCATCCTCCAAAAGTAGCTCAAGACTCAACTATAGTATGCAGTTTAGAAATGGGATAAACAACTCAATATTTTTGGATTCAAGAAATCATATCATTCAACTAGGGATATCTTTGCTCAAATTCATGAAGCAGCTCTATCATAGCCATTCATCTTTGCAACCCACTTAAAGAAGGTTCTCTTTCTGACCAACTTTGCATCTTCTATAAAGTATTTATCTTTTAGTACTTTCTTGAGACCGTCCCAATATGAGCTATTGTAATAAGCCAGGGTAAATAAACAAGTGATTTACACTTGTGATTAATAGGATTAAAGTAAATGACACGTGATTCTAACTCTTTATGGGTGCCTTTAGCCTAGAAATGCCTACTTGTAGAAGGTAATTTTTAGAACACATCTGAAGAAATATCACCAACGAGAACAGAAGTTTACTTACTTGAGCATTCCCTGAATCTCACAAAGTCATGCATAGTCCACATGAGAATTTCTTGTATATTGGTAGACCTATTATGCTTACTCATGTCTTCCACATCGACCCCCTCCTCCCACAAAATCTTGAGCTCATTAACTAATGAACATAGGTAGATGTCAATGCTCTTGACTTTTTAGCACCCAGGAATGAGTTAGTGAAGGATCATGTGTCCTATCTTCATAGAAAGCCATGGCGGGATATTGTAGTTAACAAAGGACTATAGGCCACACACTCTAACAAGTTAAGCGGAGACCAAATGGATTCACACCATACATAGCAAGACCAAAGATTCATTGGCTCTCATGTAAAGCCTGAAAAAGTGGAGCCAATGTGGCTCTATGCATGTGAATCTATTGATATTCATTGGACTCCATCTGTGGATCTATTATCCACATGTGATGTTGTCAAGCTCGCCATGCCTGATGTATAAAACATGTGACATATACGTGGTATAAGTGGAAAGTGTGCAATAACTTTCTAATGAGGGATGGTTTGCCCTTGCAAGTCTTGTTGATACCTATGAGCACCACACTTTGGACATGTCTCCATAGTCCCATAGTCTCCTCGAAACAGCACACAATCGTTGACACATACATGGATGTTGTTCTAGTCCATGCCAAGCTTTTGTAACACCAATCACACATAATCATGGGACTCGGGTATTATGTTTCCAGGTGTGGTAATATATGATACTTTAGTAACCTGAAAAAAAAATCAGAAGACGCTTTGAAAAAGCACAATAAGTGTTTTTTATTATAAGTCAGAAAAATCAATGGAGCGTAGAATATACTTGAACATCTCGGTCACACTCGCATCACTCTACCCATACTTTGCTTGCACACTTAGGAGTGCAAGAAGTGTCTTCAAGAAATATACTTGGCACCCATCATATAATGGCATGGATGTTGTCTCTCTTAGTGGATCAAATGAAATGGCATCCATGGGCATCAATGCGTTGATCATTGCCTCCATCTCAAGTTCTAAAATAAGAACTCTCTCTAATTATGAAAATTATGAAAATTCACACGCCAAAAAATTATGAAAATTCACAAACTATTGTCTAGTGGGTCTTTTAAGCACTTTCAAGCATTGCCGCTTAAAATCGTACTGATTGCCATTGTCGCATTCGACAAAGTCTATTTTTCCCTTGAAATTTGGAAGTTTTGGCTATTTCAGGTCCTGTCTCAGTACCCAAGAACCTACCAAGCCCTTGCAAGGTGACACTGAATCCCTTTCTAATGCTCACTTTTATTTTTTCTCCAACCTTCTTGCATCTTTATTTTAGTAGGCTTCTCTATCTGCCTCACAACTAACAGGATATCCTACAACAGCCACCTAGTAGGTCAACAGAACATGGTCACTAGAATTGCCTTCTAAAATAGGCCTTTCAATGCCTCACAATACCTTTGCAGGAGGCAATGACTACTCTGACCTCCCCTAGACATACAGAGCCTAAACCTTGGACTTCATACCTTGAGTGCCGATTCCCAACAAACAAAAGAAAGTAATCTTTACACGCATATATATCATTAATTGTTGAAGGGAAAAGACTCGAAAAGGGGATGAAACCACTTGGAATGGCCACAAGAAGCTCCTCCACAACAAAGGTTCCCTCCACCAACTTCATGAACATGTATGATGCAATCACTACAATAAAAAAATTTAACTGTACCTACACCAAACAGACATGGGCCCTCTTGGCCTAAAGAAATGGCACATTTCACTGCAAACTACCTCGCTCTCTTGGCCTAAATAAATCAAACATGACATGACAAAACAAATTGGCCCTCCTGGCCTAAGAAAATAGATCATTACAACCTTAAAACAATTGGCCCTCCTGGCCTAAGGAAATAGATCATTAAAACCTTAAAACAATTGGCCCTCCTGGCCTAAGGAAATAGATCATTAAAACCTTAAAACAATTGGCCCTCTTGGCCTAAATAAATCAAGCAAATGAGCTCATATAGATCCCTTCTTGGAAGAAGGCATATATACAAAAATACGCGCCATTCCAAGGAGAAAAATAGAGCTCTCAGCCCTAAACTAAATGCATCAAGTTGTGATCCATGCATCCGGCATATATAGCAAGAGGAGGCGTCCACATAACATGTCGTCTGATCAACCTATGGGTCTAGGATAATAGTGGTAGATGGGTCTCGGCCACTCTTCGCATTACTCATATCAACCATCACCTGCCATATAACGCGTGGTCTGATAACATTTTCCACAAGTGACCCGGCCCTGTCTCGTTATCAAGAGCGACATCCAAAATAGGACCACAGTTGAAGAAGAGGTTCTCTTCATAAGAAAAATTAACTAAGGAATCCGCAAACTAATACTAATAACATGGAATGAGCTGAAGAGATACACTCTCAAATTCATCAAGTAAGGTTATAGCAGTTCGATGATACATACAAAGGATGGGATTCCGGACTGTATATGTCCCATTGAGTTGATTTAAGATCAGCTAAGAATCCCCCTTTACCAACAACCGTCGAATACCAATTTTCTTGGCAATATTCAGTCCCATAATCAAGGCTGAAAAATATATTTTTATTGGATACTTTAGAGCATAAATGGTATCGTTGTTATAACCCTATCGTATGTGAGTTTAGAGTGAGCAGGGATGTCATTTTTTATGAGATGAGCAGTTGTATGCGCTTGGCTAGTGATGTATTAGAAGTTGATAATGATCATGATAGTTATGTGCAGAAAGAAAAGAAAGAATCATGGAGTCTTGGTGGACCAGAAACATCATATGGTACTACATCTACAGTGAGCCCTTGATCTAGGAGACTAAGGAGTAGCCCCACATCTTTTGGTGGATTTATAAGTGTTGCAAGCAAAGATAAAGGAAAGAAGAAAGTGGTGGATGGTAATGATGCATCTACTAGTCATTTGGGATTTGATGGAGATTCTAGTGGTTTAGAGAGTTTGGATGATAAGCTTAGTATTCCTTCACTCAGGACACCAGGTGTACAAAGAGCTCATATTAATATAAAGGCTCCATTGAGTGATCCAGTGACACATAGTTCTAGTAGGTTCAGATCTCGGGTAACTTACTCATGAATATATGTGTGCATCACGTGGGTTCAAAATAAGGCATTTTTAAAATACCATCTTTATACATTTTTTACATATAGAAGGGTGTAATATAAAGGGGTTATTTACAAATTTAATAGAAAAGGGTTATGTTTTATTTAGAAAAAATTCATAGATAAGAATATTTATAAATAGGCCTTGAACGCACGTAATGTAGAGGATATACATATAGTAACTTTCCCAAAGGTTAGATGCCTTGTTAAAAGATTTGATTTTGAAGGTTATATAGCTCACCATTATGCTTATATAGTGAAACTAGTTGAGGATGTTGAGCTCACTTGTTTTGAGAATGCTCTTGGTCATGCTCATTGGGGTGGAGTAATGGATGGGAAGATAGCTACATTAGAATCCAATAAGACTTGGGATTTCGTACCCTTGTCTAAGGGGAAGAAAGCTATTGGCTATAAGTGGGTTTATAAAGTCAAGCATAATGAAAATGGTTCCATTAGCAAGATAAGGCTAAGCTAGTTGCAAAAGACTATGCTCAAATGTATGGCATAGATTATGAAGAGACATTCAATCCGATTGTTAGGATGGTAATTGTTAGATGCATGATTGCCTTGGTAGCAACCAAAGGTTAGAGTTTGTAGCAAATGGATTTTAATAATGCCTTCTTGCATGGTGAATTGCAAGAAAAAGTATATATGGAGTAGCCAACAAGTTATGAGGATTTAGAGCATCCCACATATGTGTACTAGTTAAAGAAGGTGCTCTATGGGCTAAAGCAAGCACCTAGAGCATGGTCTTACAAGATTGGAGAGTATCTTGTCAATATTGGATTTTGTATTTTTGATGCTAATCACTCACTTTATGTGAGAAGGGGAGATGCAAATTTGGTCATCAAAGTCATTTATGTGGATGACTTAATTATTACAAGTGACATTGACAATGGGATTCTTGAAAATAATGACTACTTGAAGAAAAAAGTTTGAGATAAAAGATTCAGGTGAGCTCAGATGCTTTCTTGGTATTGAGGTGATCAGATGTGATGATGGTATATGGCTATCCCAAAGGCAGTATGGATTGGATATGCTATCCAAGTATGGTATGACATCATGTAAGCTTCTTTCAATACCATTGGAGCAAAATGTGAAGTTGAGTGCTGATGTTAGGGATGAGATAGAAGACCCTACTATGTTCAAGAGGATAGTAGAGAGTTTGATTTACATGACTATCAGAAGGCTAACTTAAGCTATGCAGTTGGCCTTGTCATTCAGTTTATGCAAATGCCTAAAAAGGCTCACTTGGATGCAGTTAGAAGGATATTGAGGTATGTGAAGTCCACTTTACATTATAGAATTTTTTATGAGATAGGTAATGATGTATAGGTCTTTGGATACACAGATGCAAATCATGCTGGTAGCATGTTAGATAGAATATCTACTACTGGATTCATGTTTTCCCTTGGTAGTGCAACAGTTATATGGAGTAGTAAAAAGCAACCTATAGTTGCTTTATTGAGTACAGAGGTTGAGTATAGAGGTGGTGCTATGGTAGCATGTGAGATGGTATGGCTACAAAAGTTATAAGGTGATTTGGATGTGCAGGCAGATTATCTAGCTATCATTCATTGTGACAACATGAGCAGCATACAGCTAGCTAGGAATCCAACGTTCCATGCTAGGACAAAACACATTGAGGTGCACTACCACTTTGTGAGACAGAAGGTACTTGCAGGAGCGATTGACTTAGTATATATCAGCACATAGGATTAGATATCTAACATTTTACAAAGGCATTGGGTGCAGAGAAGCTTCGAAATTTTTGAAGCTTACTTGGAGTTGCAAAGATAAAGTGGAGCTTGAGGGGGAGTGTTGAGATGGTAAGCTCAACACGTGCTGACATTGATGACGGACCGCTTGGCTAGATGGATCCACACATCTACACTCAGAACAGTGGTGTGCGTCTAAACTGCAGAAAACACGTGTTTATAAGCGCGTCTAAAATGCAGAGTACACGCACTTATACACACTCTAGATAATTCAAATTTAAACAAATAAATTACATATATTTTTTTTAAAAATGTGATTTTCTGTTTTGCATTCGCGTCTATGGGCGCTTGTAAAAGCACGTCTATGGGCGTATTTATATGCCCGTCTAATTTGTTATGTAGACGCGCTGGTAGACGCACAAAAGAAATTAAATAAATAATAATTTTGGTTTTTTTATGTGCTTGTATTCACGGGTGTATATGCGCGTCTATTGCATGTCTATTTTTGCGTGTAAATTTATTTATACATGTGACTATAGACACGAGTTTGTAGACGTGCAAATAGACGGCGAGTGGGTAGATGCACCCGTAGGATTTTCTCTCAATTCAAAAATCGCATCTAAAAGTGCGTCTAAGAGGCCTTTTTGTTGTAGTGTTCGAGGAACTTGACCATTAGGGAAACCCTGATTTAGGTCAATCCTAAGTGGGAACGGCCGCAATGCTTCCGCTTCGTGGCAAACTTGGGAAGACCTAGATCGCAAACCCTGTGACATTCCTTGGGAGTGCGGCGGCACTTTCTAGACTCTCTTCTTGATGGACTGCTAAGACATGTCCTACAAGTGGACAGGGGGACACGTTACACAAGAACACAAGAAGAGAGATGGAGGCCAAAATATTTTCTTGCTGATTTCTTCCACACACTATACAACATAAAGGAATGTGGCATACTAAGTCAAACAATGCATAGGAGGGAGCCTAGCACTCTTTTATATGGATTTTGGTTGTGCCTTTATATTCAAAAGGTACGCCTTCTCTTTTTTAGCACTTTTTGGACTCCGATAGCTGTGCCTTGGACTTCTTCTGGCCATGCATGCACTTTTAGGCTCTTCTAGGTATGGTTTTCTTTTTGAGCCGCCTCTTTCAGCTCCCAACTTGCGCTTTTCCATTATTTCTGCTTTTTCTTGTGCTGAGGTTAACATTATCCCCCTCCTAGCTGAGTGCCAGACCCATGGCACTGATGGGTAGTAGCTGGAAGGTGGGATAGGTGTATCTAGGTGGCTTTTTGGGTTTGTATACAATCCCTTGCTAAGGATGGTGTTGGATGAATCTTCCTTTGAAATTGAAGATTGTGTTGAGACGTGTTCGTCCTTGGAATTGATGGTGGGTGGATCTATCCTTTGAAATTGAAGATGGTATTAGGTGGATCCTTCTTAGAGAATGGCAGATGGATGGATCTCTCCTTGAAATTGAAGATGGTGTTGGATGGAACCCTCCTTGAAGAATGACAGATGGATAGATCTTTCCTTGAAATTGAAGATGGTGTTGTACGTATCCCTCCTCGTACCCTCCAAAGTTAATATGATAGGATCTTACCTACAAGACAAAGTTGTGCACTTCCTAGGGGTATATCTACCTCTCTGTGTAGTGCATGGTGCAAGGGCTAATGGAACTCGAAGTTTGGTTGAGTCTATAGTGTTGTCCCACACTTGAGGACCCAGTTTGTGCATCATTGTAGGTGCAATGCATAGCTTAGGGAGACAGGTCTGGAACTTCTATCATTGAGGTGCCCTAACCATGAAGTGGAGAATGGGGCTAGGTAAATAAAATCCCGAATTATTTTAGGGACTTAGTCTTTTCATTTTCTTTATTTTCCTTATTTTTCTATCTTATCTTTTTTTTCCTTGTTTTCTTTTTTTTTCTTTTTTTTTCTTTTTGATAGATAAACACAATCGACACCATAGATACATGGGTGCTCTCAAGCTGATGTACCCCAATCCTCTTCTCGTGATGCATTATGGGGTGGTCTAAGGGATTTTCTCGAAAAGGCACGGCTTTGCATGTAGGTCTTGAGATTAGCCCTGACATTTAGAGGTGTGGTTGACAAAAAGGGGTGTCCACACCTTGTAAACCAGCTATCATTCATGTCTTTGAATACCTTTATACAAAAAGAGGGTAACAATGTAGCCCCCATCATTATCTATTCCTAGGTTGAGATATAAAAAGAGTGGAGTGAGGTGGGCCTCCTTGGCGCAGTTGGATTTTTCTTTAGTAGAAACCTAATAGTTCTAAGATAATTACAAGATGTGATGAAAGCGAGGTTTAGACAGGTTGAGAAATCCTCGAGGAAGCACATGATTGAAGGACAGATGTCTCCTATCTTGAAGGTTAGGCACTCCTCAAGATTCTCTGCTGCCATGCTCCTCCCTATTGTAATCCACTCCGTGCCTGGGCCATGTAGATAGGATCATTCCTTTCTTCAAGGAGTCTGCTGCCAGCAGATTGCCATCCATGCATCAAGGTTTGTATCCCAGATCCTTCTTTGCCTCTTGGGCTGTGCTTCATAGCCTTGGACCGTCTCGAGGATCTGGTATACCTTGTGCTGTCACTAGTCAAGGACCTCCCACATCCAATGGGTAATAACTATGCTCCACTCCTTAATCCATCGATTCACCAAGTTGTTGGCCAGTTGAATGATGTTGTCCACTACTTCCACTGGTAGGACTCAGTCTAGGGTCCATGGGTAGATGAATGATTGCTCAAAGGGTGGGTTTGGAGTTCTCCTTGCTTGTAAATACTCAGTTCTTGGGGCCAGTTGATGGGATAGCAATCCTTTCATTATGGCATGGGCTCTCCATGAAAATATTGGGGTTGCACTCTAGCTCTATGATGTGCTTACTCCACCAATTCCCATCTTCTTCTCTTAGCTGCAATGATGTGCTCGGGTACTTAGCTACCTTCTAGATCTTCCTAAGGCACATTTGGCAATGGTGGGTTAAGCTCTCTGGTGTGTTGCTCCTCTTCTAGCTCCTGCTCAAAAGTCTTGTCCTTCCTTTGGCAGTGTTCTTGTGGGGTCAAAGTTGGGGGTGGATGCGGCTGCTCCTGATCTTCAAAACCTAGCTCCTTGAAAGGGTGGTTTGTCTCAAATACTAGCATTGTTGCTTTCTCATTAGACTCGTGCAAGTTCGAAGATCATGCTCTTGCAGGCCATACTTCAGAGCTCTAGTGGTCATTTCTAACTTTCTTCTCATCCTCTCCATGGAATTCTTGCTATCCACTTGTGTTAGATGGAGCACTTTCTTAAGAAGGCTTTTTGTTGCATATCTAAACTTGCTTCTATAGCTTCAGTTCTGGCCTCTGCCAACATCCACTTGTATTCTGCTATGGCCAAGCGCTCATCAAGTTCTTGCACCCATTCGAAATTGTGCTATTTCCATTTTTTGACTCTCTCTTTTAATTCCTCCATGCCCTTCTCCATGCTTTGAGATAGCATCATTACCACTCGTTGTTGTTCATTCCATACTTCGAGCATGTGTGTTTTTTCCTTGTTATGGCAGTTCAACTTCTCCTTGCCTATCTTTTGGGCTTGTTGCACCTGGAAGAGTTACATAGAAGTTTCTGACAGCCTTTTAGATAGATCTTCGTTCTTCTGCATGTGGGCTTCTTGGCCTCCTTCATTCTGCTGTCTTTGAAATTTGGACATGGTTTTCAATTCCTCCACCTCCTATTCTAGGCTTTCTAGCTCTTCCCCGTAGCCCTTGGGGTGCTTCTTTGATGGCTTCTTCTTTCTCTTTCTCCAAGCATTTGATTTCCCTTTCCAAGTTCTCCTATTCCTCCAACTCTAGGGTACTCCTTTTCTTCAAGTCTTCTATTTCTTTTTTATATCTATGTGCCCTCTCTTCTCTTGCTACCTCTAGCCCCTTTGTGGCATCCAAGATGTTTTTCATATCTCCTTACAACTCTTCATACAACTTTGCTAGCTCCTCATTAAGTAGTTGCATGTTTAGGAGGTTTTGTTTCTCCTCATCCACCCTTGCTTCTCACTTTCTTTCTTCTCCTTCCTTAGCTTCGAGCTACTCTTTTAGCTCTCAGATTTCTCATTGATGCTTTGCTGTGTGGCGGGTTGCTTCCAACTTGAGTGTTGTTGAGGCTTCTCTTTCAGTCTCCAACTTGTCACCTGTTGTGGCTCTCTTCTGTTCCTTGGCCTTTTCTAGTCGCACTAGAAACTCTTTGGCATACTCGTCATATGTTGTGGCCATGGGCATTGTGAGAGATGCTATAGTCGGAGAGGCCTCTAGCTTCTACCTCTTGGGATCCTGCCTCGACATGGCATCAACTTCGGTAGCCGGTCTTTTAGCTCCTGCGGTGGGGACCCCTACTCCTGATTCTGGAGCGATATCCTACATCTTTGTTACCCAAAACTACATCATGGACATTAACTTTCTAGTGTCCATGGCAACTGCACTATCTTGGGCAGTCGAGGTGGTCATGGCATGGGACGTGAAGATTGATGGGAGGGGGTGCATTGGGGCCTTTCCCTTGCTTGATACTATTGGGGCTACTTCAACCTTTGAGGCCCTGGCGCTCTTGCTTGGCTCTTCTTCCCTCTGGGGGCTCATGGTGGCTAGCTCTTCTACACCAAAAGTTTCCTCCACTGACCTGTGCATGGCCTCAACTATGTCTTCATCTTCCCTTCTCCTCAACTCTTTTGCCTCTTCCTATACTTTTCTTTTTCTCTCTTCTTCAACCCTTCTCAACTCCTCTTCCACTCTCTTCAGCTCAACTTCTTCCTTCTCCCTTCTCTCCTCTTCATCCCTCTTGGAATCTCTTTGAGCTCTTTTCGTCTCGGCCCATTCCTCCTTGGTTATTCTTTCTTTTGTTTCCTTCTGTGGCTTTGATTGGGTTCTCTTCTTTGGTGCCCTAGGCTCTCTCTCTAGCCCGATTGTGTCTCTTGCTCCTCCTTATCAATTATAGTCCTCTCACTAGATTGCTCCTACTGCTCGGGGTGTAGCAATCGGTCATGGATCTCCCCTACTTCCCTTCTCCTCCTTCTGCGTCCTTCGAGGCCTCTTAGATGATGGCCGTCAGTACTCCATCAAACCTAATGGTGGATGCCTTGGAGAATGACCTTTTTCTAGCTAACCTCACTATGGAAGCTGGGGACTCCCACCTGTTGTTGCTATGCCTCTGGCCAAGGCTTTTGTTAAGTTTTTGATGGTCTTGCACCCCAAGGCGTTCTAGTCCACCTCATCTAGGGATCCAACTACAATGCTTTCTAGCAATGGAACTCTGATTCTATTCATAAGATCATTGTATCTTTGATTCGAGAAGAGGGAATGAACCATCTTTGCCTGCATTTTGATTTCAAGGTTTGGGATGTCCGCTAAGCTTATCCCATCCACTGTGTGCATGGAACCCTTGCTTACCCCTAGCATGATATACACATCCCTCCTTGGGTGTTTCTCAATCTTAGTGGCTAAACCTAGGGCCTTCTCCACCATCGCAGGGCTCAACTCCACCTCTACTTGGTGGGCTTATTCTCCTCTTCTTATTGTCACCATGCCACAGTTTATTTCAACATTGAAGCTCCTCATAAATTGTGCATACTTGGTGTAATCAACAGCCTGTCTGACCTTCTCTACATACTTTTGTAGGCTACACTAGTTCAAGACATCCAACAAGATTAGTATAAGGTTTATCTAATGCTAATTTTCCATCATTGTGCAGAAAGTGAGAGTTTTTGGTAGAGCTCACAAGACGAGTACTAGCAAGATGTGCAGAACCCAAACCAAACTTCTAAATAATATCTTCAATGAACTTTGTTTCACACAATAATAAAACACCATCTTCTCGATAGCATTGAATCTTAACACCAAGTCATGAGTGTATGTCTCCAAGATCGATCATGTCAAATGCAGAAGATAAAACCTTCTTTACTTGTTGAAGGAAGTTGAGATTGTCAGAAAGAAGTATAGTATCATCCATGTATAGAGAAAGAATAACAAAACTATCATTGTAGCACTTGACATATAAGTTAGGATCTGAAGAACAAGAGATAAAACCCTGTTTTGTAAGGAAGAGATCAACCTTTTGATACCAACCTTGTGAAGATTGTTTGAGACCATAGAGTTCCTGATGAAGTTTGCAAGCAAGATTTTCCTTATGTTTGACTACAAATCCCTCTAGTTGCTCCATGTATATCTCTTCCTTTAAATCGCCATTAAGAAAAGTTCTCACATCCATTTGGTGAAACTCCAAATCAAACTTAGTAGTAAAAACTAACAAGACTTGAATACTGGTAATACGAACAACAATTGAGAAAGCTTTGAGAAATTTTCTTGATAATCAACTCCTGCAATTTGTGAGAGACCTTTGGATATTAGCCTTGCTTTGAACTTTTCAAATATTCCATCAGCTTTTGTTTTAGTCTTATAAACCCACTTGCATTTATTAGGAGTACATCCAGGTGTGGTAACTCAGTTAGAATCCATGTGCCTTTAGAGAGAAGAGATTCATACTTAGCTTCCATGGCCTCCTGCCATTGTTCCTTTTGTGGGGATGACATGGCATCACTATCACAAACAGGATCTTCACAAATATTAAGAGCATTCTCAAGAATATCAGCATCATAAACATGATAATTAACATGATCATTATCAATTGGAAGATCAACATAAAGATCAAAACCAAGGTCATCATCAACAATAATAGGTGCAAGTTGTGAATCCTGATTTGAAGAGTCAATATTATCTTGTGAAGGAGGTTCATCGTCATATAAAAAAGGAAAATAAGTGAATAATAACTTTGTATCATCAACATCCTAGAGTAACCATGTCCGCCCTACATCCTCCTAAGACCACGTGCTACCCTTAAGTTTCTCATTGAAAATAGTATCAAGACTTATGATTACCTTCTTGGAAGATGGATCATAAAACTTGTATCCCTTAAAGAGAGTTGAATATCCAATGAAAATAACTTTCAAACTGGGAGGATCAAGTTTTCTACGAGTCTCTTTGGGTACACGAATATAAGCAGTACATCCAAAAGTTTGAAAATATGAAACAAAAGGAGTTTCACCTGTCCAAGTAGCAATCGATATTTAACCAAAAGGAGTAGTTGTAGGAAGATGCTTTTGCACAAATAATGCTATTAAGATTGCTTTAGCCCAAAAATACTGAGATAAGCCACAATGAATGAGCATACATTGCATGGCATTGAGAATAGTTATGCTTTTACATTCAATAATACCATTCTGTTGAGGAGAGTAGGGAACCGTATATTCATGTTGAATACCCTCATTATTACAATAATCATCAAAATCATTTGAAATGTATTCTCCACAATCATCACTGTGAATTTTCTTGATACAGCAATCAATATGAAGTTCTACAGTTTTTTAATATTTCTTAAAAGATAATAAAGCTTCTAATTTGTATCACAAGAGAAAAACATTGGTCTATCTTGAGAATTCATCAAGTCATGAAATACCAAAATTCAGATTTTGATGAAGGAAAAGGTCCACAAATATTAATATGAATAAGATCAAGCAATTATCTAGAATGAGTTGTGGTGCAAATGGAAAAGGGTTTGCAAAAATGCTTTTCAAATGCACAATATTCACAAATACCCATATGAGGATGAGCTTTGAATTCCATACCTTTTGAACAAGGTCACGCTAATATAGATCGACATGCTTAGAAAAATCAGAGTGAACAAAGTGATGATGCCATATTTTTCTATTAAGATTCCCAAGAAGGTGTAACAACATTTGCAACATCTTCATATAAATATAACTACAAAATTTTACAATTTTGAGGAGCAACAGATATGGTTTTGGCCATCTTTCTCAATGTGACACTTGGTATCGTCAAAATTGGCAAAGAGACCAAGATCCAAATGTCTTGCAATTAGAAGAAGATATCTTTGTAGATCTAGGACATGTAAAACTCCACGAAGAATTCTTGTTGAAGAAAGAGTACTAAGATATAAATCACCTATACCTTTGACACGACAAGTTGTAGATAAACCAATTTCTTGACAGGGATAGAATGATAATTATGTAGCCATTGGGATTGATATGTCATGTTTCCCATAGTACCACAATCAATAATGAAAAGAGATCCATCACGAACATGATGCATCCTTTCTTGAGAGATAGAATAACTCACACAATTTGCTTCTTCAATAGTGTTGTCATGTGTAGCAGTGTATGCTCTATTATGATCTGAATCAAAATGCCTCTTGAAACATAGATGGGTTGTATGATCACTCTTTTTGCAATATTCACAAGTAGAATAATCTCTAGATAAACATGGTTGTTTATCTGTAATACCATGTTCTTCATCATGTTGTTTTACCCAGTAATCATATGTAGTGTGACCATTTCTATTGCATTAAGAACAATGTCTGTTAGGAAACTTGAGACGAGAGAAGTTACCACCATGATGACTCTTGCATGTAGAGCGTGGAAAGGATTCCTTAGAGCAAGTAAAGCTTGGTTGATTTTTTCTGACTATGTGTCCTCTTGTGAGATCCTAACAAATTCTTGATTTGTGTGTTGTCAGTCATGTCGTTGTGAATATTCAATGAAATATACACAAGCTTGATCATCCCATCTTTGTTAGATAATATGGTAGGAATATTATCATAAGCATGATCCTTTACAATATCAGGTTGTGTTACCAAGTGCTTTCGTAGAATAGCATCACCATGTTAAAATATTGAGAATGCATACTAAGGAGAATCACTGATGAGAAAATATACAATCATAATGAGGAATAAGTAATGACAAGAAGAACAACTGATATTATCCAATAATAATGAAAGTACAACTGAATGATAATGATTAATGAAATGAGTGTGGGGATGAGTGCCTTTTATAGGCTTACAATAGGTGGTATTGGTAGGTGAAGAAAGGTGGAATGTGACCATGGTATTCACCAACTGTGGTTTTCATAAACCATGCATACAAGACCTAGTCTAAGGCTTTATTTAAAATGTGGACTTGCCTAATGTTCCTATCATAAGCTCCTATACTCCTCATGTAATCTCTGCACACTATAGCCTCTACACACTTACCAAGGCCTTGTAATAACCTCTAGCTTTGTATGGTTGGTTCTTTCCATGTCTACACTTAGCAAGGTTTTACTTATGACAGCCTCTGTATACTGAGTGTCTTTCTTGATTGTGATTGAGGAGGGGTGTTGAGAAATGTGATTCTTGTAATAGCCTCTAGCTTTGTATGGTTGATTCTTTCCATGTCTACACTTAGGAAGGTTCTATTCATGATAGCCTCTGTATATTCAATGTCTTGCTTGGTTGTGATTGAGGAGGGGTGTTACAAAGGTTACATGAGGAGTCCATTAGGAAATGAGCTACAAAAGAGGGACTGGTGAGTCCTATCCTTTTGTTCTTGGGTGTCTTCTTCTTCTTCTTCTTCATTGTTGTATTCATCTTCTTTGACTGTAGCAAGATATGCTCTTTGAGACCTTTTCTTAGCATGACAAAATTTCTCAATATGCCCAGTTTTCTTACAAAAGTCACAGACTATGCTCTTCTTCCCTTTCACATAGAGGAGTTGTTGGTCTCCTCTTGGGATGCTTGTTTCTCCCTTGCTCTTGATCTTCTTTTCCTCTTCATGGAGAGAGGCTTTGATATCCACAAGCTTTGAATTTGACATGCTGATTAATGTGGTAGACACATTATCAAACTCGAGTGGAAGACTCTTGAGAAGCACTCCAATGCAGATATCTTCATCCATCTTCAAGTTGATTATTGTAAGTTCTGTTAAAAAGATTTCCATATAATTCAAATGAGTTGCAAGTGGGGTACTACTTTTCATATCAAGCCTATAAAGTTTAATCAGTAAGCCATATTTGGAGGATTTTGAATGACCTCGAAACAAGATTTCTAATCGATCCCATGTTGCTTGAGAGGTTTCACAATCATCAACATGATGGATGTATCTGTCACATCAAGTTCGAGCTTGATAATAGCTTGAGCCTTATCATCATTTTTATCCCATATGACTGAAAGTGCAGCTTGCCTTGGTTTCTTTTCTTGACCACTTGTGATTGACCACAAGCCTTTCTTCATCAAGATCAGTTTGATCCTAGTTTGCCATGTATGGAATTTGACACCATTGAATCGAACTGTCGGTGAGTCCTTGCCCATGTTGAGGTTGCAATATCAGCAACAAATCAGCTCCCAAAATTTTAGATTTCAACATCAAAAGAGTTGAGCACAAGTGTCAAGAAGCACTAGGTGATTAGTATCAAGAGATACTAGGTGACTAGGTGATAAGTATGCCCTTTGAACTTGAGATCTTCAAGGTCTTGCAGGTCCGAGTCTTCCCCTCCTTGATTTGATGCTAAAGTAGCGCAAAAAAAAATCAAATTTTATTAGAGGAAATTTTTATTACGTTAGATGATATAAATGCTAAGAGCACTAAATGAGTGTCAATGGACATTGTGCTTGTATCTTCCTGGATTGAACTTGAATCTTCCAAAATGTCCCCTTCTTACTGGCTTGATACCTCAAGTGTTACTGGAAACTGAGTAAGAACTCTAACCCAAGTGGCAAGAACTCCAATTGATTGAAACGAGTGAGAAAATGAAGTGAAATAGAAGCTTGAAGTTGAAAGAGCTATGGCTTCTCTATTAGGGTTACAACAGGCGACTGATTTTTTGTTGATTATAGCACGTACATGATGTACATCGTGCATAACAGAATTGCTGCTAGAAGGAAACTATAGTCTAACATCACCAATGCCGACAATCCCAAGAGATGTGTCATTACCCAAGCACATATTATAGAACCCAAAACCGAATAGTATGAATGAAACCACTCTCAGCAAGGTGTCACATGAAAGGATGCACTTGAGTCCAAGAGCCAATACTCTACATACATAGAGGTTATCTATGTCATTTGCGAAGCACTAGATGAAGCTATTGTAAGGATATAGTAATACACAATGCAATTGTAGACCATGCGAATGACGAAAGAGAAAGGAGTAGAAAGATTGAAGTTTGGGAGGCACTCGACATAATGTTCACGTATTTTGATAAAATATCTTGGTCCATGGAGGATCTCATAGACTTTGAGAAGACCCTTCACAAATTTAAAGCCTCTGTAAAGGCATCCTATGGAGTAGATAAGCTCATGCACTATATAGTAAGAAACATTATAATGGGTTTTCATACGTTGAACTTACTACTTAGTTTTTAACGAACCATGACTTTTATTTCTCATGAACAACATATTATTTATAGTCATGGCCCCTAGTTTGTGTGGCAATATAGGAGTTTGTTGATTTAGTCTACTCAAGGAGTGGAGGTTTCATTACTAAGTAAGGACCACGTACTCCAAATATACAAGACATGATGATGGTATACAAATGGTAAGTAGCCTTTTAGAAGTTTTCCTGTGGGTTTATAGAGTAATATTCAAGCAAATCCCCTATCATGCAATTCAAGACATGGTATCAAAGTGGCACCATTAAGAAAGGCTAGTTTTAAAGGCTAAAAAGTGAAAGAAAATAAGCAAGGATTTGAGCAAGCAAGCAACAGGTAAGAAGCTCTCCCATTCTTTGACTCTATCTCTTGTATATTGCTTCTGGAGGTACCAGAAGCAAGGTATAGAAAAATCTCAAAATTCTATGAGATTTGATATACAAGTAGAGCATTCTATATTCTATAGATAAACCTGTTATCGGAGGGGTTTTTGTCAAAAGGTCGTATCCATCGAGGATGAGAGATAGAAAAAAGCAGAGATAGGAGATGGAAAAGAAGAGAAATAATAGACAAGAGGTAAATACGATAAAGACAAAGCACAATGAATCAAATCAATATGTATTGATAGAACTTGGAATCCCTTGTCTGGCACTACTCAGAATCACTCTCCAAGCATTAGATATCTTGGAGCTCCCTCGTAGACCAAAAACATGGATTAAAAATAACAGCTCCTTCTTTGATGCTCGAAACCCAAATCTGATGGCTCCGTTGGCTCTGAAAGGGGGGTAAACACTTAAGACACATGTTCTAGAATATCCTAGTTTACTCCTTCCAGTTCAAAGTGCAATTTTCAGCTTGTTAACTGCGATTGCGACGTGCACGATTTCACCCATCTTTCTTTTTTATGAAAAATCCCATAACTGACTGAAAAAGCAACTTGCTTTTTACATGCCATCCTAATCTAGAAGTTTTCCTAGTTTTTTTGGATATTTATAATAAATAATATCCAACATATCTAAAATAGACTAAAACTGTCCAAAATTCTAGTATTTTTGGACCATCCATGCCACTTACACTAGCACTAATAACTCAAATGTCATTGACTCTCTTGATCAATAAGAAAGTCGTATGATAATGCACTCCAAAGTATTTCACACCGTGTCTGAGTAGTAGCACAACATCCACCCCCGTTGAATCTGCACATCCTCTACTATATATCAAAATCCTAGTTGTCATCAGATTTTGAGTCCTTCTCATCCTCTGTAACCATATCATTTGCTTCTTCATCTTCCATATCTTCATCAGATTCTGAGTCCTTCTCATCCTCTGTAACTATATCATTTGCTTCTTCATCTTCCATATCTTCATGGATACCCCCTATATCATGGTCACTATTTTCTTCCGATTCTGGCAACTCATAGGCAGTAGATTCCTATCTCTTGAATAATTTGATTCTTTTCATTGTTACCAAAAGTTTTATGGCTATCCCATCTACCTCATTTAATGCATAAGTAGCATTATCAAATACATGGCTTACCACATATAGGGTCCAAACCATCTTTTGAAACTTTATGCATGGCATTATGCAGATTGTCTAAACTACTATCATAAACCAATACCCAATCCCCAATCCCCATCTTGTATGGTTCTTGGCCTTAATCTATGTTTTTTGTTAAACTATTTCTTGTTCTGTATCCTTGCTGCCCTTAACTTTGCAACTGCTACCTCTATGTCTTCTGACCTTCTTTCTAACTATCTAATGCACAAGGCCAACAACTCCTCTCGATTCAACTCCTCTTCCCTACATCCAGTTCACCCCTATCTGTAGTAATTTTCCCCACACAGCTATACCGACAAAAGATCTCTTCTAAGAGAAAAGTACACACTGCATTTGTTTTCTTAGTATGTAGAGCTCTCCCTTCCACTTGATTAGTCAAGTCTTCCACGAGTAAGCACAAGATATCTCATTTGCCAAAGACCTATAGGCATCATGACTAAATCTGCCACCCACTTAAAATGAAGAGACAACGGATATGTGGGCTGCAATCCATCCCAATGTCTCAAAGATGAATACATTTGACATGTCGTACATGTTTCCACAAAGTGAGAAACATCATTATACATACCTTGCTACCAATATCTTTCTTTGATCTTTGCAAATGTACCCCAAACAACTTTGTGGCCAGCCCACAAGCTTTCATGAAATTCTTGCATAACATTTACTTGTGAAGCTATGTCACCCAAAACTCGCAATGGCATACCTTGTTTCTTTTCAGCATATTTCCATAAGTATCCATCTTTTAAGAAAAACCCATAGGATTTCCTCTTGATCTTCTTAAACTCCTTATCTGACCATTCATCTGTCTTTGTTAATGTACTGAGATATTGACCAATTCTCAGTCACTCTCCTGCATATTTGTCTTCCAGAAACACTTCCACGCAAGATAGAAAACATCTAAAGTATCTTCTCTTTGTCATCCAAGGTTCTGTTAATGTTGTAGCAACACCTTGCATTTCTAAATTCACTCTTACAACATCATTTTCAGGCGCCAGAAAGTCATCTTCTTCCTCCTCATCCATCATCCCATCTTCATTCTCATAGCATGCCCAAGATAACATGTCTACCATTGGGTTATCTCTTCCTGCTGAAATTCGGGATTCAAAGATTTGATGCATGCAATCCACCGAAGCATAGCAATTTCCAGGGTAGCACAACTAGTAATCATACATAATATTGGCAAAAAATCGATCTCAATGACTACAACATGAGTACCCATAAAATACTCTTTATCACATTTAAGGGTTGTTACAATTTCCCATAATTTTCTTTTTACCTATGGGTACCTTCTCTATCATTCAATCAATACTTTAGCACCAAAGCATCTTGCATATCTTTTCCCTTCCTCATCATCTTGCCGAATTGCCCATCCAATTCTGATTAGGCTTGTATCAACACTAATAATGATAGGCGTTCCATGTGAATAGTCAGCCTTTCTCAATGTAGGAGTAGATTTTAAGAGCTGCTTCAATTTCTTCACTACTTTCTAATGTTTCCTCTTCTAATGAAATCTCTAACCTTTCTTCAGAAGCTGATATAGAGCATCGGCTACATGTGCAAAGTGACGAATCCATATTAGTTGTAATGAATGTAAAAATAACCTATTGTGGAGTTCGTTTTTCTGAGGTTTCCATTGAAGCCCAAAAACCTTCTAGCCTTAACTCCACCTATTCAAGGTTTTTAGGAACCCTATTTCCATTTTTGGATATTTGAGAATCTACTTTGATCATAACATTTCCCTTGTAGAGACCAACGTCTAATAAAATAATAGTCATAATAACATCATCCTTAGTTGTTTGGGATTATAGTTTCCATTAGAATACAACATAGAGGTGCAAAATTTTCTCTACTATTCTACACAAGGCATACAATGTGCACATGTGGACATTTGATAAATGTATATCTAGAAGTGCTTAAAAGTTTTGATCATTAGCATGTCTATCAGGTGCCTTATTCCAACTAGCAACATTACACTCCTTAGCTATGTCCATACATAATTGCAAGGATTCTTAGAAGTTGCACCTCTTAACACATTATACATGCACTTCAATGTCTTTAAATCAACTACCATATGCCACTCCACTTTATATATCCAAAGCCTTCAACATTTAGTACCTCCCCTACTTGTTGAACATTGATTATCTTAGGTATAGAAGTTTATTGAAACATCTAGTGCAACACATCAAAATCTTTTGTATCAACTTTGAAATGCTCCCAACCACCAAATTTCTTGCTCTCGTTGCACTCTAAATTGTATTGAGCCCTCTGTGCCTTCATCACCCTCACTACTTGGCTAAACAATCCTATTCCTCAAGGTGACACAAACTCTCTTCATCTTCTTACCATTTACAATTTTTGTTTCATCCATCCAGATAATAACAATGAAAACCCCATTTTCTATTATATGCTCTAGCTTGTAATGCTTGATTGTGACTCTCTGTAAAGTTCTCAAGTCCAAGAATATGTTGTTACAATTGTTGTACTTTAGCACTCTCTTCTTTCCAGGATAGATATCTATAATGTGAAAGGACTCACCAAGGACTTCCAGGACTCTCTTGTTGATGTTGCATCTTGTTTATTGAACCGAGGATGCCTTTGAAAGGAGAGACCCCTTTACATTTTTCATCTTCAATGTCTCTTGCATGACTTTTAATAGTCGAGTGTAGCTTTGCTTAATAATCCTTACCTTGTGAAGGGTGCTTTGGATATTCTCTTTGTCCAAGCAAGATCATCAAAATGCGTATTTTTAATCAAGATATAAATTGATAATAAAGTGAGTTGACATGCAAGTGGCGAGATGTATAATATTTACATTCTACTTAAGTTCAAACCTAAGGCTTGCCTGGTGCACAGATCGGATGCTGTACGCTCGCGTAGTGAATGCCGGAAGGTCCCCAAGAACAATAGAACTCTACTTTTTGCACAAAATTCAATGTAAAAAGCATGAACGACATGAACAAGAGACCAATTGGGTGCAATCTCCCCCCATGCCTTATGTGAGCGCTCCACAAAGCATGTATTTTATGTATTAATCATCTTCAAGCTCAAATAATAGCCCAAATTACAAAATAGCAAGCTTTTAGCTTTTGAGTTTGCTTTAGCACAAAATAGGAATAAAACTAATGGACGGTGCCCAAAGAGTCTGGCATGCCCAATACAATGTCCAAGTATAAATAACATAATCAAGCACCCATGCGCATACAAAATAATAATAAATATCCAACGCCTCAATAAATAGGTGTGACAAAATATAGGCGCCATGCCTAAGGTATGCGCCCATCAAAATATAGTCAATAAATCGAATACTCGCTATCCTCCAATGCTTTCCTCCGCCACTACTGCTATCTCTACATATCAACTGAAGCATTCACAATCGTTAGTAAAATAATACAATTAAACCGACAAAAGTGAATACCTAGCAGTCTTCAGCTACATAAATAAATCAACTGGTTAGAAATAAATCCTAACCTTAATTTATTATGAGTGCGCACTCTAAACTCATAAACATTTATTAATTTAATATGCATTTTACGGAATCACCCGCTATGGAATCACCCATGTACAGACTAAATTAATGAAACGCCCGAAAAGGACAAGCGTCCCCATCAACTTCTCACACAAAGAATCCACTTTGTGTATGAGTCCTGGTCATCAAAGTTTACCAAATCCACCGTAAAACCTCACGGAATCCACCGTGGCATGGAATCCACCGTGAAATATGCATCCTGGCATCATTGCCAAAGTATTTACATGAGCTTTAATACCAATGTTCAAACCTACAAATTAATTAATAGAAATGAGCCATAGATGATAGAATATCATCATATGATAAACTCTTATATTCAAGAAGTGAGTTTCCGCATAGGAGGGGAGGCTAATATAGAAGAAATAAAATCCTATCAATGAGATCAATCCTTACCAAACTATCTATTGAATGCCCATGAGTAGTGAAGCCTAAAAATAGATAGTTACACTACTAATAGTATAATCATTTTCTTATGCATGGTATTATCATATATATCATATACCCTTATCATTCTCCCATTGCATACCATCACGATCATCATTTCCACTACGATGATCATAAACCATATGCTATTGGTTCTAAGTAAACCATATGGCTTCAAAACATGGTGAGATAGGGATTATGTAACACCATTTGTAATATAGATATACATGTCTTAATTTTAATTCAATAAAGTTTTCATGCATTTGAGTAGTATATACATACATATGATACACACACACAGTTATATATTTCTATACATATACCTAGTCAAATTGTCATGTAAACATCAATGTCCAATTCTTAGCTTATCATAGCTTTTTACAATATTGATTCTAAAGCTAGAGCCTAGTACTACTGGTACTTGATAGCATTGCTACAAGGCCAAACAAAATTTGTCACAAAGTGCATCACTAGAACAAGTTACCTAAGTGATAGCCATTGCTATATGGATGCATCATTTATGCCTCTAGGACTTTCATCACATGCATGAGGGACATTGTTATGTAGCTCCCTACAAAATTTAAACCTAGTCATGTTGCTTATGTATTTCTAGAAGCACTTTGGGATAAGCCAATAGAACCTCTATGTATGGCCTCTCCACCAGTAGTCATTTGATGACCCATGGGACATTGAGCTTGAGGAGAAATTCCAACATACCAAGGTCAAATGAAAATAGTGAAGGTAGCTTTAGCTCCTTGTAATGATATACCCATTCAGAGACACACACACACACACACACACACACACTCTCTCTCTCTCTCTCTCTCTCTCTCTCTCTCTCTCTCTCTCTCTCTCTCTCTTTCTCTCTCTCTCTCTCTCTCTTTCAAGAGGAAATATCCTTTAGGAAGGCGTGAAAGATATAAACGGCAACGGCAATATTAAATAGCAATGCGGTAATGGTCTGCAACGATGCCACATGTCACGTTAAGCTTGCTTGACGTGACTTTGAGGTAGCAAATACTTAATATCCTTTATGCCTAAAAGAACTTAGAAGGCATAGATGTTTTATGATATCTCGATTGGACAAATTACATATGCGGTTGCGCCACCCGGTCGGTTGAGACGGCTGAAGATAAATATCAGTATGGGCCCCAGACTTTTGCGGACGTGTCGGTTTTCTTCCGGTGATTGGCCCGTTGTTTAATTTTTTATATTTATTTGAATAATGAATTTCGATGATGGAGCTCTGTCATCATCCTCTTACGCGGGTGTATGGTTCTGAGCGTCTGCCTGTGATCGAGAGGGTGCAGAGATCGAAACCTGGGAATCAGTCGGGGAGAGACCAAACCTCATTTTAGGGGCCTTTTTAATCTCTAGGACTCATAATTACCTGGTACGGGCTGAACCCGTCAAGATCTGTGGGGCCCGTGCTGATATATATCCACAGCCGGTTGAGACTAGGCATACGACGCATAAATTGATCGATTCACACGGATTGAGGACATAAGCTGCACGGAATACAACAGTTGCTAACTACTGTTGGCAACCCGGCAGTCGAGCCGGACCTGGCCCTGGGTACCGGTGAGGGGATTGATGTTGCCCATGCTCACCATGGAAGCGGCAAAGCTTCGGAAGAAGGCACCTTGGGATCGGGCGAACGTGTTGACGGAGGAGGCAGTGGCGGCACGAGGGGTGGAGAGGAGCTCCTGGTCGGAGAGGAGGACACCCATGTGCTTCTGGAGGTTGATGAAGTAGCGGTTGTCGAAGCGGTCCGGGGTGACGGGGTCGAGGTTGGTGAGGCTGGCGGAGCTGCCGCCCTGCGGGCAAGTCTGCTGGAGGACCTGGAGGAAGGTGGGGTCGATAGTAGGGTCGGGCTGGCCGGTCGCGTTGAAGTTGAAGAGGCGGTTGGAAAACGTCCCACAGCGAGCGCGGCCGAAGGTGTGAGCGCCTGTTTAGTTAGAAGGCATTACATATTAAATGCACGGGGGCACTGATTAGATCCATGTCTTATATGCATATGATGCAAACGCTATCAGTTGTGCTTCGATTGTAATAATTGACAAGGAAACAGAAATAGTCAGTACCTGATAGCACGGCCACGTCTTTAGCAGTGAGGCCAACAGCCTCGAACTTGGCGATGATGGAAGAGAGAGAGTCGAACGGAGATGGAATGTCGGCGTTGGCGGCGCTTTGGCTGGCAGTCGTGCTATCCCTCCGCCCGAACAACACCTTCCATGAAGGCCCGCCGGCCTACAAACATCATCAAATCGATCGATCTCATCAATAAGAACTGTGATCCATAAGAACCGTGACCTTAAAAGCATATATGATATTAGATATGTGGGCAGGCACAAGTCACGTGATCACTTGTACTTCGGCAGCATAAGTGATCGTAGATAATGAAGTATATATGGATAGGTACAAAGTCACGTGAGTAGGTGCAGCTATACCTGGACAACTGCGTCCCGCGCGGCCACGGCTAGGATATCCGCACACGAGACTGTGGCTGGGCAAGCCTTTTCCAGAGCCGCTTTGATGGCATCGACTACCTCGAACCCCCTCAACGAGTTAGCATTCGGCCGGGCTGATTTCTCCCCAGAGGGCCCGTCCAACAGCACCGACGCATCGCATCCCTGTAGAGCATCAATTGTTACATGACGTAACGACTCACATTCATTCCTTCCATCCATAAATCGCTGATCAGTCCCCAAAAACCATGGTCACTGTTGTACTTATATGTGTTGGTTAGCGGGCTACCATATCTCAGTGTTCGGGAAAAGACGGGTTCGCTTCATCCTAAGGCCGGTTCATTTCAAGAAAAAACTTGTTCAATTATATGTGGGCAGGAAGTACTTACCTGTAAAAAATATAGGTGAAAAAGACTCGGACCGTTTAATTTGGATCATCCAAGGAGAATATCCTTCTCAATATTAAAATAGAAGGAGAATCTCCTTTTAGAATGATATAGAAAATGATTTTAAATAATAAATATAACATATATATATATTATATATATTATAATATTTTAAATTAAATCTTAAAAGTTAAGTCTTTTTAAAGCTTTAAAGTTTAACTTTAAAGGATGCATTGCAATTTGCCAAATGGCAGATGGACTCTGGAGTGACCATCTAGCCTTGAAGTTTGAATATTTTAGATTTAATTATAGCTTTAATTATAATTAATTCTTACTGCGCTCGACTGGCAGCAACCAACTAACCACTATCAGTCTTCAGATGGGAGAGAGAGAGAGAGCTCTTGTAGACTTGTGATGATAAATCGTGAGCCTGCATGCAGTTTGTGAGTGTTGCATTCAAGCTTGAGCCTTGTCTTCCTGCTTATTCTTGAATCTTGACTCTTGAGTCGTGATTGTGCCTGGGCCTGTGGGAGCCTGGAGGGATTCAGGAGAGAGAGAGAGAGAGAGAGAGAGAGAGAGCTTAAGGCTCAGGCTTCAGTCGCTCAAGCCTCAAGGCTCAGAGCCTTAGCCTTTAGGCCCTTAAGGCTTAAGCGTTGTGGCGGCCCGTGGGCTTGGCGTTGTGGCAGCTCTGTGCAGTGTGGGCGTGGCACTGTGCCATGTGGGCGTGGAGGCTTCTAAGTGTGCGCCCTCATCTGACATCCATGGCGTGAGCCTTGAGGCTTCTAAGTTCTAACTTCTAGAATCTAAGGCTTAAGCGTGGGCACTCGGCCGTGGCAGTGGGCTCTGTGGGGCCTGCCTGTGGGGGCGTGAGCCCTGAAGGGTGAGGCTTCGAGAATCGACAGTCCGCGTGGGGGCGTGAGAGAGAGAGAGAGAGAGAGGGCGTCTGGACTCTGCGTGGGGGCGTGAACGGTGAGACAGCGCTGCAGCTGCCAGCAGGATTCAACAGAGAGGCGTCTGGAGTCTGGACTCTGCCGTGGCCCATCAGGGCTGAGAGAGAGAGAGAGAGAGAGAGAGAGAGAGTCCGCGTGGGCCCTGGGCCTTGGGGGCGTGAGGCACTGCTTCAACTGTGTTCAAGAATCAACAGGGAGTCGTCCGCCGTGGCCCGTCCGGCGTCAGGGTCTGAGAGAGAGAGAGAGAGAGAGAGAGAGAGAGAGAGAGAGGGCATCCTGCCATCCAGGCTCCAGCGTCCGCCGTGACCCGTCAGCCTTCAAAGTTCAGGCTTCAATGGTCAAGTTTCTACCCTGGGACCTGGGCGTGGGGGCGTGAGGCAGCACTAGCAGGCTTCAAACTTTCAAAGTTCACAACTTCACTATTCAGTGTTCAGCAGACTCGCAGAGAGAAAGAAGACACATTGGAATTTGGCAGACTCGCAGAGAGAAAGAAGACACATTGGAATTTGGCAGACTCGCAGAGAGAAAGAACTGTCGCAAGAAGATTTGGGCCCTGAAGATTGGCCGCGGCCCGCAAGCCCTGAAGGTAAGCACCATCTCGATTCTTTATAAGTTTATTGTTCAATTTTCATTTTGCTTTAAGTTTTAAAGTTTAAAGTTTAGTCTTTTAAGTTCTACTATTACCAATGTAATTTCTAATAAAGTATTGATATCACTCAATAAAGCAATAGCATGCATGCGATCTCTTTTCTTTTAAGAGTGGTTGGTGAAATGAAAGATTAGTAACAAATTCTTTTTGTTATATGTTTATTGATAAATTTGTGAAGGTTGAAGATAAAAAGAGACTAAAGATCTGAGGAGCTTGGTTTTCAAAGGAACAAAGGCATTATAAAAGGTAGCAAACTTCAAGTATTATTAGCAAAGAAGGTAAGATCGAAACTACTCTTTTTATTTTCAAGAAATGGCACCTAAATCAAGAGAAAAAAGACAAGGAAATCTTCTTTCATGGGTCGGGATTGAACATATAACTAAGCATCCTTCTAAAAAGGTAAAAGAAAACACTAATAATATTGTGGAGTCATCTTCAATTAATGTATTGCCTTTGAATGAATCACTTGATAATATTTTACTTAAAGATAAGGCTGAACTTGAAAGAAAAAAAGAAGGACGTTTACTCTTTCAAGAGAATTGGCTTGACCAATTCAAATGGCTTGTTTATGATAGAGACGAAGTAAAAATGTATTGTAAGTATTGTTTAAAATATCCTCATCCACATAGTGCATATTCAAAAGGGGGATCAATAAATTTTAAAATTAGTAACTTAAAATCCCATGTTTGCACGACTTGTCATAAGTTTGCTATGGAAGCCATTTTGCTTGAAGGAAAAGATTGTATTGAAAAGAGTGTTAAAAAAATAAGGGAAGTCAAAGATGAGGCATTACTTTCATTATTTAGAATTGCATATTTAATTGCTAAACAAAATTTACCATTTTCAGTTTTTCCTGAGATGATAAATTTGTTGCAAGATTGTCATGCACCATATACAACTAGTCTCTATAATGATGATAAGGCATGTGCTGAAATGATCTATTGCATGGCATCACATCTTATGAAAACCACAATAATGAAGGTTTCTGCTAGTCCATGGTTTGGTGTTTTAATTGATGAGTCCAATGATATCTCTTCACATGGACATATGGTTATTTATTTATCATATCTTGAGAGAGATTGCATTCCCAAGACAAGTTTCTATGGCATTATACGTGTGCATGATGGTACTGCAAAATCTTTGTTTGAAGCTATTATTAGTGAGCTAAAGAAATGTAAGCTAGACTTGTCTAGATTTGTTGCTTTTGGCTCCGATGGATGTTCCACAATGGTAGGAAAGGATAATGGTGTTCAGGCCTTATTGAAAAAACATGTTAATCCATTTCTAACTTCAATTCATTGTGTTGCACATCGTAGTGCCCTTGCAATATCAAGTGTAGCAAAAGAGATGCCTTATTGTAAAAAGCTAGAAAAGCTTATTAATGCCATAGCTTCTTATTTCAATGTTAGCACAAAGAGATTAGAAGGCTTGCAAGCTATGCAACAAGATTTGGCATGTCCCATTCTTCGACTTGAGTATACTTTTGATGTGAGATGGTTAAGTAGATATAGAGCCATTAGTAGAGTATGCAAGTCTTTAGATGCCATACTTGAGATCACAAAAAAAGAGGCATTGCAATTTTATGAAGAATTGGTTGAATTTGAGTGTGTTTATTGCTTACATTTCTTAGCTGACATTTTAAGAGGTTTAACAACATTAAGCCAAATGTTTCAAAAGGACTTTGTAGATGTCACAACTATAGATAGTCTTGTGAAGAATGAAATTATATCCATAACACAATATTACATTGATTATCCTCCTCCTGATATGAATGCATTAAGTGTCGGTATATATGGATATGATATCCTTCCAGACTATGGGCCTGAAAAAGGATATTTATATACATTAAGAGGTGCTTTGCATGGGAATAAGTTTTATGAGCATGATTTAAAACGTAAAATTAATGGAGAAGACTTTAATAGGGCCTTAGAATTTCAAGTTGCTTTTGCCAAGTCAGTGGTAAGTAACTTGAATTCTCGATTTGAAGATAATTCCGTGCTTAACTGTTTAAAAATACTTGTGCCTACACAACATCCAATACAAGAGAAGGCCTTAAAAACCTATGGAATCCAAGAAATAGATAAAGTAACTTCATTTTATGGTTTTCCCAAAAAGTTGAATATAGAGGAATTCCCTGCAATGATAGAAGTTGATGAGTTTAAGAAAGAATTTAGAAATTTTAAGCATCAAGCTTCTAGAGATTGGGTAAGATTCACATTACCAGAGGTAACTTCAGCACTTGCTTGCAACAATATGCGGAGGGATGCTTATCGTAATGTTCTTACTCTTTGTCAAGTAGCTCTTGTCCAATGTTCGAGCATTGCTATTTGTGAGAGAGGTTTTAGTGCTCGAACTGTGATAAAGAGTAAGCTACGTAATCGTTTGGAGATTAAGAGTTTAGATGCATTAATGAAAATCTTTATTGAAGGGCCTTCTAAATTCACTAATATGGAGTTCATTGAGAGTATGGACTTATGGGCTGAAAAAACACATCGACATTTATACACAGCACAAGGAATTTGCTCATTGATTTTGCAATAACTTTGCATATTCAAAGGGGCAATTGATTTTTTATGGCCTATGATGATATTGAAGTCACTGTGCATTATTTGCGCTTTTGTTATCTTAAATTTTTTACCTTTTTTCATTGACACAATTTCTTCTTTTTTCCTATATGTTTATTATATTTTTATAATGTAAAATTTGCTTTTTTTTCTTTATGTTTAGTTCTTTATCTATGTTAAACTTATTTTTTCTATGTTCTCTTTCATGTTAGTTTTGTTTTCTCTTTTTGGTATCATGGTTGCTTCTTTCAATAAAATATGCTTGTTTTTTAAATCTTTTTTTTTAAATTTTGCTTGTATTTCATTATATTCTCTTTCATGTTTTTTTTTCTTTTTTTAATAAAAAAATTAACTTATTTTCTTTTGGGTTTTTGTTTTATACTTTCTTTTATTTTTGTGCTTATGATGTATATACTTCTCTGAGGCCATAGCGTCTAGACCCATTAAGAGACATAAAAACCACCTCTATACATTTATTTTTTACTATTAAAAATGTAGATAAAAAATGTAAATTAAGTTTCTTAATGATAATAAAGGTTTTCATTTTTAAGGCATAAGAGAAGTAATTTAAAAAATTCCAAGAAAAACTTTGAAATAAAGATCCTTTCAAATAATAATAAAAAGGTGATTATCTTTTCATTATATATTTAAAAGGGAATTAGACCGGTTCAATTTGTAGGATAAAAGGATTTGGACCGGTTCAAGTTGAAATGGAAAAGTTTTGGATGGTTCAAATTTTCCGAAACTTCTTTAGGCTAAGACAAGAAGGATTTATGTCAGGTTCACAAAGTTTTTTTTCCCGAACACGGATTAGGTAGATTAGGTGTACTCAAACCTATACTTTTTGTCATCCGTGTAAAGCGAAAGAAAGAGTCGTACTTTACACGGATGACAAAGTTTTTTTTCCCGAACACGGATGACAAAAAGTATAGGTTTAAGGATTTATGTCAATGTTGTACTTAAACCTATACTTTTTGTCATCCGTGTAAAGTGAAAGAAAGAGTCGTCGAGGCAGATTAGGTGTACTCACGTTGACGAAACAATCGTGGAAGTGCAGGCGGAGAAGCGATGCCGCCATGCGGGGTTCCGCTTGTACTGCAGATCTCACAACCCCTCGCACTATTGATTCCACGTTAAGGCACCTTTTTGCATAGAAGTTTGGAGTGAGCGCCGAGCCGCCACAGTAGGCCGGTGGAAGATTAAGAAGCATCATGAGTACTGACATATTCAGGAACAATAGTACTCCATTCATCGTGAGCTGCTTCCTCATCATCTCGACGAAGCGCCTGGAAACGGCTGCGTCTACTCTACCGTTCTAGTGTACTGTCTAATAACTTGCAGGATTGGCCTAGCAGGCTCAGACGTAGCAGTAATGGCCTGAGATGATCACACGTACAAGGGCTGGTTCACGATATGGCAGCGTACCTGCAAGCTGCTCGAGGAAAGCGACCTGGTATAAGCCAAGCAATGCGAGCGGACTCCGGAGCCAGTGACAGAAGAGAATGGTGCATTGATAATTCGCCTAATGATAAGTGCGACTCTCTTTTAAAGATAACCGGCAGACACTAGCGACTATACTGGTGTACTCGATTAGCGTGCATTTGGAACCTTTGAACAGTCATCCGTTGACTTACGACATCCCAATATGAACACGATTCGCCAGCTGCATGCAAAAAAGTCTCTCGTTCGTGTAGAATATATGACAAAATGGTAATGGATTAAACACAGCTAATCCTGCTGATCAGAGGCTGGTCACTGATTTGGGTGTCTAGTTTAGTAGTGGGCTTCTTTTAGCTGACCTGATGGCGGCAGTTAGCTAGCCTCCGCCATCGAGTCCTTCAACCATGGTTGATCTAATTTTCTTCTTTTATTAATTGAGTGCTGGAGAAGATCGTAGCAGAATTGTCTTGGGTTGCACGTACACACCGGTGACCGGAAGATCATCCATCCAGCTGTATGTAGTATGGTTGACTTGTAGAAATTGGCTGCCGACGTCTGTTTAGCCGATAGTCGTGACGAGGCGCAACTTGCAGACTTTTAAACAAGGCAGCGTAATTGCAAGGCCTTACCCAAGGTAAGCGTGTTCCTAAATGTACTTACACTTTGAGAACCTACCCAAGGACCTATGCATCGCCCTAAGTGCCATGCCACACGCAGCTAAACTATATTTGCGACAGTCGTGGAGCCTAGGTCCTCTACATTGACATTAACTCTCCAAATTCAGGGGGGAAAGACAGTCGAGACTCGAGAGAGTACGTCCAAATCAGAAAATACTTGGTCGATTGATGGGAGTAAATATGAGGTGCAGCTTTTTACTTGCTTCTCTTTTTCTCTTTTCTCTCAAAATTGTGGTCTCTCTCTCCACATTACCTTTGCATGTTCTGTTGCGACTTATTAGATGTCAGGATCCCTAACTGCATCTGGACCTTCAACTCAGGGAGTTGCAAGTCCATCTTCCACATCAATTGATTTGTGTGGAACCCCACCCTAAATAAACTTATGATTTAATAATTGAGAGAGAGAAAAACAAAGAATAATAGCCCCATTAGTGATCTATTTACCAAAGAGAACATCAATCTTCTTGATGAAGATCTCTCTTTAAAAAAAACCAAAAATAGAACAATCTTCTTGATGAAGATTTTGGGTGGGACAAGTCTTTCTTTCTCTCCCCAGAAGGGAATTATTAAGCACTTGAATACACCATAAGGATATAGTTGAAGTTGTTATTATGATTGTCGATAATGCCCTTTATTTTTTAGTCAACATGATTGTTTGTCTCAAGGTGACTATTACTTAAGAAATGTCAAATATTGTAAGTATTTTCTTCCTTCTAGGAGACAATGATGAATCTTCATAAAAAAGAAAGATTCATATTCACATAGTGGTGGAAGCACAATATTCAATATGGAGAGAAAATAATCAAAAGGTTAAATAAACAAGTTAAAGCCAAAAGGTTAAGAGATGAAGGTAAGAAGCATATTGATGCTTGAGTGGATGGCGAATTACATAAATCAGATCTATTATCATGTGGTTCTATGTTTAGTAGTGGAAAACTTATGGAATGTCTACCTTACCTTTGTGCCGATGGGATTACACTATCACTGTTCATGCTAAATCCATATTGCTTGTCTTTATCTTTCAAGGAGTTTGAAGTGGTCTATAGCTCAACATGAATGTGGAGTATCATGAACTTATTCTTGGATATGTGAGTGATCTTTCTAGTGACCGTGGACATTTTTAAAGTATTCTCTTTCTTCTAGGACATAAGAATGAATCTTCATTTTCAAAAAAGTGTCATATTTACATAATGGTGGAAGTACCATATTGGCATATTAACTAGGAGAGGACACAAGGGAAATGTAGAGAGAAGAGCCAACAAAATGTAAGTGGACTAGAGGCTAATGCTCTAGAAAGGAGAGAGAAGAGTATTGAGATTTCTTTGAATAGGGAAATATAGGAAAAGATAGGACATCAATCTATCCTTGCACATCTTCATCTCTTATAGGGTATTTGAGGTGATCTCTCACTTGATTCTTCATCCCCAACAATCATGAAAGTCTTCGTTAATCATCAAAGAGGACATTTGATGGGTTATGCTCTTCATGTGAAATCTTTTGGGCTATGAATAACAGTCAAGAATAGGGAAAATGAAGATTTGATGCTCAAATAGGGCGTCTATTGAGTTCTACTATTTAATTCATGATCTCTACCTTTGGTAGACATAGTATAGAGAATAAAGATAGTGTTTTTATTAAATTTGGGACAACATCTATACTATGTTTTGCTATTGTAATAAAATCATACTTACAGGGTTGAAGTGCATATGAAGGGTCATTGTCACATGGGTTTTAGTTGAAAGGTCATATCCATCGGGGATCAGAGATAGAAAGAAGTAGAGAATAGGAGATGGAAGAGAAGAAAAAGAATAGACAAGAGGTAAACATGATAAAGACAAAGCACAATGAATGGAATCACTATGTATTGATCAAGAGGTAAACATGATAAAGACAAAAAATGTGCATCAAACATTAACTTCTTCTCTGCTTGCTCGGAAACCAAATCTAATAGTTTCGTTGCTCCAAAAGTCTCCTAGATGACTCCTTCTTCTCCTAGTTCAAAGTGTTGTTTGTTTCCTGTCAATTGCAATCCCGACGTGTGCAATTTTGCCCCTCTTTCTTTCTCATGAAAAATCCCAAAACTGGCTGAAAAAGACACTTGCTCTTCGCATGCCACGCTATTCTAGAAGTTTTCCTAGCTTTTTAGGATATTTACAATAAATAATATCCAAAATATCAAAAATAGGCTAAAATTGTTTAAAAAATCTAGTATTTTTGAACCATCCATGCCAGGACACTAGCAGTACTGACTCAAATGACATTGACTCTCTAGATCAATAAGAAAGCTAGATGATGATGCACTCTAGATTTTTTAACACTATGCCTGCATAGTGGCACGACATCCACGCCCTCTAAATCTGCACATCCTCCACGCTTGCGTAGTGTCACTAGATTTTGAGTCCTCCTCATCCTCTACAACCATATCCTTGCTTCTTCATCTTCCATATCTTTCTAGTTAGGAGCCCCTGTATCATGGCCACTATTTTCTTCCAATTTTGAAAACTCATAGGCAGTAGATTCTAACCTCTTAAATAATTTGATTCTTTTCCCTGCTATTGGAACTTTTATGACTGTCCCATCTAGATCATTTAATGAATAAGTAACATTATCAAACACATGTCTTACCACATAAGGTCCAAACCATCTTTTAGAAACTTTACACATGGCACTATGTTGGTTGTCTAAACTGCTATCATAAACCGATACCCAATCCCCATCTTGTATGGTCCTTGGACTCAATCTATGTCTTTTGTTAAAGCATTTCTTGTTATGTATCCTTGCTTCCCTTAACTTTGCAACTGCTGCCTCTATATCTTCTGACTTTCTTTCCAACAGTCTATTACGTAAGGCCAACAACTCCTCTCGATTCAACTCATCTTCCCAAGGTAGCACACTCCATGTTACTATCATATCTTCTATCGCCATGATAGGTTTTTGACCATACATCAATTTACCAAGTATATATCCTGTAATAGCACTATGAGTTGTTTTGTGACCCCACAAAGCATAAGGGAGCGATTGTGGCCACTCTTTTATCTTCCCTCCACACTCTTTTGCCAATGCTTTCACAATAGATGGATGACCTCTTTCACTTTTTCCATTTCCTTTAGGGTTATAAGCTGAAGTTTAAGCAAGCTTTATCTCCAACGGTGCAAAGAAATCATGAGCTTCATTTGCATCCAACTCATCCCTATCTGCGATAATTTTTCCCATATAGCCATACAGACAAAAGATCTATTCTAAGAGAAAAGTACACACTGCATTTGTTGTCTAAGTACGTAGAGCTCTCCCTTCCACTTGATTAGTCACATCTTAATGGGAAAGTGCAAGTTATCTCATTTGCCAAAGACCTGTAGAGCATTGTGACTAAATCCACCACCCACTTAAAATGAAGAGACAAGGGATATGTGGGCTATAATCCATCCTGATGTCTCATAGATGAATACATATTACAGGTTGTGCATGTTTCCACAATGTGAGCAACATCCTTATACATACCTTGCCACCAATATCTTTCTTTGATCTTTGCAAAAGTGCCCCAAATACCTTTATGACCAGTCCATAAGCTTTCATGAAATTCTTGCATAACATTTACTTATGAAGCTCTCTCACCCAAAACTCACAATGACATACCCTATTTCTTTTTAGCATGTTTCTATAAATATCCATCTTTTAAGAAAAACCCATAGGCTTTCCTCTTGATCTTCTTAAACTCCTCATCTGACAGTTCATTTCTCTTTGTTAATGTAATGAGGTTATATTGACCAATTCTCAACCACTCTTCTACATATTTGTCTTCCAAAAATACTTCTATACAAGATACAAAACATCTAAAGTGTCTTCTCTTTGCTATCCAAGCTTCTGTTATGTTGTAACAACTCCTTGCATTGCTAAATTCACTCTTACAACATGATTTTCAGCTGCAATAAAGTTATCTTCTTTCTCCTCATCCATCATCCCATGTTCATTCTCATAGTGTGCCTCAGATAACATGTCTGCCACACTGGGTTATCTCTTCCTACAATATGCTGAAATTCAGGGTTCAAAGAATTGATTTATGCAATCCACCAGAGCATAGCAATGTCCAAGGTAGCACAACTAGTAATATTCATACCCAATACCGGCAAACAATCAATATGAATGACTACACGAGAACCCATAAAATACTCCTTATCACATTTAAGGGCTGTCAAAATTCCCCATCATAATCTTTTTACCTGTGAATACCTTCTCTACCATTTAGTCAATACTTAAGCACCAAATCGAATTGTGTATCTTTGTCCTTCCTCATCATCTTGCCTTATTCCCCATCCAATCCTGTTTGGACTTGTATCAATAGTAATAATGATATGATTTCCATGTGCATACTCACTCTTTCTCAATGTAGGATCAGATTTCAAGGGCTACTTCAATTTCTTCATTGTTTTTTAATGCTTTCTTTCCCAGTGAAACCTTTGACCTTTCCTCAAGAGTTAATATAGAGCATCGGCTACATGTGCAAAGTGAGGAATCCGTATCAAATAGAACACGCATGCTCCCAAGAATCTACACACCTCTCATACATTCGTGCATACATCTTGCATTCTATCAATCCCATCTATTTTTTATAGTGATGGTCTTCACCCATAGGGCTCACACATACGCCCAACAATCAAAACCTCTTGAACTCCAAAGATAGACTTCACTAGAAGAAATAAGGGATATTAGAGATGTGGCAAAAAATGATGGGCATTGTTTAAGCAATGTCAAAGTGTCACTTATGCGAAGCCGTTTTTTTATTTTTTATTTTTATTACACATCGCTTAATAAACGTTTAAAGTTTCATATAAGTGATGCAATTTTACATCGCAAATGAAGTCACTTAAGCGACACATAATTGCAACACGTTAAGTGACATTTGCAATATGGATGTCGTTGATTAAGTGATGGTGTCTCTTAAGCGATGCTCTGTACATTTTAATTTCTTCGCACAACATTTGGTAATCTAGAATTTATACATTGATGTGTCTTTGTATACATAGCCATGTCTATCCCACAAAAAATATCCTCAACATAACCTACATCAAGTCTCATTGAACCATTACAATTCAAAAGGGACATCATTAGCATCTCATAGGCCTCATACCATCATTGTGACCTCCATTCTACTATGACTACTATGCCATCTCTATACACAACATATTTTCCTTCTTTACATGCCTCAAACTTTGTGGGTGTGAGATCTGTGAGAGTGCACAATAGAAGAAGAAACACGAATACAGAGGAAGAGAGAGAGAGAGAGAGATAGATAGATAGATAGAGAGAGAGAAAGCAGAAAATGAAGGAAGAAAATCTAAACTTACTAAAATGAATGATGAATACAAAGTTGTGGATTGATCAATCCATGCACATAGCCTGGAGCATTATTGAGGGCACCAGATTAGGCTGGAAGCAGTGAGAGCACCAATGGCAGAGTGGGAATAGAGGGAGAGTGTGCTAAAATATGCAAAATAGTGTATGGGACTCATGGGGGGGCTGCTATATATAGCCCCCAACTCCTAAACTAGCTGCTCTAAGGGCGCATCCCCAAAAAGTGGCCGATCGACTCCTAAAGTGGCTGCCCTACCCAAAAAGTGGACAACAGCACATAAAGAGGCCAAAACAAGCTGAGTGCCACCCGAGAAGGGAATGAAAACAAAAAACCAGCAACACACTAAACAGTCAGAGCTCCTCTGTCTCCTGCCAGACTTTGACAGGAGCTCACAAAAAATACTGACAATGAAATAGGATAGGCTAACAAGATCCTCATCGAGATCAATCTTTTCGCCCTTCAAAATCTTTCTCTTTGATAAGAAGGCTCTTTTGCTATCCATGTCCTCAAATTTTAGCATGAGGATCTAACCTCTTTTATCATTTGGATCACCTATCCTCCAAGCATCCATAATGCATGTCTCGTCTGCATCCATCTTAGCACAAAGTGTTTTTGCATCCTCGTGGGGGTTTCCTTTTTTAGCCCATCCCCCCACACGTACATGGAATGCATGGAGTTTCCTCTTTGCTTCCTCCTCTAGTGTTTCCTTCATAATTTCTACTTTGTTTTGAGGCATCCCTTTGTTTCTTTTGACTACCTCAATCTGTTGTGCATTTTCGTTCACTGTTTGCTAAACATTTTCTACTTTCTTTTGAGCTCCCTCTACCACATTCACCCATATGTACATGTCTTTTTTTAAACTTTCCACTTCTTTCTTTAATTCTGGTGCGTTTGGCATTGTTGTTTGTGCATCCATCATTGGCTTGTATATGTCTCTAATTCATTCTTACACGACTCTAACTGCCTTTTGAGTTCAGAAATATCCATGTCCTTGGTTCTGTGTGTGCATTTGTATCAGCTTTCAATGCATCCATATCTGCTTTCCAGGTGTCCCTTTCCATGTTCAAATTATCTATCATATCCATTTGCAAGTGAGCCTTGATTTCTTTATATTTTTCATCATCCCAACTATTAGAGCATGATTTCCCATTTGTTTCTACAGTAGCACTTAGTTATTCCCTGAATGTCTCCCACAAATTTTCATACATATCTTTTTGCTTTGTATTCACATCATTCATGACTTTTTGTTGCATGTTTCCACACACCCTCATGCACGCTTTCAGGTTTGCATCCATTTTAGCATTCAATTCCTTTACCCATGTTTCGTGCATTGCATTCATGTCAGTTGATACCTTGTCAATCATTGGCATACATATTGCTGCAATCTCAACTCTTATGAGGGCTTTTATTTCATCCAAACCACATCCAAACCATTTGTTGCAATCATCCTTTGCATCTTTGTCCTTTGCTTGGTGCTTGTGGGAGTGGCATTTTCACGGGCTCTCCTTCTATTTTATCTGTAGTAGAACTTTTCGTTCTTAGTGGGTGTCATGTACTGCCCTTTTGATGTAGTGCCTCCTAAGTTAGCCCAATTAGTTGTGTGTCAATTTCGGTCTCATGTCCATTGGTTTCTTTATCAATATTCTCTACCATCTCGCAGTCCAAGGCATCCAGTCAATGTGCTTGCATTTGTACTTTACATAGCCCCATGTTGATCTTGCACGCACGCAGGCACGCACGCACGCACACACACACACACACACACACACACACACACACACACACACACAAATCCATATCCACCTAAAAGTAAGTTGATAAATTATTATCATATCCACATGAAAGTGAACTTGAATATCTGGAATAGGATTGTGTCCTCATTGCCACATGACGTGTTTTTTGTTTTGGCTTATATTGACATGTTAATTTTTTTTAATTTTGAAAACATGTCATCTACATATATGGCTTCTTCTAAGAACGGTTTGTTGATCACTTTCAAGACTATCTTGCACGCGAGTGGCATCCCCAGAGAGTATATAACAGAGAATTGGCCACATTATGAGCGCCTCCCCAACAGGGAGCTAGAGGTGATGATAGTTTAACTTCAGTAGATTTTGAGGCTAGTTCGCCCTAATGAGGGCTCTTCTCGAGAGCCACATGTAGGACGAGGTACAGGAGGAGCATACATGTGTCGATCACCTCTTATGTAGGGAAAAAAGTGTTTTATATTTTATATATTAATTTTAGGGGGCAAATTCTAACTTGTTGATGCTACTAGGACTCCCCTTCCAAACACTACCTAACCATTGGGTGATGGGGTTGTGACTCAACAGGAGATTGAGGCATGGTTAGATAACTTGCCCCTTTCTTTTAGTTATCGTGAAGTCCTATGAATGTATAAATAATTATCTTGTGTTGTTTCTTACTTGTAGCGAGTCTCCACGATGGCGATGGTGGGCCTCTATCACCACATCTACGTCTCCAACAAGGGGTTCTAGGAAGCACTCAGGCTCCAACGTGTCCACCACCCCACCAGAGAGCCTTCCAACATATCGGTCACCATTCAAGACTTGCACCGGAGAGTTAGGGGTCACTTGCAACATCAACACTGAGGTACATGTTGTACCTGTCAGAGGCACACGCCTTTTCCATCGATGCATCGAATCGTTGTTGGAGACCTACATGCTTAGAGTGCATGTTTTATGGGAGTATGTATCTTTGACTTGCTTTAATGATTTGCAACATATCATGGGGTTGGTTTAATCCTTTTTTGTTGCTATGCATGGATTAGTTAGACCTCGACAAAAAGTTTGTCCTCAATCACCTAGAGTGCAAGTTCGGTACTGGAACCATAAGAGGGTGTTGCATGATATGGCTTGACAGTTGGGACATCAACGAGACAATGCACAGTTAGTAGCTCTAATTGGAGAGAGAGAGAGAGAGAGAGAGAGAGAGGGAGAGAGAGGGAGAGGGAGAGAAACACCATATTCGGGATTGGGAATTTCCCATCAATATGGGAAAACCAAATCAAAATGGATTTCATGAATCTTGGAAATTTCATTAATTTAGAACTTGGTGCAATTAAATATATTACTGCTTATGGTTGTTTCCAAGAGATTGAAAAAAACTCAAAAAGGTGGTGTTAATAAACACCTTAGTTTTAATATCCTTGAAATATTCAAGGAAAATCTTCAATCGATGGATTCTTGTAGATTTTCTTCAGCCTTCAATACAACCTTTGGGGGAATTTTAAAATTTTTGGGAGATTTTGTACATTTCTTCATCCAAGAGAAGACAATGCTATCTATTGTTTCCCATCGTTCAAGATCTTTTTTGTTGCACATCCAATATGTATCCCAATAATTAAAATACCCCTTTGCATCTGTAGCATTTTGACAACTACAAAATGGTGCCCAATATTGTGTACATACCTTGTTGAAGTTTTTGGAATGTCTATTTGTATCGACCTCACTTTATGCAACACCAAGCCATATTGGATATACTAGATCTGAATGTCTAACAAGCACAAAGTCATCTTTCTTAACATCAAGCATTGGTTCAAATGCATGTTTGGGTCGTTTGCTCAGAGGACCACAATAATGATCATTCAACTCTTCCAATCCAATGAAGTCATCTGCATTATCTACATCTATATTGGTTACATCACTTTGTGTTCTTGGCCAAAAATCTATGAAAAATAAATCTTCTTGGACATTTGGAGTTTGAAGAGCGTAGATCATATGTTTCCAATAATCAATCACTGGTGTTATAAACTTTGTGAACTCTGCTTCATGTCTTTGTACATTTGACCATCTTTCCCAATACTTCAAATAATCTTTAACTCCACTTACTACTTCTCGATGATCCTTAACGTACTCAAACATGGGCAGCAACATTGGAACACCCTTTGGAAGATTAGGCTTTCCTACAAGGTCTCTCTTCCATAATTTAATGCCACCTTCTCTTGGTAACCAGTCTGGGGACTTTGGATGCATCTTGTATTGCATGACAGGTGTACCTCCTTGCATATAAAACCAAAATTGAAGAGGTTTTGAGTGACCAACAAGTGTATCTTTCGAATCACACAAGTATCCCTCAATGTATCTCTTAAAGTCAAGCACATGTGTCAATAAGAAAGGTGTTGGACTTGTCATCTGGCATGATTGAAAATGTTGCATAAGATGAGGAAAAGTGAAGGTCATGCTCGTCCTTAGCTTCTCTGAAAATTTGCTGAACATTGCATCGATGCCTTCATGTGTATGACCCACCATGAGAAACCCAAGCTGGATCATCTTGAATGTTTCTCGTGCAACAAGCAATGATAGATATGCAAAGAGATAGCGATTTTTGTTTTCTGATCCACAGTTATCAAGTTGAAGTAGTAAGTTCTCTGGCAATCGTTTGAAATGATGATGGTCATCCTATGGTGTATTATCTTCCATGCATGATTTATTTTGTGTAACACCTTGATGGTGGTCTAGTGCCTTTTTCGAGTTGAGGTGTAACGTGTCCGCCTGTAATCTTCAGGACATGTCTTAGCAGTCCATCATAAAGGATGTCTAGAAGCTCCGCCCGGCACTCCCATGCAATGTTGCAAGGTTTGCGATCTAAGACTTTTTACGTCTGCCATGTAGTGGAAGTATTCCGGCCATTCCCACTTAGGACCGACTTGAATCAGGGTTTTCCCTAATGGTCATTTCCTAAACAACAACTAGCGTCCAACCCAAGCAAACTACTTTACATAGAAACGCCAAGTCCGAAGAAACAAATTCACGCTGCACTTAGTTCAAGGAGAATGGGAAATGAGAGGGATGCAAGGCTCGACCTCTCTACCATAAGGCATAGTCCCATTCCATTCCCCTAAAACAACATAAATCAAGATTATTATAGCTTAGACTCTAGGTCAGTGCCCTTGCTATTCGTGTCTTGTGAACGATCTTCTTACTGTCCATCATGATTGAGAAAAGTTCCCGGCCAACTGGGACCACCCATCCATAGGATGCACCCATGGCCATATCCACTGCACTTTCCTCAGGTTGTTTTAGTTGTCTAATTACCTAACACATTTAGTTGGACAAGCATCAAACAGCTTCCTTAATTAGTCCGTTAGTAGGCATCGGTTCCTTCACGTAATCATAGCACTTGACATAGAAAAGCAATGTCAAACAAGTTCCTTTTCAACATGTTATCATATTTATCTTTGAAATACATAAAGTCCAACCCGTAGGCTTGCTCAATGGAGAGACCTCTCGTGGCAAGTTCGGTCCACCTTCCCGACGCGGTTAACAACCCCCTTGGTTAGGGTCAGGCAGGCACTTAGGGGTAACTGAAGCTGCCTCTCCCTTCAGGCCTTCAACCAGAAGCATTTAGATATCTTTTCATCCTTTAATTCTTTGAGCAAACAAAGCAAAACAGTGCTCTTAAAATTGTTACTGTAACATGTCCACTAGTATCATCCAGGACACGTCTTAGCAGTCCATCGGAAAGGATGTCTACAAAACTCGGCCAGGCACTCCCATGGAATGTTATGGGTTTTGCGATCTAGGTCTTCCCACGTCTGCCACGTAGTAGAAGTATCTTCGCCGTTCCCACTTAGGATCGACCGGAATTAGGGTTTTCATGATTGGTCATTAGCTAACAGCAACTAGCGTCAGATCCGAGCGAACTACTTTACGTAGAAACGCCAGGTCCGAAGCGGATTCACGCTGCACTTGGTTCAAGGAGAATGGGAAACGAGAGGGATGCAAAGCTCAACCTCTCTGCCATAAGGCATAGTCCCATTTCGTTCCCCTAAAACAGCGTAAATCGGGTAAGACGTAACTCTAGGTCATCGCTCTCCTTATTCATTTTGATGATGATGATCATCCCGCTGTTCTTCGAGATTTTTGAGAAAAGTTCCCGGCTAACCGGGACCACCCAACCGTAGGAAGGACCCATGGCCCATCCTCCGCACTTTCCTCGGTTTGTTTTAGTTATGTAATTATCTAACACATTAATTTGACATATAACAATCATCTTCTTTAGTTAATCCTGTTAAGCACTGGTTCCTTCACGTAATCTTATCACGTGACATAGAAAAACAATATCAAGCAAGTTCTTTTTTTTTTAACATTTCATCAATTTATCTTTGAAATACAAGGAGTTCCGCCCGTAGGCTTGTCCATAATCCGCCCGAAGGCTATCCAGTAATCCCCAGGGATCACTATTCCAAGCTTCTGCCCGTAAACTAGTATGTGGGCCTCGAGATCCAATCTCGAGTCACGTTAGCCTCTTGTGCAGGACCCGGAAGGCGAGGGATTTACGGCCACAGCCCCCCTAGCACCCAAGCATCCTCCTGCTCCAAGTAGGACTCAATGGAGAGACTTCTCACGGCGGGTTCGGTCCACGTTCTCGGCGCAGTGAACAACCCCCTTGGTTAGGGTTAGGCAGGTAGTCGGGGGTAACTGAAACTGCCTCTTCCTTCAGCCTTTAACCTGAAGTATAGGTACTCATTTAATTTGTAATTCATAATTCAAACAGAGCCCTAAAATCTCTAGCAAGCACAAACATTTCCATTAATCAACCGTGTTGTTTGGCAAACTGCTAAGGAAGTGTTCTTTCCTTTTGAGTGTATCAGCACTCGTTCCCAACGTATCTTGTAAATTGGCAAGATCCTTTACATTCTGGTGTAGGGCGTACCTTATTAACCCAACTTGGTCAACCCTAAAGTTCCTTAGATATGCTAGTTTCTGGTTTACAACTTTCCTTATTTGGAAGGATATCCAAAAATACGTCCTTTTTGCAAGATAGCTTGCGTAGGGATCTGCCATCCTTATTGAGGGTTTTTACCCTTTCTCCTTGTGAATCAATCACAAGACTAAATGATTTCGTACTTGCTGCGCAAGTCCTACGATGGAATATCCGTTTTAGATCCTTTAAGCTGACGTATGTCGGCCTAGGGTTTCTTTTTTAAGAATCTAGGGGACAACCCTAGTTCTTTATTTTTACGAATTTTTTTGACCCTACAATAAGGAAAGTAGTCAAGTGCTTCGGGTATGAATATTTCTATGTTTAGATTGGTTTGGTTATCTTTTGGAAGGTAATATTAATCGTCTTGTCACGGTTTTGCTATCCTTGTGACAATTTACTTTTCAGTCAATACAGTTCAATTTAAACTTCCTTTTTCCGTGCAGATGAACTCATGTCAAATAACAAACATTTCCCCTGCTAAGATGTACAATTAGCAATGATAACTTCCTAGTAATTTGAGCAACAAAAGAAACCTATCATGAATTTAATCATTTACAATGATTCGTTGTGAAAAGGAATAAGACTAATGGTGCAAGATATAAATTCTATACCTTTAGGATTTAACTAAAATATACTATTATAGTAAATGGATAATCTTGCTCGTAATTTATAATGCTTGATGCAATTCGAAGGAAACTAAGTTCTATGAATTATCATTCATTCAAATAAGCTAAACTCCTTCATTACAAATAACTCGGATAAATATATCCTATCCCTAACAATTTCTCTTTGCATGATCGACTTAAAACCGAATTAAAGCCAAGAAGAAACACCTGGTTTTGGGGTGAGATATCCACATGGATACCGGGAGATGATCCTCCCGTGGCTACGCCTTGGACTTTCTTAGGAGGCATCGCAATTGTAGTCCGTCGAACATGGAAGCAGCTTTACACTTCTTTCGGAATTCCACCGTCGCTCCCTTGCACCGTTTCCGTCGAAAGTAGTTTTAGAGGGCTCCCTCAACGCTTTAGAGCGGGAAAGGAAGATGTTAAAAAAAAAACACTCAGCACTCTCTTCCCTTTTACAAGTGGGGGAAGAAGAACAAAGCTCCAAGGTATTTTGTGAGTTTGAAGGAAAGGCTAAGGACTAATTTTCTTTGGGGGAAAGTAGTCTTATAGAATTCTAAGGGAGGAACTCCAAGGGGGGGGGGGGGGGGGAAGTAGCCTTAAAGGTTATTGGAAAAAGGGGGCCTAAGGAGGCCTTAGGAGAAGATACAAGGGGGTAGTCCGAGGGTTATAATGAGCAAGGGCCCTAAGGGGGAAATAAAAACAGGGAAGATAAGACCTTTACGGTAAAAAAAAACCTTTTATGGGGGAAAATCTCCAATCCCACAAGAAGGGGCCCTAGGGGGTTTTTTTGTTTAAGACACGGGGAGGGGGGGGGGGGTAAGGTGGGTTTGGACTAGGGGAAAGGGGGCTAAGAAGCCCCCCTTAGAAGCTTCTTAGAAGAAGCTTCTAAGAAGCTGCTTCTTCTATGAAGCTTCCTGAGATAAATAATTGGGGGGAGGAGCTTAAAAGGATGGTTGACGACGTGGCAGGGAGAAATGGCAGCGGCCTATCACGGCGGAGTTGGCGGCAGTCTTGGTAACAGCGGGCAGTGGCGCCCTCCTCGATGGCGGTGGTCCACAGCGGCATGACGTCCTTCTAGTCTTGCCGCGATACGACAACGATGTCTACAGCGTCCCCTCCACGTAGTACGGGCCTTCTTCCTCCTGTTCGGCAGCCTCCTCCTTAAAGTGCCCTACTCTCCCTCCTCTCTGCTGAGCACGGCGATGGCAGCACCAGAGTCATTCTTCTCTCTCCGTTCGTCTCCTTCACAGCATGTGGACCGCTCTTCCCTCAGGTTTGTCCCCCTTGATTTAAATAGGGGAGGGGAGGGGGATCCTCCCTCCCCTGCGTGGCATCACGCATGCCTCTCCCTCACTCCAAGCTCCACCAAGGAGCTTAATCACTCCTTCTATTCCCCTCCCCCTCCAGCTCGTCAGTCGGCTAGGGGGATAAGGGGATTTTTTTTTTTAAAAATCATTTATCCAATTTCATTTTTATTGAGGCAGTACATGCGGCCCTTTGGGATATTACATTCTCTCCCCCTTAGAAGAATCAAGATGTCCTCATCTCGAGATAAACTAGGGATACTGATGGATGAGAGTGCCTTCATCTACCCAGGTGGCATCCTCTTTGGAATAATCTTACCACTGGACGAGGCATTCTCTTAAGGTTCTAGATCTTAACTGTCTCTCCCTAACATCTAAGATCCTATCCGGCCTTATGACTAGACATTACAATTTATTGATCATCAAGTACATGATTAGGGTTGGGCACATATTTTTTCAATAGGCTGATATGGAATACATTATGAACCTTTAGGTTCTCAGGGAGTTGCAATCTATAAGCATTGGGTCCTAGGCATTTGAGGATTTTGTACGGCCCACAATACCTTGGACTTAGCTTCTTGCATTCTCCTAGGGATAGCGAACTCTTTTTAGGGCGTACACGAATGAATACCATGTCTCCTTCTTCGAAGACTCTTTCTTGACGTTTCAAATCTGCATATGCCTTTTGTCTATCCTTGGCCGCTTGTATGTCTTGTCTTATTGACTTTATTTGATCATCCATGTCTTCCAACATCTGTCTTGACGCTTCAACTCTTAGGGTTGGATCGGAAAAGTTTAGGGGACTTCTGCAATCATGACCATATAATGCTTGAAAAGGGATCATCTGAATGCTCTGCTGGTAAGAAGCATTGTAGGAAAATTCAACCAAAGGTAAGTATTGAATTCACCTCTTCGGCTCTCGACAACAGTATGCCCTAAGCATATCTTCGATGATTTGATTTACTCGCTCTGTTTGGCCATCCGTTTGGGGATGGTAAGCGGTGCTAAAATAGAGTTGAGTCCCAATAGCTTCAAAGATAGCTCTCCAGAAGTGTGATGTGAAGAGAGAATCTCGATCACTAATGATTCTTCTAGGTAACCCATGTAGCTTGAATATCTCCTTGATAAACAATCTTGCAATGTTGGAGGCTTTATAGTTTGTCTTTACTGGAATTAGGTGTGTAACCTTGGTAAGCATGTCAACCACAACCATAATGGAATTGTATCCTCCTTGGACTTGGGGTAAGCCCATAACAAAATCCATATTGATGAATTCCCATTTCATTTGGGGAATGTCAAGGGGTTGCAGTTTCCCTGGCATCATGACATGTTCGGCTTTGATACGTTGGCAAGATAAACACTTAGTGACATATTTGAGAACGTCACCTTTAAGCCTCTCCCAATGATAGCTCTTCCTAACTGCATTAAGGGTCTTAGCATAGCGAGGATGTCCTGCAAAAGGGGAATCATGAGCTTCCCACATTATCTTCTGCTTAAGTGACTGGCTTGCTGGTATACACAGCCTTGTTCTGTAGTAGACAAGTCCATTATCAATGGAAAATTCCTAATACTTAGCTTACAACTTCTGATTCTGTTCCTTGGTAGATATTTCCTTTATCATTTTTTGGTAGGCCAAATCATGGCATGCTTCCTCTCTAGCTAGTTCAAGTATAGGGTTGTTTGGCATAGATACTTTTGTAGCCAGACATCTGGTCGTTGATGGATTCTGCAAGATTAGGGAATTTAGGAATGCCTTGCGGCGACTGAGTGCATCGGCAACTACATTCTCCTTCCCTGGTCGGTACTTGATTTCAAAATCATATTCCTCCAATACTTCAATCCACCGACATTGCCTCATGTTGAGCTCGTTCTAGGTAAAAATCCATTTGAGACTCTTATGATCGGTTACTAGAGTAAACTTGTTACCCAACAGGTAGTGTCTCCAAAGCTTTAAAGCATGGATGACAGCTAGTAACTCCAGATCATGTGTGGCATAATTCTTTTCATGACTCTTCAATTTCCTTGAAGAGTATGCTACTGGATGACCTTCCTGCATAAGTACACACCCCAAGGCAAGAATGCTAGCATCAGTTACTACCTCGAACTCCTTATTTAGGTCAGGAAGTTTTAGAATAGGTGCTGATACCAAACTTTGCTTCAATTTGTCGAAGCTATTTTGTTCGGAAGTTGACCATGTAATTGAAGTCTGCTTCTTTAGTAAGTCTGTAAGAGGTGCTACAATCAAAGCATAGTTTTTGATGAAGACCCTATACCATGTTGTCAATCTAGGAAAGCTACGTATCTCTTTGACGGATACTGGTATTGGCAATTCAAGCACATCTCTGACCTTGGCTGGGTCTACTGATATTCCTTCTGATGATACTATGAATCCCAGATTTTCAATCTGACGCGCTTGAAGAATGCACACTTCTTCATTTTTGCATACAGCTTATGAGACCTCATTGTCTCAAGGACAATCCGAAGTTGAGGTTCATGATCTTCTTCCTATTTAGAATAGACTAAAGTGTCATCGAAGAAGACAAGTACGAAATCATCAAGATATGGTCTAAAGATATCTTGCATTAATCTATTGAAGGTGGCAGGTGCATTTGAAGGCCGTCTTTGGAATATCTTCTTCCTTGATCCTTATCTGATAGTAACCTAACCTGAGATCAATCTTGGAGAAGATCTTTGCACCTTGAAGACGATCAAGAAGCTCATCTATTCTAGGAATAGGATACTTGTTCTTAACTATTGATTGATTCAACCCTCGGTAATCAATACGTAGTCAAAGTGTCCCATCTTTCTTTTTCTGGAATAGTACTGGAGCTCCCCACGGTGAGTTGCTAGGCCGGATGTAACCTTGATCTAACAGTTGCTTGAGTTGTTCCTTCAACTCAATTGCTTCCCGTATGGACATTCTATAAGGTCTCTTTGCAATTGGTGCAGCTCCAGGCACTAGCCTAATCTCATGATCTACTTCTCTTTGAGGCGGAAGTTCAATCAATTCCTCAGGGAATACGTCAGCGTATTCCTTTAGCCAAGAAGGTCCTTCATGAGATTCTTGCTTTTGATCTAACTTGTTGAGTTTGATCAGGAAACGGGTAATCCTTTTCTGACTCCTTTTATGATCCAAGATACTTTGGCTAATTGGATTCTTGGCACTCCTGCCTCACCTTGAGTTTTGACAAATTCCCTTTCAGAGTTTCGAAAGGAAACTTGACCCTTTCCACAGTGGATGTGGGCGTCGTTGGGCTTAAGCCAATCCATCCCGAGTAGACACTCATGGATACCTAGATTCATGACTCTGAATTTGGCTGAAGTCTTCTTTCCTCCCAGAAAGAATTCCACCTTAGCAGTTTACCTGGTACAAGTTACCTCACGACCGTTTGCCAACTCCACAAGCAAGGTATGTGCTTCTACTCTGGTTATTCCTAAACTTTTTGCACATGCTGGTGAGATAAAGGAATGTGTACTGTCACAATCAATCAAGGTTTTGAAACCTTTACCTTGATAGTCTGACGGTGTCTGAATCACTGAGAACTGGCGATTAGGCCCTTTCTTGTGTAAAGCGGCATGAACTGTCGCTTTTTCGAATTCAGCTTCCATAGTCGGATCTTCCTCTTCTTCTTCTTTGCATCTTTGCCTATTGGCAATGCAAGCGGTTCTTCCTCTTCCACGGGTAATGGCTCCTTGACCGCGGCCTGCACCTTGGAAAGGCGTTTGACGATGTCCTCCATTGAGCTTGGGACATTGCCTCTTGAAGTGACTGGGTTCGTTGCAGTGGAAACATCGGAGGTTTCGGCCATTACTTTGAGTAGGAACAAAGTTGTTGACGCTATTTGTCCTTGCTTTCTTCCTTTGTCCCCGATTATGACCTTGAACTCTCTTCATTTGAGGTCTGAATGCTCCTCTGTTCGGGTCACTATAGGACCAAGTTTTGTTACCCCTTGGTCTAGCTTGCATCTCTTGAATTATAGGCGCCGCTCGAATGAGTGCATCCTGAAGATCTGATGGACGCATAGATTCGAGACGGGTATTTACGGGTGGATTTAAGCCCGCACAAAATTTGGACACCTGCTGCGTCATGCCCATCTGTGGCGCATACTTTAAAAGTGAGATGAATTTAGAGTAGTATGCGTCAAGAGTGAGTCCTAGCTGTTTTAGCTCGTAGAACTCATTCATTTTTTGCGTACGATATGCAGGTGGTAAATATCTTCCCTGCATAGTTTTTTTCAACTTCTCCCAGGTAAAGGACCCCTTTGAAATCCCTTGATCCTTGCACCATTGCTTCCACCAAAGTTTGGCTTCGTCGGTGAGCTTTAACTTGGCGAGCATGGCCTGATTGGTAGGTGCAGTACCAGCTGCTTCAAAGTAATCCTCCATGGATTTAATCCAAATTTCAGCATCAGCCTGGACGAATCTGCCTCTCCCGTCAAACTCGGGTGGCTTTATCTGCTTGAGGAGGAACTTCTTCTCCTGAGTCATAGCAGTACTTGATGTAGGAGGCGAATTTGGAACCTATACCTGGGGTTGTGCCTGGATAAAAGTTTTCTTAATGTTATTATATGATAATCGACGTTAGCTTATCTTTCATTTTTAGTTCAACTATCTCATAAACAATGAAGCTACTTAACTTTTTAACAACTCTTATACACAGCCAGATATTGATAAAAAGAAGTCTTTATTTGTATTTACATAGGCATAGCCTTATACAACGTTTCGTGTGATGATAAGCCAATCATTACATTCAGTTTGGGGAGAACAACGTTGTATTGCATTTGTCTACAGGAACTGTGTCATAGTAGGGTTTTGGGTCATGGATCTTTAGGAATCGATAATTCATTGCAAGTTCAAGATACCCTTTCCGTTGGAATCCATACTTCTCATGGCGGCCCAACACTTTAATCCTGTCGGCTAGGATTACACGGATTACTTCCTCATATACATATGAGTTCATTTCAACCCTCCGAACTTGAATATGTAAAGTCGAATTTACGTGAGCTTCCACAAAAATGAACAGCTTTATGACTTTCAAGTCTTCCAACCACTTGATCCTTTTTACGTTGGTTTGTAGATAAGCAAATCGGTGGGCGGCTATATAGTAGATTCCTGAAGACCCCGTCCATCTTCGTTCTATGTAAAGGGGTGATGGATTATAAATTTGTTCTAGGATGTTCATCATCTCAATTCTTTGTCTATAAAGCGGAGAATGCATTGCAGTCATAAACATGACCCGAAATACCAAAAATTTGTTCCACGCTTCATAACTCTGCAAGACAACATTGAAGGTAAGGAAATGTTTGGACATCAGCAATTTCTTTACTTCATTTAATTGAGATTTTATAAAAGCAATTCCGTTATTGGTTGGCTCTGATACCAATTGTAACTTGTCCACTAGTATCATCTAGGACACGTCTTAGCAGTCCATTGGAAAGGATGTCTAGAAAACTCTGCCCGACACTCCCATGGAATGTTACGGGTTTTGCGATCTAGTCTTCCTGTGTCTGCCACGTAGCGGAAGTATCCTCGCAGTTCCCACTTAGGATCGACGGGAATTAGGGTTTTCATGATTGGTCATTAGCTAACAGCAACTAGCGTCAGATCCGAGCGTACTACTTTACGCAAAAAAGCCAGGTCCGAAGCGGATTCACGCTGCACTTGGTTCAAGGAGAATGGGAAACGAGAGGGATGCAAAGCTCAACCTCTCTTCCATAAGACATAGTTCCATTCTGTTCCCCTAAAATAGTGTAAATCGGGTAAGACGTAACTCTAGGTCATCGCTCTCGTTATTCGTTTTGATGATGATGATTATCCCGCTATTCTTCGAGATTTTTGAGAAAAGTTCCCGGCAAACCGAGACCACCCAACCGTAGGACAGACCCATGGCCCACCCTCCGCACTTTCCTCGGTTTGTTTTAGTTATGTAATTATCTAACACATTAATTTGACATATAACAATCAGCTTCTTTAGTTAATCCTGTTAAGCACTGGTTCCTTCACGTAATCTTATCACATGACATAGAAAAACAATATCAAGTAAGTTCTTTTTTTTTTAACATTTCATCAATTTATCTTTGAAATACAAGGAGTTCCGCTCGTAGGCTTGTCCATAATCCGCCCGAAGGCTATCCAGTAATCCCCAGGGATCACTCTTCCAAGATTCCACCCGTAAACTAGTATGCGGGCCTCGAAATCCAATCCCGAGTCATGTTAGCCTCTTGTGCAGGACCCAGAAGGCGAGGGATTTACGGCCAGAGCCCCCCCTGGCACCCAAGCGTCCTCCTGCTCCAAGTAGAACTCAACGGAGAGACCTCTCGCGGCGGGTTCGGTCCACGTTCCCGGCGCGGTGAACAACCCCCTTGGTTAGGGTTAGGCAGGTAGTTGGGGGTAACTGAAACTGCCTCTTTCTTCAGCCTTTAACCTGAAGTATAGGTACTCATTTAATTTGTAATTCATAATTCAAACAGAGCCCTAAAATCTCTAGCAGGGACAAATATTTCCATTAATCAACCGTGTTGTTTGGCAAACTGCTAAGGAAGTGTTCTTTCCTTTTGAGTGTATCAGGACTCGTTCCCAAGGTGTCTTGTAAATTGGCAAGATCCTTTACATTCTGGTGTAGGGCGTACCTTATTAACCCAACTTGGTCAACCCTAAAGTTCCTTAGATATGCTAGTTTCCGGTTTACAACTTTCCTTATTTAGAAGGATATCCAAAAATACGCCCTTTTTGCAAGATAGCTTGCGTAGGGATCTGCCATCCTTATTGAGGGTTTTTACCCTTTCTCCTTGTGAATCAATCACAAGACTAAATGATTTCGTACTTGCTGCGCAAGTCCTGTGATGGAATAATCCGTTTTAGATCCTTTAAGCTGACGTATGTGGGCCTAGGGTTTCTTTTTTAAGAATCTAGGGAACAACCCTAGTTCTTTATTTTTACGAATTTTTTTGACCCTACAATAAGGAAAGTAGTCAAGTGCTTTGGGTATGAATATTTCTATGTTTAGATTGGTTTGGTTATCTTTTGGAAGGTAATATTAATCGTATTGTCACGGTTTTGCTATCCTTGTGACAATTTACTTTTCAGTCAATACAGTTCAATTTAAACTTCCTTTTTCCTTGCAGATGAACTCATGTCAAATAACAAGCATTTCCCCTACTAAGATGTACAATTAGCAATGATAACTTCCTAGTAATTTGAGCAACGAAAGAAACCTATCATGAATTTAATCATTTACAATGATTCGTTGCGAAAAGGAATAAGACTAATGGCGCAAGATATAAATTCTATACCTTTAGGATTTAACTAAAATATACTATTATAGTAAATGGATAATCTTGCTCGTAATTTATAATGCTTGATGCAATTTGAGGAAACTAAGTTCTATGCATTATCATTCATTCAAATAAGCTAAACTCCTTCATTACAAATAACTCGGATAAATATGTCCTATCCCTAACAATTTCTCTTTGCATGATCGACTTAAAACCGAATTAAAGCCAAGAAGAAACACCTGGTTTTGGGGTGAGATATCCACATGGATACCGGGAGATGATCCTCCCGCGGCTACGCCTTGGACTTTCTTAGGAGGCATCGCAATTGTAGTCCGTCAAACGTGGAAGCAGCTTTACACTTCTTTCGGAATTCCACCGTCGCTCCCTTGCACCGTTTCCGTTGAAAGTAGTTTTAGAGGTCTCCCTCGAGGCTTTAGAGCGGGAAAGGAAGGTGTTTAAAAAAAAACACTCAGCACTCTCTTCCCTTTTACAAGTAGGGGAAGAAGAACAAAGCTCCAAGGTATTTTGCGAGTTTGAAGGAAAGGCTAAGGACAAATTCTCTTGGGGGAAAAGGGCCTTATAGAATTCTAAGGGAGGAACTCCAAGCGGGGGGAAAGTAGCGTTATAGGTTATTGGAAAAAGGGGGCCTAAGGAGGCCTTAGGAGAAGATATAAGGGGGTAGTCCGAGGGTTATAATGAGCAAGGGCCCTAAGGGGGAAATAAAAACTGGGAAGATAAGATCTTTACGGTAAAAAAAAACCTTTTATGGGGGAAAATCTCCAATTCCACAGGAAGGGGCCCTAGGGGGTTTTTTTGTTTAAGACACGGGGGGGGGGGGGGGGGGGGGGGGGGGGGTAAGGTGGGTTTGAACTAGGGGAAAGGGGGCTAAGAAGCCCCGCTTAGAAGCTTCTTAGAAGAAGCTTCTAAGAAGCTGCTTCTTCTAAGAAGCTTCCTGAGATAAATGATTGGGGGGAGGAGCTTGAAAGGATGGTTGACGACGTGGCAGGGAGAAATGGCAGCGGCCTATCACGGCGAAGCTAGTGGCAGTCTTGGTAACGGCAGGCAGTGGCGCCCTCCCCGATGGCGGCGGTCCACAGTGGCACGACATCCTCCTAGTCTTGCCGCGATACGACAATGATGTCTACAGCGTCCCCTCCACGCAGCACGGGCCTTCTTCCTCCTGTTCGGCAGCCTCCTCCTTAAAGTGCCCTACTCTCCCTCCTCTCTCCTCAGCACGGCGATGGCAGCACCAGAGTCCTTCTTCTCTCTCCATTCGTCTCCTTCACAGCGTGTGGACCGCTCTTCCCTCAGCTTCGTCCCCCTCGATTTAAATAGGGGAGGGGAGGGGGATCCTCCCTCCCCTGCGTGGCATCACGCATGCCTCTCCCTCACTCCAAGCTCCACCAAGGAGCTTAATCACTCCTTCTATTCCCCTCCCCCTCCAGCTCGTCAATCGGCTGGGGGGATAAGGGAAATTTAAAAAAAAAATCATTTATCCAATTTCGTTTTTATTGAGGCAGTACATGCGGCCCTTCGGGATATTACAGTTACAAGCACAATCATTTTCATTGGTCATTATTTGGCCAACTGCTAAGCAGCGAATCCTTCTTTCCGAATGTATCCAGCACTCGATCCAGGATCAATTGCAACTTGGCAAGATCCCCAAGGGTTTGTCTGTTAACCCTTATATCCTTGGGTTAGGGCCGTACCCTATTAACCCAACTTAACCAAAACCTTAAGTTCTATTAGCAGCAAATATGTTATTCCAATTTACCGATTGGTCTTTTGCTTCCAAGCAAATATCTAATCCCTATATCTTGGTCACTTTACCCAAGAAAGGTGCTATATCAGACAATTATTTATCCTCTTGCAAGATAAACTTGCGTAAGAATTATCCAATCTCATCTCGAGGAATTTGTCATTCCCTTGTGATCAAATCACAAGATCATGCGACTCTGCAACTTGTTGCCAAGTGTCGCATCAAAACTTATGGGACTATTTACCCATCGAATGGAGTCTTATACTCACGAATTCATGATTAGATATAACAATCCATTCCTGATTGCACTAGGTCGACATTGTTGGTCGTAGGGTTCCAAGTTCAAACCGAGTTTCATCTTTTTATCGAGAGATCCTTAGGAAAAACCCTAGATCACTTCTTGCAAGTATGTCCTAATGTCCCTACATTCCATGAATGTGGGCAAGTCTTTAGGGTATAGGAGTTTCAGCTTTGGCAATATGAGCAACTAGATCATGTCCTCAACGTGTTAAATCCTAGTTAGCTTTTTGGGACATGTTGCATTGAATTAACCCTTCCTAAACGAGTCTCTCGTGGTTTTTAGGTGTTTAGGTTTAAACCAATTTAACTTGTCTAATCTTGAAGATAATTACGCTACCATTTTCGTAACCACATGATTCATTGCCTACGTATAAGTTGATTTACAAACCCTAACTTTTCGGGTTAAGATCAAAGCATAGGTTAAGTTATAGCATAATTCCAATTGATCATCCTATAACATGCAAACAAGATTCATTCTACTAAGCTTTAGGATTTTATGTTTGAACATGCAGTCTTTTTCTACTTTAATTTCCGAATGAATTTTTCGTATGTTAAACTTACTCAACCTTTCGTTGATTTGAGATTTTAGGCCACTTGCCTAGAGTTAAATCTTCTTCGTGCAGCCCTAGCAATTTCCTACGATTGCTAGCAACTTTCTTTAAGAATCATTTCGAAGAAAATATGTTCAATAATGCGATATGTGGCTTATTCCTTCCATGCTTAATCGAAGTGTACTATCATAATTCCATTTTTTAAAGATGGGCATTAATTAATCTAATTTCATTACTTCACAATGCATAAAAACCACTTGCTAGAAATGCATAGAAATCTTATGCTCAATTTATTTTGTTTGTTTTATTGAAAAATACTAATGACCGAATCCCTCTATTGTGAGCTATTAGCCAAAGTATTTTCAATCGAAAAAACATGCATCCTCGTTCCTCAAATGATCAATGCATAATTGAAATATTATGATGTTTATCAAATTTAGGAAGAAGAACCTGGACTTGTGGTGAAATGTCCACATGGATGTTAAGAGACGATCCTCCTGCGGTTGCGCCTTCTGCCTTCTTAGGAGCCATCGCAAATTTGGTATTTTTGTCTTGGATGCAGATCTATGATCTTGGCTGATCTTCTTTGAACGTGAAACTCCCTTAGTGATTCGGCAATCTTGATGAGTTTCACTGTCTGTTGGAATCGAACTTTAGAAGGCTTTATAGGTTTCCTCTCAATTTTCGAGAATGCAAGGTGAAAGGACGCTTCAGGCCATGGTTTGTAAAACCCACTTGTAGGGGTAAAGGAAAAAGGGTCCACGGAAAGGGGGTTTAAAACCTGGCCCAATGGAATGATAAAAAACAAAAGGGGAAAAAGGGGCTTATTTCTCGGGGTAAAATGGGCTTTTAAAGCCACTTGAGAGGGCAATAAGAAAGGCCCACGGGAAGGGGTTTAGCACTCAGGCTACTGGGAGCTTGTGGGAAATCCAAGGGGGAAAAAGGGGCTTAATTGGGGTTTTTAAAAGGCTTGGATGGGACCCCACGTGAAGGGGGTTCTAAATGGTCTTTAGTGGAATGAAAAAAAAAGGGGGCAAGGGGTGTAAAAGACCTTCTAGGGGGATTTTTGTGGGGGGGGGGGGAGAAAACCCACGGGAAGGAGTTAAATTCCGAGGGGGGGGTTTAAAAATGCTCTTGGTGGAAAAAAAAGGGGGGAAAGGGTTAAAAAAAACTTCTAGAGAAAGGCTTTAAAGAAGCCATAGGAAGGGGGGCTTAGCTCCTCCCCTCAGAAGCTTCCAAAGCTTCCAGGAAAAAAACACCTGGCGTTGGGATGGCGGCCAGACGAATTCAGATGGCGGCGTTCTGGTGGCTATAGAGTAGTCTCCCCTCTGCTTCTCTTGGCCAAGTGGTGTTATGCAGCACCTCCCTTCTCCCAGCAACACACAGCTCTTACCTCCCTCATGTCTAACGGTGATATGGCCCTCTCCCAACTCACAGTAGTGTCTCGATGCCTCCTCTCTCAACGGCAACATTAGCAGTGTGTCGGCTCCTTTCTTTTTTCCTACTCCTCTCCCACATGCTTTTATAGCTGAGGGGAGGGGATCCTTCTTGCCCCCACGCGGCCATAATGCATGGCCTTCTCCCTTCCGCAAGCTCCAGCAAGGAGCTTGCTCACCCTTACTATTCCCCTCTCCTCCAGCACGACATTCGGCTGGGGGAAAGGGGAAAAAAAAATACCATAATTCTAACAATTAATCTTTTGGATTTTTTTGTAAGAGGAGGTTCTCATGAGGAGTGCGGTTTAGAGATCAAAATTGTTACATGAGGGCATTTAGTAGCAGAGAGGTTGATCTTGGCATTCCATCTGCTTGTAGATCACCATTTGCATGGCTGTATAGTCACTCCAAGTTCCTAGAGCACAATGACAATGAGGCAATTGTGAAGTTATGATCATGAGGCCATAGATCGAGTGAGAAATGTCCATATCTACCTTCTCCATGTCCATGTGTAATCATGCCTATTAAAGAAACTGGTAGTTGAGTAGATCTTTCAGTCTCTTTTGATCAAAGCCTTAGCCTGGGGATAACTCTCTTTTGTTGGTCCATTTTATCATGTATGATACACAAGTTTTTATCTAGATCTAATGCTGAGACCAAGCGCCAACTGTAATATATGTTCCGACAACTTTGTTGCTGTAGCATGTGACATTGACACTTCTTTAGAAGCACATTTCGCTCTTGAAGACACTTTGTTGCTGCAAGTTGCTCTTTAAACTCTGAGAAAATACTACATTTGGAGAACTTACTTGTCTTTGCTAAGGTTACATGCTTGAACTCTGTGTTCCAAATACGATTGAAGGTGGACAAGGACATTTGCTTACATCCAATACCACTCAATGTTGTATTTATTTCTGCCCATATATCTATCTGCTTGTAAACATCTCGGATGACCAATTGTGTCTCCCTTGATCCATCTTGCATTGTTCTACTCTTGTATAGCATTTGCTTTGCATTCTTCTTAACAAAGTCTCTAAGGATTGCTCTTCCCATCTCTCTATGATCCCAAGCTGCTCTTGTTACCCCCTTGTTTCCATGCATTTCCCTCCTCACGTCATGCTCAAATTGTGTTTTGTACCTATAAAAAGATGTCTTTGGGATTCCATGAATCTCATACCATGCCCTTCCACATACCACTTGTCCATTGAAGATAAAGTTGTACTTCCTTGTTCCCAAGTAATCAATCCTGCATGATGACTCAAACTTGTCATAAACATAGTTTGTGCGGTCTTCAAATTGCAATCCCCAAAAGTATTTACGTAATTGTTACATTGCTTCTCTATCAGCAAATTGACAATACTTTTCTTGGCAACAATCAATCATGGAAACTTGTGAAATGAATTCCATAGAAGTCCTCAAGTTTGCACCTTTAGGGGCAATAATTCGAGGCTTTCTATTGACCATACAATATGATCTCTTCTGAACAAAATTTGATTTTTTTGCAGAAACATAATCTTCATTGGTACCTTCCATGTTTTTTGCATAAGCATTTGTAGAGACAATTTGCATGTATGATTGTTGTTGTAGCAATGATGTTCCATCATCAAAGGTGACTTGTTTAATAGGCCATCTTTCCAAAGTGACACAGTGGAGGTTGTCATCTATGTATGTTCCTGTGGTTTGATCAAGGACTTTATCTACCACCACACCAACATCTTCTTCTCCTAGAAATTCAAAGTTTATTACATCATATGGAAAAGCCAATAATATAACCCCTGTCCCAACACACACAGTGTTGCCTTCTGTCCATAGCATCACTCTATGTTCTCTCCAACTTTTAGAATGCTAAGCACATCAATATCCTCAGAAGAAAGGACATGGTATGATTCATAATCATCTCCTTCGTCATGAATTGTTATTGAGTTTGAAACAACCACCACATCTTTCTTTCCCCATTTTGCAAAACCACCTACATCTTCATGAACCTTCATTGCATCAATTGTTGGGAATGGCAAATATGCTGCTACATTTAAACATTTATCAATAGCCACCGAAATATATCCATCTTCAAGTGTTTCTCCATGGCATGTCTCATTTGGATGTAGTGCATGCACTCTACCAAGTGCAACAATCTCATGATCAACTAGCAAATTCACAGTTTCTCCAAAATAAAGTTCGTAATTCATGATACTTGTACAAGTGAGAAAATGGAGATTCTATCATTTGTATGTTGTCACCTCTCAAAAAGAAGAAAATAGCGATGAAATTGCTAAATACAATGAAGTATCAAATTTCATTGAAACAAAAAAAAAACTTAAACATTAGATAGAATGAGTCCAACTTCCATAATAGAAAGTATTAATGGAAACATTGTATAGAAAGAAGGGGATAGATTTGACCATATGGCCAAAAAAAAATTTCTCATGAACTGTGCCGCCCTAAAGTAAATAAGAAAAGTTTCTTCTATTATTTTTAGTTGCCTTGATTTTACTTTATTTTATTAGCTAATCTTTGAGTAAGCTGTGTGTTCTCATTGGGAAAAGATATAGAAGATGTTCAAAACTTGTACTATACCTATTCAACATGAGAAAAATGATTGAAATTATTTATAATGTGTATAGGAAAAGATGTAGCCACCTGGTCAAAAATATATTGTATGTATTCCATATCATGGCAAATATAAAAATTATTTGTGATCCCCATAGGGAAAAACATAGTCAAATGATTGAAATCTTTGTTGTATGTATTTCACATGACAAAAAGGATAAAAGTTCATTGTGGTCTCCATAGAAAAATATTTAGTCAAATGGTCAAAACTCAAGCCAAATACATACAACAAGGATAAAAGTTCATTGTGATCTTTATGGAAAAAGATTTAGCCAGATGGTCAAAACTTCTATTGCAACTATTTTATACAAGACTTAGGATTAAAATTCTTTGTGATATTCACAAGAAAAGATTTAGCCATATGATTAAAATATGTATTTAACCTAGATCATAGCAATAATAATAATTGTTTGTGATGTCCGTAGAACAAGATTTAGCCAAATGTTCAAAGCCTTTATTGTATGTCAACAAGAATAAATAATTTTTGTGATCTCCATTGGAAAATATTTGATCAAATGATCAAAACCTTTATTTCAAGTATTCCACATGACAACAAGGATAAAGATATTTTTGAGAAACTTTGACCTTGTGCTTAAATATTGAAACCACAATGACCTCTAAAGAATAGGAGATTTCATTCCCTATGATACAAAGTTATAAAGATTGAGGAAATTTTAGCATCAATTAGAAGCTTTTTGAGAAGGAAAGATAATCTTTATCATGGTTAAATGTTTATAAATCTTATACTACCTACTTGTTGATAATAGTAAAATGTATCATATTACATTTTATTTTTAAGTTATACTATTTTAGTCTAAATCGTGTTATATTAGTATATCGTACTATGTATATATTATGGAATATATTATCAAAATATATTATATATATATATATTAAATTAAATTATTAATTAATAAATATAATTTAAATATATTTAATCATATTTTGTAAGATTATGTATATTTAATGTATCTAATATGTAATGTGTAATATCATTGAGGATTTTGAACCCACCTTAGTGATAGTTCGAGAGTAGAATCTCTAGTAGGGTAGGATAGAGAGTATGTAGGCAAAAACTCTAGATGTGGAAATAGGGGCAATATCCCAATGGTGGGTTCTTAAGGAGGGGCGAGAGAGAAGGAGTTGGTCTAGGAGAAATTCCTCAGGTGAGAGTTTGAGGGCAATGTCTTCCTCAGTGGAGGTTTGGGAGCAATGCCCCCAGTCGGGGTTTCGAGATAGCGCCCGTTGTAGGGATTTGGGGGCAAAGCTCTCAATGGGCGGTTTAAGCGGTAGGGCCCCTTAGTGGGGGTATGTAGGCAACAACATTAGTAGGGGTTTGGGGGTAGTGTCCCTAGTAGGGGGTTTCGGGGGCAGCGCCCCCGGTGGGGTTTTGGGGACAACGCCCCCAACGGGGAGTCAAGGAGGCAGCGCCCCGTTGTGGGGTTCTGGGGGTAATCCCCCCAGCGAGGATTCGAGGGCAGCGCTCCCGGTGGGGGTTTGGGGGCAACACCCCTAACGGCAGGGTCCAGGGGCTGCCGATAGACCCTAGTGGGCAACGGTATAGCCATCATATGATTTTTGAAAAATTCGCAACTTGAAATCTTTAATAAAATTGAAAAATAGATACAAAAATCAGATCTAAATCTACTCATATTCCGTAACAAGTTATGGTTATTCGAATAGCGTGATACATTAAATGATCCGTTTCATGAGTTGGTCTTTACAACTAATCATGATGTTTTTCAAAATGAGTTTCTCTTCCCCTCTCTCTCTCTTCCACGCAACTCTCTAACCTGAGTGTTTTCTCTGTTGCATTTTTACAGTTGCAGGTTTCACATCTCTAATCCTCTGCGTTTTTATCTCTGCTCCTATCGCCCCTCTCTTACTGCAAGTGTTGCAGCCCTAATCTTTGGCGGTTCTATCCCCCTCCTCTTCTTTGAATACTCTCCACTATTTCATTTTCTCAAACTGAAACAGATTGTGCAGTGCCATTTCTGATTCGAATCAGGGTATTATGACCAAAACTACATGCGTCTTCAAATCGAAAATCTTGCTCCAAGGCTTCAGCAATTCAACAAGGCAGTAAATGATTGCCAGTCCACACCATGTCTGCTCTACTTCACGGGTGATTTTTGTTATGCTGGCACACATTTCTGACCTACTAATTACAACAAGTTTTCAACTTTTTCCTACTTTATTTTTTATTTTGAGTTAAACTACATTGATTATGATCATTTCAATCCATACAGTTACTACAAATCACACTACTACTCTTTTGTATGATTAGTATTGAATAATATTAAGATCAAACACTAAAAGAATTTTCTAAATAAGAATTATGTATGAAAACTAAATGTAATATGTATTTTTGTATATGTATTTCTGTAGCAATGAGATTAGATACTCACTCTTGAGAATTCAATGACTTCTTCTTCTTCTCGATTGCTTGATTGATCTCCTGGAGTGCTTTTCTTTTTTGTTGTCCAACCACTACCTTGCAAATGATAGCTTCACTCTACGTGAATATTGAAAATATGACTTCTTGCATTGTTGAAAATACTCTTTTTGTTATGAATATGAAATATATGATTTGTGTAATGTTGAAAAAATTCTCTTAGATGTGAATATGGAATAAATGGTTTGTGCAATGCTTTTATCAATGAGTGCTTTCAAGATACTAGCCTTTCTTTCTATTCTGTGATACTATATACCTTAAGATTTTGCCTCAAGGCTAAACCTAGCCTTATATTTCTTGTATCATTCCGTAATATTAGAGCATTTTATCAAGTTCTTATACATTGTATTATACTTTACTATATAGAACTTTCCATTATATTGTATTTTCATAGTAAAAGCATTACCATCAGATTTTATGGTTACACTATTTATAATTTTGCAATAAGCATATGGCTATACAATACTTACAAATACTCAATATGATTTTGCCATATGATGTAATTTGATCTTCTAACAACACATATCATGATCTTTCATCAATTTATAGATTAGACCATATGGTCAAAAAATTTCTTGCAATATAAGAAGTACTTTTTATTATTTTATTCAATACAATCTGAGATTTGGCCATGAGGTCAAATCTTTTCTTATAATATAAGAAGTAATTTATGTTGTTTTTTCCAATATATTGTGAGATTTTGCCCTGTGGCCAAATCTTCTCCTTAAGTTATCTCTTGGCCAAAATAAGGACTCTTGTAGTATCACAATATCTTGCAACCAATCAAGCACTTTGTTCATTTTACTACAAGAATAAAATTTTGTCATTTCGTCAAATGTTTTCTTATATTATCAACCATTCCTTACTTCCAAAAGGAAAGGCTAGTTTCTACTTAGAATTCCTTACTTTCTATAATTTGGCCATGTGGTCAAATCTTGTCTTGCAACAAACAAACCACTTTTTTGGAATTTGATCCTAAAAATTTAAGACTAAATCTATGGTGGGTTCAATCACACAAATTTTGGGTATGCTAGATTTAGTTTTATGGAAAAATGTTCTAAGAAAAACATCTTCTATATTATCTTCAAAAAGGAAGACCATGTTCTACTTGGAACTCCTTTATTACCTACTATATTTATAGAAAGTTTTGCCATGTGGTTAAAACTTGTTGTGCAACAAACAAACCACTTTGTTTCCATAAACCATTTCTTTCATTTCAATTTTTTATAACTTCCTATCTATATGTTCATATATAAATATCATATCATTTTGCCACAAATTAGCCACTTTTTCCATTCCACTACAAAATAAAAATTGGCCATATGGTCAAATCTTTCATTTTGTTATCAATGCTAGCATCCAAGAATCCCCATTCTTGTTTTGTTCAGCCATATGATCAAATCTAATCTCATAAATCTTGCAAACCATGAGACCACTTTTTCATTTCACTATAAAACAATATTTGGCTATATAGTTAAATCTAATTTCACAGCATGTTGCAACAAACGAATCACTTTCTTCATATGGTTATGAAACTAGATTTGGCCATATGGTTAAAACCAGTTTATAGAAATCATCTTATCTTGTAGGTTTCGCCATGAGGTCAAATCTCCACCTTTCAAGTGTTTTTCACTTTATCTTATATTGATATCTATGGGATTTGCTACATAAATATATTTGTTTATATGTGAATCTCATATCACAATAAACCGCATCCTCTCTTTAACTAGCCTTTAAAACCCTATGGTAAAAAACCATGGCAAAGTTTCTAATCTTATAGATATGTCTTATGACTAAATAGGATTTGACCATATGGCTAAAACCAATGACAATGTTTCTACAATATAGCTCCTTTCAAGGGAAACTTACATGTGCACTAATTAAAATGTTAACTTTGGGACAAATGGAATCGTGAGATTGCTACATAACCACATTGATATATAGGTGGATCTCATATTGGACTAAATCTCATTCGTTGATTAAATAGGATTTGACCACATGGCCAAAAATCTTAGCAAAGTTCCTAGAGTATGATCCTTGCATAGGAAACTTACATGGAGAAGAAATCCAATATTAACTTAGGGACAAAATCATCCATGATATTTTCTACATAACCACAATGTTTTTTCACTATATCTCATACCACACTCACACTCAACATTTCAATATCACTTGACCATTTGGTTGAGCCCATGGTCAAGTCTCACTATTAATAGAATTTGATATTCTCACCGAAGTCCATGGCAAAGTTTTTACTATATGATTCTTGCAAGAGAAACATAATTAATGCTAACGTAGGGCCATGATAATCCATGAGATTTGATACATAAGCACACATATTTATGGTTGGATCTCATACCACACTTAATCTCAAATTTCAATATTTCATTTTATGGAAGAGTCCCTTTGGAGTACATTTGTCTTGTATTTCATAAAATCTTGTGTTGTTGTGTTTTTAAATTTTAACTTAGAAATATTATGCATTTATTTGGGTTTTGAGAATTTTAAATATTTTTAAATCCACTTTTATCTAACAACTTTTTCTCTTTGTAGAACTATTCAATGGCAAAGAAAGATAGCACATCCAAAAAGGAGACCCAAACCATTGATGGAGTTCGTGGTGATTTTGTGTATCCATGGTATGTGGATGTTTATGATAGTCAAGGAAAAAGGGTTGACAATGTTCTCTTAGTCACTTTAAAGAGTGATATTACATTTTTTCAACAAGATAGTGTCATAGAGAAGATAACAGATGGATGTGCTGGGAAAGAGGGAATACCATGTAATCTTGTTAAGATCAAGGGAAAAAATGTAGTATGTAAACTTGATCCTTTGTCATTTCACTTTGCCCGTATTAAAGAGGATGAAGAATACTCTTTGAAAACAATGGGATGGACCTTATTTGAGGAGTAAAGGGCAAAGAAGACATTAAATTAGCATTCCAAGCTGTTCAAAGTAGTGAGCTACTTTCCCTATCAAGAAAAGGTGATCGCCCCAACAAAAGAATGAAGCTCCAAGACAAACAAATAGACTTGAAATCTTCACCTTCTCCTCAAGAAGAAAATAATTCATGGAATCCCACAAGCTCAAAGTCAAAATCACCTCAACAAAGTTCCTTGTCACAAGCTCTTGTTGTTAGTATGGCGACTAACACTACTAAGAATGATGCCACTTTACCTTCCATGTTAGAAGCTAAACCTGCAAAGCCAATAATTTCTCTTGAGGTCAAGGGAGTAGAAAGAACATTCGATATTCCTAAAATAGTTAAGAAGAAGGAAAAGAAGGAAGAATTAGGATTTCACATGTTTGAAAAATTCTTTCCATTTGGTCCAATAACACAATTTCCTATTCTCATTGATAGGTGTTATGAGGCACCTCTTTTGTATGCTTATAGGTCACTATGTTGGGATTATGTAGAGAAGCTAACCACGTCTTTCATAAAGAATCCCATGAACCCAACAACAACAGCATATCTTATGCCTTTTGTACAAGACAACAATGAGAAGAGACCCATACATCGTGATGAGGTGGATGCTAATAAGTTGGACACTTATAGTTATTGGATTATATCAGGGCTTCACTCAATTCATGCAGCAAAGATATATATTCAGAGTAGTACTACACGTTGTCTAGCAACCAAGCATTTATAAACCACAAGAAATGCTAGTTGATTGTCTTGCGAAAATGTGCATTGAGCTTTCAAGAATGACAAATATGGAATCACATAAGATTATGAAGAATGCCCCTTATGTTGAGAAACTTCAACAATTAAGAGATCAGTGGCTAGCATTTGGTTCTCCACCAAAACCCTAACAAGGGCTTTCTAAGACAAGCTCTCAAAGAGTACCATGGCAGGTAATCACATATAAGCTTATCTTCTTTTTTTGTGAAGATTAGTGTGATGCTCTTTCTTTTGTTCTATGCTCACTATTTTGATCTTTTTTTTTGCAGAGATTTGTGGCATACATTGGAGAAAATTGTGCATCTAGAGATTGCCATATGATTGTTAGCTCCTAAGAAATATTTGATAGTTGGATCAAAATCATGAAGAGATACTCTAGAGGTGAACTTATATCCCAAGAGGAGAGTTCGAGAAAAAAGGGAAGGCAACCTTCTCATGTTGCATTTCATTGCCTTATGGGTTTAAAGGATGGAGAGATCCTTACATTACAAGAGGAGATTAATGAAGGTCATATCCTTTTTCTTAGAAACAAATGGGATAAGGAAGATATGATTGACATGGAAACAAGGGCTAAGCAAATCAAGCAAGATAGGGTCCTAAAGGAGGAATTAGTCACTCTTTTCAATGCTTTAGTTCCAGAAAGTAGTGTTGTGATGAAGACTTGGGAAGAGCTTGTTGATGATTATGATATCAATGATGAAGTCTACATAAAGATTTTAGGCATTTGCAATGATTAGGTATCAAAGAAGCTCACACTTGGAGCTGATGCAAGATTCCTACCAAATGGAGCAAAAGATATTGTGAACTTCCTAATTGGAAAAAAGAAAAATTCTCTTCAATCCTCCACTACTTCCCCTTGGCGTGTATATATTGTCGGATGCAATCCAGAAACCTTTGATCTTATACATAATGTTTACAAAGATCCAATTACCATTGGGGTTGTTGTTCTAGATGTAGCACATGGGGTTGAGGGAATGAAATGGGACTCTATAAAGTTTGAAAAGGTTGTATCCACTCTACTACAAATGACATGTGAACCTAAACAATTCATGTTGTTATCATTTCTTGATCGAAAGCAAATGGTAGCTTTGAAAAATGCTCTTGAAAGCATTTCTTACAAGTATCACATGCTAGTTGGTAGTGTTGACTTCCTACCAATGGATAGAATGTTTGCTTTTGGATCTATAGATTCTTTTGTGGTTTTGACATTAGTGACCACGGAGAAAAGCTTCATCAATTTTGAGCAATATATAAATAATGTCAATGATGGACCTAAAAACGGGCCGGCACTGGCTCATGCACTAGCCGGGCCTCGTCACTATGCACAAGACAACCCCTCGGCCTCGCGGCCAAGAGCGTCTATCAAAATCTCTGCCTTCCTAAACATTGCGTTTGTAATACGTTGTAGTCCAACTGATCCTAACCCAATATTACTCCTCAGAGGGAGTCCCTTTCACATAGCCAAAAGGCTCGAATCACATACACATGGGGTTCCTCCTACAGCTGAATGCTGTCAACCCTCTACGACTCTCCTACACCTTGGGGATTGGCCCCTCGATGCTTCGCTCAACATCTAAACATTTCGCACAAAAGTCGCTCAAGGTACCAAATAAGCGTGTCCAGGAATGTACCATTGTCCTTACTTCTCTTTCCCCTAGACCCCACGACTAGCCTACAACATGGGTACCTCACTGCCTCTCATCGTAGGTCATGTTCTAATAAACCAATTGCAATGCATGTCCAGGAGCTGATCATTGATACTTTTAAATTCTTTTCATGCTCTATGCATTTGGCGGATGCCTAGTGCTCAAACATTTAGCAAACAGTATCGTGCACAAGTGCAAAACATTCTTTTAATGGTTTCCAGCTACCGTTCGTGCTTCGTTGCATGGGCTTAGCACCGAGGTGATCCTCGTGCTACTAAGCTCTTAATTTTAATTATCACCCGTCCTAAATGCTATGCATAGAAATCAGCCACTTTCCCATCATCTCACACAGCATTTAGACATATTTCAACTTCTCTACCCTTCCCCGTTTAAATATTGCATCGTTGGATAGGTTTATAGGGTATTTTGACATCATTTTATGTGGAAAAAGTGGAAAAAGACACACTAGAACAAGAAGGTGGGGTTGAACTTAGGCAAATCCTCATGCTTCAGTCCCCAAAAACATTCACAAACATTTCTCTTATTTATCCTTATTTTTTCGAAACCCAAAATGTATTTTTTCTCTATTTTTTAGGGTTTTTTCACCCTTTTCTTGTATTTTTCCTTATTTTCTTGCATTATTTAATTACTAAAAATTAAGAACTGATTAGGGGCTGTGGCCCTTAGTTTCTTCTTGCAGAAAAATGAAAGTTTAGTTGATGTTCCTATTTACTTCCCCATTTTTATGCCAAAAAACCATCATTTTTCCTTGATTTTTCATGTTTTACGTGTTTTGATGTATTATTTTGAACCACAAGATGCATATTTTTCTGATTCTCTGATTATGACCAGCAAGAACTCATGGAAAACAGCAACACGAACAATTTTTAGCCCACATAAACAACATTTCATCAATCAAAAGCTATAGAATCTCAAATTTCCTTTGAAAATTTTAAATTACCGCTTATTTGCATGTTTCGGGTTTCATGTCCATGGCTGCAAATTTGGAAATCAGTAGCACTTCATGTCCAGCACAATCACCAATAACCATTTCCAGCCCGTGGAGTAATCCGATCCATGCCGGACAAGCCTCCATCATTCTTTCTTCTTCCTTCTTCTTCCCACATGAACTTGTCCTTAGAAGAGAGAGAGGGAGGAGAGCGAAAGATTGAAATCAGAGATCTTCAAAGAGGGCATCATTGCGCGAGCGAAGGGCGGCGATAGAGTCAGGATTCAGAGGGGAATCAATGCCCAAGATCCATTGGGTGGGTTGCTCACAAGCTGCATGATGCCTCCTCCAAGATTGGGCGCATCCTGACATCTCCCTCCCCACGTTTTTTCTTCATGCCTTGCATCAAACTTTTCATGTGACATTTAAATTTCTTGGGCTCCCAAAGGTCATGCCCACTTTGGCCAAACTTTGGTCCACCTTTTCAAATCTTGCCCACTTTGTGGCAATTTCCCCGTCCGGACTCGGAATCGAGCTCTGAAAAATCCTGGGCGTCCGGCTTAGGATCCCGCATTGGCTAGTAACTCTTGCCAACCCGCACGACTGTCTGAAAAATTATGAAAAATCAACAAGTGTCGCTCGGGCGCCTTTAAAGCACTTTGACACTTAAAATCGTCCTAGATCGAGCCGCCGCCTTTGACGGTGAATATTTTTCCCTTGATATTCATAATTTTTTGCTATTTTTAAGTACTTCTCGTCACCTAAATTCCGCTCTCATTGGCGACCACGGGATAGGGTGACTCAGCCCGTCGAATCCACGAACATATCTGCACATAAACAACCAAAGAAGTATCAAACTGATACAAAACAAATATATAATAAAACTCAGCACAATGCTCCCCCTACCCCTAGACAGAACCAAGGCATGACATCCACAAGGAATAGGCCTAGCATCATCTAATAGAAGATCCGAAGTGAGTCACTAACCAGTTGCTCCAACACAACCAAACTAAAAAAACCTATCAAAGAGGTTGCCCTAAGTGGTAGTCTGCACTACTTACCAACTAAAGACAACATCACTAGGGGCTCCTGCAAGGCGAGGACTCCTAAAGCCTGATCAAGGAGTATTTTCTTTCAGTACATTTCTTCTTTTAGGGTTTGTATTGGATGAAGAGACTTGGGCATGTAAAAAGGAGGGAGCTGAGCGTAGTGACCCAAGGAGAACAGGGTATCGGCCTCAAGACCTGTCTCGGCACCCAAGAACCTACCAAGCCCTCGCAAGGCGACACTTAATCCTTTTTTAACGCTCACTTTTATTTTCGCTCCAACCTTCCTTGTTTTGGTATTATATTTGGCAAGAAGCCACCCCTAGGAAGACAAGGTATCGGCCCCGGGTCTGATTCGTCCTCGGGAACCTACCAGGCCTTCGCAAGGCAATGAGCAACTGCTTATATATTTTCATTTCTTTTCTTTTCTTTGATAGGGGTTAGAACCCCTTTTTACACACCTTTGTATCGATATTCATCTTTTAGGATGTACAGAGTTTCTTGGCATCATCATTATTATCTTCTGGCAGGCTTCTCTAACTGCCTCACTACTAACAAGAACTCCTAGAACGGCTGCCTAGGAGGCTAGCAGAACAGGGCCACTAGGACTTCTAAAACAGGTCTTTAGATGCCTGACAATGTCTTTGCAGGAGGCAATGACTACTTCGACCTCCCTCAAACATACTCAACCTCAACCTGGGACTTCATGCCTTGGTTGCCGGTCCCCAACAAAAATGTATCCCCTCGACAAGTACAAATACACATATAACAGGAAAGAAAGGTACTCGTAAAGGAGAAATATCACCTGGATTGGCCACAAGAAGCTTCCATCGCAGCAAAGGCTCCTCCAGGCTCCACCAAAGTCCACTAACCACGAAATCTGTCCAGCACAACACTTAAAACAAAAACCCGATTAAACGCACCCGCACTAGGCAGGGAAATGGCCCTCTTGGCCTAATGAAATGAAACACTTCACTACAAAACTGAATCGGCCCTCTTGGCCTAATGAAATCCAACAATACTACGCATAACATCCTCCTGGAAACAACCATGATAGACATCAAAGCATACCATTCCCAGGGGAACAGGGCTTGTAGCCCTATACTAAGTGCATTAAATTATGACCTATCCCTCCTGCGTATATTGCAAGAGGTGTTCGCATCACATGTCGTCGAATCAGTCTATGGGTCCAAGATAATAAAGGCAGATGAGTCTCGCTTACCCTTTGCATCACCCAAATTAACTATCGTCTGCCAAAGAGGGCATGTTCAGAAAGCATACCCCACAAATGACCAGGTCCTGCCTCAACATCAATAGATATATCGGGACAAGGGCCACAATTAAAGAAGAGGTCTTCTTCATACGCAAAATTAGCCAAAGAATCGGCAAACTGATTCCAATTCCGTGGAATCAGCTGAAAAGACACTCTATCGAATTCGTCTAGCAGGGCTATGGCAGTATGATGGTACATACAAAGGATGGGGTTTCGTACCATGTACGTCCCATTGAGTTGATTTAAAACCAACTGAGAGTCCCCTTTCACCAACAACTGGAGGATACCACCCTTCTTTGCAATATTCAAACCCATAATCAGGGCTTTGTATTCAGCCATATTATTGGTAAAATTCACCCCGAGATAAGCAGCTAACTTCATGACAATGCATCGTCGGGGGTCTCGGATGACAACTCCTACAGTTCCTTTTTTGCATGGACCCCTAGACGCCCCATCAAAGTACAAGGTGTACGTCCATAAAGGGTTTACATATCCCGCCATCCGGAACTCTACTCGTAATTATGGTAATCGAAATTCAGCATATTCAATGGGTGGACTGTAGGCTCCATCCCTTCATCATCATTGAAATCAACAGGGATGCTCGTCAAAATTTGTAGGCAGTGATGGCAGAAGACCTTGATCTCCCAAATAAATGTCCTGCCTTCTTGCTCAATCACCTTGTATCCTTTGCTCCACCAAATGAGCTTTCCCTGATGATACCTCTGTTCTAAATAAGGGATCAGACGACCCATCAACCTCTATCACGATTTCCTTGCAGATATTTGATCGATCTCTCCTAGACCTGCAAGGCAGTCATAGCATTAGTGCAATCAAAAGTAATAAGGTTTAATCTTATTAAGATTAACCTTATTTTTAAATTCTATCCCCTCAAGGTCAGCTAACAAAACTGTGGATTTATTCTTCCCTATTCTAACGATCCTATAGGGCCCATCCCATTTAGGCTCTAGCTTGCCTAGAAATAATTCACGTCGTGCATCATAATACAGAACAAGCTGTCCTTTCTTGAAGGTGTATTTCTTGGCTTTGATGTCGTGTAACTGCTTCATTCGGCGCTTCACTACTTCTTGGTGCAATAAGCTCTGCAACTTAAGCTCATCTAAATGTGCCAGTGTCGTCAAGCGCTCAAAAAGTGCGTCTTCATCACTCAAAGCATGATTGATGGCAAACCGAATGGTCGGCAGCTCAATCTCTAAAGGCAAGACACACTCCTCCCCATATACTAACTTGAAAGGGGTATGGCCAGTGGCTCATTTGAAAGTCGTATTGTAGGCCCACACTGCCATGTATAACTTTTTATCCCAATCCCGTTTCTTTCCCGACACAATTTTGGACAGGATGCCCACAAGCTGCTTGTTGGTGCTTTCAACTTGCCCATTGGCTTGCGGATTATATGGGGTTGTCTTGTTATGCTTAATTTGCCACATCTTTGTCAAACCTTTAATCACCTTATTCAGGAAATGGGTTCCGCGGTCCGACACTAATTCTTTTGGCGGACCAAACCGGCATATTATCTGCTCTAAAAGGAAACTAGCAGTTTCTTTAGCATCATCTTTCCTTGTTGCACGTGCTTCTGACCACTTCGTGAAGTAGTCGGTTGCTACAATGATGTACCTCTTTTGTGTAGTCGACGACGGAGTAATAGGACCCACAAAGTCTATTCCCCACTTCTCGAATGGAAGTATCGCCATAATAGGGGTGAGTGGTCATTTCCTATTCTCTCGACTGTCATGTCGTTGACAAATATCGCATCTCTTAACATACACAAACGCATCCTGGAAGATGGTAGGCCACCAATAATCTGCTCTTAAAGCCTTTTGTGCTATAAGCCGTCCAGCAAAATGGCCACCGCAAGCAGAATCATGGCACTCTTCCAAAATGAATGGCACCTCGTCAGGCATCACACACCAGCGATAGATGTCATCAACCCCTTGCCGATATAATGTACCTGCGATCAAAGCAAACTTTAACGCTTATTGCTTAATTTTCCTTCTCTCAGCTTTAGATAATTCGGATCCCGCCTCTCCTGTTGATAGATAATGCGTTATTGCAGCATACCAAGAGGGAATAGATGCCGTATCTATTTTAAACAACAACTCCATGTCACTACCTTCAGCCACAGATTCTTTCAGCTCCCCAAAGTCCACAAGACATTCCACGATGCCTTGCAACCTTGGTGGCTTACTCTTGATTTCATAATCAAATTCTTGCAAAGTGATCAACCACTTTGCTAGACGATCAGGCGGCTGTAGCTTATTCATCAATAATCGAAGTCCCTCCGCCTTCGTATAAAGCATGACTTTCTCATAGAGAATGTAATGCCTGAATTTCTTGGTCCCAAAGACCATCGCTAGACACAATTTTTCCATGTAAGTATAGTTGATTTCGGATACCCCCAGCTTCCGGCTGGCAAAAGCAATCAGGTGGTACCACTTCTCTTCCCAAATTTGGGCTAAACAGCAGCTGATACTATACATGGTGGCTGCTGAAAATATATAAAACACCTCACCTCTTTTAGGTGCTTTTAAAACGGGTGCTCTTGCTAGCTCTTGTTTCACATCCTCGAATGCTATCTTACAAGGGTCACCCCATACAAACGAACAGCTAAAGGACAATAAATTTGTAAGCAGCAATGTTCTTTCTGCTAAGGCGTTGATGAATCTACGATAGTAACCAACCGAAGACAGAAAGCTATGAACCTCTTTCGAAGTGCGCGGTGGACCCATGGCAGCTATAACTTTGACTTTCTCGGGGTCTGTTGCAATCCCTACTGAACTGATCACATGACCCAGCAATAGCCCATAAGGTACTCCAAAAACACACTTTCGTGGATTTAAGGCGATGCAGAATTGTCTACAGCGCTCAAAGCATTTTCTTAAAATGATCAACTGCCTTCCTCTCACGGTGGCGGCTCCTAAGTCATCAATGAACACCTTCAACTCTTCAGGGAATATGTCACCGAATGTCTTATCTGCTGTTTGTTGCCACAAACCCGGCGCATTGCATAAACCAAAGGCCATCACATGGTACGCAAAAGTACCAAATACAGTGATAAAAGTTGTTTTCAACTTATCCTCTTCTGCAATTTCCATTTGGTTGTATCCTGCAAAGCAATCCATAAACGAATATATCTCCCTACCCGCTAATTGATCCAAAATCTGGTCAATAAATGGCAACGGGTAGTAGTCCTTAACTGTCTGCTTATTCAGCTCTCTAAAGTCTACACATAAATGGATTTGATTATTCTTCTTCTTTCTTATCACAACCGGCGAACACCATTCCGTGTGTTGCACAGGTAAAATCAAACCCGCTTTTCGAAGCTTCTGTAACTCTTCAAACAGCCCGTCCCTCAATTCAAAAGGCATACGCCTTACTTTCTGCCGTACAGGACGATTGCCCTCTTTCAACGGAATTGTATGAACATCAAGACTAGGAGGGATGCCTCTCAACTCATCACAACTCCAGGCAAAGATATCACGGAATTCCTGGACTAAGGCCACATAGTCCTCCCTTTTTGCTGTGCTGAGCATAGAACCTAATTTGATTGGCCGCGAATCATCAGGCGTACCAAGGTCTAGCTTGATAACATCTGCATCTCTTATACGATCTTGGCCCTCTATCGGCTCATTCAAAGTGATCTGATAGATGTCTTCCGTGGTGGATCCCTCTTTAGACTCATCACTCGATGATGTCTCACTGGCAGATAAATCTTCTAATGTCTCCAATTCTGTGGAAGATAGAGGAGCTCTCTCACTCTGCGGGGACTCAGGATAAGCATCAACCACCACACGCTGGGCACCTCTACCGATTTTACACATTGGAAAAGTTTCCTTGTCCTTGCATGATGGTAAGACAAAGAGTCTTTCAAATGTATTACATGTGCCATCTATTACAAATAACTTGGTGTCAGTTGGTCAGATGGTAGATCAAGGGCTGCAAGTCTGATTTAATGCAAAGGGTTGCTTTGTAGAAGACTTCAATGACAAGTGTAGGTTGGTTGCAAAGGGAAGTAGAGTTGGAAGTATGTTTACTCTGGATACTAGAATTCCTACTATGAATGTTGCTATGTATGCTAAAGGAAAAGGTGTTGTTGCAGATACTAAAATTTGGCACAAACGCATTGGACATGCAAATGTACAAAGGCTGAAATTAATGCAGTCCAAAGGGTTGGTTACAGGTTTGCCTACATTTAGAATTGCAAAATTTCATAAGGTATGTGAAGCATGTCAATTTGGTAAGCAGGCAAGACAACCCTTTTCACATGACAGAGATGTAAGCAGAAATATCCTTGATGTTGTGCATATAGATATTTGGGGGCCTACACAAAATGTATCTCTTGGAGGCAGTTCATACTTTATCACATTCATTGATGATTGTTCTAGAAAGCTATGGGTATATTTTATAAAGAAAAAGAGTGAAGTGTTTGAGCACTTTAGAACTTTCAAGGCTGCATTTGAAAGAGAAACAGGCTTGAAAGTAAAGTGCTTGAGGTCAGATGGAGGGGGAGAGTACCTCTCGAATGAGTTCAGTGATTTTCTGAGGTCTTATGGAATAAAGAGATAGTTCACATGCAAGTATACCCCACAGCAAAATGGGGTTGTAGAAAGGAAAGACATGCATATTGCAGAAGTTGCATGCGCCTTGATGGTGGCTGAAAAGAATAAGCCTAAGCATTTTTGGTCTGAGGCTGTTCATACTGTTGTTTATATTATGAACAAAACTACCACAGCTGAAGTTCATGGTATGACCCCCCAAGAATGTTTTACAGGTAAGAAGCCTGATGTCTCACACTTGAAAGTGTTTGGATGTATTGCATATGTTCATATGCCAGATGAGTTGTGGAAGAAACTAGATCCAAAGGCTAAAAAGTGTGTCTTTCTTGGATACTCTTTAGAGCAAAAAGGGTATCGTTGTTATAACACTATCATATATAAGTTGAGAGTGAGTAGGGATGTCATCTTTGATGAAATGAGCAGTTGGTATGCATCTAGTGGTGATGTATTGGATGATGATGATGATCATGACACTCATGTGCAGGCTGAAAAGCAAGAATCACAGACTCTTAGTGGACCAGAGACATCATCTGGCAGTCCTTGGTCTGGGAGACTAAGGAGTATCTCTACATCTTCAAGTGCATCTAGTGGCACTATAGGTAAAGACAAATGAAAGAATAAAGTATTAGATGGCATTGATGCAGTTCTTGATGGACACTCCAGTGGCTCAAAGAGCTTGGATGATGAGCTTGGCATTCCTTCAGTGAGGACTCCAGGTGTGCAGAGAGCACACATTAATGCAAATACTCCATTGAGTGATCTAGTGGTACACAGGTCTAGCAGGGTGAGATACCCTGTTAACATATTTGGTTTTGAAGGTTATGCAGCTCACGATTATGCTTATATGGTGAAAGTGATTGAGAATGTTAAGCCCACATGTTTTGAGAAGGCTGTTGGTCATGCTCATTGGGATGCAGCAATGGATGAGGAGATGGCTGCATTAGAGTCCAATAGGACTTGGGATCTAGTATCATTGCCGAAGGGCAAGAAAGCTATTGGACGTAAGTGGGTTTATAAGATTAAGCACAATGCAGATGGTTCTATTATTAGGTACAAAGCTAGGTTGGTTGCAAAAGGCTATGCCAAGGCATATGGCATAGATTATGAAGAAACCTTCAGTCCACTTGCTAGGATGGCAACTGTCAGGTGTGTGATTGCTTTGGCAGCAGCCAAAGGTTGGAGGTTGTAGCAAATGGATATGAAGAATGCCTTCTTGCATGGTGATTTGCAGGAAGAAGTGTATATGGATTAGCTAGCAAGTTATGAAGATTTAGAGCATCCCACGTATGTGTGCAGGTTGAAGAAGACACTCTATGGGCTCAAGCAAGCACCTAGAGCATGGTCTGATAAGATCAGAGAGTATCTTGTCAATATTGGCTTTTATGTTTCTAATGCTGATCACTCACTTTATGTGAGAAAGGGAGATGTAGGTTTGGTCATCATAGTCATCTATGTGGATGACTTGATTATTACAGGTGATAGTGATAGTGGGATTGCTGAAGTCAAGGACTTTTTGAAGAAGAAGTTTGAGATGAAGGATTTAGGTGAGCTAAGGTACTTCCTTGGCATTGAGGTGATTAGATGTGATGATGGTATATGACTATTCCAAGGACAGTATGGCTTTGATATGTTGTCCAAGTATAGTATGACAGCATGCAAACCACTTTTAGTCTCGTTGGAGCAGAATGTAAAGTTGAGTGCTGATGTTGGGGATGAGATAGAAGACCCTAATATGTTCAAGAGGATAGTGGGGAGTTTGATCTACATGACCATTACAAGGCCAGACTTGAGCTACACTGTTGGTCTTGTGAGTCAGTTTATGCAAGTACTTAGAAAGCCACATTTAGATGCAGTCACATGCATATTGAGATATGTGAAGTCCACATTAGATTATGGACTATTCTATGAGGCAGGTACAAATGTACAAGTGTTTGGATACATAGATGCAGATTGGGCTGGTAGTATGTCTGATAGAAGATCTACCAGTGGATACATGTTCTCTCTTGGTAGTGCATTAGGTACTTGGAGCAGCAAAAAGCAATCTACAGTTGCTTTGTCTAGTACAAAGGCTAAGTATAGAGGTATTGTTGTTGCATCATGTGAGGTAGTATGGATGCAAAAGTTATTTGCTGATTTAGATGTGCACGTGGAAGGTCCAGTTGTCATTTATTGTGACAATATGAGAAGTATACAGTTGGTTAGGAACCCTGTGTTCCATGCCAAGACAAAACATAGTGAGGTACACTACCACTTTGTGAGAGAGAAGGTACTAGCATGTGAGATTGACTTGGTGTATATCAGCACACAGGATCATATAGCTGACATCTTCACAAAGGCATTGGGTACAGAGAAGATTCAAAAGTTTCGAAGTTTACTTGGAGTTGCAGAGATGCAGTTGAGCTTGAGGGGGAGTGTTGAGATGACAAGCTCAACACATGCAAACATTAATGATGGACCGCCTGGTTAGATGGGTCCACACGTCTACACTTAGCACGTCGATGGTCATTATGACTCTCACATGGCCACTGACTCATTACTTATTATATTCAGGTTATTACACCTATTTAGAGCTGGCATAGTTATAGCGCCAGTCGAGTAGTGTAGTCGGTTATGCATTGTTTGACTTAGTAGGCCACTTTACTTTATGTTGTATCTTATTTATACATTGTGTACATTGTAAAGTGTGTGGAAGAAGAAGAAGAAACCAGAAAGAAAAAGTTTTGGTCTCCATCTCTCTTCTTGTCTCTTGAGTGAGCTTCTCCTTGTTCATGTTGTGTGTGTTCGGTGCAACATCTTGAGCAACTCCCCCCACCACGTGATTCGTGACATTGTCCCTAGCAAGCCACTTCTCCATGGATGTATGATGCAACATATAAAAATGCTCCACTTTCTCCTCCATGGCAACATCCATCTTTTTCTCTACTCCATTTCCAACCACCACATCTCCAATCACTTTATCATAATCCGTCAACAACCATAACATACTATTGTTTAAATCCACCATTGGTAGCTACTCTCAAATATGTACTAATGCTTTCGACACCAGACAACCTTCAGCCCCACCCTTCAACCGTGCTACCTTCTAAAGAGCTCATTATCGCACAAAGCCCTTCAGGGTTTTCATAAAGCGCTCCAAGAAGAACATCCATCATATATGGAGAGGTCACACATTCTCCACTTCATCTACCATAAGGAGCTTTTGAACAATTCCTACATAGGAAAACTCTTGGAATGTAGGAAATTCTCTAGTTTTTCCTAGCATGTATATATATATAGTTTCCATGTGTATAAGTAGAAAATGACTTTCCTTGCATCTCATGCTAGGGATTCCTAAGAAGGTATGTATGAATTCCTTATATATAAATGGGAAATGTTATTTCCCACATCTTAAACTAGGGATTTATAGGTTATATAGCTAGGAAATTATATTGCCCATAGCTTGAACTATGGATTAATAGGTCATATAACTCAAGAATAATATTTTTCATATAACATAGTAGGGAATTTTAGGCTACCCAACTAGGAAACTCCAATCCTCACATTTTAGACATAGAAATTACAAAAAGACATATCAATAACATATACTTCATGAAAATTTCAAATATTTTGTGGGAAATGTACTCCAAACAAAATAGGTTTGAATTAAGTAGTAATTCAATAATACAACATTACTTCTTATCATTTTTTACAAAAGTTAAGAAAACTCTTCTCCTTAATTCTCTAAAGATTAATTGGTGATATACCAAGCCCTATAAAGGTGACAATATTGATCAATAATTTAATGTTGAGCACCATGTGACCTAGCTCAAAACTTATGGAAATCGAAAAACCAATTGTAGTGTGCCATTTCTGCATATTCTTCCACACGTTTCTAATGCATGTGCATAGTAAGAAGAGATGAAAATGGTCCTCTTTCTCATAAGGTATATGTCCTAAAACAAGGATCAACATACTACATTTACCCTTGAAAAGCTTCAATATAACTGGCCTCCAAAGAAACATATTAAAATTATAGAAAGATGTGGCATTGCATGTTGGTAAGGCTAAGCTTTTTCATTTTTCTCACATATGTAGGCTTATTGCACTTACTTTGATCAACCCAAATTAGGTTAAAGTTAGAAAATATATTGTGCATTCCACCTATAATAATCAACCCTAATTGAGGTTGATTTCACAGACACATTTCCCATGTCACCTACTATAATCAAGCCCAATTGAGGTTAAAAATATAAAAAAGATGTGGCATTCCATGTTGGTAAGGCTAAACCTTCTCCACTTCTCTGCCCATTTGGTATGACGAAAATGCATGTTGAAATAGTCTATAAAAGGGGGACATCTGAGAGAAAAGTATTCAGCCTGCTCTTATGCACAACTTCTCTCATTTTGTCTACCTCATTCTTGGTCCAATGAAGCCCAACTTGTACCCAAGTACTTGAGTGACTTTGGGGCAAGCAAAGGGTGAGATTTTGAAGGTATATGGGCTGTTATAGGCTAAAATAACCAGTCATAAATAGGGCAGCCCACTGTTATTGTCCATTTTTATGAGCAAACAAGAGATTTATGTGGTTATAATGGAAGGAAATGACCTCTTTTCATCAGGACTTTGTTCATTAATGATTAGAGGAGCTTCTTCATGAGTTTATGCACTCATTTTGAGCTTGATTATGGGCTGGAATTTTTTGTTTTAAAACAGGGCTGAAGCTAAAATTATGCTTCTTCAATTCATTTCATGTATCATTGGCCCAAATCTTGAATGTATTTGAATCTATCAACATAATACTTGTTCCAAAGGGTTGAAATCCATCTATGTACTTGAAATAAAAGCCATTAGAACTTGCATTTGATATTCATAATTGAATTGAGAATCTGAAAATATCCTTTATAATATGATGTATGTATCCAGAGGCATTTGATGTAATCAAGATAGAGTTATTTCTTCCGTTCATGTATGCTAAATACATAGAGAAAAAGCTTGAATTCTTCTTCCGTACCTAAATCATTTCTAAATCCCGGATCTTGTTAAACCCCAATCTATTTTCCCTTCCTGAACTTTGAATCCTAAACTCCTCTTCTACACTAAAGCCCCGGTGGTAGACCTTCAGCCCTTAACACGACAACAGTGGTGAACCCGACGTGAAAGTCCGCTGTGGAAGAAGAAGTCCAATGGGAGAATCATCAAGTTTGGGAGGAGATGCCTTGCAACAGTTGGTTCGTCTAATGCAAGAAAGCCAACAACAATAATTGCAATTTCAGCAGCAGTTGCAATTGCAACAACAACGGAGACAAGAAGAAGAGCGGATTGATGCTGCTTCCATTAAAGCCTTAGAAGCAGTTGGACAAGAGCTCAAGAAATTTAATGGGTAAAATGTATCCTCTTTTATCCGCCTTTATACTGACAAGATGGTCTTATTTGGAGTCCCTCAACATGCCTGGAGGCGTTATTTTGCTCGTCTGGCTGTGCATGGTCTCCAGGACCGAATTCATGGTCTTTTCCAAAAAGATGCGGGATGGACTGTGTTCAAGAAGGCTCTTCGAGAAGAATTGAAGATTCTGGCCTTATGACAAAGAAATTCTTCACCGAATAGGTCGAAAGGCCCAATAAGGGTCTAACCGCCACTGCTCTTCATCGAGAATTTGAAAGAAAATTTGCCCAATTAGATCCTGACTACCAACAAGGTATGGAAAGTCAAAAGATTGAATTATTTCTAAAGGCTACAGATTCTTCTCTTCAGGAGAAATTAACTGATTGACTTGAAGGCCCTGACTCTGAGATGGGATTGAAGATTTCTTGGAGTGATGCCACTGAAGTAGTTAATATGATTGCTTGAAGAGAGCGATTGTGCCTAAGATGGGGATCAACCCCTGCAACAACTGAATCTATGAAGGAGCCTGTTCCAGTTTCTCCACCTCCTGTCTCTATGGCCGAGCAACCAAGAAATTCTGCTGTTCCATCTCTAAAGAAGGATGTCATGGATGAGCTAATTGAAAGAATGCGGGATCTCCATCTTAATCTAACGGAGATTAATTCTAAAGTGGAAAGGCTTGATGTAAAAGTAGAAGAAAGGGGTTGGTCAACTGCCCAAAGGCATGTACGAGAAGGCTTCAAAAGACGTTGTATTTGGTGTGATAGCCTTCAGCATGACAAGAGGGAGTGCGGTGCATTCCGTGAAGCTGAAGCACAAAAATTAGTCTTTTGGAAGGATGGTAAAATTCATGCAACCGAAACCAGGCTTCCTCTTGAGCCAAACTTCAGCAACAGTGGCATGAACAAAAGATTGGAGGATTTGGCAACAAGAATGGCCTATGCAGCTGTTGATGTTGCAACCTATGGGCTGCAAATTGAGCCAACTAATGAAATTGTTAAAGCATGTAAAACTAATGCAAAATCTAAAGTGTGGATGTAGGCCTTGGATCGCACGGAGCAAGGAAAGGAAACTAAAGATGATTTAACCACTGCCAGTCAATGTATTCGAGGAAGAACAGGTTGGACCGAGCCTGTGGATTCATTTTCACATTTTGCTCGGTTAGCTGAAATTAATAATCAAGAAGTCATGATAGAAGAAAAGAGAAGAAGAGAAGAAGATGTTGCCAGTCCTTCTTCTTCAGGACCAACTAAACGCATAACAAGAAGTAAACCAGACCAACAGAAGGCTGCTGAAAATCCACCACCGCTAGAGTTTGACATGGGAGATGCCCCTCAAGCAAAGAAGACAGAAGGAAAAAGAAAAAGAAAATATCCCAGTTACAAGTTGCAGTCTGACATAGAGACCACAACGGATCTTAAATGGATCCTAGAAGAAAGGATTCTTGGAAGTAGAATTGAATTTACATTAGGTGAAATTCTCGGTATTGCAAAATGAGGATTTCATGATGTAATAATTGATGTAATTAAATGAAAAAGACAATATGTTGGTGAGAAAACTGAAGAATCTGTACATGCTTTTTTGCAAGTACTTCATGTGTATTTGTAGGATGAAGAGAAGCTGAAAACTCAAGGGATTCGATTGGAGGCAATCAAAGAATTGATTGCAGCCATAGAAGCCAAAGATGAAGACATTTATGAAGTAGAAACTGAAGAAGCCATTATGGTGGGGACTTCTCAATCTAAAGGGTAGCCCATGCGTAAGAAAGAGGCTCTTCTTCACAACATGCAAGAAGAAAGAAACTCACTTTATTCCTAGTAGTCACTACTCCCGTACCCATTGGGCAAGGGCGACTACTGAAACTGTTGTTAAAATCGGTGAAAAAGAAACTCCATGCATTGCCCTTATAGACCATGGTTCGGAAATTAATGTTATGTCAAGAAGCCTCTATGAGAATGGCGGATGGCCCATTGATGTGGACCTAGGATGGCGCATGAAGGCATCCAATAACTCTTCTGGCAATCTTTATGCAACATGTCCTTATGTACAAGTTACTATTGGTAATGTAAAAGATGAATTTCATTTCTTTGTTCAAGATTCCTGCATCTATCCTATCATTCTTGGACAACCATTTATTTCTGAGTCTCGTTTAGAGACAAAGGCTCTTGATGATGGTTCATCATATGCTCGGATAAGAAGTAAGGATTATGACAAAGCTGTCCAATTCCTGACCGTCTGTGTTAATCACCACCGGAATAGGGATCGATTGAGAGATCATCATGTTCCTCCTAATGCCCGAGAATTTAAGGGTTTTCGGGTAGCGCTGCTATAAGTGGAGGCTATGGCAATGCATCATGTCACAAAAAAATGCCTCCACATATAAAGGAGGCAAGGCCAAAAGCTGATTTGCAGGTTTTTACAGCCAATAGTGTGGGCTGTTATAAATAGTTTTCAGCCATGAACAGGGTTGAAAGAAAGTATTTGTGTCATATGGAACAAGAGCTGAAGCAAATTGATGTTTTACCTGAAGATGAAGAAATTTCAGGACTATTTTATGGGCTGAATTATAATGATACAATGGCTGAAATTTATACAGTCGTTCATGCAGAAAATCAGTCCATACAGGTATGTATATTGGATATGTATGACATAATTCAAGAATTTACAAATTATGAAGCTTTTGGACAGCCAAACAAGGATGAAGTAAGAGTAGAAACAAAGTATAAAACAGTTGATAAAAAGGTCAAGCCAGTAGCTACTCCTCTACCGCTTGAAAGCGAAAGACTGGCAAAAAGGGTATCCAAATAGCAAAGCCTTCGTGATCCTAAAGATATTGGTTACCAATTTATACCAAAAAGCCTACAAAAGCTGAAAATTGGTGAAGACTCTTTCCTCTTGCCGGCTGAAAAGCAAATTTCATGCAGATGTTAAAGAATCATGGCAAAGCCTTTTCATTTTAGCCACATGAAATTAGCTGTGTGGATCCAAGCATTGTGGCACCAATGGTGATTTTTATGGTCCCACATGTTCCTTGGAATCTTAAACCAATTCTGGTTCCAAGGGCTCATTTGCCTAAGTTATTGGAACTTCTAAATGAAAAGATAAAAATGCGAATATTGGAGCCATCTTCAACTCCATATTCCAACCGATGGTTTATCGTACGTAAGAAGAATGGATCTTTGCGATTCATTCAAGATTTACAACCCGTCAATAAAGTCACTATTAGAAATGCTGGATCAGGGCCAATTGTTGATGAGTTTGCTGAAGCTTTTGCAGGTAGGGCAATCTACTCCATGGGAGATTTATATTCAGGCTACGACCAATTTCAGCTTGCTTTGGAAAGCCGAGACATTACCACAATGAAGACGCCTCTTGGCCTAGTCCGCATGTGTACTCTACCTCAAGGGGCTACGAATTCAGTAGCTCACATGATGAATTCTATGCATAAAGTATTGAGGGATTATATTCCTCAATTAACTCTTCCTTTTCTTGATGATGTTCCAATCAAAGGATGTGAAGTTCATGAGAAAAATGAAGAACTCAATGAACTTGGATGTCAAAAGTTTGTTTTTGATCATATTAATGATTGTGCTCAAATCTTGTCTAAATTAGAAGCAGTCCATCTTACTCTTTCAGGAGCTAAATCTGTTTTTGGAGTCGAAGAAGTCCTTGTGGTCGAACATATGTGTGGTCCATATGGCCGAAAGCCTTCTCCATCCAAAATAGATGCTATCAGCAAAATGCATGAAGAATGTACAAATGTTTTAGAGGTGAGAAGATTTCTTGGTGCATGTGTCTTATTCCTTATTTGGATACCACATTTTGCTCATGTTGCTGAAAGTCTTTATCAGCTGCTAAGAAAGGGCCAAAGGTTTATATGGAAAAAAAAACATACTCAGGCTATTCCGAAACTCAAGAAAATGCTGATTTCAGCCCCCACTTTAAAGAGGGCTAATTACTCTAATGGACAGCCCATTATACTCATAGTGGACACAAGTCCTATTGGAATAGGATGGGCAGTTGGTCAAGACGACCTTGAAGGCAACAAATATGTAATCCACTTTGGAGCGAAGGTTCTTAATGAACGACAAAGAAGGTATGCTCAAATTAAAAGAGAACTTTGGAGAGTAGTAGCTGCATTAAAATGTGACAGGGAGTACTTCATGGGTACACACGTTATAGTTGAAACAGATTGCCTTCCACTCTTGGGCATGATCGCCAACTGTTCCACTCCCGACATAGCCATGCTAAGATGGATAGCCTATATTAAATCCTTAAATCCTGATTTGAAACATATTGCAGGTAGAGATAATCCAATTGTTGACATGCTTTCGCATGCCAGATATAGGGATAAAGAAGAAATGATGGATGAAGAAAAATCAGAGTTTATAAATGATGATGTAAATGCAGGTACAAATCTGAAAACAACAAGTATAGCTGAATCTAATGTTGATTCAGGAGTCAAAAATGCAGGTACAACAAAAATTACAGCAAGTACAACAGGTTCAGTTGCCAAAACAAATTTTACATCAGCAAGGAAGGATGAAACAACCAAAGAAGGACAATGCACAGCTAGTAAACAACATGTTCAATGTTTTTTTATGGTTTGTTCACACTTTAAAGAAGAATATTATGCAGATGATTGGCTAAAAATTGGCCAATTTTTGAGCACTATGACAAAGAAGGAAGATTGGACTAATGAAGAGTTCAAGAAAATTAAGAGAAAAGCTTATGGTTTTTTTCTTAAAGATGGTTACCTTTGGAGGCATGCGAAAAAGAAAGGAAGGGCACCTGTTCGTGTCTTGGGAGACAAAAAGACTCAAAGACAGGTCATGCAAGAATTTCATGAAAGCCTATTGGCTGGTTATAGAGGCATATGGGACACTTTTGCCAAAATAAAAGAGAAATTTTGGTGGCAAAACATGTATAAAGACATTGAGCATTTTGTTGAGTCTTATCATGTTTGTCAAATGTACTCTATGGTAAAGCATAGAGATGGGCTTTAGCCTACCTATCCTTTATCCATTCACTATAGATGGGTTATTGATTTAGTAACCATGCCTACAGGAATTTGGAACATGAGATATCTAGTACTTGCTAGAGAAGATCTCACAAATCAAGTGGAAGGAAAAGCCTTGACAACAAAGTCTACTCATGTTGTTTGTAGATTTTTACTTGAAGAAGTATTTTGCAGGTATGGATGTGTTGCTAAAGTAACTGCTAATAGAGGAGAATTGGATGCTGATGAGGCTCGCCATTTCTTTGCTCAATTGGGAATTAAGCTATCTCTTACTTCAGCCTACAACCCTGAAGGCAATGGTAAGAGTGAAAGAGGTCATCAACCAATTCTTAAAGCTTTAGCAAAATCATGCAAAGGAAAGATGAGGGAATGGCCTAAAATGCTACCATTCGCATTATGGGCTGATAGAACTACCCATAGTGCAGTGACAGGATATATGCAAGCTGAACTTATATATGGACAGCCACATGTTATGCCTATTGAGGAATCCATTGTCACATGGAGTATCTTACCTTAGGATGAAGGCATGAATAGAGAAGAGTTGCTGTCTCTGCGCATAATGCAACTCGAAAGAAGGCCAGAAGATGTCAAAACAGCCATTGAAAGGCTGAAAACAGCAAGATTAAAGAATAAGAACAGGTTTGACAAGCATCATCGACTCCGTCCAAGAGCTATTCAAGAGAATGATTGGGTACTTGTCTATGATAGCAGTCTAGACAATCAATATAGTACTCATAGGAAGTTAGCCAAGCGATGGTTTGGACCATATGTTGTAAAAGTAGTATATAATAATGCTACTTACTCTTTGGCTGAAATGGATGGGACCATGATTAAGATACCAATAGCTGGGAAACGAATCAAACTCTTCAAATGAAGAGAATCTTCAACTTATGAACTTGATGACTTAGATATGAGCCCTCTACTTGAAGACATGCAGGAAGAAAAAGACTTAGAGAATGAAGATGAAGATATATCAGAAGAAGACCCTCCTTGACCTGTAATCTTATGAAATGGCACATGCCGGAGGATGTGGAGGTTAGGAGGGGGTGAATTTCAAAGAGTTTACTGTTCATAATATAAATCATGGGATTCTTATGAACACAGAAGAACTTCACTGGGAGTTATATGAGGAATTTGCATACAAAATTCAGACATTGTTATCCAATAACCAACTTAGTTACATAAGCTCTTTTGTATTTAGCATATAATTTTCAGTTATACCATGTATATTGATGAAAAATAAGTCTATGGGAACCTACAACTTGGTCAACTGGAAGTAATTGATAGTCTGCAGGATAAATCACATTGATTCAGGTGCAAAAATATAGTCAGAACTCAAGAAAAATGCCAAAAGTTACCAAAAGTCCACTAAGTTCACAGGGGACCTGAAGCAATAGACTTAAGTGGCCAGTAAATGACCTGGGTAGGTCAAAAAGTGACCTGGGCCTGAGCCGAGAGCAGCCTGCATTTTTCAACGCAAAATGCGGGCTGCACAGTCTGAGCACAACTGGAGAAAGCTGAAGCTATGGTGCATGCTTTGGAGCATGCAAACTGAAGATCAACAAGCCCAGAAGCTAAAGATGTAAACACGATGAGAGCTCCACTTCTCTGCCCATTTAGTCTGACGAAAATGCATGTTGAAACAGTCTATAAAAGGGGGAAATCTGAGAGAAAAGTATTCAGCCTGCTCTTATGCACGACTTCTCTCATTTTGTCTACCTCATTCTTGGTCCAATGAAGCCCGACTTGTACCCAAGTACTTGAGTGACTTTGGGGCAAGCAAAGGGTGAGGATTTTGAAGATATATGGGCTGTTATAGGCTGAAATAACTAGTCATAAACATGGTAGCCCATTGTTATTGTCCTTTTTTATGAGCAAACAAGAGATTTATGTGGTTGTAATGGAAGGAAATGACCTCTTTTCATCAGGACTTTGTTCATTAATGATTAGAGGATCTTCTTCATGAGTTTATGCACTCATTTTGAGCTTGATTATGGGCTGGAATTTTTTGTTTTAAAACAGGGCTGAAGCTAAAATTATGCTTCTTCAATTCATTTCATGTATCATTGGCCCAAATCTTGAATGTATTTGAATCTATCAACATAATACTTGTTCCAAAGGGTTGAAATCCATCTATGTACTTGAAATAAAAGCCATTAGAACTTGCATTTGATATTCATAATTGAATTGAGAATCTGAAAATATCCTTTATGATATGATGTATGTATCCAGAGGCATTTGATGTAATCAAGATAGAGTTATTTCTTCCGTTCATGTATGCTAAATACATAGAGAAAAAGCTTGAATTCTTCTTCCGTACCTAAATCATTTCTAAATCCCGGATCTTGTTAAACCCCAATCTATTTTCCCTTCCTGAACTTTGAATCCTAAACTCCTCTTCTGCACTAAAGCCCCGGTGGTAGACCTTCAGCCCTTAACACGACGACACGGTGTTGTCCGTAATGGCTTTGAAGAGTCAACTAACCAAAACCTAGAGGGATCTTGTCTCATTGTGGCTCCAACCCCTTTGTAATCAGCACAGAACCAGTCAACCTTCAACACAACTTGTTAACATTCAAGATTCGCAACATTTTAGAAGTCTAAAGCAAAGATTGTCAATATACTATTGCTGTAAAAAATTACCCTCTTGCAAATATGATAGCTGAGCTCATAAATACTAACTATGACTTCCACATAGTCGAGCTCCTCTTCAATACGATTTGCGTCTTGTGTGCTTCCATGTGATTGTTGGCTAGAAGAGGAGATAATGCAAGAATATTGGGTCTAATGCAGTTGATAAATTTTGTTGACTCCAAGGTGTTGACCATATGTCCACATATTGTTATACCCGTGTGCCTAAAGTGCAAGAAAGAAATATGTAAACTTTAAGTTACATCACTAAGATTGCAGACAACTCAATATAGGTGCATGAAACAAAGAAATGTTACCTCTCTATCACAACTGAATCCAATCTCTCTTTGCTCATCACTGATGTCTTCCCCTTCCATGATTCCATCTCTAATATGGTGGGATAACCATGAAAGAATTGAGGAAGGTTGTGTCTTGCTAGCTTTCTAGCCTTCTCATCTTCGTTGTCCATTGCAAACTACTTCACGGTATGCTTCAACAAATTTTTCAATACATTGTGAGTTGTGAATAGCAAATGTGGACAAGTTTGCACATTCCTTGTATGAGACCTTGAAAGGAACACCCTTACCATATAATACCTCATGTGATAGTGTAGTGGCCTCATCCACAGTCCATCTGCAAGGAGCATCTTGATTAGCACACTCAAGGTACTCGGCAAGGTAGTACATGCACTCTTCGAGAAACCATCCCTCCGATATTGAGCCCTTTGGACGGGCTCTTTGGTGAACAAGTCCCTTCATGGTTCCCATGAACCTCTTTACCCAAAACATCCAATGAGTGGTAACAACACCTGCAATCTCTATCTCATCCACTAAATAGATTAATACATGGACTTGAATGTCAAAAAAAGAAGTTGGTAGCTCCTTCTCCATCAGACAAAGGAGCTCAATGCATTCCCTTTTCTTTTGTGCTATTGACACCACATCTATCTCCTTAGTTGTGATCCATCATAAAAATACATGAACATTAAGTGAAATCCCATTCCAAGCATAGATATAGGCATGTGCAAAGTGTAGATGAGTGGTTCAGCTCTAAGAAATCTTTCATCCTCACCTGCTTCACCTTCTTCATACCAATCATTAATAAACTCGTCCATGTCATCTCATCAATTGTTGAAGTTTTCATGTGCTTTTCCAAAATTCTTCAAACTATCATAACTTTTTGGATCACTCTTGTGAAGGAGTCTCTACACATTTGGCATTTGAGAGGTTCCATGAGAGGGTAGACGCACATCATTCTCTATATCATAAGCTGGAACCTGTCACATCATTCTCTATATTCATCAATAAGCAAGGAGACAATCTGATTAAACAAGGATCTCGTTATTATCCAATATACATGTAAAGATTGAGGAAGCTGGAAAAAACAAAGAACACAATTCATGATTCCACATATAGAGAGTTGAACGAGTATATATTTTTGTTTTTTGCAAATAAAGTGTGGCTAATTATATTACTTTAAAAAAAATAAATACAATGAAGTGCTCATGCTTGACAAACTAGCTTTTGCATCCAAGGAAAAGTGATGTTGTATTTATGCATCTTAGGAATGAGTATACATAGAAAAGGATGATCCAAGGAAAAGGACCATCTTAAGAGAACTAAATCATCAAAAATTCAATCCAAAGGTGGAGATGGTCTTGTAGGTCTGCGAAATCCATAATTCGGAAATAGTTCATCACCGTCATGCAAGGATCTAATGGCATTGACAAGAATATATCTTGTAACATCTCTACTCATGTATCCTAGTTCATGACCATTTTCACATTCCACAAATGTGCAATTGGTTCTTGCACTTCTTCCTCGACTGCTATTAATTAGATCTACTATGTTTCCTTTTGTGTATGGTCTCCCATCTACATAAAGTCTCCATCCTTGAGCATAAGTGATGCCTCTATCTAAAAGAGAGTCTACATTGAGGCACATGCCATAAGTGCCCATGCTCAAAGTATACTGCACTAGTTGGTGCCATGGACCCCATCCATATATGGGTCTACAAAAGCACATAAGTGTCACCTCTGAATTAGGTGAAACTTGTAGGTCTTGGGCAATGAAGAGGCCACGTCCTCCATTTGGAATACTAGAAGGAGCTATCATGTAGCGAGCGTCCCAAAAGCTAAAAGTCTCTCCATCTCTAGGAAGTGATCCTCCTTGCCATCCTCCATAGAGCCTACGATCGTACGTTTTCACGAGAGATTGTAGATGATGAGGCAATGCATAATCACGAGACGTCTCACTCTCAGGGCCAAGAGGTAGGGGCTATCACAAGGTATCAAGTTGCACTTGTTGGATTGCGTGACCAAGCCATGTACAAGAATGACGAGCATCTCGGCTGGCATAGATGTCATCTTCACCATAAAATGAAGTTGCATATTCCTACATGTGTAATGTGATGATTAATAATATGTACCTTGGACAAAAATGAAAAGAATGTAAATAGGATATACAGAACACAAACCATAGGCTGATGTCATTGCGCTCGTGCTGGTGTATGAACAAAAACACCATATTCTAACTCATGGGAGCGACAGTGGCGTCATGGCCTCCAACATGAGCCTCGACATCTATCACACCACCAACATAGAATTTGCTCTTCCTCATAATAAGATGAAGAATTTGTTTCACGTGAAGGAACACTCTCTGGAATTATGAATGCTGCATGACTACCATAATTGTAATGCATAGGTGATGGTGTATGAGAGGAATTTGAATTGGCATAAATAGATATAAAAGAGATTAAACTTAGTGCTAAATTTTTTATTCATTGACTCACAAATAGAGCTCGCGTGCTAATGTGAGAAATATAAAATCAAAATAGTATATTGACACTCTTTTTTTAAACACAACCAGGAGGTATGCACATGATCCAACAACAAGAGGCCTACTGGATTTCTCAAGGAGTCGTGGACGAAATTCAGCCGAGAGTACTGTTTACGAGTGACATTTCCACAAAGTTTTATACTCAACATTTCATTCGCGTGCATACTAGAGAGAGAGAGAGTGTGTGTGTGTGTGTAAGTGAGAGAGAGAGAGAGAGAATAAGTGTATGTGTGCATAAGGGAGAGAGAGAGTAGAGAGCAAGTATGTGTGTGAGTGAGAAAGAGAGAGAGCAAGTGTATGTGTATATAAGAGAAAGAGAGACCAAATATGTGTGAGAGAGAGAGAGAGAGATAGAGAGAGAGATCAGGTATGTGTGTGAGTGAGAGGGAGTGAGGAGTGCCGTGCACAAATTTTTTTAAAATGTTCCAGAGCATCGCTTAAGTAATGATTTTTTAATTCACTTTAGTGACACTCGCTATCGCATATGTGACACATAATATGTCATATAAGCGATGCAAAAAGGTCGCATATTGCATCCTTAAGTGCGTCACAATGCGACACACATGTAGCAATGCACATAGCGAAATTTGGGTATCACATATGCGATGCCTATCAATGTCGCTAACCCCCCCTCCCCCTTGTAAGGCTTTCGCCCAAAAAGAGTTAAAAGCACATGTTCTAGATGCGTCAAAATCCTTTCACAATCCACAATATGGTCTGCAACAAACTATCTCTACCCATGAGCATCCATCTCTTCATTCTTTTCATCCATTACACACCCTTTGATTGGAACATCATCCAAGAAGGGCATTGTCAATTGTGGTATAAAATCCATGAGTACCCTACTCATAGCAGTTGTCATGTGTGCCACTCAGTTTATTGCACCCTGCGAGAGAGTCCACATTTGTACTAACCCCAAGGAACTCTTCATGGTTGTGATGCTCTCAATTGCAAGCTCAAACTTATCATATCCCAAGTAAAGATCACCCAAAGAATAGATCACTCTGCAAAAGCCTCTGCAAATTCATCAACCACAGGACTTGCACCCACATTTCTTATGGTCACTTTATTAACCAGTTGTATGTCTTGAATAAATCTCAAATCCCCATTCTTTTTTGGGCATAGTAAACCAACAATTTGAGTATAGGGATGAAGAGGGCTCTGAGATCTTCATGCAAATCTTTTCATTAAGAAAATCCATTAGCTTTGGCAAGTAAGCTTTAGGCACTAGAATAGTCCTTAAGTTCCATGGTACATGTGGCACAATAAATATTACCATAGGAGAGATAACATTTGGATCCACATAATCTATTTCAATTGGCTAAAATGCAAATGCTTTTCCATGCCTAGTCAATATTTGCATAAAACAGACTCTTTCAACAGGCAAAATAAAACCTTCTACACCAACTCTCAATTCTTGTAATGTTTCATATGTAAACTGATGAGCTATATCTTTAGGATACCGTAAGCTTGGTTGCCTTGAAATTTTTCATACAAACCCTCACTTTCTAGTAGAAGTGGCAAAGCAATTGGTTTCACATTTTTGTCAAATATCTTATACTTTGTCGCCACAAGTGCTTCATCCCATTGTAATCCTTCATGCTAAGTAAACAATGCTATAACATCATACATGTCCAAAGAACATACTGACAACACTCTATTTTCAACCTCATTTGCATGCATAGTTGCTCAAATTTTAGCCATAGTGTCATTAATATTCAGCCCATAAAATATGCCTAAAATGCATTCATTTTTAGTTAATAGTCCCAATGCTCTTAGTTCCTTAGTAGCCCATTTTATAGATATGTGTTTAGCCTTGCACATAGCTTCCATAGGCTTAAACCAATATGAACTATTTGTTGTAAATTGAGAATAACCAATAGTAAATATAGGCTTCATTCCATCAAGAGGTGGGTACATCCTGTGAATAGCACTACTATAGCCCCGCATTAGATCAATGCTTAATGAAAATTCAAGTCTTTGAATTCCCTTCAATTTAGATGCAAAGGAGACTCTCAAAGCCTATCTTGATTCTTAGGATGATTAACACAAATAGTAAGAAATTAAATTGCTTTCTTCCCATCCTTTTTCCAGACTCTTGCATAAGTAGAACAATCATCAAGCACCTTTGTTTCCATACGCACTCCTGTAATATAGGGTTGTCCCAAAATCACTACATATAAGGAATTATCTTGCACAAAGAAGTGTTGCTCTTCTTGTACATCACCAATTGTCACCTTTACATTAGGACATGCAGCATAGAGCTCCCCCAAATAATCATTTTCAGTCCTCATACGCCAACCATGATCACACACCATGCAATATTTTCATGTAATCCACATTAAATGACATTAATTTCAGACCCATGGTCAAGCAAAGCAACGCAAGGAGTTTCACGCTACCCTATTTTCACTATCATTTTAGTGCTAGCCCTAGCCCAATTATTTCTTATGTAATGAATTCAAGGAATAAATCCTAGAGTCTCTTACCCATATTGCTGCATCTACCTTACTCCACCATGCATGTTGCTATAAGACAATGCATTTTTAGTCAATCTCTTCTCTTTTCCACATGTTTTCCACTGATTAGTATCCTGCATAGATAATCCAATACTTCATGCTCATATTCAACCTAAATACCCAACAAACCAGTTTCCTCTTCAAATTGTGGTAATGTACTAGTGGTATCACCAAGAAACTGATGCTTTCTCGTAATTATATCAATGATCTCATCATGAAATTATCGCTTGGTGATGCGAAGCACCTTTCCCAAGGTGAATTCCACTCGACTACCCCATTCTTCAAGAATCTTCTTAAGATTTGTGGCTATCTCAATGTTAGACTACAACTTATATCCTTACTACTTGCCCTTATTTTTGCCCTCTTGTTTGTTGTCATGTTTTTGCTCCTAATAACTGACCTCTTCCATAACATTCTCGGGAGGTGGCTGATTTGTAGCTTTAGGCTGATCCACACTTCTTCTCGTCTCTCTTTTAGATGTCCTAGTATTATCTTCATCTCTCTTTCATTTCTCTTTCATAATTAAGTACATCCGTGTTTTGTACCTTTTCTAAATATGCGTACATTGAATATACATTTATCGATGATTCCCAACCAGTTATGTCACGAATGTCTTACCTGTATGAGACAATTCACTATCAGTAACTCTTCCCTTTTCAATTGCATACAAAGTATGTGTCCATATTGCAGCCTTTGGACCAACATCACTTGGCCATGCCTTCTATCCAACTGTAGACCAAAAGTAGAAGCATGTACAGTCACATAAGCATTTTAGACAACCAAGTTTTCCAACAACTTCTACATACCTCCCTTTCCAAAATTCAAAGCAAGAGGCAATCATGTTTCTTATGTATGGATCTTGCCATCTTCCCAAAAGATGAGCTATTGTGCCAAGGCCTTCTGATAGGCAACACAATCCTTTCTCTCATGTTGCAAACTATCACACCACATACATATTTTTCCTGGCTTAGGAATTGTTGTCTGTCCCCTTTCACTACAAGGATATGAGGCTATAGCGACGAGCGTTAGCAACGACAAATAGCAACGTCACTATTAGCGTCGCAAATGTGACGCTAATAGCGACGCAAATAGCAACAGTATCCCAAGCAAAAAAACACAGGCCAAAACCCTAGCACGTCATTTTTCGCGCATTCACGAAAGAGAGAGCGACCATCTTGCTGATAGGGAGAGAAAGAGAGAAAGAAGGCTTCTCACTACCACCGCTGTCGTTCACGAAGAAGAGAAGGAGGTGTACAAAGGGTGAAGAGGAGTCGTTGTCGCGAAGAGGAGCCGGAAAACCCTTCTTCGAGTCTTTACGGTGAGTGCATTGTCCATTCTTGCTTTGCTTTTGTGTTTTCTCTCTCTCTTTTACTTGTTTTTGGTATAATTCGTGTATATTGAGAGAGGGATAGGAAATACGAGAGAAAGAGAGGGAGAGGGAGAGGGAGGGAGAGGGAGGGAGAGAGAGAGGGAGGAAATGGTAGAGGGAGGGAGAGAGAAAGAGAGGGGGAGGGAGAGGAAGAGGGGGAGGGAAAGAAAATGAGAGAGGAAGAGGGAGTTTTCTCTCTTTTACTTGTTTTTGGTATAATTCGTGTGTATTGAGAGAGGGAGAGGAAGAGGGAGGGAGAGGAAATGAGAGAGGGAGAGGGAGAGAGAGAGAAAGAGAGGGAGAGGGAGAGGGAGAGAAAATGAGAGAGGGAGAGGGAGTTTTCTCTCTCTCTTTTACTTGTTTTTGTTATAATTCGTGTGTATTGAGAGAGGAAGAGGAAATGAGAGATAAAGAGAGCGAGGGACATGAAATGAGAGAGGGAGGAAATGGGAGAGGGAGGAAATGGGAGAGGAAATGAGAGAGAGAGAGGCAGAGGGAGAGGGAGAGGGAAACATTGAAAGAGAGAAAGAGAGGGAGAGGGAGAGGGAGAGGGAGGGAGAGAGAAAGAGAGGGGGAGGGAGAGGAGAAGAGAGAAAAAACATTAAACATAATAGGGGAAGAGAGAAAAAGAGGGAGAGGGTGAGGGAGGGAGAAGAAATGAGAGAGGGAGAGCAAGAGAGCAAAAGAAAATGAGAGAGGGAGAGGAGAGAGAAAAAGAGAGAAAAGATGGTATACATAATAGGGAAAGAGAGGGAGAGGGTGAGGGTGAGGGAGGGAGAAGAAATGAGAGAGGGAGAGGAAGAGAGCAAAAGAAAATGAGAGAGGGAGAGGAGAGAGAAAAAGAGAGAAAATATATTAAATATAATAGGGAAAGAGAGAAAGAGAGAGAGACCGTGAGGGTGAGGGAGGGAGAGGAAATGAGAGAGGGAGAGGAGACAGAAAAAAATGAGAGAGAGAGGAGAGGAGAGAAAAAAAGAGAGAAAAATCATTAAACCTAATAGGGAAAGAGAGAAAGAGAGGGTGAGGGTGAGGGAAGGAGAGGAAATGAGAGAGGGAGAGAAAGAGAGAAAAGGAAATAAGACGTTACAATAAGCTCATCCTCGGCTCATAGGGGTTAGGCCGATCAAAACCTAAGGGATATATGGCTAGAGAACCCTAGCACACTTGTGCCTCCTAGCATAATGTTCTTCCTACAAAGAGACCTCTCATACATGGGGCTTGTCCTAGCCTCCACCACGCAAGTATACAACAAAGGCAATCAGCCTATCAGTCAGAAAAACATTCATTTTTCATAACATAAATCCAAAAATAACTTTGGATATTCCATAAAAATCAATCTCTTCTTAATAAGACAAATATAAAAAACTAAAACAACATCATTCATATGCTTTGCAAAAACTAAAACAGCATCACCACAAGATCTCTTAGGAAACTCATCTTCAACTATCAATTTTAATTTAAAAATATAATATAAAATCACTTGCAAGGAAGGATACTTTTTTATCATTAACCCTCTTTCATCCTTAGAATAGTCTTAGGAACAAATTTCTGCTCTAACAAGCATATATTTGAGCATAATAACTATTTTAAGGTTTTTTCCATGAGTAGTAGAAGTATATATGCAACCATCAAGCTAGAGATCATGCTTTGGTATCTATGGAGATCCCAATCTTATGCCCTCATAGAGATTGTAGTGTGCAATAGTGTGGAGAAAAGGTGGATGAGTTGTAAATGGTAAAGGGGAATTCTACTGATGATGGAGAGAAGATGAGGTGAATTGCCAATTCTATTCTTAAATCCCATAGCTTCAAGGGTCATGGTCAAAATATCAAAGCTAGATGCATATTGGAAGTTATTAATAGTGGCCTTGAAATCATATGAGGCTCCATTGAATGTTTCAGCTCTCTCCATTGTGCTTGGTGTTGTCCCTATAGTCTCTCAGTCAACTAGCTAAATTATGTGAGCAATTAGGTCAGTAACATGTATATTTTCTATATAAAAAGGTTAGGTCATTTCAAAAGGGAATGTCCAAAGCACCCTAAACACTGATCCTCCTAGTGCCACAACATTGGACATATCCACATCAATTGTCCCAACAGGACTCAAAAAGAACTTGGACTTACACGAAATGAAATTTTACAAGCTTTAGTGATCTAGAACCTACTAGGAAATTATCACATACTTAGCAAATAAAACCTAGAAGATAGATATTGATGAGATATAACAACAATAAAATTTTCTCTTGTGATCCAGACTCAGATATATCAAATACAATAAATTGTTGTTTTAAAAGACCATATGCTTATAAGGGGTTAGAGTGTCACAACGAATGCATGATGGATCCTACCCCACAGGTTCCAAAATGAAATCCCTAGTGTCTTCGGAGATGAGGATATCTCGAGTTCTCTAAGGGGGAGAGGATGTAATATTTCCCCCCAAAAATAATAAAAATGAATTGAAAAATTTTTACTCCCTCCCCTTGTGGACGCCGCTAGCTCGTGGGAGGGAGGGGAAGTTGAAGAAGATGTTGACGATGTGGATGATGAAGACGTGGAAGAAGAGAAACATGGTGACAATGATGATGACGAGGGGGGGCACATGGCCTACCACCCTCCCCTTGGCAAGCACACCTAGTCTACACCCAAGAGGTCATGAACATCCCCACCACCATGCAAATAGGTGGTGGCACCACCACCACTCCACTTCCTCCCTCTCGTGATAAACCCCCCCTTCCCCCATGGCAAAATGAGAAGAGGAATGACACGCTGAGAGAGAGAGAGAGAGAGAGAGAGAGAGAGAGAGAGAGAGAGAGAGAGAGAGAGCTTCTATAAGGTTGCTTCTCTTCCCCTCCTTAGAGGGTGACCACACGTAATTACCCTTTTCCTCTTCTCTGTGAGTTTATCCCTCCCTATTGCAATAAAAGAGAGTGGCCTCGATATGGTATCTCTTTGACGAGAGAGAGAGAGAGAGAGAGAGAGAGAGAGAGAGAGAGAGAGAGAGAGAGAGAGAGAGAGAGAGAGAGAGAGAGAGAGAGAGAGAGAGAGAGAGAGATTAATAAAATGGAAGTATGGCTCCAAAATGAAGGGTGACACGCACCAATGGTAATCCCACATCCGACAATAGAGCCACCGGCTAAGACATTGCAGTTAATATGAATACAACGTTAGGTATGGATAATTCATCTCCAAATACCTAGGTACTAATTGTCATATCCTCTATTCATTGAGAAATAGATTATATCTCTTGATCATACACATGAATATGAGTAGCTTGAAACTATTTTTCAATGGTTATGTGCTCGTAGAAAATCGTACGATAATTCATTCCACGTCAGGTTCTCCATAACCATAAATGACCTTGCATAGATTTATGCATATAGCGCATTGAGATTTGCACAAATCCTTGTACCCAAATAAAAACATTGAAAGGAATAAACTTCACCTCAAATAGTCGCAAGACTAAGTCTTCAAGATGCATGTATCAAGAGAAGTAAATTGCATCCTGATGCTACACGGCAAAATCATACATAGCATGAAAGCATATAATGCTCTAGAGTATTGTCGACTCCCTCTTTTTGCAAATTAGTAGTAATGTTTTTGCTACATTGAAGGTATATATTGTAGCTTGCATGCTTGATGGATTGCATGGTAAGCAACCTAGTTTAAAGCAAATTCATATCTTGCTAATGTCATGAATTGATAGTCGATGTTCGATAGATTGGGATCTTGATGATATGCATAGTTAGTACAAAGCAATGATCCTAAGGACTCAAACTAAGATGCCTTGAGATCCGTCTGATAACTAGTACCTTCATCAATCTGATTTGGAGTTAGGCTAGATACAAACAACAACTCCAGACCTCAAAGGCATTGAGAGCTCAAGGATTAGGAAACCCTAAGTCAATGGAAAGACTAATACTTTTATACTTGTTGGGAAGAAAGTTGGGTTATTGATCAATGTAAGTGATCAATAGAACTATGTCTTGTACAGTGTTTGAAACCTTATCATACGCCATAGCCAAAGGAAGGGAGTGCTAAGTGAAATTTTGCATAGTATTGCTCTTAGATCCCAAGGGGGAGAGCGAATATGTAGATGAAAATATTATCGTGTCTATTCTTGCATTGTTTTGAAAAATGTAATCGGTTTTGTTGGTCGGTCTAACAACATCCTACATGCTTTTACATTCATCTAATTGTTGGCTTGTCATCTGGAAGATTATTCCAAGTGCTTGTGATTGATGGTAAATTCATGGCAGGGTCTGTAATGACAAATTGCCATGGGGATAAAGGAATGCTTTCTTGGAAGATGATATTAGGGCTAATTTCTTTGATTGTGCTTGATTCTTAAATGAATTAATTAAGAAAAGGTTCTTTGCATGGATGGATCATCTCCAAGATTGCATTGCGGATCAACCCAAAAAGGGCACTACTGGATTCATGGGCCGAAGGTCAAGTGGTGAAAAGACCAATCACGGGTATAATGTTTCACTCCTAAGTAGCTTGTGGGTCAGGTGGAACTCTGAACACCCCTGGCCAAGTCCAAAATGGAGTTGAGGACCTCCATGGCCCCAACGTTTATTGTGTTGGAAGATCCTATTCAAGATAAAGGATGGAAATTGTGGTGCCATGTGAATTGGACCAGTTACTTCTGCAGGGCAGAAGGAATATATGATTTTTCCTATATGGCCAGGAAACAAAGATTAACTTGGAGATAAGTTAATGAACTTTTTTTTCAAAAGGATTGCTTGCTCTTTTTTCATGTCAATGCTATAAATTACACGAACAAACCCTATTTCCTAAAAGGCTTAAGTAAGGAAGTTGATTTTAAATGTCACACATAATTGTGGTAAGATCTAATTAAATAACTAAAGAACGCCTATTGAGGGAAGAGGGTGGATGGAACCCTCGATGGGTCTGTCCTACGAGAGAGTGGTCCCAAAGAACTGGGAGGCTTCTCATAAGGACCCTTAGAAATAATTAAATTAGAACCATGATTCATGCCATTTTAGGGGACCGAAATGGGACTATGCCCTACGGGTAGTGAGGTTGAGCCGCGCATCCCTCTCATTTTCCATTCTCTTTGAACCAAGTGCGGCATGTATCTCCTTTAGCTTGAATATCTTTGCGTAAAGTAGGTTATCCAAGATCCGACGTTAGAATGCTATCAAGAGACCTTGACCACTAGGGACCCAAATCTCAGGTCGATCCTAGTGGGTTTGAACGTGCCATTGTAATGAGGACCTAGGGCCACAAGTCTTATACAAGACTGTCCATGGGACCGAGTGTGAGATTATTGAGAATCTCTCCCACAATAGTCATTACCACTCCTACTAGTATTGCCCCTAACTATCAAAGCATGAGTAGTATGGGAAGCATTCATATTCTTTTTGATAACAGTCAAAAGTGCACCCTATTCATCATCTAACTATAACCTATCAATAGGTACGTTGGCACACATAGAAATATGAAAGCTATCCCATGATCTAGGCAATGTAACTAAGAGGAACAATGGAAGAAGAGTGCCCTTGAATTCAATCCTCTATGAAGAAAAATGAGGACTCAAGAAACCCTAGGTAACAAAGCCTGTAACATTCCATGGGAGTGGCGGGCAGCATCACTTAGATTTGTCTCTCGATGGACTGCTAAAAACGTGCTCGAACAAGCACATTATAGTGTGTAATGTGTGGGTCTATGGACGATACCATCCTTGCAGTTTGGTTTGTTCTGGCCTTGTCAATGGAAGAGTATAAACATAGTATTAGAACCCCAAATGAGAAAAATGTGAAAAAATAGAGAAATGGGATAAAAAAGACTAAATCCGCATAATACGAGGGAGGGGAGTTCCAAATTTAGGAGGCCCCTCTCCTTGTGCAATCCCCCGCACAGAATGCAAAGAAGGGGGTTCCAAAATTAGGAGCCCTCTCCTCACGTTCTGTAGGGCTTGAGGAAATTGCACAACGCAAGGGAGGGGGGCTACTACATTAGGAGGCCTCCACCTTGTTGGAGCTATATATAGCACATCATCCCTAACCCTAGGTCCTAACCTATATAAGTTTATCTCAGTGTGCTTTACACACTTCTTGGGGATGAAGTCTTCATGTCATCTGCGTTCTTCTTCCGCTTGTGCTCTCTCTTCAACATAGTATCAGAGATGCAAAGGTTTCGTCCACTTGGGCTCAAAAGACAGACTGTGCCATTTTTATGAAGAAAAGCTCTTTTGAGTAAGACAGGTTGCGCTGTTTTTATGAAGAAAAGTCCTTCTCGTAAGACAGGCTGCATTTTTATTTAAATGAAAAAAAGACCTTCTACGTTAAAAACATAAAGCCATAAGCCAAATATTTTCTCTACATTTCTAGCTTTAGTTTTGCCATGATAAGGAAAATTGGTGTTGTTTATCGGGGAAGCGCAGAACATGAGGAGTAGCACCGTCACCTCGGGCCATGCTATGATACCAAGATCAAACGATAGGTACACATGATGAAGATTATTATGAAGAGAAACACAAAAATGTATGATTTTGTGGAAGCGCAAAGCGATAGCGGGAAATTGCAGTTCTCCATCTCTCCTTTCATACCCAGATCAGGCAGTGGGGGACACACAAGAAAGATTGTGAACATGAAGATGAAGAGAAGTAGCAAAAGGTCTGGTTTTAGGCAAGTGCTGAGCAAGAGGAGCAAGAAATTTCAATCCTCCATTGCCCATACCCCTCCTCTCATACTCAGATTAGCCGCCTACCGAAGGATGTGCTACTACTGACGTTGTTAGCATTCTAGCCATTGCACAAGAAACTAGAGTTTTAGACTTTTTGCAAGGTATTCCATCAGTAGGATCCTTCTTCTTCAGGCACAGGCTTGGCATTGCACAAGCAACTAGATTTCGAGACAGTGTGCAAGATCTTCCATCACGTAGGATCCTTCTTCTTCAGGCGCACGCTTGGCATTGCACAAGCAACTGGAGTCTGAGACTCTGTGCAAGGTCTTCCGTCAGTAGGATCCTTCTTCTTTAGGCACAAGTTTGGGTCTTCTCAATTTTCTTGTGACCTATCCCAACATGGCGTAGAGAAGGCGTAGGCAAAGTACAACTCAAGAGAAGCATCGATTTAGCTATGTTTTAGTGGTATGGAACGTGAAGATGAGGATACATGTTTTGTATCAGTTGCTTGCCTCCATGAAATTTTTATGTGTGAGTAATCAACATGCCAAGGTACGTAGTCTTTCTTCAAATCTATATTTATTGTAAGCTAGATATCAACCGATTTGTGAAGCCATCATGTATATATGTACTAGGAGAAAACTTGGTTTTTGCCAAAATTAAGCCAAAGTGTGTATCACGCTATGGTCATAAGAAGGGAAGACTACATCAACATCATCAACACATGATTTGTGATCAATCTAATGTTGGAAACACAGATACCATATATATGTGTGTATGGCCAGTCATGGATGGGGGAACATGAAGCCACAAAACATGATGTACACATGAGGATTTCTAGTGATTGTACTTGTTTACAAGAGCTGGTCAAGAGCACATTGTGACCCTAAGTGGTGCACAGATCGATCACCGTATGCACGCGTAGTGAGCGTCAGAATGTCCCCAAGAACAAAAGAACTCTACTTTTTGCACACAAATCAATGAAGAAAGCTTGCACGACATGAACAAGAGACCAATTGGGTACAATCTCCCCCCATGCCTTGTGTGAGCGCTCCACAAAGCATGTATTTCATATATTATTCATCTTCAAGCTCAAATAATAGCCCAAATTACAAAATAGCACGCTTTAGCTTTTGAGTTTGCTTTTGTGCCATTAAAGAATTAAAGCTAATGGGTGCCCAAGAAGTCAGGCGGTATCCAAATACAATGTCCAATACAAGTATTTAAATCGTGCGTCCATGTGCATACAAAAAAAATAAATAAATATCAAGCGCTTAGATAAATAAGCGTGACAAAATATAGGTGCCATGCCTAAGATACGCACCCATCAAAATATTGACGATAACTTGAATACACGCTATCCTCCAATGCTTTCCACTGCCACCGCTGCTTGCTCTATATATCAACTGAAGCATTCACAATTGTTAGAAAAATAATACAATTAAACCGACAAAAGTGAATACCTAGCAGTCTTCAGCTACATAAATAAATTGGTTAGAAATCAATCCTAACCTTAATTTATCACGAGTGCGCACTCTAAACTCATAAACGTTTATTAATTTAAATATGTATTTTGCGGGATCACCCGCTATGGAATCACCCATGTACACACAAAATTAACAAAACGCCCGAAAAGGATAGGCGTCCCCATCGACTTCTCGCACAAAGAATCCAAATTGTGTATGAGCCCCGGTAATAAAATTTTACGGAATCCACCGCAAAACCTCATGGAATCCACCGTGGCACGGAATCCACCGTGGAATATGCCTCCTGGCATCATACCCCCGGGGTGGGATAGCAATTGTCCTCAATTGCTATTAGCTCAATGTGGAGCTAACAGAGTGGGAAAAGGATTTAAGTCTCTAGCATGCATCCATTGGGCCTCTTCAACAGGATGATTTTTAAACTTGACCAAATATCTAGAATATCTACGGCCAGTTCTTGTGGTTATAAAGTCAGTATCTAGAATAGTTTCAGGCTCAAGGATTTTAGTTTCATCATCTAGCAAAGGAGGGTTTTCATAGACATGGTGTACACGTAATTGGCCTTTAAAAGGTCATAATAAACTTATATAGAAGGTGTTGTGGATTTTCCAATGTTGTGGTAGTTCTAGTTTAAATGCATTGTCATTGATTTTGTGTATGATCTTGAATGGTCCATAGAATCTAGGTGCTAACTTCACAACTGGGTGTTTATCTACACTTTGTAATCTACGTTTTTCTATTCATAACCAAACATAATCATCAAATTTAAAATTCATAGCTTGTCTTTTCTTATTTGCTTGTTTTGTATATGATTGCTGGGCTTTGGCAATCATATCTTTAACTTCATCAAAGATAATGGCATGCATGTTAGGAATATCATCAGCTGTTTGAATTTTCTTTGATAATGATGCAACAAGTGTAGGCAATCGATATCCATAAATAACTTCAAATGGTGCTTTCTTTGTAGCTATATGTGGTGTATTGTTATATGCAAACTGAAGTAAATGTAGATGTGTATCCCATATATGTGGTTTTGAAATGGTGTAAGCATGCAAAAGATCTAAAATAGTACTATTAGTAGCTTCTGTTTGGCCGTTTGTTTTAGGATGAAATGCAAATAAAAAATCAATCTTTGTTCCTAAGTTAGCAAACAAAGCAATCCAAAAATTATTATAAAATCTAGAATCACGATCAGAAATAATAAATTTTAGTAGCCATGATTAGTGAAAACAGTTTTCAAAAACAATTGAGTAGCTTGAGATGCAGTTAAAGTTTTCTTGCATGGAATAAAATATGCTTGTTTGCTAAACACGTCTACAATAGTCAAAATCATATCATGGCTAGCTTTATGTTAGGTAAACCAGTGATAAAATCCATTGAAATCTGTTCCCATGGTCGTGATGGAATAGATAATGGCATTAGTAAACCACATTGTTTACCATGGTGTTTTTTAACTCGTTGACAAATTAAATATTCAGATACAAAGTTAGATACATCAGTGTCCATATGTGGCCAATAAAAATCTTCAGTCAATGTACGCAAATTAGATATAATTCCGTTATGACCTTGATATGGAGGACAATGAATTTCATGCAAAAAAAACGATCGAAATGGAACAGTCACACATAATCTTTTTTCATAAAACATGAATCCATTATTGTAAGACAGGGAATCAATAGGAATCCAATTATTTGCAACTAATTTGTTCCAGTCAGCTTGAAAAGTAAGATTCTGATGATAAGTATCTTTCATAGGGATAAGGGAATCAAATGATATCACAGAAATATTGTGAATTGTCAGTCTTCTACTCAAAGCGTCAGCTATAACATTCTCTTTTCCTGGTTGATATTATATAAGGGGATGAAAACTTTGAATAAAAGCGGCCCATTTAATGTGTCAGTCAGATATTTGTGGTTGACTAAGGAGATGTCTAATGCTTTGTTGGTCAGTTTTGATCATAAATTCAGATCCCATTAAATAATATTTCCTTTGACGTAAGGCTTGTACTATAGCTAGCAATTCTTTATCATAGGTAGAATATTTAAGTTCAGATGGTTTGAGTTTACAACTAGAGTAGGCTATGGAATGATTATCTTGCATAAGGACGGCTCCTATTCTAGATCCACTAGCGTTAGTAACTACTAAAAAGAATGGTCTATTGAAATCAGGTAGTTGTAATACAGGAGCATGGGTTAAAGTATGTTTCAATAAATGAAAGGATTTTTGTTGATTGTCAGACCAGTTATACACAATACCCTTCTTTAAAAGTTTAGTCAAAGGTAATGCAAGTAATGAGAAATTCCTCACAAACTTCCTGTAAAAACTAGTAAGACCTAGAAAAGAACGTAACTCATGCACATTTTTAGGTATGGTCCAATTTAAAATTGCTTCTATCTTTTTAGGGTCGACTTTAATACCTTCTGATGAAACAATATGTCCTAGATATTCAATTTATGTTCGAAAGAATTCACTCTTTTTTGGATGAGCATATAATTGATTGTGTTTTAACAACTTGAAAACTAAAGACAAATATTCATAATGCTCATTCTCATTTTTACTGAATACCAATATATCATCAAAGAATACTATGACACAATGCTGATGTTTCAAAAATATGCGATTCATCATGCGACTAAATGTAGCTTGTGCATTAGTTAGACTGAAAGGCATAACTTGAAATTCATAGTGTCCAAATTGTGTTCTAAATGCAGTTTTGAATATATCAGATTTATCCAATCTTACTTGATGATAACCAGATTTAAGATCTATCTTACTGAATATGGCAGATCCTTGTAGTTTATCCATAAGATCATCTACCCTAGGAATTGGATATCTATTCTTAACAATAATTTTATTTAGGGCACAATAATCAATGCACATACGATAAGTATTATTTTTCTTCTTTACTAATAAGACAAGTGTATCAAATGGAAAACTACTAGGTCGAATTAATCCTCTGTTAAGAAATTCTTCTATTTGATTTTGAATTTCTTTCTATTCAATTTGGTTATGTCTATATGGTGCTTTACATAGTGGTTGTGTTCCAGGAATTAAATCTATTTTGTGATCTTCAGGACGTGAAGGTGGTAGTCCAGGTGGTAAATCAGCAGCAAAACAATCTTGAAATTGGGCAAGAAATTGTGTATGCCTAGGATGCATCTGTTTTTCTTTAGCTTGAATTTCATTTACCCATATTAAATAAGATTTACTACTTTTACGTAATGCACGTTTAGCCTGAGTATGAGTAAGCAGTGAAAAATTATTGGAAGCGTGTATACCATACAATGTGATTTGTTTTTCTTGAAAATAAATTTTAATTGAATGTGTAGAATAATCTATGTCAGGATTATATTGATGACACCAAGGCATTCCTAAGATAATGTCACTAGACTGCAAAGGTACAACTAGGAAATTTCTTCGTTCAATATATTCACCAATTTTAATTTCTAAATTATGCACTTCTTGTGTTCCATTATATCTTGTTCCTAAGAACACAACCTTAATGCGATAATGTGTAGAAACAGTTTGTAATTTCAATTCTTTGACTAACTTTGCAGAAATAAAGTCATGTGTGCTCCCATCATCATGTAAAATAGTCTTTTCTTTACCATGCACAAAACATTTCATTGTTAACAAAGAATGGGGAGTTGGCATACCTGGCAAAGTATCCGAAGTAGTACCAATGTCGTCATCATCTTCCATAAAATCAGGCATTTCCTCACGTTCTTCTTCTTCCATTGCGCCAAGATAATTGATATGGATATGTGGCTTTTCGGTTTGGCAATTGGCTGCTAGATGTCCAGGTTGATGGCATTTGTAACAAACTATGGGTTTTGCTTTAGATACATTATTGGTAATAGCAGGAAGTTTAGAAATGTTGGGATTTGACTGTGAGGATGGCTTAGGGTTTGGATTGGTATTTGATGGCAAAGCAGGTGGCCATGTCCAAGACTTATGGAAGGAAGATGGAAGAAAATGGCTTTGATTGAATCTTCTAAAATTTGAATTAAATTGTTTGGAACCATAGCTACCATTAGTTGAAAATTGTTGTGGTCGCTTGTCTCTTCCACAAATCTTGTCTTCAGTGTCATGAGCCAAGGAAATTGCATCTTTAAGTATTGTTAGCTTGAACATATTGACTTCTGCATAGTAATGTCCAAGTAGGCCAAACATAAACTTGCGTTTATGAGTTGCTTCAGGTACATCTTCGAGCATTCATAGTTGCAGTAGGGCATTCCAGAAACGTTCAGTGTATTGGGAAATAGGTTCGCGATCTCTTTGTTGTAGAAGATCCCATTGCTTGATGGCTTTTTCATGGAATTGAGGAGGAAGGAAATTTTGCAAAAACTTCTTTTGAAAAGTCTCCTGTGTAGTAGGGCAATCAGCGCTCTTGCGGACCACAGTCCACCATAAAGATGCTCGATCAACTAAATGGTTAGTGACACATTTAATTTTGTCTTTCTCAGCATATGTTTCTTCATGGAAGTATTCATCCAATTGATTGATAAAAGCAAGTACAGTCTTTCCATCTCGTGATCCATTGAAAGTACGAAATTTGAAGTTTCTTTTACTTATCTTTGTTTCTTTGCGGATGGATTGGGCTTCAAGTGTCGCATCGATGGTACGTCGTATAAGATCTTCGGGTTGCGGTCCATCTTGGTCCGGTGGTAGATCATTGCAAATTGGCCAATTGAACTTGCAAAGCTTGTCGGGTTCTTCGTTCTTCTTCGAGCTGCATCATAATCAAATCCAACTTTTGCTCCATCGTTGGTTCGGGTAAATCACCTTCAGCCATAAAATCGTCCATGTTTTTGTTAGTCATCTTGCAAAATCCAAAAAAAAAACCTCACACTCTTGAAATCTTATTAGTGGGATGAGCGTAGCTCAAAGGCGGGTATACAAGGCTTGTATATTTTTTTTTGCTTTTGTAGTCTTTGTCCTTTGCGATTGCGGTATTCATTCTCACAACCGTCTTCGTAGAAACTACGTATGACCTTCTGCATTTGTTGAAACTGGTTCAGCAAGTCAGCAAGTGTGAACAGAGTCTACCAGAGAGCAATAGACTAGTTTGTAAGTTTCTGCGTGTGAACTGTCACAATTGTGGGAGAGAAGGAAGGAGTCTCGCTTGTAGCTTTCTTGCTTGCATAATGGGAGAATACTCACAAAGGTGGAGGCTGAAAACAGTTTTCCTCTTCTTAGTTGTGTAAGCCAAAAGAAGTCTTATACAAAGAAATAGAAGAATCCTATATATAGGTCTCAAACCAAACTCAACTAACTAAGGTGGCATACTAACTGAGCCACGAACTAGAGTAGATAAGGATAGCTGTCATGTAGCTATTATTCATGGGCAGTATACCAACCGCGTCTGCAACTGACAAGTCGGTGACATAAATACACAACGGTCACCCTGGCGTATCACGAGTGGAGCTCGATATCTCAACACTCCCCCTCGAGCTCAATCCCAATTCCTGCACACCAAGCAGGTCTCTGAACTTGCGCAGCTTCTCTGCACCCAATGCCTTTGTGAATATGTCAGCTACCTGATCCTCTGTGCTGACATAAACTAGATCAATAAGACCTAGTAAAACCCTCTCTCGCACATAGTGATAATACACCTCAATGTGCTTTGTTCTAGCATGATAGACTGGGTTATTTGCCAAGTGTATACTACTCATGTTGTCACAATAAATGACAACTGGCCCATCTGTAGACTGATGCATATCATAAAGTAGCTTATGCAACCAAGCTACCTCACACGCAGCCATTGTTGCACCCCTGTACTCAGACTCTGTGCTCGACAAGGCAACTGTAGGCTGTTTCTTGCTGCTCCAAGTGACTGCAGCACTCCCAAAAGAGAACACATATCCACTGGTAGATCGTCTATCAAAAATACTACCAGCCCAATCAGCATCAGTGTATCCATGCAACTGTATCTGAACCCCAGTCTCATAAAATAGTCCATACTGCAATGTGGACTTCACATACCTGAGTATGCATCTAGCCGCATCCAAATGTGGTTTCCTTGGAGCTTGCATAAACTGACTTACCAATCCAACAGCATAGCTCAAATCTGGCATGGTAATAGTCGTATAAATCAAACTTCCTACTATGCGTCTGTACATAGTAGGGTCTTCTAGAAGCCCACCTGCATCTGTGCTCAGCTTCACATTCTGCTCCAAAGGAACTGAAATAGGCTTACAGCCTGTCATCCCATATTTGGACAGCATGTCCAATCCATACTGCCTCTGCAAGAGCTATATCCCACTTGGTGATCTAATCACCTCAATGCCCAAGAAATAACGCAGCTCTCCCAAATCCTTCATCTCAAACTTCTGCTTCAATAGCATTTTTACATGAAGGATATCTTCATCACTATCACCTGTCATAATCAAATCATCAATATAAATGACAAGTAGCATAATACCTTTCTCTGTTTTTCTCACATAAAGTGAGAAATCTGCCTTGGAAATCTGAAATTCAATAGTGACAAGATACTGTCCTATCTTGTCAGACCATGCTCTAGGTGCTTGCTTCAAGCCATACAAGGCTTTCTTCAACCTGCAAACAAGCTCAGGATGAACATCATGCACATAACCTGGTGGCTGCTCCATATAGACCTCTTCTTGCAAATCACCATGCAAGAAGGCATTCTTTACATCCATCTGATGTAAAGACCATCCCTTTGATGCAGCCATAGCAATGACTGCTCTTACAGTTGCCATCCTTGCAACCAGACTGAATGTTTCTTCATAGTCAATGGCATATGTTTGTGCATACCCCTTGACTACTAATCTTGCCTTGTATCTGTTCATAGAACCATCTGCATTGTGCTTCACCTTATAAACCCACTTACAGCCAATTGCATTTTTACCTTTAGGCAAAGGTACCAATTCCCATGTAGCATTTTCTTCCAAGGCATCCATTTCTTCATCCATGGCTTTCTCCCATTTTTCTTTTCCCATGGCTTGCTCAAAAGAAGTGGGTTCTGGTTCCTGTATCACTTTGACCATATATGCATAGTGAATGGCTGTAAATCCATCATATTTCAGGCTATCCACAGGATACCTAGCTCTAGTAGACCTGCGCAAAGTAGGTTCACTCCCAGGTGCTCTCAAAACATCCCTGGTCTTCCTTACTCCAGGTGTAACAATAGAAGGAATACCCAACTCATCATCAATGCTCTGTCCTGAGCCACTGGATTCACCATCCACATAAGAGTGACCTGCATTCACATCAAACATGGGCTGATCAACCTTCTCTTTTCCTTTTCGTGATACCTGCATACCACTATCTGCATTGCTTTGAGAAGATTATCCTGATCTCAATCTGCCTATCCATGGCGAAGAATGTGAACCACTGCTAGAGGACGCTCCAGGTCCACTAATATTTTGTGACTGCTGCTGTGAATTCTGTGCAGCATTACCATTTTGTGCATCTACATCATCAATCACATTTACTGGTTTATACCAGCTACTCATCTCATCAAAAACAACATCTTTGCTCACTGTAAACTTACGAGTAGAAGGGTTATAGCATCTATACCCTTTTTGCTGCAGAGAGTAACCAATAAAGATGCACTTCTCAACTTTTGGATCCAACTTGGATCTCACCTCATTTGGCACATGTACATAGGCAATGCAACCAAAAATTTTCAAATGAGAAATATTTGGTTTCCTACTAGTATACCTCTCCTCTGGAGTCATCCCATGTATTGCTGCAGTGGGAGTCCTGTTCATTATATAGACTGCTGTAGCAAGTGCTTCAGCCCAATAAAAATCTGGCAGGTCTTTTTCATTGAGCATGGCACGAGATACCTCTCCAATATTCCTGTTTTTCCTTTCTGCAATTCCATTTTGTTGTGGGGTATGACTGCATGAATATTGCTGCTTTATGCCATGCTCCTGCAAGAACTTTGCAAACTCATTTGAGAGGTACTCTCCCCCTCCATCTGACCTTAGGCATTTTATCTGCAGGCCTATTTCTTTTTCAACCATAGCTTTAAGAGTTTTGAAATGCCCAAAAACTTCACTTTTCTTTTTCATAAAATACACCCAAACTTTTCTGCTATAGTCATCAATAAAAGTGACAAAATAATGACAGCCTCCAAGAGATTCAGCTTTAGTAGTCCACACATCAGAGTGGATTAATTCCAATGGCTTCTCACTCTCTTGAACATGTCTAAGAAATGGTTTCCTTGCCTGTTTTCCAAATTGACAGGCTTCACATACCTTATGCATTTCTGCAACCTTGAATTTAGGCAATCCTGCAACAATATTTTGGGCCTGCATTGATTTAAGTCGCTGTACATTAACATGACCAATGCGTTTATGCCAGATATCAATATCTGCAACTACACCAGTCCCATGTGCAAACATTGCTGCACTCAATTCAGGCATGTCTGCATCCAATGTAAGCATTCTACCATTCTTCTTTCCTTTTGCTATCAAGCGACCTTTATTTTTCATATCCTCAACAAAGCATCCATGAGGATTAAATCTGACCTGCAAGCCCTGCTCAACCATTTGACCAACAGAAACCAGATTCTTGGTGATATTCGAGACATGAAATACATCTGACAGGTATTTCTTTTTCCCATCCTGCACGGACAAAGGATTTTTTCCAATATGCACAATAGGATGTGCAGTATCATCACCAGTCTCCACAAATCCTGGTTTTTCCATTTTCCTTGCATCCTCCATCCATTCTGCATGACCTGTCATGTGGTTTGATGCACCTGAGTCAACATACCATACATCATTGCTTTTTTCTGCACTTGTCACAGAATTGTTCATGTGCTACACCATAAACAAATGCTCATTTCTATCATCACCCTGTCTACTAGAAGATGCATAATTCCCTTGTTGCAGTTTTCCATTCATGATGTCATTCTACTTTTTATAGCAGTCTTTAGCCATATGACCCATTTTACCACAGTAGTAGCATTCAATATTACTGTTTGCATTTTGGCCTCTTTGCCATCCACCATGACCTCTTTGGCTCCCCCTGCCTCTAGAGTTACCACGTCCTCCTCCATAGGACTGGTTTTCTTGAGTTTGCTGCATATTCTGATTTCTGCCATGGCCTCCAAATCGGCCTCCTCTACCTCTGCCTCTACCTCTTCCAGCATTTGAGTAGAAGACAACTTCTTTTGAAGTTTCTCCTGAAGAAGATGCACCACCATTTCTCTGCTCCTCAGAAATTAGAAGAGCAATCAACTCCTCAAAATCAAGAAATCTTTCACGGACGGAAATGGATGTTCGGAACTGTGCATAATCCTTTCCTAGACCATTCAAGGTCACTAAGACTAAATCATCATCTTCCACTAGCGACCCAATGGAAGCAAGTGCATCTGCAATCTTCTTCACCTTCATGTGGTAGTCATTGATGCTCATACTTTCTCTTTGCACATTGTGCAACTCTTACTTTGAGCTGCATTTTCCTGGCTTGCGTATTTGTGCTATACATTTTTGACAAAGTATCCCATGCCTCCTTTGGCGTACTTGCATCTTGAATATGCACAATCATAGAGTCTGAAATGCTGATAGACAGCCAGTACATAACTTTCCTGGCTCTCTCATGCCATGCTTTAAATGCCTGCATTTGCTGTTGATTGGGAACATCAGGAAGAACTGGTTCTTCTTCATTTCTTGCAACAAATTCCCAATATCCTTTTCCCATAAGGAAATTCGTCATTCTAAACTTCCATGCTTGGAAGTTGTTCTTGTCAAGCTTTTCAGTGACAATCTATGAAAGAGAATCAGATGCCATTACCGAACACTGTAAAAAATTCTGTTACTGCAAAAAACACAGCTTCACCCTCACAAGGGAAAATCTGCAAAACTGGCGAAAGTGGTATTTGACCACACAGTCACTTCCTAGTGACGATTTTGCATCAACAGGCAACAGGGATGATTCTATAACTCCCAATGTCTCTGCGCACAAGCATACGATGCAATTTCTACAGCAACTTTTCACCGACCTGTAGAACAATGGCTGCACAGCATAAAACCGGGCCTTTTCCTGAGTGCGTGCAGAAAACTTCCGCCTCCAAAAGAGGCCCCAAAATGGCCTCAAATTAAAAAAAAACAAGGTCGCCGAGGGCTAAAGCCCTCACCCGCAGCATATACTACCCTCTTGCTTCACCATGAAGGGCGTCTCAACCTAAGACAATGCACTCATGCACTTTTCAGCTCTGCTACTTGCAGAGATCTGCTCCCAAAACAGAAAATGAAAGCAACACTGCTCCTCTTACCAGAACACCGCGAGCTTGGCTTGCTTTCTTGAGCTCCTTACCACGAACAAGGCTCTGATACCATGTCACGATTGTGGGAGAGAAGGAAGGAGTCTCGCTTGTAGCTTTCTTGCTTGCACAATGGGAGAATACTCACAAAGGTGGAGGCTGAAAACAATTTTCCTCTTCTTAGTTGTGTAAGCCAAAAGAAGTCTTATACAAAGAAATAGAAGAACCCTATATATGGGTCTCAAACCAAACTCAACTAACTAAGGTGGCATACTAACTGAGCCATGAACTAGAGTAGATAAGGATAGCTGTCATGTAGCTATTATTCATGGGCGGTGTACCAACCGCGTCTGCAACTGACAAGTCGGTGACATAAATACACAACGGTCACCCTGGCGTATCACAAGTGGAGCTCGATATCTCAACATGAACTGCCGCTTTGAGAGTTGTTGGAGATGACTTAATTGACTTTGGGAACTTGCAGAACTTATAGAACTTATGGCTTAAAGCTTAAGTGACTGAGCTTAATAAAACTGGACTATCGTCGATTTCATTTTTTAGGAGGGGGGACCGTTTTTTCGGCCGTCGATTCAGGCGACAGCATGCCACGGCCACAAATCATGAATTTGAGAGGCCTTAAGCTTTTTAATAAGCTTATTAAGCTTTAAGTTAAAGCTTTGAAGATTTGAGCTATGGAGTTTAAGCTTTTCTTATTTGTATGAAGAGGACTTGATGAAGGAGATATCCGTGTGGTCCTCCACCTACAAAGGCTGGTCCTTTGCGATCAGAGGGTGCAGATGGGGGTTCTTGACCGCCAGGAACACACTGGTATCGACTGTTCGCGACGAAACTAACTGTAGATATCGATCGTTCCAGGAGCTCCGCCTTCGCGCAAGATGGTAAGCGATTGGAAGCTCTCGATCTCAGCTTCGCTCTGATACCACTGGTACACAGATCGGTCGCCATATGCCGTATAATGCATGTTAGAAGGTCCCCAAGGACAAAAAAACTCTACTTTCTGCACACAAATCAATGAAGAAAGCTTGCACGACATGAACAAGAGACCAATTGGGTGCAATCTCCCCCCATGCCTTGTGTGAGCACTCCACAAAGCATGTATTTCATATATTATTCATCTTCAAGCTCAAATAATAGTTCAAATTACAAAATAGCATGCTTTAGCTTTTGAGTTTGCTTTTGTGCCAATAAAGAATGAAAGCTAATGGGTGCCCAAGAAGTCAGGCATTACCCAAATACAATATCCAATACAAGTATTTAAATCGTGCGCCCATGGGCATACAAAAATAATAAATAAATATCAAGCGCTTAGATAAATAAGCACGACAAAATATAGGTGCCATGCCTAAGATACACGCCCATCAAAATATTGACGATAACTTGAATACACGCTATCCTCCAAAGCTTTCCACTGCCACTGCTACTTGCTCTACACATAAACTGAAGCATTCACAATTGTTAAAAAAATAATACAATTAAACCGACAAAAGTGAATATCTAGCAGTCTTCAGCTACATAAATAAATTGGTTAGAAATCAATCCTAACCTTAATTTATCACGAGTGCGCACTCTAAACTCATAAACGTTTATTAATTTGAATATGTATTTTGTGGAATCACCCGCTATGGAATCACCCATGTACACACAAAATTAACAAAACGCCCAAAAAGGATAGTCGTCCCCATCGACTTCTCGCACAAAGAATCCACTTTGTGTATGAGCCCCAGTAATGCTTCTCCACCATGGAAATTTTCTATCCTTCTCCATCATCGACTTCTCGCACAAAGAATCCACTTTGTGTACGCTCCGGTAATGCTTCTCCATCATGGAAATTTGCTATATGGGTATGATTCTTGAGTTCTCATATTAAAACTTTATGTTAGCTAAAGACTAGCAGTATGCACAAGCATGTGGTCATTTTGTGGTACTATTTTTATGGTCACATCTCGTTCAAGATACAAGGACGCATATGGAATAATGACTACCATTTATATATTTGTTGTCATACATATCCATATAGATATCATGGCTTCTATCTATGTGCTAATTTATGGCTATCAGTAGGCATGCACACTCATGTATGTTCTTTATGTAAGATGGTTGCAATGTCTATATACCCGTCATAGAGTATCATGGTAGTGTATTTGAGTTTTATATATACATGCAAAGTCTCATCTATGTTTCAAGCCAATGCACGTACATTTTACATGGACTGATAATCCGGAGACTTGTTAACAATGCTTTTAATATTGTGGATTGACATTCTGAACATTATTTGACGATGTCTTTCTTTCATCAATAATGGAGATAATTGTATCCCAAATGGTATGTTGTCAATCCATAGAGGTAATGTATCATCATTCAGTATATTGATAATTGGAGGTATGTTGTTCTAATCCATACATTGGTCCAAACAGTAAGGATATAACAATATATAATAGTGTCAGTTAGTTGTCGATATTAGAGTCATTGAATTGTTGACATTAAGTATTTACTTGTTGAGACTCACTAATGGTCGGAGTTTAGAGGATATAGTGGACCTCGCCTTATGGAGGAGTAAGCGTTTCATAATCTTGTTACATGGTTGATCTTGTCTTGGCTTGTGTGAGAGGTAACTTCAAGCTACTTCTCACTTTCCAAACTTCCTAACTTTTGACGGAAAAAGAGATAAGATCTTGGTTTTCTAGTTTCCATTGGAGGTAATCATATATATTACATATATTTGTCTCATTATCCTTGTTTGTGATGTTGGAGTTAAACTTATATTATTGATACCATTTGTCATGAATTGTCTCATTATTCCAATTTATAGTCTTTGAGTTAAGCTCATATTCAAACTTGAAATATTGAAGGTAGGCTCATATTGTTAACTTTAGACTCTGGTTATCAAGATTGTTATCGTGGTGGTTGTTCATATCATTGAAGAGTTCGTGACTTTTGCATATTTACAGCCTAATATGTGGTGATCATGTTTTGATCCTAGGTATAGGATTGTCATGATGGAGCTTTAACTTTTCTTGATGCTAGGGTGTTGTTCCATGGTTACATGTTTTGTCAATGTCAATTTGTCCATCTCCATTGAGTATGTTTCCATAGAATCCATGGAAAATGCCCACCATGCCATGGTGTTGCTCAGTGATGGTGTTGTTTTGTGATAATGGTTACACTTTTTGTCAATGTCAATTTGTCCATCTCAATTGATTATGTTTCCATGGAAAATGCCTATGATGTCATGGTGTAGTTCTGTGATGATGGTTACATGTTTTGTCAACATTGATAGACTTGTTTTCATGGTGGGAAATGTTAGTGATGCCATGGTGTTGCTCCTTAATGATGGTTACACGTCTTGTCAATGTTGGTGGACTATGTTTTTATGGTTGGAAATGTTCATGATGCCTTGGTATTGCTCCATGATGGTGGTTACAGGTTTCGTCAATGTCGATGGACTATGTTTTCATGGTGGAAAATGTTCATGATGCTATGGTGTTACTCCATAAATGTTCATGATGCCATGTTGTCGCTCCATGATGATGGCTACACATTTCATCAATGTCAATGGACTATGTTTTCATGGTGGGAAATGTTCATGATGCCATGGTGTTGCTCCATGATGATGGTTAAACGTCTGATCACTGTTGGTGGACTATGTTATCATGGTGGAAAATGTTCATGATGCCATGGTGTTGCTCCATGATGATGGTTACATGTCTCATCAATGTTAGTGGACTATGTTTTCATGGTGGGAAATGTTCATGATGCCATGGTGTTGCTCCATGATGACGGTTATAGGTTTTGTTAATGCATGGAGCAGTTTTTACTAGTTTTTCGTAGATTTTGGCAGTTTTCAATCTACACTGTAATATGCCTACATGTCATATTCCTATAACAGACTAAATATTGTTTTATGTTTGGTGGAGTCTTTTATTGTGTAAACACCATATTGGGTAATATGGGAATTTCCCATAAGTTTGGGACACGCGGTCAAATCTTTAGATTTTTCATAACTTGAGCACTATAACACCAAATTGAGCGCTCTATAGCTCAATAGATTTCATTTTTCAAGTGCTTTACAATGATAGGTCACATCATACAATTTTGAGAAACTTATGGGCATGTTATCCAGTGTTGTGATGCTATGCGAACACTGTGAAAAAGCATGGAATGCATCATCATTCAACTTTCTTATTAATCAAGAGAGTCAATGTGATTTGAGTCATTAGTGCTAGTGTGAGTGGCATGGATTATCTAAAAATACTAGATTTTTGGATAATTTTAGCCTATTTTTAATCTTATTTATTGTAAAAATTTGAAAAAGTTAGAAAAGCTTCTAGATTAGGATGGCATGCAAAAACAAGTTGCTTTTTCAACTAGTTATGGGATTTTCATTTTAAAAAATAGATTGATGAAATCGCGCGTTGTTGGAGGGGTTTTTATCCAAAGGTAAAATCCACCGGGGATCAAGTAGAAGGAAGTAGAGATATGATATGAAAGAGAATAAACAAGAGGTAAACACAACAAAGACAAAGCACAATGAACTAAATCAATATGTATTGAAAGAACCTGGAATCTTTGCACTACTCAGAAGTAATCTCTCGACATTAGATCTCTTAGAGCTTCTTCGTAGAACAAAACGTGTATCAAAATTACAGCTCCTTCTCTACTGCTCGAAACCCAAATCTCATGGTTCCGTTGGCTTCGAAAGGGGGGTAAAAACCCAAGACACCTGCTCATGGATCTCCTAGATCACTCCTCCTTCTTCTTTCAGTTCAAACTGTAGTTTTCAGTGAACTAAATCAATATGTATTGAAAGAACCTGGAATCTTAGCACTACTTAGAAGCAATCTCCTGGCATTAGATCTCTTGGAGCTTCTTCGTAGAACAAAACGTGCATCAAAATTATAGCTCCTTCTCTGCTGCTTGAAACCCAATATCATGGCTCCGTTGGCTTCGAAAGGGGGGTAAAACCCCAAGACACGTGCTCATGGATCTCCTAGATCACTCCTCCTTCTTCTTTCAATTCAAACTGCAATTTTCAGCTTGTTTACAACGATCGCAACGCGCGTGATTTTGTCAATTTGTCTTTTTTATGAAAATCTCATAACTGACTGAATAAGCAACTTACTTTTTGCATGCCATCCTAATCTAGAAGCTTTTTTAACTTTTTCAAAATTTTTTACAATAACTAATATAAAAAATAGGCTAAATTTATCCAAAAATCTAGTATTTTTGGATAATCCATGCAACTCATACTAATACTAATGACTTAGATCACACTGACTCTCTTGATTAATAAGAATTTAGATGATGATGCATTCCATGCTTTTTCACACTGTGTCCGCATAGCATCACAACGTTGTGTCGAGATTACTGTAAACAAATTGAAAACTGCAATTTGAACTGAAGGAGGAAGAAGAAGTGATCTGGGAGATCCATCAGTAGGTGTCGTGAAGTTTTACCCCCCTTTCAGAGCCAACAAAGCCATCAAATTTGGGTTTTAAGCAGCAAAGAAGGAGCTGTAATTTTGATGAAAATTTTGTTCTACGAAGAAGCTCTAGGAGATCTAATGTATGGAGATTGCTTTTGAGTAGTGCAAGGATTCGAGGTTCTTTTAATATATATTGATTCAGTTCATTGTGCTTTGTCATTATTGTGTTTACCCCTTGTGTATTCTTTATCTTCTCTTCCATCTCCTATCTCTACTTCCTTCTACCTCTGATCCTTAGTGGATTCGACCTTTTGACAAAAAACTCTATGACATTGGTAAACCCCACGTGAAAGGTCGTCAGAAGAAGGAAAGACAAGATGGGAGAATATTCGAACACAATCTCTAGTGATGTTTTACAACACTTGGTGCAAAATATGAATATGCTTATGCAAGTACAACAACAACAACAAGTGATGCAAGCTTCTGCTCAAACAGAAAGTGTTGTGATGAATTCTTTGCGAGCATTTGAGCATGAGGTGAAGTCATTCAATGACAGGATTGTATTTTCATATGTATATACATATGCTCAGAAGATGGAATTCTTTGGGGTGGCTGAATCTGCATGGAGTTGGTATTTTGTACGTGTTACTATACATGAACTGAAAGCATGGATTATTGAATTATACATGCAGGATCTTGATTGGGTAGCCTTCAAGAAGACACTAAGGAAATAATTTTATATTGAAGATACCAGTTTGATTACGCGCAAGACTTTTCAAGAGTGGGTTTTACAACCCAATAAGGGTCTTGGGGCTACAAAATTGTTAAGAGAATTTGAAAGTCTATTTGAGTAGCTCGATCTTGCAAAACAACAAGCTCTTGCAAGTCAGAAAATTGAAAAGCTCAATGATTTGCTGGAGGATCAGAATACAGAGACAAGTTTGAAAACAGAGTGGAGACATGTCAAGGAAGCTATTACTACACTTGTGAAGAAGCATAGAAGAAGAGAAAGACTGCACGTCTCTAGCTTGCTCACTATTACGGGCAAGATAGTTGATGTATCCAGTAAGCCACCTACTTCTGTGGCTAACCCTATGGCTGTACGTGCTATTTTTCTCTCTGTTAGGGAAGATGTCTTAGATGAATTGGTCAAATGCATGCGGGAACTTCAATTGAAGGTTGGAAAATTGGATGAAAAAGGACAAGAGGAAAGGGGACGGGCAGTAGCCCCTAAGCTAGGAAAAAGATGTATGTGGTGTAATTGTTTGCAGCATGAGAAAAAGGATTGTGCTGCCTATTAGGAGGCCTTTGCATGACAACTCATCTTTTGGAAAGATGGCAAGATCCATGCACAAGAAACGAGATTGCCTCTTCTTTGAATTTCAGAAAGGGAGGTATGCAGAAGTTGTTGGAAGGCTTGGCAATTCGAAATGCTTATGCGGCGGTACATGCTTCTACTTTTGGTCTACAGTTGGATAGAATACATGGCCCAAAGATTGAAATATGGACACATGCTTTACATGTAGCTAAAAAGAGAAAGATCACTAATAGTGAAATGTCATGCAGGGCAAGACATTCATGGCATAACTGGTTGGGAATCACTAGTAGATGCATATTCAGTGTATGCATATTTAGCAAAGGTACAAAACACAGATGTACTTGTGGAAGAAAAACGAAAGAGAGATGAAGATAATGCATGGACATCTAAAAGAATGATAATAAGAAGTGTGGATCAGCCTAAAGCTACAAATCAGCACCTCCCAAGCATGTTATGGAAGAGGTCAGTCAGGAGCAAAAACAAGATAACAAACAAGAGGGCAAAAAGAAGAGCAAGCAGCCAGGATATAAGTTGCAATCTAACATTGAGACAGCCATAGATCTTAAGAATGTTATTGAAGAATGGATCTTAAACAGTTGGGTGGAATTCACCTTGGGAGAGGTGCTTCGTATCGCCAAGCGAGAATTTCATGGTGAAATCATTGACATAATTAAGACGAAGCATCAATTTCTTGGTGATACCACTAGTGCATTGCTGCAATTTGAAGAAGAAACTGGTTTGTTGGGTATTCAGGCTGAATATGAGCATGAAGTAAGTACTGGATTATCTATGCAGGATGCTACTAATCAGTGGTGGACAGCATGTGGAAAAAAGAAGAAAGTGACTGAAAATGCATTGTCTTGTAGCAATATGCATGGTGGAGTAAGGCATATGCAACAATATGGGGAAGAGACTCTAGGATTTATTCCTCAAAGCCACTACACAAGAAATCATTGGGCTAGGGCTACTACAGAAAGGGTAGTGAAAATAGGAGAACGTGAAACTCCTTGTGTTGCTTTACTTGACCATCGATCTGAGATAAATGTCATTGAGCATGGATTGTATGAGAATGGTGCATGGCCTGTGGACACCGATCATGGTTGGCGTATGAGGGCTGTAAATAATTCTTTGGGAGAGCTTTATGTTGCATGTTCTAATGTGACAATGACAATCAATGATGTACAAGAAGAGCAACACTTATTTTCGCAAGATAATTCCTCATATGTAGTGGTTTTGGGACAACCCTATATTACAGGAGTGCGTAAGGCAACAAACGTGCTTGATGATGATTCTTCTTATCCAAGAGTCAGAAGAAAGGATGGGAAGAAAGTCGTCCAATTTCTTACTGTTTGTGTTAATCATCCTAGAAATCAGGATACACTTCGAGAGTCTCCTTTGGCTCCAAATGCAAGGGGATTCAAAGACCTGGATTTTCATTAATCACTGCTGTAATGCGGGGCTATAGTAGTGTTGTTCAGAGGGTGTACTCGCCTCTTGATGGAATGAAGGATGTATTTACTTTTGGTTAATCTTAGTTTATAGCAAATAGTTCATGTTGGTTTAAGCCTATGGAAGCTATGTGCAAGGTTGAACGCATTCTATGAAACAAGCTACTAAGGAACTGAGAGCATTGGGGTTGTTAGCTGAAAATGATGGCATTTTAGGCTTCTTTTATAGACTGAATATTAATGGCACTATGGCTAAAATTTGAACAACTATACATGTAGAAAATGAGGCTGAAAATAGAGTGTTATCAGTATGTTCTTTGGACATGTATGATGTTATAGCATTGTTTGCTCAGTAGGAAGGATTACAATGGGTTGAAGCACTTGTGGAGACAAAGTATAAGTCAGTTGAAAAAAAGGTGAAACCAATTGCTTTGCCACTTCCATAAGAGAGTTAGGGTTTGTATGAAAAACTATCAAGGTAGCCAAATTTAAGGGATCCTAAAGATATAGGTCATCAGTTTACATCTAAAACATTTTAGGAATTGAAGGTTGGTGCAGAAGGTTTTCTTTTGCCTGTTGAGAGAGACTGTTTTATGCAGATATTGGCTAGGCATGGAAAGGCATCTGCATTTTAGCCAAGTGAAATAGGTTGTGTGGATCCAAATGTTGTCTCTCCTATGGTAATATTTACTGTGCCACATGTACCATGGAACTTGAGGCCTATTCCGATTCCTAAATCTTACTTGCCAAAGCTGATGGATTTGCTAAATGAAATGATTCGCATGAAGATCTTGGAGCCCTTCTCAGCCCCGTACTCGAATTGGTTTATTGTGCCCAAAAAATTGGTTCTTTGAGATTTATTCAAGACATGCAACCAGTTAATAAAGTGACCATAAGAAATGTGGGTGCAGGTCCTGTGGTTGAAGAATTTGCAGAGGCTTTTGCATGTAGAGTGATATATTATTTGGGTGATATTTACTCGGGGTATGATCAGTTTCAGCTTACAATTGAAAGCAAGGATATCACAACCATGAAGACTCCCTTGGGGTTAGTACGGATGTGTACTCTCCCACAAGGTGCAACAAACTCAGTAGCACATATGACAAATGCTATGAATAGGGTACTTAGGGATTTTATACCACAATTGACAATGCCCTTCTTGGATGATGTTCCAATCAAAGGGTGTGTAGAGGATGAAAAGAATGAAGAGATGGATGCTCATGGGTGTAGACAGTTTGTTGCAAACCATATTGTGGATTGTTAGAGGATTTTGATGCGCCTAGAAGAGGTGCATTTAACTCTTTTTGGATAAAAGTTTGTCTTTGGAGTTGAAGAGGTTTTGATTGTTGGGCGTATGTGTGGGCCCTATGGGCGAAGACCATCATCAGCAAAAATAGATGGGATTGATAGAATGCAAGATGTATGCATGAATGTATCAGAGGTGCATAGATTCTTAGGAGCATATGTATTCTATTTGATATGAATTACTCACTTTGCACATGTAGGTGATGCTCTATATCAACTTCTGAGGAAAGGTCTGAGATTTCATTGGGAAAGGAAGCATTAGAAAGCAATGAAGAAATTGAAGCAACTCTTAAAATCTACTCCTACATTGAGAAAGGCTAACTATTCACATGGTAAGCCTATCATTATTACTATGGATACAAGCCCAATCGGGATTGGATGGGCAATTAGGCAAGATGATGAGGAAGGGCAAAGATATGCAATACACTTTGGTGATAAAGTATTGACTGAACGTCAGAGAAGGTATCCATAGGTTAAAAGAGAATTATGGGGAATTGTGACAACCCTTAAATGTGATAAGGAGTATTTTATGGGTGCTCATGTAGTCATTGAGATTGATTGTTTACCGATATCGGGTATGAATACTAGTTGTGCTACCCCAGACATTACTATGATCCGGTGGATTGCATACATTAGATCTTTGAACCGTGAATTTTAGCATATTGCAGGAAGAGATAACCCAGTGGCAAACATGTTATCTCGAGCATGCTATGAGAATGAAGATGTGATGATGGATGAGGAGGAAGAAGATGACTTTCTTGCAACTGAAATTGATGTTCCAAGAGTAAATTTAGCAATGCAAGGTGTTTCTACAGCATTAACAAAAGCTTGGAAAACAAAGAGAAGACACTTTAGATGTTTTGCATCTTGTGTAGAAGTGTTTCTAGAAGACAAATATGTAGGAGAGTGGCTGAGAATTGGTCAATACCTCATTACATTAACAAAGAGAGATGAATGGTCAGATGAGGAGTTTAAAAAGATTAAGAGGCAAGCCTATGGGTTTTTCTTAAAATATGGATACTTATGGAAACATGCTAAAAAGAAACAGGGTATGCCATTTCAAGTTTTGGGTGATAGAGCTTCACAAGTAAATGTTATGCAAGAATTTCATGAAAGCTTGTGGGTTGGTCATAGAGGTGTTTGGAGTACTTTTGCAAAGGTCAAAGAAAGATATTGGTGGGGCAAGGTATATATAAGGATGTCGCTCACTTTGTGGAAACATATACGACATGTCAAATGTATTCATCTGTGAGACATTGTGATGGATTGTAGCCCACATATCCATTGTCTCTTCATTTTAAGTGGGTGGTGGATTTGGTCACAATGCCTACAGGTCTTTGGCAAATGAGGTATCTTGTGCTTGCCCGTGAAGACTTGAATAATCAAGTGGAAGGGAGAGCTTTACGTACTAAGACAACAAATGTTGTGTGTACTTCTCTCTTAGAAGAGATCTTTTGTAGGTATGGCTGTGTGGGCAAAATTACAACAGATAGGGGTGAGTTGGATACAGATGAAGATCATGATTTCTTTGCACGGTTGGGGATAAAGCTTGCTTTAACTTCAGCCTATAACCCTGAAGGAAATGGTAAAAGTGAAAGAGGTCATCCACCTATTGTGAAGGCATTGGCAAAAGCATGTGGAGAGAAGGTAAAAGAGTGGCCACGATTGCTCCCTTATGCTTTATGGGCTGACAGAACAGCTCATAGTGCTATTACAAGATATATGCCTACAAAATTGATGTATGGAAAAAAATCTATCATGCCGATAGAAGAGATAATAGTCACATGGAGGGTGCTACCTTGGGAAGAGGATTTGTTGGCCTTTTGCATTAGAAAGTTGGACAGAAAGTCAGAAGACATAGAGGCAGCAATTGCAAAGTTAAGGGTAGCAAGGATATAGAACAAGAAACTCTTTGACAAAATACATAGAATGAGACCAAGCATCATACAAGATGGGGATTAGGTATTGGTTTATGATAGCAATTTAGACAACCAGCATAGTGCCATGCGTAAAGTTTCCAAAAGATGGTTTGGACCCTATGTGGTAAGATAGGTATTTGATAATGCTACTTATGCATTAAATGAGCTGGATGGGACAACCATAAAACTTTCGGTAGCAAACAAAAGAATCAAATTATTCAAGAGGTGGGAATCTGTTGCTGTGAGTTGCCAGAATTGGAAGAAAATAGTAGCCATGATACAGGGGGTACCCAATAAGATATGGAAGATGAAGAAGCAAAGGATGTGGTTACAGAGGATGAGGAGGACTCAGGATCTGGTGACAACTAGGATTTTGGCACATACTGAAGGATGTGCAGGTTCAAAGGGGGTGAATGTCATGATGCTATGCGGACACAGTGTGAAAAAGCATGGAATGCATCATCATCTAACTTTCTTATTAATCAAGAGAGTCAATGTCATTTGAGTCATTAGTGCTAGTGTGAGTGGCAGGGATTATCTAAAAATACTAGATTTTTTGATAATTTTAGCCTATTTTTCATATTATTTATTGTAAAAATCTAAAAAATCTAGAAAATCTTCTAGATTAGGATGGCATGTAAAAAGCAAGTTGCTTTTTCAGCCAGTTATGGGATTTTCATTTAAAAAAATAGATTGACAAAATCACGCATGTCGGGATCGCTGTAAATAAGCTAAAAACTGCAATTTGAACTGAAAGAGGAAGAAGAAGTGATCTAGGAGATCCATGAGCACATGTCTTGGAGTTTTACCCCACTTTTGGAGCCAATGGATCCATCAAATTTGGGTTTTGAGCAGCAAAGGAGCTGTAATTTTTATGCCCGTTTTGTTCTACGAAGAAGATCCAGGAGATCTAATGCATGGAGATTTCTTTTGAGTAGTGCAAGGATTCCGAGTTCTTTTAATACATATTGATTCAATTCATTGTGCTTTGTCATTAATTTTTTTTACCTCTTGTGTATTCTTTATCTTCTCTTCCATCTCCTATCTCTACTTCCTTCTACCTCTAATCCCCAATGGATTCGACCTTTCGACAAAAACCCCTCCGACACCGAATGCCACCTTTTTAGTATTCAAAAAATGAGAATTGGGAGATTCACAAACTAACTAATATTGTGTTTGTATTTCTATAATAGGCTAAATATTGTTTTTTGTTTGGTGGAGTCTTTTATAGTGTGTAGGATGGGGGTCAAGACCTTCTTTGGCATTTGTATGCAAGGTGAATACATACTTGAATTCAAGATGGAGGCCAAGCAAAAAATGAAATCTAGATTTATCTTTTGTACATTTTTGGGAATAAAGGCCCTTAGTGCCCATTATAACATCTGGAGTGCTAATACTCCTAGAACATTGTAACTTGGAATATTTTAATATAGCGCTAGACATATATTGGAGATGTGGGTTTTTTCCTTGAGTCCCACGAGGGTTTTTTAATCCACATCTAGGGGTCTTTGTTTGAGCGGGGTGTTGGCACTATATATAGAACATTAACCTAACCCTAGGTCCTAACCTATATAAGTTTATCTTTGTGTTCTTCACACACACTTCTTAGGGATGAAGTCTTCATGTCATTTGCATTCTTCTTCCACTTGTGCTCTCTATTCAATGTTGGCGCTATAGATAGCACATCATCCCTAACCCTAGGTCCTAACCTATATATGTTTATCTCAATGTGCTTTACACACACTTCTTGGGGATGAAGTCTTCGTGTCATCTGCATTCTTCTTCCACTTGTGCTCTGTATTCAACACACCCTCGTGTTGTGCAACTCTCCATCGCAGCTACTGGGGGGGGAACTGCACAATGTGAGGGTGGGGCTATAACATAGGAGGCCTCCCCCTTGCATTGTGTAACTCCCAATGGGGTTGGAGAGGACCGCAAGATGTGAGGGCACGGGTGTTAGAATGTTGAATCTAGAGCATGCCTATGGAGGTTGAAAGATGAAGAGTGAGCTCATGAGGTAATAGACATCAAGACCAAATGTCACACAAGTGAATTAGGTTCCAAGATGGAATCTTGGACTCATTCAAAAAATCTTGTGTTGATAATGACACAGACAATTTGCTGGAAGTACAAAAGTACTATGGCATTGCATTCAAAATGAGAGCAAGTACTTTATAGGAATAGACTAGGCTACACTTTCCATCACTATGCATATGGGATTCTGCATCCTAAGCCCACACTAGTCCATACAAAGAGGCTAAGCTAGGTATGATTGTCAATATCTCAATACCCCTCCTCAATCACAATTGGGGAAGTACAAAGTGTGTAGAGACTTTTGTGAGCAACCACATGCAAAGTGTGGGCATAACAAAAACATGGTAAACACTAGAGGTTGTTGCGAAAAAGGGTAAGTGTGGGTACTAAAGATGTGGTGGACATCCAAAGGCTGTAACACAACCCTCACAAAGTGTACAAAGGCTATAGTACAAGGTTATATAAGATGTTTACAAGCTTATGTCAGAAGCATTAGGGCTAGGCAATAGAAGGCTAAAAAATTCTATTAGAATAGAAGAACTAATGAGGTCTGTCCTTCTCCTGGTGGTCTTCTTCTTCTTCTTCTTCTTTTGCTCCATGGTCTTCTTCTTCTTTAACAACAACTAGATAAGCCTTTTGGGACCCCTATTTTCTTTGAGCTTTATTCATGGTTGGAAGATACTTATAATAGGCCATACTATTAGATGTACATACATACAGATTCGCTAGAGAGACAGTTTCTGTAGCATAAGGAGGTTGAATATTTTTACATGATGCACTACCATAACCTCCTTTTATCGCAGTGCATTCCGAAAACCCTTGAATTTTCGGGAATTAGGAGGCACACGATAATCACACAGTCGATCTATGTTTCGACGATGGTTAACACACACAGTAAGAAATTAGACAGCTCGTTCATTATCCTTGCTTGGGATGCGAGCATAGAAAGAACCATCACCAAGAGCTTTTGTTTCCAAGCAGGCTTCAGAAATGTAAGGTTGCCCAAGAATGATAGGGTTACTACCAGAGTCTTGAACAAAAAGGTGAAAACTATCTTTTATATCTCCAATAGTTACCTGCACATTAGGATATGCAACATATAACTCTCCAGAAGAGTTGTTTGCAGCTCTCATTCGCCAACCTGGATCAACATCTATGGGCCATCTGCCACTTTCATAGAGACTCCTTGCCATGTCATTTATTTGTGAGCGATGGTTTAAGAGTGCAATACATGGTGTTTCTTTTTCTCCAATTTTGACGACTGTCTCCGTTGTTGCTCTTGTCCAATGCGTACCGGAGTAGTGACTACTTGGAATGAATCGAGTCTCTTCCTCCTCATGCATGTGCTATAGTAGACGGCCTTCTTTTTTGAGAGGTGGTCTGCCCAACTAGTTTGGACCAGCTGACCATTACATTTTCAACTTTCACTACTTTCATTTTTGCATTCATGCTTTCTTTATCTTCATCTTCAATTGTTGCAATTAATTCTTTCATTGCTTCAAGATGAAATCCTTGTGAATTCAACTTCTCTTCATCCTACACAAAAACTCAAAGAACTTGCAAAAAAGCATGCATTGTTTCTTCAGATTCATCAACAAAATATTATCTTTTTCTTTTGATTACATTAATAATTACATCATGGAATTCACGTTTGGTAATTCCAAGAATTTTGTCTAAGGTGAATTCAATTTTGCTTCCTAGAATTCGTTCTTCTAGGACTTGTTTGAGATCGGTTTGCAGATTCTATGTCAGACTGCAATTTGTAGCCTGGCTACTTGCCTTTCTTCTTTCCTTCAATCTTCTTTGTTTGTGGCGCATCTTCTATCTCTTGATCTAGGGTTATATTTTTAGCAAGCTTTGGTTGTTCAGATGTTTTTATAGTTACTCGTTTCAGAGGGCCAGAAGAGGAAGGCCTTGGTTCATCTTCTCTTCTTCTCTTTTCTTCAATCAAGAGTTCTTTATGATTGACGTGAGCCAAATGTGCAAAGGTGGAAAAAGAATCTACCAGTTCTTTCCAACCAGTTATTCCTCGAATGTACTAACTAGCATTAGCCAAATCTTCTTTGGCTGCTTTACCATGTTCCATTTGATCTAGTGTCTGCATCCATACTTTAGATTGCACATTAGCTTTATATGCTTTCAAATTCAATTTAGTTGGTTCAATTTACAGCCCATAGGTAGCTACATCAATTGTTGCATATGCATTCTTTACAACTAAATCTTCTAAACTTTTCTTCATTCCACCATTACCAAAATTTGTCTCTAGTGGAAGACCAGTTTCATTAGCATGAATTTTTTCGTCTTTCCAAAAGACGAGATTTTGTGCTTCAGCCTCATGGAAGGCAGAGCAGTCCCTCTTGTCATATTGTTGGCTCTCACACCAAATAAAATGCCTCTTAAAGCCTTCTCTCCTGGGTCTTTGAGTTGATGATTGTCCTCATTCTTCAACTTTGACATCCAGCTTCTCCACCTTTGAACTAATTTCTGTAAGATTCGGATGAAGGTCACACAACACTATATTGGGGAATGTGGGAATTTTCCATAAGTTTGGGACACGTGGTCAAATCTTTGGATTTGTCATAACTTGAACACTATGACTCCAAATCAAGCGCTCTATGGCTCAATAGATTCCATTTTTCAAGCACTTTCCAATGATAGGTCACATCATATGGTTTTGAGAAACTTATGGGCATGTTATCCGGGTGCCACCTTTTCAGTATTCAAAAAATGGAAATTGGAAGATTCCCAAACTCACTAATATTGTGTTACACACGCTTTTAATGAGTTCATCCGTAACATCATTTTTAGAAGGAACAAAAGAAGAAAGAGTTGGTTGATTAGTCAAAGCAATAGGGGATTTCGAAGGTGGAACAAGCTCCATCAATGGAGTTGTTGAAGTTGAAGTAGAGCCCAATCTTAGTCGCATCTACTCTCTTTGAGCAATCATGTTAATTGCATCAGTAACATCTATCCATGTAGTCTTGAATCCTAATTCAGAGGTAGCATCTTCTAGGAGATAAGCAAACTTCTCTTGCAGAATGGGATCTGCAGCCTTAAGGAATAATTCAATCTTCTGACCTTTCATACTTTGTTGGTCTTCAGCATCAAGTTGTCCAAATTTACTTTCAAACTCATGGTATAAAGCTATTGCAGCTAAACCTTTGTTGGGTTTCTCAACCCAATCAGTGAAACTTTTCTTCGTCATTAGGCCACTATCTTCTAAGAAGAATTCTTCGCATAGGGCTTTTTTGAATGTAGCCTAATCCGCATATTGCTGAAAAAGACCATGGATTCTTTCTTGAAGACCATGCTTGGCTAGTCTGGCAAAATAGTGACTCCATGCATGTTGTGGTACACCAAAGAAGAGCATTTTCTCAACATACAAGCAAATAAAAACAAAGATATTTTAATCATTAAATTGTTTTAATTCCTACACAACTTCCTATAGGGACTTGATAGCTGTAGAATCAATCTTTTCTTCGTATTGTCTTTGTTGTTGTTGTTGTAACATTTGGATTTGTTGTTGTTGAGTCTACTGTAGTATGCACACCAAATGTTGTAGAGTATCTCCTGAAGAATCCCCCATCTTGGAGTTCTCTTACACAGACCTTCATGTCAGGTTCACCAATGTTGCAGCACGTAGGGTTGAAGGTCACCAGAGGGGTTTGGCAAGAGAAGAAGGTAAGGGAATTCAAGAGCTTAGACTTCGGAGATGGTAGAGATAAGAGAAGGGTTGAAGGTTTCAAGCCAAGTTCTTGAAGATAAGAGACAGTAGGGTGAAGGTATATTCAGGAAGAGGAGTAGATGGAAGAGAAGGGGTTTGAAGAAATTGAAGATGTAGAAGAATAATCTAAAAAAGAAATAGAAAATGAAGAAGATTACTAACAGAGATGAAGTTTGTCAGTTTGTTTCAGCATTATGATAAGATATAACTCTAATAGACAAAAACGTGTATAAGATAATACCTTCCTCTATGTTGCTCACATCACCAATCTGATGCTTCCATTGGCTCTAAAAAGGGAGTAAAATACCAACACACCTGGCTAGAATTTTACCAGATCACTTATTCTTCATCTCCCCCTTCGGAGTGCTGTTCACTGCCTGAAAACAACGATCGCGTGTAGCGCGATTTTGTCAGTCCCTCTTTTTACATAAAATCCTCTCAAATTGGCTAAAAGATACATGCTTTATTTTACATGTCATCCTAATCTAGAAGTTGTCTATAGTTTTATTTTACAAGAGGTAATATCTAGAATATCAAAAATTGGCTAGAAACTTGTTTTAAAAAAATCTAATATTTTAAACCATGGACACTAACACTAATGCCTAAAGTGGCATTGGCTCTCTAAATCTAAAAGGAAGCCGCACTCTAGATTTTTTTTTACATGGTGTGCGCATAGTGGCATGACACCGCGGGATGGTAGGCAAATGGTAGGAGCAGTGTTGGGGGCCCTACAGGATGGGGGCCGCAGGGCAAGGGAGGCGAGGCAGCACGAGGGACTTGATGGTAGAGGGGGATTACTTGGTGAGGGGGAGGTGCAGCGCGCCACGAGGTGTCAGGGTGGGAGGAACGAGGGGGAGAGCGAGGGCACGATGGCATTAGTAGAAGTGTGACAGGAAGGAAGCTTGTAACTATTGGAATGTGGAGAATGTTCCAAACGTGCTGTAAATAGGCATGTTTCCCTCCATTTAGCCTTAATCTCATTTTTGCATATTTTTGGTGTTTTCAGCTTGCTACCCGCACCCCATTCGCAGAGGACATCACAATTTGAGCTGTCCATTGCAATCTTCACTCATTTGGTGTTTGTTTTCAGCCCTCCATCATCATTTTGCTACTATTTCCAACCAAGCGACTGTTGCTATCCACCCATCGAGCTATCGTACAGCCTGCCACATCAGCATACTACTGTGTTTGCAGGGCTCAACGATCACCCTATCAGTTTTCTCTCTCCTCTCAACTATTGCTACTGCTTTCTCTCACCTTCTTTTGCCGCATTTTGCAATTTTCTCTCTCCTCCAGATGTCGCCATCATCATCTCAGCTTGCGTTTATAGCACATACTCTTTCTAGACTACCATTTGCATCAGGTCCAACCACACATAGACTGTGTTTGCTAATGTTTCGACACTCGGAGGCTACCTTGCTACGATTGGGGATTCGTTTGGAGTATGACACACTCTCTAGCTCATTATCCCTACCCTAATCCTTGAGATACAGGAGTTCAAGGTACAATATTCATTCAATGTATAGTGTGTTTATTAGCATTGTATATTCAGAAGTCATATCATTTCATTCATTCTTTGTGTTCATTGTCTTTGAGTTACCCTAACCCTAAATGTGTTCTTCTATTAGTCTATGCTTTGTTATATGGTGTTATTTATGTTTTTTTGTTAGGGTATTTTCTTCACATGGTATCAGAGCAAAGTTCTGTGTGAGCAACCTAGGCCTTGATTCAAAATCTCTACACAAGAAGTAGGAACAATAGAAGGGCCGATGAGTTTGAACATTGCTTCCGCACCACTTCTCACATCCAAGCTAAATCCATCAAGGAATGAGTTGGAGTGGGCCTCATAGCTTGAACACTACACAAGAAGTAGGAACAATAGAAGGGCCGATGAGTTTGAACACTGCTTCCGCACCACTTCTCACATCCAAGCTAAATCCATCAAGGAATGAGTTGGAGTGGGCCTCATAGCTTGCTTCACAAGCTCCCAACATGGCCAAGGACAGACATTGGACTACCATTGAGTTTCATGACCTTCCAATATCATTGCATATGAGTATGATCTCATTTTGATGTATAGAGTCTTGCAGCAACTAGAAGGTAAGTTTGAATTTCACCCTTTAGATTCGGTGCACCGATCTACCAACCATGCAAGAAGGATAGAATCTCCACTTGGGACTAGCCATCCACAAGTGGAAACTGGCATAGAGGACACTCCATTGTCTTCATACTTATTCTCTCCGATGCCAGGTATGTCTACCATTTCAGATTCTGTTGACGATTCCCCTTCTTCTATCGGTATGGATGATTTTCATGATGAAGGACGTCTACAAAACAATTTCTGGTTTATAAGTAATGAGAAAGACAGATATTTCTTTATGAACTCAAGACTAGATAAGCACTTGAAATAAGAAATAGTGAGTACTCCTTCCCCTTCTTTTCCTTCAAACAATTTTGTTTTCAAAGGTCAAAATGAAGTAGGTGCATCATCATCATCATCATGTCAATTTAATGCATTTAATGGACAAAAGGAACCCACATTATTTCCCACATCTACACCTATCACCAATCCATCTAATCTTCCTCTCCCATCCCACCCTCTTATTCCATTGCCACATCTTTTTAGTTTCCATTAAGTGCACCACATGTTGCATCTCACGTAGGATCACATGTGTTTTCATTCACTACACTGGGGGGGTTCTTCAAACTTAGGCACAACTATTAGGACCTTATCTCTTCCTTAGCCAGGTGATGTTTCACTTTTTCCTCACACAATTTTTGGATAATTTCAGCATGGGTATTTCTTCGAGTCTCTTCCAAGTATGGATCAGTTGGTGCCATAGTTTGCCTCCATGCTATTACCTAGTGGACCCTTTGGTCATTATGTTGTGTTCCAATCGATATTTGGATAGAGCTTATGTGTCCTAGTGCCTCCACCTCCATCGACACCTTATGGAAACATTTATGTTTTAGTACCTCCGTATCAATTGTTACTCATTGGACACTCACATCCTATTTTTGCCTATCCACCTCTTCCTCCCCCCCCCCTCCCCCCCCTATTAGAAACCACCACCACCACCATCATCTTATCCTCCAGATCCATCTTACCCCACATTCCTGACACCTTGAGGTTCTACCTTATCAAGCATGCATTCAATGACAAGACTTGTTTTAACGATTCAAACTTTACAACTTGATCGAACTTGATGAGACATGTCCTTGACTCATAGAACATATGGGATCTTGTACAGGGGTTGGGACCCCAATCCGATCACGTACTTGTCCCATACGAGGTCATCTACTCATGGAAGACTAGGAATGCATTTGCTATTATCGAGCTGATGTAGGGCTAATTGCCTGAGTTTCATTCTCAGCTTGAGCATTTTCAATTAGCGTTAGAGCGATGGGCACACTTGACTCATGATTGCTATGCAGCTCAGGATAGGACCCATCAAATAAATCTTAACCATGAGCTTTAGAACTTCAAAATCTCTAACCGAGATGAATTGAAATTCAAGTTGGCTGAGCATCAACATCTCCTTGTTGCCAAATTCTCCACTACAAGGACTTCTAAGTCCTCTGACAATCAGGTCACATTGTTTCTTAACAAGCTTTTGCGTAAATACTTCAATTTTTTGCAACAAGTAGTTTCTCTACCCAATTTATCTACATTTTATGAATTTGAGTGTTAGTTATTGCATTATGTATGACTGTTCGATTAGTTTCATATGAATAATCCCTTTGAGGAGGCTCTTGTTGCTCATTCTCAAAAGGGGTAGTGAGGAAAGGGTAAAAAAAAATCAAACTTCAAATCAAAATTAAAATCTAAATCTAAATCAAAAAAAAAATAAGCAGGGGAATCACAAGAAAACTCCCAGTCTCAACTCAAATCTAGGTGGCAGAATGTACCTAAGAAGAATAGGAATTGCCAACATTTTCAAATGGTTGGCCACTTTGATGATGAGTGCCAATCAAAGGCAAGAGGCAAAACACTAAAATCCAAGTCACAAACCCTCACCCCTCAGTCAAGCGACCCCCCTCGGAGGAGGCAAGGTAATGGCAAGGGGCAATGGAAAGGTCAGACTCACATTGCGATTGGTTAGCCATCTCAGTCAACAACGTTTTCAACTCTAGAGGGCTTGTTTGACTGGTTTGAAGAGGCCCAAATAATCTCTGTAGAGACATATCATGTGAGTCTCATCCACATCTATGAGTTGCCTCCTGATGAGGTTATGGTAGAGGCCCACTCGTCAAAACCGAGCACATTAGTACGTATTTGGATTGTGGAGAATGGAGCTACACATCACATGACTCCTATAGAGGACATCTTCCATACTTGAGCCCTTGCAGAGCAACTGGGCGGGTCCGTGTAGGAAACAACTCGTCAGTCAAGATCCAAGCTTAGGGTTGTGTCAAAATTTTCACGTGTTATTTGCTCAGTAGCTTTGTCGGTTGGGATGAGTAGTTTTCTTTACAGGACCACAACTAGACTGATTTAGTGATTCCTCGCAATGAGGCATAGCCTAGTACTAGACTGATTTAGTGATTCCTCACAATGAGGCATAGCCTAGTGGCCTAACTACATGACCCATTTTCTTACTGAGCCAACAGCTAAGGGATCCGTGTTCCATAGCTTTCGGGCATTAGTCACATAGTGGGAGTCTATGAACAATGAGCATTTTTTGCATGGGGCATCTTGGTTATGACTCTCTTTATGAGTTGTCTTGCCATGAGATGGTTGATGGCCTTTCTTACCTGAAGCTAGCTCGAGATTCCCTCAATGGACTACACCAAGCTAAGACACCTCTTAGATTGATTCACATTGATCTTTGTGGGCCAACGTCCACTACTGCCTTGAACAACACGGTGTAGTTCTTTTGTATAGTAGATGATCATTCAAGATACACATGTTTGTACTTCCTAAAGCATAAGTCAAATGCTTTCACATATTTCTCTACTTGGGTGCTATTGGTTTATAGGCAGATGCGTCGTCGTGTTGGTTGCATGAGGAGTGATAGTGTTGGTGAGTTTATCTCCCACGAGTTTCTCGAGTTTCTATAGCAGCATGACATTTCTCGCGAGATCACCTCTACCAACTCTCCCTCTCAGAATGAAATCGTAGAGCATAGGAACCAGATAGTCATGGAAACAGCACCCTCTATGTTGTTCGCAGTAGAGCCCCTTGAGTGCCTTTGGGTTGAGGCTGCTAACATTTTGGTGTACATCGTCAACTGGTACTCAACTGTGGCTCTTCCTCAGAATACCCCATACGAGGCATTCTTTGGCTCTCGACCTATGATATCCCACTTTAGAGATGCATATACCTATAGGTTTGTTGTAGGGAAACTTCTTTGGTGAATTCATATACTAGGCCAGACTTAGCTTATTTAGTTAGTATTTTATAGCACTTAAGATGTCACATTGGATTGCATGTCTTTGTGTGTTGCATTATTTATGGTGTGCTTATTCTTATGGCCTCACTTATAGTCCTGGTTTATGTTTATAGGGGTACATCAATTCTAATTGGGCAGAAGATATTGATACCTGGTGCTTCCATGGCGGCTATCTCTTCACCTCAGACGCAACTCCCATTTCTTGGTCCAATCGTAAGCAAGAGATGGTGGCGGCTTCCACAGCCAAGACTGAGTATAGTGCTCTCTTCAATGCCACCATTGAGGTCATCTACTTGAGGAGCTTACTGGTGGTACTTCACTTCCCTTGTGACTCTCCCACCATTGTCTATTGCAATAACTAGAGTGCCATTGCCCTTGCGGACAATCTAATCATCACACCACGGATGCAGCATTTGGGAGTCCACTTTCACTTTTCTAGAGAGCAGGTTAAGCTAGGCACTATCCACCTAGAGTTTGTGCCTTCATTAGAAAATTTTGTAGACATTTTGACCAAAGAGGTCAACCGGCTGGTTCTTTAGTACTTTCTATCTAGGATCAGCTTGGGTACACCCTCCCCTACTTCTTTTGATCGACGGGGAGAGGGTGCTTCCCTCTTGCTTTTCCTTCGAGTTTGAGAGGCGGCAGCTACTTCTCTTGATAGTGACACTAATGATGCTTAGATTTTAGGGCACTTGTGCAAGTGAACAATTCCCTTGCGAGGGCACTGTCCAAGTGGCACCATTGCATTGCACTTTGCATGAGCATGGTATCTTGTATCTCTTTTTTCATTATCCCATATTGGCATTCTATTCATGTAAATATACAGCACCGAGGCCGTCTACTTGAGCAGCTTATTGGCGGCGCTTCACTTTTCTTGTGACTCTCCCACTATTGTCTACTATGACAACTAGAGTGCTTTCCCTTCTAGTTTGAGAGGGAGTGGCTACTTCTCTTGATAGTGAGAGTGAGGTTTCTTACAAATTTTTCATTCATTTATGCTTTGTATTGTACTTATGGGCACTTATAACTTCATCAGCACTGTTAGGATGACATGATTGTAAAAGGGCACTTGGACAAGTGAACAATTTCCATGCGAGGACACTGTCCAACTCGCATCGTTGCATTGCATTTTGTGTGAGAATGACATCTTGCATCTCTCTTTACATTATCCCATGCATTGACATTCTGTTCATGTAAACATGCATCTGTGCGTATGTATCTTTTTTCGGTCTTTTGGAGTGGTAAAATTTGGAACCACCACATTTGTGGCATTGCACATAGCTGTCTCCAAGGTAGTTCTCCTTTGCTTGTTTTGCTTGCTTTACGTCTTTGCTATATTTTTGTCATCCACACCTTAGCCATTTTCCTTCTTCACTGACACCCAATAATGGTTGGGATGGTATGCTTGTTTTGTGAAGGTCTTGGGCCTGACCATCCCTTATCACTCTCCTGTTTGGGGCATAGATACTTAGTAGGATGAAAACTGATTTGTAACCCTCACTTAATATTAAATCCATCAAAACTACAAGGTCCTCCCAAAAAAGAAGAAGAATTCCATAGGTGATTTCATCTACCTTTGTAGGACTTGATAGGCCATTGGGCAATGGCCATGTACCCTTTGTCAGATACCTTGGCCTCCCCAAGCTGATCACTTGGGCTCCCTTGGTAAGAGAACTATCACCTCTGTAGTCTAAGTAGGCCATTAGGAAGTCGACGTGCACCCTTTGTTTGATGCTCTAGTTGCTTTGGGGTGGGATGCCCAGGGATAAAAGATAAAGAGGAAAAAGGGACTTGGTTGGTCTACTTCTTGTGGCATTGTGAAACCTTGTTTATTTAAAAGAAATGTGTTTCTAGAGAGTGTTTGTATCCCATAAGCACAAACCCACTTGGGAGGGTCCAAACTTTCTATAAATAGATATGCTTCCCCCTGCCCTCCGTTCTGCCTTAATATCATTTTTGCAGGTTTCAAGTGTTTCTAGCTTGCTCTCTACACCCTGTTTGTAGAGGACATTGCAGTCTAGGCTGTCCATTGTAGTCTTCACTCATCTGACACTTGTTTCCAACCCTCCATCATCATTTTACTATTGTTTCTAGCCAGAGAACTACTGCTATTCATCATCTAGTTGTCGTACTGTCACGTTAGCATACTATTGCGTTTGTAGGTGCCATAGTTGCTGCCTTGCAGATTTTCTCTCCTTAGTTATGGCCACATCTCCTTAGCGTGCGTTTGCTATTTTCTCTCTCCTCACTTGTGTTTTTAGTATTTCTCTCTCCTACACTATCGTCTCTATCAGGTCCAGCCTTCCTTGGCTACGTTTGCTGGTGTTTGATATCAGAAGGCTGCCTTGTTGCAGTTTGGGATCCATTCAAAGTACAACACACTCTTTAGCTCATTATCCTTGCCTTGATCCTGAGATACGGGAGTTTGAGATACAATAGCATGTTTGCTGCATGAGCATCGTATATTCAAAAGTCATATCATTTTATTCGTTATCTATATTCATTGTATCTGAGTTACCTTAATCCTCAATGCATTCTCCTATTAGTCTATGCTTTGTCATACAGTGTTATTCATGTTTCTATGTTAGGGTATTTTCTTCACAATCCTGACACTGGCATTCCCATGGTGGCTACCTCTTCTTCTTGGGCACGGCTCCCATTTCTTGGTCCACTCGTTGTCATAGAGTTCACGCAAGGGCTACAGAACACAGGGTTCAAGGTACAGCAATGGAAGAGACTAACAAGAAGAACTCAAATGTTTGATGTCAAAGTTTACTATATTGCTTATCAAATGAGTTACAAGAAATTCATGTTCAGAATAATCTGAAGTATCTCATAAACTGTTTACATTCAGGTGTATGTTGTCAGTTGCAGTAAGAAGGGAATTTCAGAAACTCCAAAAGAACATCTCCATAATGAGGTCAAGTTCATCATTACTTGCTGAAAAGATATCAGCAAGTCTTTACAACTACCAGCTTTTGTTGATTGGATTCATGGCTAAAGAAGAGGGCAATGTCACATCTAAAAGTGCAAGACATTGGCACTTAGACTTGAAGAGCTCAGCTGGGCAGCAATCCCTGTCTTTTCTGTATGGAGAGTTCACACTTGCAATTCAAATATCTCCTCTTCTCAAAAGAGCATGATCCAATGTGCATGCTAGTATACTTTTTTTTCTGATCCACTTAGAAGTGCCTTCCTTCTGATTAAGACATCAGCTGTGCTGCCAATTCAGTTGGCTTAAGACATCTTCCATAGCAGCGCAAGCAGCAACATTTTTGTTTTCTCTCCTTCTATCAAAGTGGCTGAATGAAGACATGCACTGCAGCCAGGACGGTCTAGTCGTGCGACTTCTTGTAGGGATGGAGAAGCCGTACGTGCGGGGAAGAGCTCGAGAACGCCAACTCTTTATGTGCTCCCTCAGATTCAACTAGCAAGTGCACTGCATGCTCTTGGTAATCCTTACAGCCAATGCCTTCAACATATATCTTTCTTGTTTGGGACACCCTGGTTGGATCTGTCCAAAACTTAAAAACTATCTCCTCGACTTCCTGAGATAATTTGCCATTTACAGATCATCTCTTACACAAGTCCAATGGTAGAATGCCTGAAGCTCTAGCATCAGTATCAGTCTATGCATTGCCGCAGACAGATTCCTTGAATAGATATCAAGTAGGTTCAGATACTTCAAGAATACCAATACCTCTATTTCCAGTGGCCGCTACTTTCATTAAACCATTGTGCCTTTCAAAACAAAGCTCATCCTTAGTTTTCAGATTCTTTTGGCGCCTCTAGAGAGGTAGTGATACAAAGAGCCTTATAAACACGATTGTCCTTCAGCACTTCCTGCATTACATCTCTCTTGCCTTCTTTCCCATAAACTTCAACTCTGATAGAATGCACAGAACAATCTTCTCAGGAGAAACCTGTTTCCTTGATTGAATGTCCTCTCTTGTGATGACTTACTTTTGCATGCTCGTGACTTGTCTCTACTGCACCCAAATTTCTGCATTCGAGACTGAAGCTCGCAAATTGTAATTGGGATTTGGGAGCATTCGTTACTTCTTTTGCGTAGATTGAACACACGAAATCCTGCAGCTTCTTGGACGTCCTGGGAAACTTTGAACTTCTGCCTACCTGTCTTCGGGAAGAAGCGATGGATCAATCTTTGGTGACGATGACAGTGCTGATGATGGTTTGTGCGATAATCTTCTTCTTCTTCTGCTTCAGACTCATCTAGTCGATCAGCTGGCATTATCTTCTTTCCATCGATCCAGAGGTCATAATAAGATTGGGCTTGAGGAGCTAAAAACAGACAGCAATCTTCGTCGTTACTTGCCATCTTCTTCAGTACTCCCAGATGTTTTCATCGTCGTTTCAATTGAATACAGGAAGAGACTTGGAAGAGTCAATCAGACACTTGAGGAAGTGTTACTTCATCCTTTCTTCATCACCATTGTTCATTTTGTTTGCTGCCTCACGCACCATGTCTGTCCACCCAAATCTATCTCCGCAGCAGCAGTTTGATTCTGCAGGTAAACATCGAAGTGCCGTTTACCTCCCGTGCCATACACGAACTCACAAAAGTGAAGCCTGACAACATATGTATAATCTGCACGTTCCACTGGAAACAGAAAGGAGATGTTCACGTCCTGAGGGTTAACTGTCTTCCAGAATATGCCTCCCTGCGGTGTCGTTTTCCTTCCATTCACTATTCAATCTCCAGGCTCCATATAATTTGAAAGTGTTGCAATAGTCTGATCTACAGGAGCCCCTGCTTTGACCAAGAGATTGACAGACCTTGGCTTCTGAATAGAAAGCACGAAGTCCTTGGGGTCATGGTAACCTTTGAGAGGAAGTTCTCCTTCTTCCCTCTGTTTTTCGCATATCCTCCAGCACTCTGTCTCTCGCCATCTTCTCTTTTCGTTCCCCCCAAAAGCATCCTTCCTTTTCCTTGCTTTTCTGCAAGCCCGCCATTCATAGCATTTCAAAAATATTCCCCCCCCCTTTTCCCAGAATAGGCAAAAAGGCCCAACAAATTCAGTTATTCCTATTAGCAAGGTGATACACGTAATTCTCATCATTCATCTCATGGTCATTTGGGGATGTAAGATTTGCTTAAGTTCCAAAAATCCTTAGACAAACTACACAATTTCACCATCATCTCCATCTTCAATATCAACTTCGATGTTCCCATGTTTTTGCGGGTCTCCATCACCAAAGCACATCTTGTTTGTTTTGGGGATTTGAAGTTTGTCCAGCGCTTTACTTAGAATTCATCATTGAAATTGACAGCTTAATAATATTCTTTGGCATCAGTTTTGCATATTTTTATTGAAACACGCGCAATAAGATAACACAGATGCACAACAAAAATGGAGGTGTTCACGACTCGGATGCGCAGCAACACGACATCGTAGGCAAGAGACAGTGGTGGCTTCCATAGCCCAAGCTGAGTGTAGCACTCTTTTCGATGGCAACAGCGAGGCCATCTACTTGAGGAGCTTCATTTCCCTTGTGACTCTCCTACCATTGTCTATTGCGACAACCAAAGTGCCATTGCCCTTGCGGACAATCCGATCATCACAACATGGACGTGGCATGTGGGAGTCCACTTCCACTTATCAAAGTGGTCAACCGGCCGGTTCTATAGTACCTTCTATCTAGGATTGGTGTATCCACCTTCTGTCTAGGATTGGCTTAGATACACCCTCCCCTACTTCTACAAGTTGATGGGGAGAGGGTGTTTTCTCTTGCTTTCCCTTCTAGTTTGAGAGGGGACGACTACTTCTCGTGATAGTCAGTGTGTGAGGTTGCTTAAAAAATTTTCATTCATTTATTCTTTTGTATTGTACTTATGGAGATTTATAACTTAATCCGCACTGTCAAAATGACATGATTGTAAAAGGGCACTTGGGCAAGTGAACAATTCCCCTATGAGGGCACTATCCAAGTGGCACCGTTGCATTGCATTTTGCATGAGCATGAAATCTTGCATCTCCCTTTGCATAATGCCATGTATTGGCATTGTGTTCATGTAAACATGCATCTATGCGTGTTTATCCCTTTTCGGTCTTTTGGAGTAGTCAATTCTTGATTCAACCTATTTGTGGCATTGCATATAGTGGTCTCCAAGGCAATTCTCCTTTGCTTGTCTTGCTTGCTTCACATCTTTGCTACATTTGTATCATCCACACCTTAGTTAGTTTTCTTCTTCACCAACACCTAGTAATGGTCAGGGTAGTATGCTTGTTTTGTGAATATCTTGGGTCTGACCATCCCTTATCACTCTTCCATTTGGAGCATGGATACTGAATAGGATGAAAATTGATTTGAAACCCTCACTTTCAAATCTATCAAAGCTATAAATCCCTATAAAGAAAAAGAAGGAAATCCATACATGATTCCATATGCCTTTGCAAGACTAGGTCATTAGGCAACCACCGTGCACCCTTTGTCCAATACCGTGGCCTCTCTGGGGTGATCACTTGGGCTCCCTTGGTAAGATAACCATTGCCTCTGTAGTCTTAGTACACCATTGGGCACCCAAAGTGCACCCTTTATTCGATGGTCTAGCTGCTTTAGAGTGGGACATTTTGGAGTAAAAGATAAAGGAAAAAAAGGGGCTTGGCTGGCCTACTTCTTGTGGCACTGTTGTTGGGCCCAAGAGGGGATGTTAAGCTAAAAATGCATTGGCTTCACTTAAATACAAACATTTTCTCTCTATTTATTGCTACATTTTGTATTTTTCTCTCTCATCCACCTGTTGCCATCATCATCTCAGTCTATGTTTGAAGATTTTCTATCTCCTTAGCCTGCGTTTATAGTACACACTCTCTCTAGGCTTCCATCTACATCAGGTCCAGCTACCCACATGCTCGATTTACTGTTGTTCGATACTCGGAGACTACCTTGCTCCCATTCGAGATTAATTCAGAGTACAACACACTCTCCAGCTCATTACCCCTACCCTGATCCTTGAGATATAAGAGTTTGAGTTTGAGTACTCATTGTTTGCATAGTGTATTTGCTGCATGAGCATTGTATATTCAGTAGTCATATTACTTCATTTATTGTTTGTGTTCATTATCTTTGAGTTACACTAACCCAAATTGTGTTCATTATCTTTGAGTTACACTAACCCAAATTGTGTTCATCTATCAATCGATGCTTTATTGTACAGTGTTATTTGTGTTTTTGTGTTAGGGTATTTCTTCACAAATCCTATGTAGGGGCACAAGGTACAATGATAACTTAACAAGATACAAAAAATCCCACAACTCAGGACCGTAGGTATAGACAAAAAGACTCGATAGGATATAAAGGATCCTATAACCAAGGACCGTAGGTATGGATACAAGATATTAGAATTACAAGATCACCCTCGATGGCGATGAATAAGATACAAGACAGTACAAGAAAAGATCTTGTAATACAATATTACAAGGTGACAAGATAATAGGAGTATAATAGAAGACAAGACAAGTCTATATACCATGACTAGACAAGAAGTAGAATTGGAACTTGAAGTTACTTACTTGGAGGTCTTGACTCCTTGAGCTCCGAAGATTGGCATTGGCAAGACTAAGGATCTCTATGAGGATCCTCTCCTTTTATAGGTTTTGAAGAGCGCTAAAGATCTTCTAGAATGTTCCATGATGACATCATCAATAATGTAGGCACGTTGACATGGCATATCTTCTAGAAGGTTCTATGATGGCATCATTGATGATATAGGCGATAATATGGCATATCTTTTGGAAGGTTCTATGATGACATGGCAAGGGTGGGTTCACATGGTTGGCTCGAGGATGTGTTGTGAAGGGTGTGTTTGCATGGGGTATGGATTCATATGGCATGAGCAAGAATTAATCTGTACACTTGATCATGGCATGTCCGCAATCTACCTCTTAGATTGATTTATGTTGATCTTTATGGATTGAAATCCTGTGCCACCTTAAACAACGTATTGTCATGCCGCTACATGCACATAGTGTGAAAAAACATGGAATGCATCATCATTCGACTTTCTTATTAATCTAGAGAGTCAATGTCATCTTAGTCATTAGTGCTAGTGTTTGTGGTATGGATGGTTCAAAAATACTAGATTTTTTTATAAGTTTAGCCTATTTTTGATATTTTGGATATTATTTATTATTTATATTCTAAAAATCTATGAAAAATTCTAGAATAGAGTGGCATGCAAAAAGCAAGTTGCTTTTTCAACAAGTTTTGGAGATTTCATGTGAAAAGAAGGATTGGTGAAATTGAGCGTATCTCTAGCAATACCTGTATCTCTGGCAATACCCGTATCTTTGGCAATACCCGTTCTTTGACCATTTGCGGTGGATCTCATGGTCTTTATGCCTCGTTGCTTTCGAGTCATCATTCGTGAGCGGGTTCAAGAGATAGAGAAGGAGGAATGAATTCAGATTGGGAGAGTGCAAGAGAAGATTACCAAGATGAAGACCAAGACAAGGGGAGGTTGACTTAATTCTTTTCCTATTTAACCCTCTCTCTAATTCCCTCTCTCTCTCTCTCTCTCTCTCTAACTCTCTCCCTCTCTAGCTCCCTCTCGTAGCCTCTCGAGGAGAGAGGTATCCTTCTACCTCTCTCTCTCTACTTCCCTATCACAGCCTGTTGCAATCTCATTGCGCCTCTCTCAAACTGAGTAGAGGACATGCCTTTATATAGGTAGAAGGTAGTGCATGCTACCTCTTCCTTCCCCTCTCTTTCTGCCCTCTTTATGTAAAGATAGCTCCTCCACTCAGAGTGGGGATATTCTTTCTCTCTTTTATTATTTTATTTAATTTAATGAAGAAAAAGGGGGAAGTCGTGAGGCTGGTCGATGCCTATTTTGGAGTTAAAGGAGATTTTTATAGTAAAGAAGATAATGATGATGATGAAGAAGATGATATTGATGATGACAATGAAGATGATGATGATAATTATGACGACGAAGATGATGATGGTGATTATGACAAAGAAGCTGATGATGATGATGATGATTAAGGGGGTGCCCTTTATGGTAGCCATCAGTTCGATGGCCCCCCCTTTGTTAATTTGTAATGTTAATTTTTTAACTTTAGACTTTTTAACATTGTTTTTTTTTAAATGTTAGTTAGTTTTACTTTAGTTATTAACCTTACCTATTTATTGGCTTACTAACTATTAACCTTACTAATGTATATGCAAACTAACTAACTAGCTCATAACTAACCTTACTAACTTGAAGAATAACTAACTTTACTAACTTATAAATTGACTAACTAACTTTACTACTAACTTATTTGTACGAAAATATTGCATCCTCCTCCCCTTCAAGAAATTGAGATGTCCTCATCTCCCGAGAAACAGTGGGTATTGTTGATAAAGAACATTCCCATCTACCTATGTAGCATCTTCTTTAGGATAATCTTGGACAAGGTATTCTCTAAGGCTTCTACTCCTCAATTTTCACTGCCTTATGTCAATTACTCTATCATGTTGTAGCTAAAGGATTCCTTGGCTAGGTATTACAACTTATGATCATCAAGGATATGGTTAGGGTTAGCCACGTATACTTTCAATAAGCTAACATGAAATACTTTGTGGATTGTTAGAGTCTCGGGGAGTTGTATCTTGTAAGTGTTTGGTCCTAAACACTTGAGAACATTATAGGTTCCACAATATCTTGGACTTATCTTCTTCAATTCTCCTAAATACAAAGAACTCTTCTTTGAATGGACACTAATGAAGACCATGTCTCCTTCTTTGTAGATTTGTTCTTGCCTTTTTAGATCAGTATACGCCTTTTGCCGGTCCTTAGCTCTTTGAATATCTTGTCTGATAATCTTGATTTGATAATCCATTTATTCTAACATTTTTCTCAAAACTTCTACCCTTAGAGTAGAATTGGAAAAATTATGTGGCATACGGAAATCTTGACCATATAGTGCCTGAAATGGAGTCATCTGAATACTTCGATGATAAGAGGCATTATAAGCAAATCCTACTAAGGATAGATATTGAATCCACCTTTTAGGTTCCTTGGTACAATATGCATGTAGAATATCCTCAAACACCTAGTTAACTCGTTTTGTCTACCCATCAGTTTGTGGATGATAAGTAGTGTTGAAACAAAGTTGGGTTCCAATGGCTTCAAATAAACTCTTCCAAAAATGTGATGTGCAAAGAGAATCATGATCATCGATGATCCTTTTAGGTAACCCATGTAACCTTTAAATTTCTTTTACAAAAATTCTTGCAATGTCTGAAGCTTTGTAATTGGTTTTTGTCGGAATACGATGAGCGACCTTTGTTAGCATGTCTACTATCACCATCATTGAGTTATATCCTCCTTATGCAGAAGGTAACCCAACTATAAAGTCCATGCTAATAAACTCCCATTTCATCTGGGGAATGTCAAGTGGTTGGGTAGCTAGAGTTTTCATGGTAACTAAGAGCATTAAGGAAGACTTTATGACTAAGGGCACTTGCTACTACATTTTCTTTACCATGTATGAACTTAATTTCAAAGTCATATTCCTGCAAAATTTCAATCCAGCATCGTTGTCTCATATTAAGATCAGGCTGAGTAAAAATCCACTTAAGACTTTTATGATCTGTAACTAAGGAAAACTTATTTCCAAGCAAGTAATGTCTCCATAATTTGAGAGCACGAATCATAGCTAACAACTCCACATCATGAGTAGCATATCTCTTTTCATAGGCTTTTAACTTTCTTGAAGAGTAAGCTATAGGATGACCTTCATACATTAGTACACATCCCAATGGATGAGAGTTGGCATCAATGAAGTTGCTTAAAGATAGGAGTAGTTATCAAACTATGATTTAGTTGCTCAAAGCTAGATCATTCAATTGGCATCTAGAAAATGGCAACTTGCTTTTTGAGTAGATCCGTAAGAGGTGCTGCAATTTGGGTATATTTTTTTATGAGTATCATATACCATCCTATTAGACCTAGAATACTTATCACTTCCTTGATAGTGGTTGGGGGTGGCCAATCTTGAACATCTTTGACCTTGGTAGGATCTACTGATATACCTTCAACAGGCACTTTGAATCTCAAGTACTTAATATTCCTTTTGAAGAAGGCACACTTATTCTTCTTGGCGTACAACTTGTGTGTTCTCATTGTCTTCAGGACAATCCGAAGATGTGGTTCATGATCCTCTTCCTCCTTAGAATAAGTTAGGACATCATCAAAGAATACAAGAACAAAATCATCGAGATGAGATCTGAAAATATCATGCATTAACTTGTTGAAGGTAGCTAGGGCATTTGTCAGGCCAAATGACATGACGATGAATTCGAAATGACCGTATCTTGTGTTGAAGGCGGTCTTACGAATATCTTTATTTTGTATTCTGATTTGATAATATCTTGACTGAAGAGATCGATCTTAAAAAATATCCTTGCTCCTTGTAGACAATCAAGAAGCTTGTCTATCCTCGAGATTGGGTTCTTACTCTTCACTGTTACTGGTTTAGCTCTTGGTAGTCGATACAAAGATGGATAGTTCCATATTTCTTCTTTTGGAATAATACTAGGCCTTCCCATGGTGAACGACTTCGCCTTGTTGTAGCAGTCTTTTGAGTTTCTTGTTTAGTTCAATGGTTTTAGGAATAGACATTTTGTAAGGTCTTTTTGCAACTAGAGCGGCTCCTAGAACAAGTTTGATCTCATGATCAACTTCTCTTTCTGGAGGTAACTTAGTTAGCTCTTTATGTTGGCGTGTTTTAACCAAGATGACTCTTCTTCAATCTGATCATCTTGATTTACCTTATTAAGCTTGATCAAGTAAACAAGTAATCCTTTCTTTAGGCCTTTCACAATTTGAGAAGATTTTCTAATTGAACGTTAGGTTTCCCTGTTTCACCTTGTGTAGTTGCTATTTCACCATTCAAATCCTGAAATGGGACTTCACCTTTTCCACAATGGATATGAGCACTTCCTTAACTTATCTTCAAATTAATGCTTGTCTCCCGCCCATACAGGAGAATTAAGTGTTCCTTTCTGCCTTCGCAGAAAAATCCTTCCGTCTCTCGATAACAAAATGTGAAGGTTTAATCTACCAAGATTCCGCCTTGTAAGTAGTATCAAGGCCTTGAGATCCCATCACGTAGAACACTTGTGTAGGGCCCGGAGGCATTGGGCTTTACGGCCAGAGCCCCCACTGGCACCCAAGCATCCTCCTATGCCAAGTAATTTCCACGGAGAGACCTCTCGCAATGGGTTCGGTCCACCTTTCCCGTGCGGATTCATAACCCCCTTGGTTAGGGTTTGGTGGTTTGCGAGGGGTAGCTAGCGCCATCCTTCCTTAATTATCCCTTAAGGAAATCATACACAGTTGAAGCAACGAGCCTAATAACATTTACTAGGGAAAGCATCCCTTTTGTTCCCATGGCAATAAGTCATCACAGACCCGGCCATGAAATCATCAATCACAAACAACTTGGATTAGCATCCAAAACCACATCAAACAGTTGAATGCACAACCTCTTACTTCAAGGCATCGCAATCCCATTGCATGCACAATCAAAATTCAACTTGGATGTATCAAAACACTTGCTCAAGGAATTCACAACCTTTTCAACAACCAATAATAACTTGGGTCAACAATCCATCTTTAGCAAGATCAACCTTCATTAAAACCACTTCAACAATTCCAAGCAACATGCTTAGCATAAATCAACTACCCTAAAGTTCACTCTCCCCCTTGGGTTAGGGCTTATACCTCGTTGACCCCAAATTATCACTACCTTGGGTTTCCCTATACTATAGTCAAATAGTTCTTGGACAATCCCGTCATCCTAAACTTGGTTGGTCAATTTTCTTTCTTGGCAATTCACAACTACCCTAAATCCATAGGTCTAATGGACTATATCTTGGACTCAATCTAAGGTCCCTTTGTCTTGTGCAGCCCTCGACGGTTGCAGTTTACTTGAAAATCTGTCTAGTTTATTGAGTTTCGCAACCATAGAGCCTTTGATGGACAACCCTTTGTTGGAAAAGAAACGACTAAGTCCTTGGAGTTGGGTTCTTAGGTTTTCAAGGTATGGCAATAAACCCTCCTTGTTGGTCATCAGTTGGACATCAACTTTAAGTAAATGCAACATCTTCTAACCTTCTACCTTTAAGTGTGATACTATGCAAAATTTTTACCCTTTATCTTTTTCTTTTCTTCCGCCTAAGCCATGCCATGAATGCAATAAACATTCGTACATAGTGTATGTTAATCAAAGGCCTATGATTCATTTAACTCTCAATGAAATATAAATTATGATTGCCTTACATCTTCCTAATGCAATTGTGGTACCTTTCTTTTCTATCACTGCATCCCCTAGTGCACCCTTATCTTTCCATTCCCAATGTATGGAATGTAACTTGAATATCCTCCTTGCTAAAATAGACAAACAAAAGACCTAGTTTGATACCTACCTATTAAGCAATGATCCTTCAAGAAAGGTGGCCTTCTATTGCTATATTTGATCAAAGGCCATAAATAAAAACTTAAACTCCAAGGCCTTGCCTCCTATCACATTCTATCATTTGTAGATATGCGGAGCTTTTATAGAGCGAGTCTTCGAGTCCGTTACACAATTTAGTAAACACGACCCTTCATCTTTGGCTTGTCTCTCCCTTCCTCCATTGCATAGAAGGTGCTAGAGTGGAAGAGGGACACCCCTTTCCTTCTCTCTTCCCCTCTTCTTAACGCACCACACCCTACTCTAATCCAGATTGCCAGTCACATACTTACTTTAATGATTGGAAGCACGTAGCCAAAAATTCATACCTTGCTGATTGAGGTGACAATTGCTGCTTCTCTCTCTCTCTCTATTCCTCTTCTTCTTCTCTTCTCCTCCTTCTTTCTCTCCCTCCTTCCTCTTCTTCTTCTTCTTCTTTTACTCCTTCTCTTTCTCCCTCTCCTTCTCTTCTTCCTCTCCTTCACTTCCTCTCTCTTCTCTCCTTCTCCTTCTCTCTTCTCTCTCTCCTCTTCTTCTCCCTCTCCTTCTCTTCTTCCTCTCCTTCACTTCTTCTCTCTTATCTCCTTCTCCTTCTCCTTCTCTCTTCTCTCTCTCCTTATCTTCTTCTCTCCTTCTCTTCTTCTCCTTCTCCTTCTCTCTTATCTCTCTCCTTATCTTCTTCTCCCTCTCCTTCTCTTCTTCTCTCCCTCTCCTCACACTGTACACGAGGGAAGTGTAACTGTCAAATGAACAAGGGGGGGGGGGGGGGGAAGGGAGGGGGTGAAGGAACAGATGGTAGGCATCAAAGAAGGATGAATCAAATGGATGGTTTTTGGAAATATAAGCTAGGAGATCCACCCTTAGTTGGTTAGTGCTCTGCATATGAGTAGAAGCTGTATTCTAGCATTGGTTCAAGACTACAGAATCAATCGTTGAATGCCATAAAGTGTCAGGGAAAGAAGCCACTTTAGAAGAATAGCATTGGAACATGTCATCTATCCTCAACTCCGAATGGTTGCCATATAAGGAAGCTTGTAAGACCACATCCCCCACATACCAAGCTAGATCTACATCATCTGAAATTAACAGATCACCTTGTAGATACATATAAGACAGCAACATGGTGTCTGTTGTCACAGAATCTTCAAAGACCATACGGACAACTTCTGTTAGCAAATTAGAAGACCAAGCCCCACTCCAACCATCTGCTGGAAGAGGGAGATCCATTGTTGAAAGCTTAATATAGAAGGCCAACTTCTGCACAACTGATAGTGAACAAAAAAGAAATGGTCGGGAGGAACATACTCCTGAAATTGCTCAAATGTAGACCATAATAAATCCATCTTGGACTACAATCTTTCCACTTTATCTTGAAACAATGGACATAATGTTGCTTGTCTCTACAGAACTGCCAAGTCCTATTGAGATATAGAAGGAATCATGGGGACACTAGAACTTGGAGGAATGGACCGTGACTGCACCAGTTGGTCCTTCAACTGTTTAATCTAGGAAGCTTGGGATTTCACTGTATTGTGAGCAGTCTGCAAAGTTGACAGTTTCGTATCCAAAAGAGTCTTAAACTCTTGAGCTTCTTTGGACATTTTCTCTTTCTTTTCCGAAACTCTAGTGACCTCTGACTAAGCCTCTGCTAACTGAGTTTTCAAAGAAGGTATTTCTTCTCTCTGGGTCTCAATCATTTATGTCTGCTACTCCATCTGCTTAAATAGATCGAAAAGAGTGTCTTTAGCAGAGGCTAACTCTGTGGTTGCCTTATGCATCTGGTATTTGGATTGCATCAATTCTTCATAGAAAGAAGCATATAGCTGTTGAATACAAGTTGTCACTGAGATGTCGTTACAAAGGAAATGAATGGCATCCCCTGACACTAAACTGTTCAGCGAAGGAACTGATATTTCCAAAGAATCCTCTTGATGTGCCCTGAATAAGTTATTGTATGTGAGGTAGGCAGGGAGGTCACTTCTAGAGGCGGTAGGAATTGACACTAAAGGAATGACTGGTGGAATTTTCTCGGCTACATGCTTCAAGCGCTTTTGCTGAATGACCAATGGAGGAGGGGAGTCAATATCCTCTATGTCAATGGGTTCTGAATCTTTTGAAGGTGGAGGGGGAGGGACCAGATCAGATGGAGGAGGAGGAGGTAACACACCCTTCTTAAGGCTTGAATATGTCAAGAAAGCATACAAATATGAACCATAGGTTACATTGGTAACATTCCCTCGAGTCTTTGACAAAATGCTGGTCCATCTTCGTAAGAAGGTAAGTACTCCAATCAATGGCAACCCCTTTTAAAACCATCCTAGAAGCTGTGAAGAGCTCTTTGGACAAATAGTGAGATGGTTTTTTGGCAGGCATGAACCTATACTAGAGAATTTGACAGACTAGTGTTTGTGGTTGTTTGTTTTTTTCTTTTGGTTAATTTGTTGTTTTGTTTGGTTTTTGTTTTTTTTTTCAAATATATGGTGGTTTTGGTTTTTGTTGGTTTTTTGGGTTTATTTTGTGTTGTTTTGTTGTGTTTTTTTGTTTTGTTTTTTTGTTTTGTTTTCTTTTTTCGTTTTTTTTTTGTTTGGTTTTTTGTTTGTGGTGGTAGGGGTAACTTGTTGGGGTGTTTTTAAATAAAAAATTTATTTATTTGTTTTTTGTATTTTTTTGTTTTTTTGGAAATCCAGTAAAAGGTGAACACACCCCCGTCCCGCGCGGATGCGCGGGGCGAGAGTAAAACAATTTGCATCGGCAGGATCAGACAGGGTGGGGATGGCGACACGCGAGGCATAGAGGCCATATGGGCATCCCGAGGCACTTGAAGCCAAAAACATATGCGTTCATGCATGACACGAGAGACGTGACCACATGTTAAGAGGAAGAAAATTTAATAAAACCCAAACCATATACTGAATCCAAAGACGGTAAAAAGGAAAAATGTGCCAGGAGACGAGGGGAAGATGACAAAAAACTGCAACACGGGTGTTCGAGCAAAATCAGGGTGTTCTCATGGAAAAAACACGAAAAACAGCTTCAAAAATACATACGGGGATTAATATGGAAAAATTTGCTCACCAGAACGCAGGGCCAAAAGAAGGCAAAATGTGCCAAATCACATGCCCAACAATCTTATCACATCAACATATGGTTTTGACAAAGAGAGGACGCGTTCATATGGAAAAACCCAAAAAATAGACCCGAAAATGGGCTAAAAGATAAATACAGAAAGAATCGAGCAGCAAAATCAAGGGCAGTAAAAATGAAAAATGTATGTGGGAAGGGGATGCATAGGGATGTCACGTTAAAACTCACTTTCGATGGAATTAGAAGGGGTTCACATGTGAAAAACACAAAAAATGGAATCAAAAATATATTGAAAAATTAATAACGAAAAATACAACAATCGAAATAGAGTAGAGAAAAATAAATAAATGCGGGGAAAGACTAGCAAGACACAGCAGTCAAATAAAATTGGAATTCCAATGAAAATAGGACATGTTCACATGGAAAAATGTTAAAAATATGTACGAAAATGGCCCAAAAATGCGCAAAAATTAACATTGGATGAACTGTGTACCAGAATGACAAGGAGTAAAAAATGAAAAATGCTTGGGGAAAGGTGGAGGACAAGGCTGTCACATCACATTGTTGTTCCAAAATAATAAAGGCGTGTTCACATGGAAAAATATTCAATTGATGAGAAATGCTTCAAAAATTAATAACTCAAGAACTGACGGTCAGAACAGGGGTGAGTAAAAAGGAAAAATGGTGAAGTCGAAGGGACAAACATGGCTGTGAGGGTGGATGTGGGTTTCGGTGCACGTAGGATGCGTTCTCATGGAAAATAGTCACAATAAGGGATAAAGGGAAAAAGAGAAGGAACGGCCCCAAGGGTGGGTTGAACATGGACGAGTGCGTGGGGAAGGGACCTCATCAAGGTAAAATTAGGTCAGGGCATACATGCAAGATTAAATTGAGGCATATGCAAGGGGATATGCATCATAGATGCGCTCCCACACTGAAAACCTTAACGGACAGGGTTAGATGCAGCAACACAACCTAGGACTCGTCAACCGACTGGACTCTGGCGTCCCCACGCTTAAAACATAACATACACTTGGAATAATAAGGATAAGGTTAGAAATAATTGGTCAGTTTCGCATATGGTTGAAGGAACTATCACTGCTACAGAAGGGTTGGAGTCGGCTGCAGGAGGTACCACGGCTCACTCCAACGTTCAGCCAACATGGCAGGGACCATGCAGCAGCACCTAGGAAGGTAGCCTGTTGATGAAGCCCGTTGAGGTAGGTGTCATTGACGAAGGAGAGTCACTCAACTCACAGGCACTCAAATGGGATGAGAGAACAGTCACTCGCCCCAGAACTTGCATCACGCGAGTAAATATTGATGGAAACCTAGATCTCACACCCGGTTTAGGAATCAACAAGGGAATGATGCAGAGGGAGTATGCCAAGGTGTACAGTTGATGGTGCATTAGTGCATCCAACCCGTCTGGCATAGGTGCAAGGAGGAAGGCCAAGGAGCCTTGTAGTGCAATGCCCAGAATAGAGTGGCGTGTCCTGTGATGATGGCAAAGACCCATTCCATGGGTGCATAGGGAAATAGAAATGTACCTAACTTTAATGGTCATAACGTCCCTCAATCTCACCTCTCGGAATTGATTGAGGAGAAACACTAGTCACACTCAACCCACCCTCTGTCTCACACTCTATTGATGGATACAGGAGGGCAACCCGTTCCTGAAACCCATTGATGTAATCCTCACTATCACTTGTGCAGAGGTTGTATGCCTTGTGCGCATTTGATAGTGCAACTGTGCATCCCACCCTGTGGTCGGCATACAGTGCAAGAAGGAAGGCCAGGGAGCCTTATGATGCAGTGCACAAGAACAGATCATACATTGTGCATTGAGAGGCCCATCCCTGTGTGCAACACTCAAGTCACACATCTCACCTCTCATTTGATTTGAAGGGAAAGACTGGTCACTCAGCCAACCCTCTGTCTTACACTCACTAATAGATACAGAGGGCAACCCATACTCACATGCCCATCCTGTTAGGATGAAATCTCACATCACTCAAGGGGTTGGTGATGAAGATCGTGTCAGCTATTGTTGTCATTAGGATATTGAAGAGGAGGCGTACCCAGGGAGGTAGCCAACAAGTTGGGTACTTCAATGATTTGTAAGAAGGGTCATCTATTAAGAAGGACAGACATACTGATATTGTAGAGACAGCACACCAAGGGAGGTGGCTTCAAATTACTTACTGGAAAGGTTCTGCTGGTGAGTCAGCTATCCTGAACTACGGGGTGTTACCACCTTTTCCACAGTCAGCTTCCTGCCCAAGGGTGTTTTCACCTTTTCTTGGAACGAGGCCTGTTATGACGGGGAATTTCTTCCTTTTCTTCCATAACAGTTTTGTCTGTTTTGTTTTTTATTCATTTTTTTTATTTTTTATTTTTTATTGTTAGTAAAGATAATGGTAGAAATACCATATGTCAAGACCAACCTCGCTACTGTTGTTGGATCGAACAAGAAGAGAACAAGGTAGGGTTGAGAGGTATCTGTGAGGGGCTAGTAGAATGAGACCACCTCATGAGGAAGATCATAAGGGCTAGTAGAAGCACGAAGAGAATGACAGTGCAATGCCCAAAAGGAAGAGGGTAGGTCAATTGTGATTGTCAAGATCCCCAAGGAGGGAAGTACTTCTTCAGATGATAGCCATTGATTAGAAAAGGATCATCAGAAGCATCAACAGTCTGTATAGCTGAATAGAGACATTAGGATTGATAGCAAGTATCTTGTACGGGCCCATCCACTGTTATTGAAGCTTGCCAGAAAACTTTCCAAATCTCGAATCATAGGCGAGGACAAGATCACCTTCTTGGAACTCCGTGTGCTTGATGAAACTATCATGATAAGCCTTGTGTCGCGCTTGAGTGGTTTCCATACACTGTAGGGCTATCCACCGAATCTCATCCAAACATTCCAAGTGCAGGAGGTAGCGTTGCAGTGACTCATCATCTCCCAAGCATTCTTTAACTGTCACTCGCAAAGAGGGCAATTCCAGCTCAACAGGGAAGACGGCTTCTGTACCATACACTAGCTGGAAAGGGATCTGTCCTGTAGTTGCCTTATGGGAGGTTTTGTATGCCCAGAGGGCCTCTGTAAGTCAATCATCCCAGTTGTGACGATGTGCAACAATCGTTCTTGTGAGGATCGAGCAAAGGATGCGATTGGTGACTTCAACTTGGCCATTGGCTCTGAGATAGTAAGGAGTGGACTTGCGATGGCGGATCTTATACAACTCCATCAGCTCCTCCATTATTTTGTTAAGAAAATGAGTACCTCTGTCACTTACCGGCTCGAGGGGACTGCCAAAATGGGTGATAATATTTTTGTACATGAACAGAGCTACACTGTTACCATTGTTCTGCTTCAGAGATTTAGCTTCACACCACTTTATGACATAATCGGTACATATTAAGATGTATCTGTTCTGCTTTTGTCTGGTGCGTGGATTAATGGGACCCACAAAATCAATCCTCCACTTCTCGAATGCCTTTAGGGGAAGAATATGTTGCAGTGGCATGGCACTTGTTTTGATGGGTTTCCCCATTCATTGACAAGCATTACATCTCTTACAGTAGTCATGTGCATCCTTATGGAGGGTTCACCACTAGTATCCCACCAATAGAGTCTTCCTAGCTATCGCTTCTCTTGCGAAGTGTCCACCACATGTTTTGTCATGGCATGCTTTCAATACTATACCGATTTCATCCCTTGCAACACATCTTTTCAGCACTTCATCTTTGCCTCTCTTGTACAGTGCACCACCTAGCAAAGTGTAGGGGACTGATTTTAACAGAAGCTTCTTCTTCTCACAGATTGAGATGCCAGGAGGATACTGTTGAGATGCCAGGAGGTTGGCTATGTTTGCATACCAGGGAGTAGCTATTTCAACTAGCAACATGAAGCATCAGGAAGGTCCAGATCATCATGTTCCTCTTCTGTAGTTTGAGGAATCCATGATAGATGATCGGCTAGGACATGGGAACGGTCAAGCTTAGTGACCACTTCAAAATCGAACTCCTAGAATAGGAGCAACCATCTCATTAGTCATCCTTTGACATTTGCTTTGTTCATCAGGAAGGACAGGGCTTCATGATCCACGTAGAGCTTGAAATGTGTTAATAAATATAGTGTCGAAACTTCTCCAGTGCAAACACCATTACTAAGCATTCAAGCTCTGTCACTGTGTAGTTCCACTCGTGGTCAATTACTTTTCGACTTGCATAATATATTGGTTGATCTAATTTAGAGGGGCCTTTTTGACATAGGACAACACCTAGCCCTTCAACTGATGCATCTGTGTGCAGATGAAACTCCTTCATCCAATCAGGAGGCTACAAGCTAGGTGCTTGTATAAGGCATCGTTTTAGGGTATTAAAGGATTCTTCACAATCATTAGTCCAAAGAAAATCTGCATCTTTCCTTAGGATCTCGTGCAGAGGGGTTGCCTTGGTTGCAAAATGTGCAATAAATCTTCTGTAGTAGCCCACATGGCCAAGAAATCCTCTCAATTGCTTGAGTTTGTTGGCGCTGTCAAGGCGGCAATCTTCTCAATCTTCATCGGGTCTATTGCAATCCCTTGTGCAAATAAAATATGGCCCAAAAGAACTCCCCATGAGACGCCAAATACACATTTGTTGGGGTTGAGAGAAATCCCATACTCTCGGCATCTATCAAAACACTGCTCTAGGTGTCCCCAGTGCTCACGGATTAAACTATAGACACAAAAGTCATCAAGATACACCTCAATGAGATCATGTAGATGATTTCAGAAGGCATCCATCATTACTCATTGGAAGGTGGCAGGAGCATTACAGAGCCCAAATGGCATCACTCTATAGGCATAGGTCCCCGGTTCTGTGGTGAAGGTTGTTTTGGATTGGTTCTCTTCTACGATTTGGACTTGGTTATATCCGCTGAATCCATCCAAGAGGGAATACAACTCATGGCCTGCCACTATGTCCAATAGTTGCTCTATAAAAGGGATAGGGAAATTATCCTTCTTTGTCTTTGAGTTCAGCTTCCGAAAGTCAACACATATTCGAAGTTTCCTGTTCTTCTTGGGTACTACCACAATGGGCGAAACCCATTCACTGTTAGCCATGGGATAAATGAAATTGGCTTCAAGAAGTTTCAAAATTTCATCCTTCATTACAGCAGAATAATTAGGATTCATATGCCTTTGTCTTTGCCTTATAGGTTTGGCATCAGGCTCTAGGTCAATATGATGTTGGCATATTGTGGGATCAATCCTATTTAGGTCTTTATATGACCAAGAAAATACGTCTAAGTTCTCCTTTAGTAGATCTTGCAGGACCACTAGTTCTCCTTTTGGAAGATTGAGACCCACATTCAGGTGACGTTCAGTACCGTAAGTATCCAAAAAACGTCACTTGCCTTTCACCTTCCACTTCATGAATAAATGTCCCACAGATTGCTTTTGGATAGAGGTCTAACTCTTTCAAGGAAGTAGTATCCTCGTCTGATGTTCCACTAGAACCAGTGTCCTCCTTCTGAACAGATGACTTATTTGTCTGTTGAAATTGCTGGAAGGGTATCAGAGCTTTGTTTGCTTCTATGTGAGTGGTGATTTCTTCTAGACTTAGGAATTCATCTTCAGAGGATGCGTCTAGGAATGTCACATAGCACGGACCTTCCAAAAGTCGTGGCTCTAATGGATTTGGCTTCTATTGACAAGGGGCATCATCATCATCTTTTCTCCCAAATGAATGGTCAGGGTGATAGGAGCCATTGGTGAACTTAATTTTTATGCCTTTGATCCATTGCTTATGCAGATTTTGCATACTTTTGGTCCATCGGCCAACCCAAATGGAACCATGGTCATTCCATCCAACACTTCCAATACCCCAATATTTTCGGCCTTTGAGGTCTCTGTAGGGACATCAACAAGATCGTCCGCTATCAGAGGAATGTCTTCATTTGCACTTTCATAACTTGTTTTGTTTTCTTCCTCATCATTTTCATCCTCTTTCTTTGGAGGCTCTGTCTTCGCTTCTGTAGAGGCTCTGTAGGAGAAGAACATATCTTCCATCTTTGTGTCTGCTTCTACTTCTATCTCTGGCTCTGTCTCTGCGAGACTGCCTCTGCTTACATCTCTGTGACTACCATGTAACAGGGAGAATAGTACGTCCATGCTTCTATCTCGCTATCAGAGGTGAATTCAGAAGTCAGTTCGGGTTGAGGTAGGAGGTATTCTCTCATGGACAAACACTTTGCTTCCTTCGGTAGGTGGCTTACATTGCCCACTGTTAGGGACTGTGCCTCTGTTTTCTTGGGAAAGATCTGTTTAACAGCCTCTTCATCTCCTCATGTGCCATCTGTTACTTCGTTGGAGGAGTCAGTTATGACTTTGATGGATGTTGATCCATTGCCTTTTTGTGATCCATACAATTTCAACACCACTTTGTTGGGTCCTCTGCCTAGGGTGAGGGTTCCTTTGAACCAGTCTGTCCTAGCTCTCGCTTCAAAAAGCTATGGTCTTCCCAACAGCAAAGGGTATGAGGTCCCGTAAGAATTTGGTTTGACCACCAAATATGTCAACCAATAGTCTCTTCCTGCAAGGGTTGTTTTTACATATGGTAGGATGCCCAACGGTTTAATTATGCTTTGGTCTTCCAATCTGATAAGCCACTGCGTAGGTTGAATTCCTTGCAACCCTAAGCCCTTCATTGTCACATCCATCATTATGTTTACTGATAAGCCTCCATCAATCAATGCATTTGAAATAAAGCATGCTTCTATCCATACACTAATCTCTGGGGTTCCAAGATCTAGGAAGGCATTAGCCACATCCACTTCCATCGCAGGTTCTACGGCTCTATTGGACTTTATTGTTATTGGGGAAACAATCCTTAGTCCGCGTCTTCTTGTCAAGATGCTTTTGAATTTCTTTCGGTAGCTAGGAGATAGCATTAGCAACTGTCGGAATGTTAAGTTTGATTTAAAAGTGTCGAGGTCTTTTACCAAGTCATATTCTTTGATAGGTAGGATCCATGGGCTTCTCTAGACTGCTGGGGAATGGAGCTACACCCATTTTCATCTTTCCTTTTTCTTCTAGCAATGGCAGCATTAACACTTCCTCTGTTTCTGGAGGTGATTTTGTATCATCTATCTCCTAGATCTTTGGTCCTTTTTCTGGGACTGTCTCTGTAACTCTCTATTGCACTATAGTGCTCTGTACTGCACGGTTATGTCCTATACTCCTCTATCCCTCTGTTGGCAGGTTGAACTTCACAGTCTTGGTATGGGACTTATTCTTGTTCTGGACAATTGGTTTCTTCTTCTTCGCATGCGTGATAGCGGAAACTTCCAACTCTACCAAATTGGAGGCAGGCTCTTGTGCCTTTTGTTGACTATCAGTGGCATTGCCCTTGACATGGGCTGGACTTGGATAGTCCTTTGCAGTGTGGCCTTCTCCTTTGCATTGGTTGTATAAGGGCTTGTAATCCACAAATCTTTTGGGGTTTGGAAAATTTGGTGAGATATGGCCCTTTTCTCCACATCTGTAACATTCCACCTCAGATCTCTGACCACTGCTAGACTGTCGTCCTTTGTAACTTTGAGAGGGAAACCTCCTTGGACCAAAATTAGAACCAAACTCCCTAGGATTTGGTCCAATATCCTATGTTGTCATTTTGGATTCTAGCAAGTTTAATCTTTCATTTTCATCTTTCTATCTTTGTTCGTGCATCTCTTTCAGAGAGAAAATATCCTCTATATGGTTCTTCTACAAATAGTAGGAACAAAAGACTCCAAGAATGGTTGGTTTTCGAGTACATTCAGGGGCTAAATGTCCCGCTTGATGACACTTTCCGCACCATGTATTAGAATGCATCACATCTCTCCTAGCTCCCACCTGAGTAGATATATTAGTGATATTCACCTTCAACGTCTATAATTTCTATGTAATCACATCCATAAGATCTTTCTTGATATTTGCAACTGATTTGGATAAGTAGTCCTTCAGATTTTTACCTCCTGAAGTACTTGTAGTAGGGTTTTGTGAAGCTTCTGTAACTACTACATACACTGGTTGGGTTGATCCATAGGGTCCTCTATTCTAGTTTTGATTCAGATCTCTTGTTGAGACTCGGGATTATTGATTCCAGTTGATAGGGTTCCACTCTTGTTGAGTCGCCATTGGAGGAACTATTTGAGGCCACTGTTGTTGTGGTCGAACCATCATTTGAGGCACTATCGTCTGTGGTGATCACAGTGGATTAGATGCATTATACTATGGACATTAGGAAAAAAATGAACTCACAAATGGGCCTTTTAGCCCCCCCTCTCCTCCTTAAAACAAGGAAAAGAGGAGAGAAGAATAGTAAAATAATCTTCCTCTCTCTCCACTTTTGCAATCTCTTTTTGCCTTTGTTATATTATCTACAAAGATATACTCAGATTCCTTCTCTCTCCTCATTCAAGAAGTCTTTTTCAACCAAATTTTATATTCAAAAAGGAGTTAGTTATGGGAGTGTGGTGCTTCGTTTTCAATGCAAAATGATTAGTAGATATGAGGTAATTTATTTTTTAATCAAGAATAAGGAAAATGAAATTTCAGAATTTCCTTTTAAGATATTTTGGAAATTTTTTATATCCTAGCTTTTGGTCAAAAAACAAACCAAAACAAACCAACTGGTCAATTTTCGTGTTTTTTGAAGATGTTTTTGGAGGCAAAATAGAAATATCTAAAATACGAAAAGTCTTGGACATCCCTACTCTCTGAGCTATTTCCCCCCGTATCTATACTCTCTCATAGCTCTATTGTGACCTCTTCTCTCTGTTTATGCAACCTTCATTAAGAGAGTAAATTACTTACACCCTCCTTTCCTTGGCACCTTTGTGTGCCTCTCTGTGCATCTCCACTCTACCTCTTATGACAACCAAGTAGGCTCCTCATTTCTATTAATAGTAAAATGAGTACAGGAAAGAAGGAGCTGTATATTGAGGTAGAGATTGAACATGCCCCATTATTCAAAAGAACCCAGCGTACGAGTGTCAACCCTCAAGTTTTGTAGAGTTACAGGCAAATGGGATTGAAACATGTGGATTTTTGGGTTGATGGGGGAATCTACCCAATTGACCTCTTAAACAATAGACCTCTAACTTTCTCCTGAATCACAAATTTGCTAAAGTATGTGTGCGAGGGTGAAAATGGGTTGCTTGGTTATACTAGACGGCTCAATGATTAGGCGTTCAAAGTATTTACAACTTGCCAAGCAACCATAAAAAATTGCCATGATGTGATCGCTGCACATCAACTTCATATACAACAGCTCATAGGACAAGTGGTACAACTGAATGACACTGTAATTCAACAAAACAATCAAATTATTTTAATGCAGGACACTATGCATGACATTGGTATCTCATATGAGGAGGCAAATACACAATTGGAAGACTTGAGAAAGATCAACAACAAGCTAACACAGGAGCGCAAACGAAAGAAGAAGCCAATCAATGAGTTAATTGTGAATAGTGGCTAGTGGAAGTGACATATCAAAGCATGTAAGGTAGCTCAAAAAGAGAACCTAGGTGAGGGTGAGGTTGGATCGTGTATTAGTAGATTGCTGAAGGAAAGTACACTGCAAAACGCTTTGAGCAATCGTAAGTTTAAGACTGTGAAGAAAAATGTAATTGAGTACACATTAAAAGATGTGTCAAATGAGTTCTCAGCTGTGGATGCACAATCTATTTGTGACAAGGCCGACATTAGCACAATGACTTACTCGAAGATATTCAAAGGTGTGAAGGTTGGGTTTGGTCGTGTGCTGAAGAAAAATAGAATCGTGCCTCTTCCTCAACCTTCAAAGTTAATAGAGGCCCGATAGCAACTTAATACAAAGGTTTTGGAGTCGATAGGAGATCCCATGCATGTTCAATGTGTGGAAACACTAAAGGTTGGGACCAAAAATGCATATGAGGTGAAGTTCACCGAACTCAATAATTACTATTTAGATTTGAACAAGGTGCAGTTGGCAATGGTAATGTACTACAATATGTCTGTTGAGGAATGTAATGGTAAATTGCACTTTGTTATAAAATTAGATGAAAGTGAGGTTGTCAAAGGAGTAAAGCTTGAAAGAATTAGTGTAACTCTGATGAATAGAGCTTTACAATTCGATAAGAACAACCCAGGGAACTTTAGTGTTCAATCTGAGTGCCATGTGTGGTGGCTCACTGCATTTGAAGTTCCTAAGGAAACATTTGAGGTGTTGCAGCTGTTCTTTATGCACACAAGCATTCCAAGCATCATCGATCATCAAGAACATGGTGAGATGCTCTCGGTTGAAGGGTATGGTCAATACTTGGTTGAATGGCATCTTGTAGGAGACTTGAAAACTTTAAAATGCATGTGTGGAATCTCCAATGGTGTAAATACAAAGAATCCATGCCTATATTTCTTGATAGAGAGGGTGGAAGGAAAGGACGGAAAGAAGAACTGGCGAAAGGTGACAAGTGCTGCACCAACGCGCAATAGACAAGATCCCACTTGGAAGCCCATCTTCAACATTCCCTTGGATCGTATTCACATTTGTTCATTGCATGATTTTGTCAGAATCATGAAAAAACTTGTATATGAATACATTTGCTTTGCTTATAGGATGCAATCAAAAAAAGAAGCCATTGTAACGTGTAGAAATGTGGAGGGAGTGCTATCAAAAATTGGGCTACACAAGCATCAAGTGACGATTGAAAAAGATGAGAAGAGATTAGAAAAATCTGGTAACTTGCCAAACAAGCCTTGCTTTGGAAAGCAAAGGCTAGGAAGTTTCTCTCAGTACCCATCAATGAGGAAGGGAATGTCATGGTTCATAGGCCGCAGGACTACAATGGGTGGAAAAAGTTACATTTTACAGTTCCTGATCAAAGTAATGGAGGAAAAACAAGATTGGCGAAAGCTAAGGTTTGGATAAGTCTTAACAAATTGGCTCTCTTACTTCGCAAGATGGTGTTTAACAATGAAGATAAGCAAGAATTTATCAATGCTGTGCATAGCTTCTACGAAAATATGGTGGAAGAATGGGGCAAAATCTCTATCACACATTGCATGGTGTGTACTAAGTTAATATTTTAAAATTGTATGAATTGTATAAACTATTGAGCATAGTTTTATTCATGTGTGATATGTGTCTTTGTAGCATATCCTTGAGGCACATGGGCCATAGTTTGGAGAAAAGGGAAGCATCAGAATTCGATCCACACAAGGGATGGAAAATTCATATTGAATAACGCGTCATGCATACCAAAGAAAAATTGATTGTGGTGGAGGGGTGAATGGTATCAATTGAATGATCCAATTGCTATCTTGGTGGTATAAGATTATAGTAGCGGATGAAGCTAAACTCTCACAAAAGAGAGAAAATATTAATGAAAGTGCTAATGAATCGACTACAAACATGATGGAATCATGTCGTGCCACTAAAAGAGTGTATTATGAAGCCTCAAGTGCCAAAGAAAACCATGCTAAGTAGCTAGAAACAAGGCTTCGACAAGGCAGCAAATGGGTTCGAAAAGAGCTAAGATAGTAATATGAACAATTTGAGTCAGTGTGAATGCAATTCATAGTTTAAGAGAGTGTGTGCATCTATGTGAATGAGTCTCACAGTTTAGGGTTATATAAAAGAGGGTTTCACTTTCAATCTTATTCATTGAGTTCTCACATCTCTTGTGCAGGAAAGATGGCTAGGTCTAAGGTAGTTGCAAATAAGCTTCCGGTCAGAGCCCCATATCTTGTTTAGCCCCTTGGAGCATCTACTAGCTCAGGTGCACCCCCTTCTCAACCTAATCCACCTTCCTCAAGTCGCCCTCACAAGGGTCCTCCTCAGCATCCCCACAAGAAACGCAAGTGGAAGCCAGGTACAATGGCCTTGAGAGAAATTAGAAGGTATCAATGCTCTTTTGATCTCATCATTCCGAAGGTGAGCTTCTCGAGACTTGTTCGCAAGATTGTGCAAGACCTCTACTGCACAGAAAGTAGGAGGTGGTTTTTGGCACAAGGTCAGGATAGACCTTATCACTTCACAAAAGAACGTCTTCATGCTCTACAGTGTGCTGCAGAGGCCTTTTTAGTTGACTTAATGACTGATGCTCAATGTTGTGTAATACATGCGAAGCACATCATTGTAACTCCCAAGGACTTCCAACTTGTAAGAAATCTTCAAGTAGTGAAGGATGCATTTGTTCCAATGGAATGAACACAGTCTGCAATGTTATCTTTTTTGGCATAGTGTTATCCTCGTGCATTGGACATATGACTATGTCCTAGTGCAAAACTATTGTATGCACCCTTAAAATATGAATTAAAATTTTACACTTGTCCTTCGCTCTCAACTTTAACTGTGCATCTTCGCTGTATTTTCAATTCTTACTTAAATTTTTTATTAGCACTGTCAATTTCAATAGGAATAACATGCAAAAAATTTACATTTCTTGTTGTAGACTTTACTCCTAATGCCTCTGTATACTTTATGTGGTGCGAAGTTTCTAAGGGCCAGTAGTCGCAATGTTGATTTCTCAATTATCAATTCATCCATAATTTTGGTGTGGAATAATTTTTAAAATATCAAACTGTATTAGAATGTGACGAAACTTCACAGGCACACTCGTTAGGTGGCCAAGGGCCCAGGAAAGTGGCTCCAGATGCCAGACTTTGGACCAGGGGTCTGCAGGTACTTTTTAACATAATAATAATAATTTGGGCTCTTGGCCACCTAAGGAGTGCGCGTGTAAAGTTTCGTCGCATTCCGATACAAGGTTATGGATTTATGATCACATGATGGACAGTGCGTATGAAGCTGCACTAACCCAGTTTTGGGATTTGAATGGGTCAAAAGTCCAGTCTTCTTCTCATTTTCACATCTTGATTTCTTTGCTTCCTCCATTTCACATCCCCAACCTCTGTCTCTTCTTCGTCTTGCCCTCCTTGATCTTGCATGGCACAGACCAAGCAAGCATGTCGCCATTTAGGCCTCGGGAAGACATCACGCCAAGGTGTGCCACCTGGAGCACAAGGTGGAGCCTCCTCTAGTGCAACAATAGGTGCTCCCCGTAGAGCACAAGGACCACCACAGAAGAAGAGGAGATGGAAATCAAGCACTATCGCCCTTCGAGAGATAAGGAAAATCCAACGTGGATACGAGCTTCTCATCCCGAAAAGTTCTTTTCATAAAGTTGTTCCAGAAGTCATGCAAGAGCTGAAAGGGATGGGAAGATTTTGGGTACGAGTCTAGGATGGCCCATCAACAAGAAGGTGGACTACAGCCATGGAGGCCCTACAAAAAAACCACTACAGAGGGGTTTCTTATCAACTTGTTCGATGATACACAGCTTGCACCCATCCATGCAAAGCGTGTTACAATCACAGATAAAGACATGAACTTTATCATTTGGCTTTGACATGGCAAGGCGACCCCACCATAGTTTACTAGATTAATGATGCAAGGTTTGTAATGACCGTTATAGCGCCATAACATCTTGGAAGCCCAAAAACTTTTGTATACTCTTCCACATTGGAATATTTATTTATATATACATAATATCTCATGCGATGTGTACTGAATTCAAAAAATTGAGTAAAGTTTTTTTGTTTTGTTTCTTGAAAGGCATGACTCTTAATTTTGTTTAACGTACGAATGCATCAAAAGTAGTAATATGTATGGATACAAGTTATGTTATTGCTTATGCACAATCGCAAGTACAGTACTACGCATTGAATTATGTTAATATATGTAGATGTGTAATTCACGTACCACACATTATCGTCACACTTACACAATCGTAAATGCAGTACTATGCGTTGAATTATGTTGACATATGCAAATGCGTCATTCACGTACCACACATTATCATCACACTTATACGAACCACACATCTATTTAATAAATATTTATTTGTAGGGACAAAGTAAAGTATCTTATATTCATCAAGAAAAATACATGTGATGGTTGTTAGTGATGGTAGATACAAAAAGCCGATAGCCAACAAGAACTCTCAATTGTTCCTCGTCTTTTTCATCGGTGGAGAGGAGGGGCCAGATTCCGATGAAAATATAAGTTCCTTCTTTGCTTCAAAAATGATGCGTTCCCCCTTCAGCTCTTTCTCTAGGAGAAGCGGATCCAAAACTTTAGCGAGGTAGCCTAATGTCGCAAGCACGCACATTGCTCCACCCCGCGTTTGATCAAACAAGTAAAGAAGCTTTGACCACTTGATTAGCACCACCTTCTCCAAGCTAGATGTCACAAGTATCGCTCGAAAAGGTCCAAACTTGGTCAAAGCTCAAATTTTCATGATTATTTATTGCCCTCCTAGTGAGCATTTCTTATGGAAGACCACCAAATCTTCAACGAGGTTACCGATATACTCCTTAAGAGTTGAATCCTTGCGTCGATCTACATGTCGAGCTCCTCCTTGCCTTGATGTAAACTCATCTATATACAGTATGCCCTGAATGACAAAGTCAAATAAAACAATATATTTAGCGACTAACCTAGAGTTATCAAAAGTGATGAAACTTGATGGTAGGGTGCGTCGGGTCCCCGGAGTCCACCAGTGAAATCTTGGCAAAAAATGATACCTACAGCTGCCCTGTCCGAAGTCTGGCGTCTGGGGCCACTTTCTGGCCCTAGACTCCAGGGGACCCGATCCACCCTACCATCAAGTTTCATTGCATAAAAATATATGGTAGTTAGAAATGTCACCTTCTCTAGATCATCTTGTATCTTCACTTCCTCGTGTGTCAAGGAGGCACCTCTTTGGACAGCAGGATCTACAAACTCCTTGGTAGGAAGCTAGGGCCTTGGTCTAAACAAATCATGCTGTAGTACTTCAAATTAAGCATCGGGCACAAGGTAATCTTCTTCAATCGAGGTAATATGCTCCTGTGCTGCTATGATCACACTCACAGTATCTAAGCTTGTACCATCATATGCCATTGTTGGATGCACATCCATGTAATCATAATCGATCAGGTCTTCCATTGAATCCGTGACTAGGATAGAAAACAACTCTTCTTCCTTCATTTCCAAGTATTGCAGTGCATCTGATAGAAGTAAGTATTGTACACCATCTACTTCAATGGGTATCAAGGAGGCAAGGTTGGGTTTGTCGACTTGTGGCTGTTCTGAAGAAGATGGCACCATGAGAGCCAACCCTTGCTCTATCACCACTCGATGTTCCTCTTCAACATTTATGACCTCTTCAATTGGTTCTTCTCCCGTGTATGTGATAGAAACAACCTGTGGAGTTGTATCTTCATCGCTCTCCTTCTCTAGGGGTGTATCCAATGCAAGGAGGTAAATTGCCAATGCGCAATCACACTATATGAGATCCAAAGGTGATGTACCTGGTGCACTTCCCATGGAAACAGTGCATACTCTATGCGAAGGATCCACATGGACCAGACACCCATTCACCACTTTTTGGTGATTCTTCCCTGCCTGAAATACCATGAGCTATTCCAAAGGCACCCAAGTCATGTCAAATCCCTCGATGGAGTATGTGCATATAGCAATGGTGCTCACAAAGTCTTCCAAGATGTGAAGGGGGGGATCCAGCGATGAGAGAACGCTTTCAAGGTTGAAGTTCTTGGAGAAAACCTAGAATATCTCATCACCCTAGTTGACAAAAATAGTCTCGTGGATCCACTCATCAAAGTGTGCACGAGCATCCATCTTAGTAGGTAGGAGGGATGTGGTGGATATAAAGAGATGAAGAGAGAAAGTGTGAAATGAAACAATGAAACAAGAACTAAACTAGTTCTACCTTAAAACCCTTAAGTTTTAAACCATTAAGGGTTGTTCGCATACGATATTTAGTTATAGCTTTACTTATATCTTTGTAAAGTTTACATGTATATGTAAATGTGTTGATGTGGAAAGTGTATAACAAGTGTATGATTTTGCATAAATACCATAAGTTTTTAAATATTGCAAGTTTGTAAGCGACAATATTCTATTGGCCAAAAAAATCCAAAAATTTACAAGTGTTGGATATTACAACTTGTGGTGTTGGGATTTTTAGGGAGATTCTACAATTTCTGAAATATGTGGAGCCACACACTTTCCACTGGTAATAGTATCCTCAGCTGGGCTTCGAATTTTCCTACCATCTAGTTTAAAATAAAATCTAACAAGTGGATTCTGCATTAACATTGTAATTTACTGGCACATTATACTCAAGGGCCAATCATCCTCTATATGCAACACTTGGGGCTCACAGCCCTCACAAATGAAAGTAACATCCACAGTTGCACTTTCACGCATATCTTGATCAAGGCACAACCATTTACCCTTGAGCATCCTCCATCTATGATACTTGAACACTAGGCATAAAGTTTGTCATGCGACAAAGTACCTGTAATTGGAAAGGAAAGTTAGCCAATTCATCCCAAAGTAAGATAATAGTCAACTAAGAGAGAAAATTTTTACCTGAAAGCCATGTCCCTTGTTGTGATTCGACACTCCATTGTGTCAGGACAGTGAGTTAATTTTTATGTCCAAGTTTTGCCTAGAATCCTTGTTACATAATCCTCTAATGTATTTTTTATGACGTACGTGCTTTTGGTACATCTCAAACCCTTACATTCCTTGAACATGTATGCAAAAATTGCAATCGGTATGAACCAGCTTAGATGTACATTCTTTGAGCTTGTGCTTGGCTTCATAGAATTCAATATGTCTACTGAAATTTTTGTGCTACACATGTGCAAAATGTCACTACTACACAATGGCCATTCTATGCTATTGAGATTCAATATGTGCATAGACTCAAGGGTTCCATATTCTCGATTCCCCTTGGGTAATATGTACTTGGAGTCATAGAAAAAATTAAGGTCATCTGTGAGTTGCTTAGTTGTATGCCCCTCAAAGAGCGATTTACCCATTTCGAGGTGGTAACACTTAAAAGAACCAGTGAAACTCTCAACATTTTGCCACTCACAGCAATCCGAAGGATATACTTTTGTAAATACAAGACAAGTTGTTACGTAGGTATCATGAAAGTTCTCATTCTCGATGAAATGCAAATACTTAATGTTTGCAATGTTTGGTTGAAAGGGCACAGTGGGCGCAATGTGTATTTGTTTTTGCATGAATACATGTTGTACAAACGCCTCTGTTACAAGGTGAGAATCAACATTCCTTTGTTTGAGAGCTAAAATTTTACCCTTCCAATGCTTTGATATATCTGCAATTGCAAATGCTTTCACCCTGAAAGCTCCCTTCATACTTGGACGCATATGTACCCAAGACAAGCAATGATACGTATCAGTGATCCAATTCCCTTCTTCATCTTTTTTGTTACGTACTTCTATCGAGAGAATGCTTGTTCTTGTCTCACGCATTATAACCTATGCATTATATGTAAAGAACTATGTATTAACCCCTAAATAATAAGAATTTTAAGTCTATCCAATAATCACCAATATGCAATACAAATTAACATGGCATTAAGAGATGTTTACACTTTTGTAAACAAACATAAACATCGATATCGAAACACATGTGGATATATACATCAACACAAAGTATAGATTTAATTTCAAGATATCACTTTAATCATACCATTTACATGAAATATAATGAAAAGAATAGAACAAGAATACTCAGATAATTTTGCCAAAATAAATTTTATTTTAATGAAGAAGAGTCTGATTTGACTCAATACATTCTATGAAATGTGGGTATTATAGAGTAGTTATTACAAGGATAGCAGCCACATGGCATGCAAAGCAAACAAGAGAAAATGCAAAGAGAGATGGGCACCTGTGTTTTGCCCAAAATCTGGAGCTACATGGAAAGAAAGTGCAGAGGTAAGCAGAATGCTCAAAACCCTAATTACTCTCAGTAGGAGCTTCAATGGAGACGAAAATTTACGAGTATAGAGAAGAGAGGGAAAGTGTTTTGTTGCTCAACTTTTGGGTCAAACTGATTTCGTGAGAGGGGAAAAAACCAAAATTGAAAATTCTCCAAAAAAAGGGGGAAAATACGAGGTGAGAGAAACTCAAATTTTATGTACTATTCATTCTCCCTTTTTTAAATTCCCCACTACCCCTTTTTTAATAGAAAACCCAAGATTTGGAGAGAGAAGATTCACCCTCCATGGATGTCAACATCTAGCCTTCCTATTGGACAATCCAAAAGGCCCACATCTTAAAATATATTATTTTTAAGGACCCATTTGTGAGTTCATTTTTTTCCTAATGACTGTTTGCATCTGGGAATAGGAATAGGGAACGGTGTCGAAGGGTTTTCGAAAGCAAAGTCGCGACCACAGAGGACCTTGACTAATTTCAGGATAGAAGATCAATCAAGTGAGATCACGATTCAATTTGAAAGAAAGTTTATTACATCTGGATTTGAAGCTTCTGGTGCATCCTGCAAAGTATCATCGATGAAGAGTAAAATGGTCTTTTTCAGCACGTTCATGGAAGTTCAGGTATCCACGTTTCCTCTTATTGAAGAATGGCTTTTCTGGTTGCAGAAGTGAACAGCTGTAGGATAGAATTCTCCAGCAGTAGGGATGCAAATACATATAAAAGCTGTGAGGAGCACTTGTCTGATTGCAGCAATGATCAGTTGTACATTTAATTGCTGAATCTGCGCCTTTTCTGAATTTGGAATAGCAAAATTTAGTGCATTAATCATTTGAGCCTGTGTGAGAGTAGTGGACACATTCCTCAACTGGATAACTACAATATCAGATTATTCAACCACATAGCTTAGGGTATCTGAAAGCTCATCATGAGAACCTCCTTGTCCAATGTACATCAGAATACACCCGGCCACAGCAGCACCCGTGAAGATTAATAGGAGGATCAAAGGCACTAGATTATTCCCTCGATGGGACCTTTTCAAGTTTTCACTACAGCAGCAGCAATGTCTTCCTTTCCATCATCACGCTCAGAAAATCAGCCCCAAATTGAGTTAGAAATCCTTGTATAAATTATGGCTTGAAGCCCTCGTAGTCACACTCTGCAAGCTCTTCTTTTGATAGACCTTCTATCCTCGCATTACACTCCTTCCTGATTCCAAGGCTCTCTATGTCAAAGAGCAACAGATTTCCAATGTCTTGCGTTTCTCTTCCACCTCAACATTCGATCCTCTTTTTCCCTCGATGCAGTACTTCCTCCTGCGCCGAATTCTGTGAATCGCCATCAGACTTCAATTTCTCTGTGCTTTTTCTCCTGATTCTTTTCGGTCGAAGCACAGGCTATTGATGCCGAGACAACACCTCTCTACTTTAGCATTTATCCTTTCACATGCTAGATTGCCTACTGCTGCAATTTTTGTGATCATGATCCAGAATAGTAGTAGGGTGCCTTATCATCCTTTCCACCTCTATTCGCGTCCACAAGGTTGCAGCTCCTATACCTTGAGTTTGTTTGACATAGTTCTGGGAGGCGTTGGTTGGTTGAAATGAGATTAGAAGCTTGTCATCATCTCTTAGTATGGAAGATTTCAACACAGAAGTCGTGCAGAGAAGTGGAATCTCTGGATACACTTTCACTCCTGCTGTCGACCTCTGCAGAATTCATCGAGCTCCTTTCTACTTCACAGCTTTATCATCCTTGCATCATTGTCACTATTCGTCCTGCAACAGCATTCAGCATTCTTCTTCTCGCCTTTGTCACCCCGTTCAGAGCTACATCCGTCGATGATTCGTTGCCGATGCGCACCTTCCTTCTTCTTTCACTTCCGAAGACGATGTGTCTTTTGAGTCTGTCCCTCTTCTCGTGTCGGAGAGACGAAGTCTGCAAGGTTCATTACCACTGACTTGCCCTGTCCGACATTGCTTCTCCTCCTTTTCTGCGTGTGAGGTCCCCCTTTTTCCAGAAAAGCAGCCCCTTTTTCCCCAGGAAAGCGGACCAATTTCAACATTTATCACACTTTTATATATCGACAAAGCCTGCGCCACCATGCTAGATGGATCAGAAGCATTGCTTGGCAAAAGCCTGGTTGTTCCCTGTTTAGCAATGCTGCTAAAAGCTTGAAGATACTGTTCTGCAATCCTCAAAGCAATAGCCTCTTCCCCACCAGTTTCTATAATAGCTTCAGCTATCTCTCGTAGACCCTTTACTATTGATTGAGCTTTAATAATAATTGACCTCCCTTCTCCAGTAAGTTCTTGAGATCACAATCAAACTCCCAAGATGCTCTAGTCCAAACTCCAGCTCCAAGGGCGCTTCAAGTCTTCTAGGACTCTTGAATCCTTGATCATCTACTCTTGAAAGTTGTTGTGGACATCTTGCTGGAGCTGGGATCCACAAGGAGCGTTGATATCACATATGTGGTCATAATCCAAGAATGGTTTTCTGGTATCCTCACATTTTAATCCATTCAACTCCTTTGTAGAGCTCTGTTTTCCTCCTCCTAAAAGTATAGTAGAATCTTCACTACCAATAAGCATGCTGTCAAAGGAATTCTCCACATGCTTTTCTAGTTGAACTCCAGGCAAAACATTTTCTATGATATCTTTATCCTCCAAGTTCCCCCATTTGAACTTTGGAGTATCTATTAAATTAGCACCAAGCTGATATTCTGCTGCCTCTATCACACCCTCCCAAGCAATGGCATGAGGTCGTCTATGCTCAATCTTTACTTTGTGCATCCGAATGCAATGCATGCCCTATGATCAGTGCTATTGCTCTACTCAACTGTCCTGTCTCAGCCATGGCTTTATCCTTCTGTGTTAGAATGCCACATGCTTGAATCCCAACCACATATGTCTGTAAAATTGAAGTGCCTTCTCCCCCCTGGTCTAGCTCTACATAAGTGGTGAGCACTGCAGTCCACGAGACAACATCCGGACTTGATAAGCCATCAAACACTATATCTGCTTTCGCAATGCTTCCACACTTGCCATACATAGAGATCATGGTATTCTCAATAAATATGTCTAGATGAATATTTCTGCAAGCATCAGCATCTGGTAGGTTTCTATACTCGACATACATGCCAACTAGAGCATTACAGATAAGTTCCTCTTGCTCCAAACCCCTCTCCACTATACTACCCACACAGAACAAAAATGCAAACATAACTACTAAGTATGTACAAAATATCAACTCCCACACAAAAATTTTGGGTGGATTTCACACCTCGAATGCGCAGCAATACGACAACGGTCCCTGGGACTGCATTTGGTGGGTATACCATTCCTAGCATGGAAGGAGGTAAGACTTCTCTTCCTGGAGTCATTGATAGCCTTGCTTCAACTTCATCATACAATCTTGCACCTTCCACTACAGCTTGTAGATTGATTGGTCTTCTTAATTCCATGAACTTGCGAACTTCTAAGTTGTAGGCCTCTAAGGAACACTCATTTCTGGATGCCTTTGTCCAAATGATGGTTAGTCCATCTCTTCAGGATGGATTCCATTCGCGAGACATAAGCTTCTACTCTTTCTCTCCAGAGGACTGACTTAGATTCATGAACTCCTCTCACATCTGCTCTTCAAAACCTTCGCACCTGAATTTAGTGAGGAAGGCCGTCCCATATGCCAAAAGTTCCTACTACTTGCCATACCACTAAAACGCCACGCCCTTGAAAGTGGCGGGGAATATTGCTAACCAATGCTCAAGGGTTCTGGCATTGTTAGCCACACATGCTACCATAAATTCTGCTATATGAAGATCAGGGTCTTCATTGTACTCTGCCTTAAAAATTGGCAATGGGACTACATTTGCTGGCCTATCATCAATATTTCCAGGACGAATCTAACTAGAAAGGGGACCTTGAGTCGCCGTGGGGACTTCTGTAAAGAGTGCTTTTAGGGCGTCAAAGGAGGCTTCTGCTGCGAGCTCATTCTCAGCCTTGATTCTTGCCTTCTCTCTTCTCACATACCTCTGGACTCATTCTAATGCTCGCCTCTTGATTGCGTCATTCATCAAGGGCTTGTCTCCAACCAGTTGTTCAATACTCAACAGAATAGAATCATAGAGGAGCTTCAATCTCTAGGGGATTCTCTAGCCAACATCTCTTCTACTTCCTTCTTTTAAACATCTTTGAATTCGGCTTTCTTTCAAACCACTACAGAGGGAGAGATATTCCGTTTTGAAAGTATCAAAACTCATTTTTCTTAGGATCGTTGTTGTGCCATCATTATAATAATTCTAGCTTCTGATGGTTTCAACAGTGTATGTTATGAAAAACACTCTATCTACAAACTTCTAGTGCTTGCTAATTGGACAAATAGAAGATTTTCAGTACACCAAGCATCCCACACATCTTGCTATTGAGCATCCACGAACAAATTCCAACTTTTTTCTTTCTTGTTTTTGTGAACCTCCATAGACCACGACTCCTGAAGCTTCCTCACGATCTCCCACTTGATGATGTTAGGAAACTTCTCAATGAATACCAAATCTTCCATGGATAGTCATTCTCTCTATTTCTGTTCTTCAGTTTGTTTCCAAACAATTTGCCACCAAGATGCACATTTTTGCTACTTCAACAAGAAGAGGAAATAGACCACCATATAGAGATTGCATCATGATGGTAATATGTTTTCGCCATTGTGGGATGAACTTCTTGTAAAAAGTGTCTTCAGTGGAAGAATCTCCAACTCTTCAGTGGAAGAAGAAACTTTGCAAACATCCATTGAATTCTTTTCTTCTTGGCAATGCCATTTCTTACATTTTCAGCCGCTTCTAATGCTTGTTGATGGCAAGTTTTCCCAGCTGCGTACCAAAAATATGGAGGCCCAAGAGGAACACCAAGGAAAAGGGAATTCTACTGCAAGAAAATCTAACTTGTAACATTAGCAAGCTTTTATTTTATTCTTTTGATGACCAAAACAAGGAAAACAGGAAATCTTCATGTAGCATCATAGTAGATATCTCCCACAGATTTAATAGAATTAACCATAATCTTCAACATCTTCACAAAATCCATCAATAAAACAAGGAACATAAAGTAATACACCATTTTTGAATGGAAATAAATCACATAGTATTCATCTTCAATGTCTTCATAGTTTTCTCTCTCAATCTCTCATAAATAGATACATTGTTTTGATAGATTTGACTATCTCTCGCATATGATTTCTCACACACTCATACACTCTCAATAATACATAATATCCTCACTAAAATACTCAATAATGGCACTTAATAATCCCTCTTAGGTCGTGGATGCACCTCCCAAGTGGTATGGGAGGTATAAAAGGGTACCAGAGCCACTACATTGTCTCTTCATAGCTCACTACTCTCACTATCACTTCAGTCTTCTCTTCAGTCTTCAGTAGCTGCTTCTTCCATTTGTTTTAGTGCTTTTGAAATTAGATTCATCCTTTCCAAAAGTTAAAAAACTTTTCCAAAGTCACATATACATTCTACAGAACACTTATAGAATATCTACAGAAGAGAATAGAACAAGAATAGAGCAGAGAAAAAGCAGAGACAGAGGCTTTATAGAAGGTTTACAAAGGGTCATCAAAGAACAGCAAATCCTCATAACTCATACTAAAACCATTCCAAACTATCAAAAACTATTCAATAAATTTCCAAGAGATTTCAACATTCATCAATCATCAATCCATGCTTCATACAGAAGAAAATCACAACAAAACAGAAGCTAAACAGAAGGTATCAAAACCAATCAGAACTTATTAAAACATCACAAAGCTTCATATTTCTACTGAGAATCATCATGAACTTCCAAAACATAATCAATATTATCCAAAACACTCTCAAACACTTTCATTAACAACTAAACATCACTCTAAATCCATAAAAAACCAACCATTCAGGCCTCAAAAACAATAAAAATCAATCAAAAATTCAGTCTTTTTCCACTCTCATTCCACTCTCAACAATACCCAATTGAGCAAAGAAATTGTGTGACTCATAAGAATCCAACTCTCCTCTATCTGCAGTTACTTTACCCACACAATCATATCTACAAAATACTTCTTCAAGCAAAAAACGACAAGTGGATTTGGTTGTTAAGGCTTTGCCCTCAACTTGATTGGTTAGATCCTCTCTTGCAAGCACTAAATATTGCATATTCCATATTCCCGTAGGCATGATTACAAGATCAATAACCCATCTATAATGTATAGACAAGGGATAAGTCAGTTGTAACCCATCTTAATGCTTGACCATACAATACATTCGTAATGTGTCCACCTGTTATCTTCAGGACACGTCTTAGTAGTCCATCGAAAAGGATGTCTAGAAAGCTTTGCTTGGCACTCCCATGGAATGTTATAGGGTTTACGATCTAGGAATTTTCTACGTCTGCCATGTAGCGGAAGTATTGCTGTTCCCATTTAGGACCGACCTGAATTAGGGTTTTTCCTATTGGTCATTTCCTAACGGAAACTAGCATCGAACCCGAGCGAACTACTTTATACAGAAACGCAAGGTCCGAAGCGGATTCACACTGCACTTGGTTCAAGGAGAATGGGAAACGAGAGGAATGCGAAGCTCAACCTCTCTGCCATAAGGCATAGTCCCATTCCGTTCCCTAAAACAATGTAAATCGGGATCATTATAACTTAGACTCTAGGTCAGCACCCTTTTTTTTATCGTATCCCTTGAAATGATCTTCTTGCTGTCCATCATGATTGAGAAAAGTTCCCGGCCAACCGGGACCACCCATCCGTAAGACGAACCTATGGCCACATCCTCCACACTTTCCTCAGGTTGTTTTAGTTATTTAATTACCTAACACATTTAGTTGGACATGTATCAATCAGCTTCCTTAATTAGCCCGTTAGGCACTGGTTCCTTCACGTAATCATAGCACTTGACATAGAAAAGCAATGTCAAACAAGTTCATTTTCAATAGATTATCATATTTATCTTTGGAATACATAAAGTCCAGCCCGTAGGCTTATTCATAATCCGCCCGAAGGCTATCCAGCAATCCACATGGATTACTAATCGAAGATTCCGCCCGTAGACTAGTATGCGAGCCTCGAGATCCAATCCCGAGTCACGTTGGCCTCTTGTGCAGGGCCCGAAAGGTGAGGGATTTACGGCCAAAGCCCCCTCTGGCACCCAAGCATCCTCCTGCTCCAAGTAGCACTCAAAGAAGAGACATCTCGTAGGGGGTTTGATCCACCTTCTCGGCGCGGTTAACAATCCCCTTGGTTAGGGTTAGGCAAGTAGTCGGGGGTAAGTGAAGTTGCCTCTCCCTTTAGGCCTTCAACTTGAAGCATTAGATATCTTTTCATCCTTTAATTCTTTGAGCAAACAAAGCAAAACAGTGCTCTTAAAACTATTACAAGCACAATCATTTCTTTTGGTCGTTGATTTTTTGTCAACTCCTAAGGAGTGAATCCTTCTTTCCAAATGCATCCAGCACTCGATCTAGGGTCAATTGTGACTTGGCAAGATCCCCAAGGGTTTGTTTGTTAACCCTTATATCCTTGGGTTAGGGTCGTACCCTATTAACCCAACTTAACCAATACCTTAAGTTCTATTAGCAGTAAATATGTTATTCCAATTTACTGATTGGTCTTTTGCTTCCAAGCAAATATCTAATCCCCGTATTCTTGCTCACTTTACCCAAGAAAGGTACTATATCAAGACGATTATTCATCCTCTTGCAAGATAACTTGCATAAGAATCTGCCAATCTCATTTCGAGGAATTGGCCATTCCCTTGTGATCAAATCACAAGATCATGTGACTCTGCAACTTTGAAAAAAAAAACTAATGATCGAATCCCTCAGTTATCATCTATTAGCCAAAGTATTTTTAAAAAAAACATGCATCCTTATTCCTCAAATGATCCATGCATAATTGAAATATTACGACGTTAATTAAATTTAGGAAGAAAAACCTAGACTTGTAGTGAAATGTCCGCATGGATGTTAGGAGACGATCCTCTTGTGGTTGCGCCTTGTGCTTTCTTAGGAGCCATCGCAAATTCGGCCTTTCCGCCTTGGACGTAGATTTATGATGTTCGCCGATATTCTTCGAACGCAAACTCTCTTTGTGATCGCTTACACCGTCTTTCGGAGTCGGCTTTAAAAGGCTTTATAGGATACCTCCTTAAACTTCTAGGAAGAAGGGGTGTAAAAGATTTGCTTTGTGAAGGCAAAGGGAATTTTTAAAAGATCCCGATTATCAAGAACCCGCTTAAGAGGTAATAGGGAAGGCCCACGGGGAGGGTTTTAGCACTCGAGCTATTGGGAGCTTGTGGGCAATCCAAGGGGGAAAAAGGCTTGATGAGGCTTTTTTAAACGCCTTGGACAGGACTCCACGGGAAAAGGGGTACAAAATGGACTTTAGCGAATTGGGAAAAGGGGGCAAAGGGTGTAAAAGACCTTAAATAAGGGTTTTTTTTTTTGGAAGAGGGGGGAAAACCACGGGAATGGGGTTTAAATCTTAGGGATAGGGGGTATAAGAACCACAATAGGGCTTTGGATTCCGGGGGGGTTTATTAAACCCACATGAAGGCCCTTCAAGGAAGCCCACAAGAAGGGGGGCTTCCAAGGAGGCTTTAGAAGCCTCCTAAGAAGCTTCTAAAGCTTTTGGAGATTGTAGAAGCCCACGTGGATAAGGAATGGAGGCACATATGGGATTCGATTGGCGGCAACGGCAGCATTCTGCACGACAGTAGCTGGCAATCTTCAGTGTCTTGATGCCTCCTCCTCTCTCAACGACAGCATCAGCAGGGTGTTGGCTCCTTTCTCCCAGCCTTTCCTCCTCCTCTCTACAGCAACGACGACACGGAATTCCTTTGGCTATCTCCCACACCAAGCTTATATAGGTGAGGGGAGGGGATCCTCCCTCCCCCACGCAGCATCATGCATGGGGTTCACCCTCCCTCAGGCATCCAACAAGGATGCTTATTCATCCCGCCTTCCCTCCCTCTCCCCCAGCATGACAGTCGGTTGGGGGAAGGAGGGAATAATTTTTAAAAAAATTCCATAATTTTATCCTCATGATCTCCTACTAAGAGGAGTTTCATGTGAAGAACACGGGAGGAATCGGAAATTGAACACGGAAGGAATTTGGAAATATTACATTCTCTCCCCCTTGGAGGAATCGAGATGTCCTCATCTTGAGATAAACTAGGGATATTGATGGTTGAGAGTTCTTTCATCTATCCAAGTGGCATCCTCCTCGGGATAATCTTTCAACTGGACGAGGCATTCTCTCAAGGTTCTGGATCTTAGTTGTCTCTCCCTAACATCTAAGATCCTGTCAGGCCTTAGTTCAAGGACTCCTTGACTAGGCATTACAACTTGTTCGTCATCAAGTACATGGTTAGGATTAGATACATACTTCTTCAATAGGCTGATATGGAATACATTATGAACCTTTAGGTTCTCCGGGAGTTGCAGTCTATAGGCATTAGCTCCTAGGCACTTAAGGATCTTGTATGGTCCACAGTACCTTGGACTTAGCTTCTTGCAATCTCCTAAGGATAGAGAACTCTTCTTTGGACGTACGCAAATGAAGACCATGTCTCCTTCCTCGAAGATTCTATCTTGATGCTTCAAATCTTCGTATGCCTTCTATCTATCCTTGGTGGCTTGGATGTCATGTCTTATTGACTTTATTTGGTTATCCATCTCTTCCAACATCTGCCTTGAAGCTTCAATCCTCAAGGTTGGATCTGAGAAGTTTAGGGGACTTCAAAAATCATGACCATACAATGCTTGAAAAGGGGTCATCTGAATGCTTTGTTGGTAAGAAGCATTGTAGGCAAATTCAACCAAAGGCAAGTATTGAATCCACCTTTTTGGCTCACGACAACAGTGTGCCCTAAGCATATCCTCGATAACTTGATTGACTTGCTCCATTTGACCATTGGTTTGGGGATGGTAAGCTATGCTAAAACAGAGTTGAGTCCCAATAGCTTCAAAGATAGCTCTCCAAAAGTGTGATGTGAAGAGAGAATCACGATCACTAATGATTCTTCTGGGTAACCCATGTAGCTTGAATATCTCCTTGATAAACACCCTTGCAATGTCTGAGGCTTTATAGTTTGTCTTTATTGGAATAAGGTGTGCAACCTTAGTAAGCATGTCAACCATAACCATGATGGAGTTGTATCCTCCCTGAACTTGGGATAGGACAACAACAAAGTCCATACTGATGAATTCCCATTTCATTTGGGAAATTTGGAGTGGTTATAACTTCCGTGGCATTTTGACATGTTCGGCTTTGATACGTTGATAAGACAAACACTCAGTGACATATTTGAGAACGTCACCTTTAAGCCTCTCCCGATGGTAGCTCTTCCTAACTGCATTGAGAGTCTTGGCATAGCCAGAATGTTCTGAGAAAGGGGAATCATGAGCTTCCCACAATATCTTCTGCTTAAGTGACTGGCTTGCCGGTATACACAACCTCATTCTATAGTAGGCAAGTCCACTATTGATAGAGAATTCATGATACTTAGCATGCAGCTTTTGGTCTTGATCCTTGATAGAGATCTCCCTTAGCATCTTTTGATAGGCTAGATCATGGCATGCTTCCTCTCTAGCTAACTCAAATATTGGGTTGTTTGGCATGGATACCTTTGTGGCTAGAGATCTAGCTGTTGATGGATTTTGCAAGATTAGAGAATTAAGGAATGCCTTGCGACTGAGTGCATCAGCAACTACATTCTCTTTTCCTAGTCGGTACTTGATTTCAAAGTCATACTCCTCCAGCACTTCAATCCACTGACGTGGCCTCATGTTGAGCTCGTTCTGGGTAAAGATCCACTTGAGACTCTTATGATCAGTCACTAGAGTAAACTTGTTACCCAACAGGTAGTGTCTCCAAAGCTTTAGAGCATGGATGATAGCTAACAATTCTAGATCATGGATAGTATAAGTCTTCACATGACTCTTCAGTTTCCTTGAAGACTATGCTACAGGATTACCTTCCTACATGAGCACACAACCTAAGGCAAGCAAGCTAGCATCTATTACTACCTCGAACTCCTTATTGAGGTCTGGAAGTTTTAGGATAGGTACTGATACCAAACTTTGCTTCAATCTATCAAAGCTGGTTTGTTCGGGAGTTGACCATGCAATGGATGTTTGCTTCTTCAGTAAGTCCATCTCAGAGGTGCTGCTATCAAAGCATAGTTTTTTATGAAGACCCTATACCATCCTGTCAATCCAAGAAAACTCCGTATTTCTTTGACAGTTGTTGGTATTGGCCATTCTAGCACATCTCTAACCTTGGCTGGGTCCACTGAGATTCCTTCCGCTGATACAATGAATCCCAGATATTCAATCTGACGTTTGAAGAATGCACACTTCTTCATCTTAGCATACAACTTATGTGACCTCATTGTCTCAAGGACAATCCGAAGTTGGGTCTCATGATCTTCCTCCTGTTTGGAATAGACTAAAGTGTCGTCGAAGAAGACGAGTATGAAGTCATCAAGATATGGCCTAAAGATATCCTGCATTAACCTGTTGAAGGTAGCAGGCGCGTTCGTAAGCCCGAATGACATAACTAGGAACTCAAAGTGCCCATATCTTGTGTTGAAGGCCGTCTTTGGGATATCTTCATCCTTGATTTTTATAAGATAGTAACCAAACCTGAGATCAATCTTAGAGAAGATCTTCACACCCTGAAGACGATCAAGAAGCTCATCTATTCTAGGAATAGGATACTTGTTCTTGACAGTTGATTGATTCAACCCTCGGTAATCAATACATAGTCAAAGCGTTCCATCTTTCTTTTTCTGGAACAGTACTAGAGCTCCCCATGGTGAACTGCTAGGATAGATGTAGCCCTGATCTAGCAGTTGCTTGAGTTGTTCCTTCAGCTCAATTGCTTCTGAGATGGACATTCCATAGGGTCTCTTTGTAATTGGCGTAGCTCTTGGCACTAGCTTGATCTCATGATCCACTTCTCTTTGAGGCGGGAGTTTTGTTAACTCTTCAGGAAATACGTCCGCGTATTCCTTTAGCCAAGAAGGTCCTTCACTAGACTACTGCTTCTGATCTAACTTATTGAGCTTAATCAAGTAGACAGGTGGTCCCTTTCTGACTCCCTTTATAATCCGAGATGCTTTGGCCAACTGAATTTTTGGCACTCCAGTCTCACCTTGAGTTGTGACTAAATCCCCTTCAGAGTTCCAAAAGGAAATTTGGCCCTTTCCACAATGAATATGGGCGTTATTAGGGTTAAGCCAATCCATTTCGTGTAGACACTCATGGATGCCTAAATTCATGACTCTGAATTTGACTGAAGTCGTCTTTCCTCCCAGAAAGAATTTCACCTTAGCAGTTTGCCTAGCACAAGTGACCTCACGACCATTTTCCGATTCCACAAGCAAGATAGGTGCTTCTATTGTGGCTAATCCTAATCTTTTTGCACAAATTGGTGAGATAAAGGAATGTGTACTACCACAATCAATCAAGGTCTTGAAACCTTTACCTTGATAGTCCGACGATGTCTGAATAACTGAGAACTGGCGATTTGGCCCTTTCTTATGAAGAGCGGCATGGACGGTCGCCCTTTCAAACTCTGCTTCCATGGTCGGATCTTCTTCTTCTTCGCACATTTGCCTATTGGCAATGCAGGTAGTTCTTCCTCTGCCTCGGGTAGCGGCTCCCTGACTACGGCCGGTTCCTTGGAAAGGTGCTTGGTGATGTCCTCCTCCAAGCTTGGGACATTACCTCTTGAAATGTCCTGGCTCGTTGCAGTGGAAACAATGGAGGTTTTCGGCCATTGCTTTAAGTAGGAACAAAGTTGTTGACATTATTAGTCCTTGCTTTCTTTCTTTGTCCCTGACTCTCACCTTGAAATATTTCCAAATTCCTTCCGTGTTCAATTTTCGATTCCTCTTGTGTTCTTCACATGAAACTCCTCTTAGTAGGAGATCATGAGGATAAAATTATATAATTTTTTAAATAAAAATTATTCCCTCCTTCCCCCAGCGGACTGTCATGCTGGGGGAGAGGGAGGGAAGGCGGGATGAATAAGCATCCTTGTTGGATGCCTGAGGGAGGGTGAACCCCATGCATGATGCCGCGTGGGGGAGGGAGGATCCCCTCCCCTCACCTATATAAGCTTGGTGTGGGAGATAGCCAGAGGGATTCCGTGTCATCGCTGCCATAGAGAGGAGGAGGAAAGGCTGGGAGAAAGGAGCCGACACCCTGCTGACACTGCCATTGAGAGAGGAGGAGGCATCGAGACGCTGAAGATCACCAGTTGTTGCTGTTGTGCAGAATGTTGCCACTGCCGCCAATCGAATCCCATCTGTGCCTCCATCCCTTATCCACATGGTCTTCTACTATCTGCAGAAGCTTTAGAAGCTTCATAGGAAGCTTCTAAAGCCTCCTTGGAAGCCCCCCTTCTTGTGGGCTTCCTTGAAGGGCCTTCATGTGGGTTTAATAAACACCCCCCCGGAATCCAAAGCCCTATTGTGGTTCTTATACCCCCTATCCCCGGGATTTAAACCCCATTCCCGTGGGTTTTGCCCCCTCCACAAAAAATAAAAACCCCTTCTTTAAGGTCTTTTACACCCTTTGCCCCCTTTTCCCAATCTGCTAAAGTCCATTTAGTACCCCTTTTCCTGTGGAGTCCTATCCAAGGCCTTTAAAAAAGCCTCATCAAGCCTTTTGCCCCCTTGGATTGCCCACAAGCATCCCAATAACGTGAGTGCTAAAACCCTTCCTGTGGGCCTTCCCTATTGCCTCTCAAGCGGGTTCTTGATAACTGGGATCTTTTAAAAATTCCCTTTGCCTTCACAAAGCAAATCTTTTACACCCCTTCTTCCTAGAACTTTAAGGAGGTATCCTATAAAGCCTTTTAAAGCCAACTCCGAAAGACGGTGCAAGCGGTCACAAAGGGAGTTCGCGTTCGAAGAAGATCAGCCAACATCATAACTCTGCGTCCAAGGCAAAAAGGCCGAATTCGCAATGGCTCCTAAGAAAGCACAAGGCGCAACCGCAGGAGGATCATCTCCTAATATCCATGTGGTCATTTCACCACAAGTCCAAATTCTTCTTCCTAAATTTGATTAACGTCGTAATATTTCAATTATGAATGGATCATTTGAGGAATAAGGATGCATGTGTTTTTTGAAAATACTTTGGCTAAAAGATCACAACTGAGGGATTCGGTCATTAGTATTTTTTTTCAATAAAACGAACAAAATAAAGTGAGCATAAGATTTCTATGCATTTTTAGCAAGTGGATTTTATGCATTAATTAGATTAATTAATGTCCATCTTTACAAAATGGAATTATGATAGTACACTTCAGCATGGAAGGAATAAACTGCATATCACATTATTAAACATCTTTTCTTCGAAATGATTCGTTATAGAAAGTTGGTTGCAATCATAGGAAATTGCTAGGGCTGCATGAAGAAGATTTAACTCTAGGAAAGTGGCCTAAAAACTTAAATCAATGACAGGGTGTGTAAGTTCAGCATACGACAAATTCATTTGGAAAAGAAAGTAGAAAAAGGCTGCATGTTTAAACATAAAATCCTAAAGCTTAGTAGCATGAATCTTGTTTGCATGTTATAGGATGAAATTGGAATTATGATATAACTTAACCTATGCTTTGATCTTAACCCGAAAAGTTAGGGTTTGTAAATCAACTTATACGTAGACAATGAATCATGTGGTTACGAAAATGGTAGCATAATTATCTTCAAGAATAGACAAGTTAAATTGGTTTAAACCTAAACACCTAAAACCGCGAGGTACTCATTTAGGAAGGGTTAATTCAATGCAACATATCCCAAAGAGCTAACTAGGGTTAGCATGTTGAGGACATTACCTAATCGCTCTTATTGCCAAAGCTGAAACTCCTATACCCTAAAGACTTGCCCACATTCACGGAATGTAGGGATAGTAGGACATACTTGCGAGAAATGATCTAGGGTTTCTACCCTAAGAATCTCTCACTAAAAAAAGACGAAACTCGATTTGAACTTGGAACCCTAGGATCAACAATGTTGGCCCAATGCAATCATGAACGGATTGTTATATCTAATCATGATTTCGTGATTATAAGACTGCATTCGATGGGTAAATAGTCCCATAGTTTTGATGCAACACTTGTGCAATGAGTTGCAGAGTCGCATGATCTTGTGATTTGGTCACAAGGAAATGGCCAATTCCTCGAAATGAGATTGGCAGATTCTTACGCAAGTTATCTTGCAAGAGGATGAATAATCGTTCTGATATAGTACCTTTCTTGGATAAAGTGACCAAGAATACGGGGATTAGATATTTGTTTAGAAACAAAAGACCAATCAGTAAATTGGAATAACATATTTACTGCTAATAAAACTTAACGTATTGGTTAAGTTGGGTTAATAGGGTATGGCCCTAACCCAAGGATATGAAGGTTAATAAACAAACCCTTGGGGATCTTGCCAAGTCGTAATTGACCTCGGATTGAGTGTTGGATACATTCGAAAAGAAGGATTCACTCCTTAGCAGTTGGCCAAAAATTAACGACCAATGGAAATGATTATGCTTGTAACAGTTTTAAGAGCACTGTTTTGCTTTCTTTGCTCAAAGAATTAAAGGATAAAAAGATATCTAATGCTTCAGGTTGAAAGCCTGAAGGGAGAGGCAGCTTCTGTTACCCCCGACTACCCGCCTAACCCTAACCAAGGGGGTTGTTAACTGTGCCGGGAAGGTGGACTGAACCCGTGGCAAGAGGTCTCTCTGTTGAGCGCTACTTGGAGCAGGAGGATGCTTGGGTGCCAGAGGGGGCTCTAGCCATAAATCCCTCGCCTTCCGGGCCCTGCACAAGAGGCCAACGTGACTCCAGATCGGATCTCGAGGCCCGCATACTAGTCTACGGGTGGAATCTTGGATTAGTAATCCCTGTGGATTGCTGGATAGCCTTCGAGCGGATTATGAATAAGCCTACGGGCTGGAGTTTATGTATTCCAAAGATAAATATGATAATCTTTTGAAAAGGAACTTGTTTGACATTTCTTTTCTATGTCAAGTGCTATGATTATGTGAAGGAACCAGTGCCTAACAGGCTAATTAAGGAAGTTGATTGATACATGTCCAACTAAATGTGTTAGGTAATTAAATAACTAAAACAACTTGAGGAAAGTGCGGAGGATGTGGCCATAAGTCCGTCCTACGGATGGGTGGTCCTGGTTGGCCGAGAACTTTTCTCAATCATGATGGACAGCAAGAAGATTGTTTCAAGGGATATGATCAGAAAAAGGGCGCTGACCTAGAGTCTAAGTTATAATGATCCCAATTTATGCTGTTTTAGGGGAACGGAATGGGACTATGCCTTATGGCAGAGAGGTTGAGCTTTGCATCCCTCTCGTTTCCCATTCTCCTTGAACCAAGTGCAGCGTGAATCCACTTTGGACCTGGTGTTTCTGTGTAAAATACTTCGCTCCGGTTCGACGCTAGTTACCGTTAGGAAATGACCAATAGGCAAAACCCTAATTCAGGTTGGTTCTACGTGGGAACGGCTGGAATTCTTCCGCTACATGGTAGACGTGGAAAAGTCCTAGATCGCAAACCCCGTAACATTCCATGGGAGTGCCGGGCGAAGCTTTCTAGACATCCTTTCTAATGGATTGCTAAGACATGTCCTAACGATAACAGGTGGACACATTACAACATCTGACACACATAACATGTTTCAACAAAATGTGCTATGTCCTGATACATGTTTTGCCACCAATATTTTATTTGACTTTAATAAAGGTTCCCCATATGCCTCTATGTCATGCCTTAAGCTTTCATGAAATTCCTTCATTATCTGTTGTTGCAACCTTTTGTTACCTACAACTCGGATAGGTGCTCCTTTCTTCTTCTTTGCATGCTTCCATAGATGTTCTTCTTTAAGAAAAAACCCATAAGCTTTCCTCTTGATATGCTTGAACTCCTCATGAGTCCAAGTCTCCTTCTTCTTCATTGTGCTCAAATATTGGCTGTCTTCTTCAAGGAAATAAACTAGAACTTGAGTAATGCAATGAGCATGCTGGCTTCTAGTTGACCACCCTGTTATTTTCAGCTTTGTACCAGTATATGCTATAATTGAAAATGTATTTTCAGCAGCCATGAAATGAAATCCAGCAAGTATAGATTCTTTAGCTTCATCTTCTTCCATCAGCTCTTCTTCATTGTCATATCTTGCACCTGATAGCATGTCAGCACAACTAGATTCAAATTTCCTGCAATATGCTTTAATTCGGGATTGAGAGATTTAATATATGTAATCCATCTTAGCATAGCAACGTTCGGTGTAGAGTAGTTGGCAATCATGCCCAAGAGTGGAAGACAATCAGTTTCTACTACTACAAAAGCACCTATAAAGTATTCAAGATCACACTTTAATGCAATTACAACTCCCCACAATTCCCTTTTTACTTGTGCATACCTTCTTTGACGTTCATTGAGAACTTTTTCTCCAAAACAAATCACATACATGTTACCTTCAAGATCCTCTTGGCCAACAACCCATCCTATCCCAATGGGACTTGTATCCACAGTAAGGATGATGGGTTAACCATTTGAATAATCATCCCTTTTGAGAGTGGGGGACTGAAATTAATAGCTTCTTTAATTTACACATAGTGAGAGTATGCTCATTATCCCAAGAGAATCTTTGGCCTTTTCTTAATAATTGATATAGATTTTTGGCTATATGAGAAAAATGTGATACCCATATGAGATAGAATACGCATGCGCCAAGAAATCTTCTTACTTTTGAAGCATTTGTGCATTTTTTTAACATTCTGCTAATGGCATCTATCTTGATTGGCGAAGGTTTGTGTCCATAGGGGCCACATAGATGACCAACCACTAGGACTTCTTCTACTCCAAAAATCAACTTAGCTCCAGAAAGGGTAAGATGTACCTCTTCTAGCCTTGTCAAAATCCTCTCACAATCATGAATATGGTTAACTACAAATGTCATGCAACCATCTTCGTCAAGCTCCTCATTCTTTTCATTGACTTCACATCCCTTGATAGGTACATCATCAAGAGTTGGAAGAGTAAGTTGTGGAATAAAGTCCCTTAAGACTTTGTGCATGGCATTCATCATATGGGCTACAAAGTTTGTTCCACCTTGTGGTAGAGTGCACATGTGGACCAATCCAAGAGGTGTCTTCATTGTGATAATGTCTCGGCTTTCTAATGAGAGCTGAAACTGGTCATATCCTGAATATAGGTCGCCCATAGAATAAGTTACTCTACCTACAAAAGCTTCGGCAAACTCATCAACAATTGGACCTGAACCAATATTTTGGATTGTAACACGATTGACAGGCTTTAGATCTTGAATGAATCGTAAATATCCAATTTTCTTAGGCACAGTAAACCATCAGTTTTAGGTGCTGAAGAAGGGTCCAAAATCTTCATTCTGATCTTTTCATTTAGAAGTTCTAGTAATTTGGGCAAATGCGCCCTCGGAACAAGAATAGGTTTGAGGCTCCAAGGTACATGTGGAACTATAAAAATGACCATAGGAGCCACAATATTTGGATCCACATATCCTATTTCACTTGGCTGAAATGCAAAAGCTTTTCCATGTTTCATTAGCATTTGCATAAAAGAGTGTTTTTCAACCGGTGAAAGAAAATAATTTTCAACTATTTTGAGCTCTTTTATACTTTCAGATGTGAACTTGTGACCAACGTTGGAAGGATCACAAAGACTTCGCTAATTTATTGCTCTATTAGCCAACCCTTCACTTTCAGGAGGCAATGGGACTGCCACAAGCTTGACTTTCTTATCCACCATCTTGTATTTTGTATGCACTTGCACTTCAACCTTCTTGGGTAAACCAATGTCTTCCTGCTCAACAAATTCTTGAATTGTTTGATAAAAATCCAATGTACATACTTCTATGGACAAGTTTTCAACCTGATTTTCTGTATGAGAAGCTACATTTATTTCAACCAATGTGTCAGTAGTAATCAATCCAAAAAAAATGCATGAAATATCTTCATTTTCAGTCATCATGTCATAAGTTTTTAGCTCCCTTTTTACATGACATAAGTATTTTCTTTCAGCTTTAGTCATGGCTAGAAGAGACTTAAAAAAATCCATACTATTGGCTTTACATACATACAGATTTGTTAAAGACACAGTTTTTGTAGCATAAGGAGGTTCAATATTTTTACATGATGCACTACCATAGCCTTCTTTTATAGCAGTGCAGCTCGAAAACCCTTGAATTCTCGGGCATTAGAAGGCACATGATAATCACGCATTCGATCTCTATTTTGATGATGGTTAACATACACAGCAAAAAATTGGACAGCTTGTTCATTATCCTTGCTTCAGATTCGAGCATAGAAAGAACCATCATCGAGAGATTTTGTTTCCAAGCAAGCTTCAGAAATGTAAGGTTGCCCACGAATGATAGGGTAACTACAATAGTCTTGAACAAAAAAGTGAAAGTTTTCTTTTATGTCTCCAATAGTTACCTGCACATTAGGACATGTAGCATATAACTCTCCAGAAGAGTTGTTTGCAGCTCTCATTCGCCATCCTGGATCATCATCTATGGGCCATCCACCACTTTCATAGAGACTCCTTGCCATGACGTTTATCTCCGAGCCATGGTCTAAGAGTGCAATACATGGTGTTTCTTTTTCTCCAATTTTGATGACTGTCTCTGTTGTTGCTCTTGCCCAATGCGTATGGGAGTAGTGACTGCTTGGATTGAACCGAGCCTCTTCCTCCTTATGCATGTGTTGTAGATGGCCTTCTTTTTGAGAGGTGGGATGCCCAACTGGTTTGGACCAGTCGACCATTACATTTTCAGCTTTCACTTCTTTAATTTTTGCATTCATGCTTTCTTTATCTTCAGCTTCAATTACTACAATTAATTCTTTAATTGTTTCAAGATGAATTCCTTGTGAAGTCAACTTCTCTTCATCCTACACAAAAACTAGAGGAACTTGCAAAAAAGCATGCACTATTTCTTCAACTTCATCACCAACATATAGTCTTTTCCTTTGGATTACATTAATAATTACATCATGGAATTCACGTTTGGCAATTCCAAGAATTTTGCCTAAGGTGAATTCAATTTTGCTTCTTAGAATTCGTTCTTCTAGGACTCATTTGAGATCGGTGGCAAATTCTATGTTAGACTGCAATTTGTAGCCTGGATGCTTGCCTTTCTTCTTTCCTTCGGTCTTTTTTGTTTGTGGCGCATCTTCCATCTCTTGATCTGGGGTTATATTTTCAGCAAGCTTTGGTTGTTCAGGCGTTCTTCTAGTTACCTATTTTGGAGGGCCAGAAGAGGAAGGCCCTGGTTCATCTTCTCTTTTCTTCAATCAAGAATTCTTTATGATTGACATCAGCCAAATGTGTAAAGGCGGAAAAAGAATCTATTGGTTCTTTCCAACCAGTTATTCCTTGAATGCACTGACCAGCGTTAGTCAAATATTCTTTGGTTGCTTTACCACGTTCCATTTGATCTAGTGCCTACATCCATACTTTATATTGCACATTAGCTTTACATGCTTTCAAACTTGATTTAGTTGGCTCCATTTGTAGCCCATTGGTAGCTGCATCAATTGCTTTGTAGGCATTCATTACAGCTAAATCTTCTAATCATTTCTTCATTGCATTATTGCCAAAATTTGGCTCCAGTGGAAGACCAGTTTCAACTACATGAATTTTTTCGTCTTTCCAAAAGAGGAGCTTCTATGCTTCAACCTCATAGAAGGCAAAACACTCCCTCTCGTCATGTTGGTTGTTGTCGCACCAAATATAGCGCCTCTTAAAGCCTTCTCTCATGGGTCTTTGAGTAGATAATCGTCCTCATTCTTCAACTTTGACATCCATCTTCTCCACCTTAGAACTGATTTCTATAAGATTTAGATGAAGGTCATGCATGCTTTTAATGAGTTCATCCATTACATCATTTTTAGAAGGAACAGAAGAAGAAAGATTTGATTGATTAGTCAAAGGAATAGGGGATTTTGAAGGTGGAACAAGCTCCATCAATGGAGTTGTTGAAGTTGAAGTAGAGCCCAATATTAGTCACATCCGCTTTCTTCGAGCACTCATGTTAATTGCATCAGTAACATCTATCCATATAGTCTTGACTCCTAATTTGAAGGTAGCATCTTCTAGCTGATCAGCAAGCTTTTCTTGTAGAATGGGATCTATAGCCTTAAGGAATAATTCAATCTTCTAACCTTCCATACTTTGTTGGTCTTCAGCATCAAGTTGTCCAAATTTACTTTCAAACTCATGGTATAAAGCTGTTGTAGCTAAACCTTTGTTGGGTTCTTCAACCCATTCAGTGAAACTTTTCTTCGTTATAAGGCCAGTCTTCTAAGAAGAATTCTTCATGTAGGACTTTTTTGAATGCAACCCAATCCGCATCTTACTGAAAAAGACCATGGATTCTCTCTTGAAGACCATGCTTGGCTAGTCTGGTAAAATAACGGCTCCATGCATGTTGTGGTACACCAAAGAAGAGCATTTTTTCAACATATAAGCAAATAAAAATAGAGAAATTTTGACCATTAAATTGTTTTAATTCACGCCGAACTTCCTTTAAGGCCTTGATAGCTGTGGAATCAATCTTCTCTTTGTCTTGCCTTTGTTGTTGTTGTTGTAACATTTGAAGGAGTAGACAGAAGAAATGGGGTTTGAAGAGATTGAAGATGTAGAAGAATACTCCCAAAAATAATTAGAAAATATAAAAGAATACTAACAGAGATGAAGCCTGTCAGTTTCTTTCAGCATTATGAGAAAATATAACTCTAATAGACAAAAATATGTACAAAATAATACCTTCCTCTATGTTGCTCAAATCACCAATCTGATGCCTCCATTAGCTCCAAAAGGGGGGTTAAATACTAGGACACTTGGCCAAACAGATCAGTCCTTCATCTCCCACTTCGAGTGCTGTTCACTGCCTGAAAACAGCGATCGCGTTGTCGAAGGATTGTCGAAAGTAAAGTCGCGACCACAGAGAACTTTGAATAATTTCAGGATAGGAGGTCAATCTAGCGAAATCAGATTCAATTTAAAAGCTCAATTTCAGATAATATGTGACATACAATCAACTTCATCTGAATGGAAACCGCTCCAATAAACATCATGACAAAAATTCATGTCATATAAACAGCCTGTCTAGAGGCAGATCAGCCTGCTCCAGCACCAGTCATCTCATAAAAGCCGGATCAAATTGCGAGTCTTTTCCCCTTTCTTCTTCCTTCTTTATACTTTTCTTAGGATTTCGAGAAAGCAGAGACAACAAGCAAGGAAGTGCTTCATTGTCTAGGATAACCTGGGTCTGAATATCATTACTGGTCACAATATTTCCAACAGTCCGCAAAGCACTCAGGAGAACAGTGGTAACTCTTGCTGATTATCTTTGCTTTGATACATCCTAGGCATTGAAGGGTAGCTAGCTTTGAAGAGTGCACATTACAGACTGTAATCCTCCTATCACTTTGAATTTGAAACCACACATATTTGAGATAAAATCCGTTCACAGGTGCTGTCTCAGGGACATTGTCTGGAGTAATGGAACCATCTAACGGCGCCAGAGGACATAGGGAGTCAGCTCATAGCCCACAATAGGAATCTCTGAGGGCAGGTGCATTCACAGTACACTCAGCATACTTCCCACTCCCTCAGCCGTGTAAACCTGTAAATTTCTGTGACTGTGAATAGCAATGCTTTCGTTTGGTAATCTTGACCAACAATATCATGCAATGATTTATGTACAAACTTGTGCCTTCTGTGAGGAGCTGGAGGTGGAGCTGAAGATAAAACTGGGAAAGGCAGTTGGGCACATCCGCCATCAGAAGACTACCACAATGCTCGATTTGGCAGGCAGCAGCTATTATGCCACTGGGAGAGGGATACACATGGCCGTTCCCAAACAAGATTGAAGTTTTCCTTCATCCACAAAGCCCTCAAAATTGCAAAGACCACAACGCATTACTTGCAATGAGCACCAATCACTTCTTTTGAGAATTTACTCCCTCTACCTTTGTTGGAAGCGAGGGAATTGTGTGTCTTATCACAATCGGTGCTCGAAGGGCTCTATGTTTAGCTTCTTGTTGCAATCGAGCCCTGTACAATTTCTCTGTTTCCACCTTCAATTGTTTTTTAACCTGATTGATCATTCCACGGATGGTGGAGGTGTTGTCGCAAATGTCGGTGTGGTAAGATTTGCGAAGGCCAAGGGCATGGAAGGTGCGACGATGGAGCTCCCGAGAGCCAGGGAAGCCGCCTACCAGGGTGATGACCAGACGACCATCAACATGTTCCCCCCCCTCTGTTGTAAAAGGCTTTGCATGTCGAAAAAACCTCCAACGGCGTTCCAATTTGTCGTCATAAATAGCTCTTGAATCAGCTAATTAGCCTCCCAATTCCGAAATTCCCTGCACCCCCTTTGTGATTCTCCTCCCATCTCACATAAAAAAGTTGACATATATCTCTGTCTCCTTTTTTAGCTCTTGTTCCACAGGTTCCTGCCTTTTATAATTCTGAAAACATTCCCCACTATAACAGAGTACCCGATTATACCACGATCAGGTCTACCTCGGCTGAAAACATAACCAATACACTCGGAGAACTCAGCAAACAAATAAGCATAATTTAAGCATTGCCTGGGCCCATATGGATGAGATGAGCTGATGTATTGAATGATTAATGAGTAGGACCTCTAAGAACTGCTCATGTGACACTGACTTTTAAGGTTAGCAGCCATCTTGCAAGCACTAATCTGAGAATAAAGGCTCCTTCCAAAAGCTCTACTGCTGCTGTTGAATTCCCTATTTCCGGAACATTCATTTCATTATTCCCTTCAATGGGTTGATGGTCCATTGAAGCCTCAGCTTTGAACCTGCAAATCATATATTCTCAAGGTTCTAGGAAATCCTATTTGGTAGTGAATTCCCTTTCATGTCACCTTTGCTTGGCCAATTTCTAGTGATGTCATCTTCTCTGTTACTATTATGCATGCCTGAAGGGCTATTACAAATGCCTGCCTGTCTGGATCAACACCAAATTCCTGCATCTGCCTATACAACAGCAAGGCCTTCTCAACTTGGCCCTGCTTGACATATGCCGAAAGCAGTGTTATCCATGAAACAACATTGTAAGAAATTAAGCTGACAAATACACACTCAGCTTCTGCAATTGCTCCACAGTTGCTATAAACATTCAGGAGTGTATCACCAAGAAAGGCATCTGAAGTAAAGCCCTTGCTCCAGGCATCTACTTGTAATGCCTGACCAATTTCTTTAGACATGGCTAGAGTAGTTGATCTCTTATCTTCAATTGCACCACAGGCTTGAAGGGCAATCGTGTATGTCTACTCATCACGACTTATTTCTTCCTCTTGCTTCAAACCCCTCTTCACTATATTACTCACGTAAAATAAAAGAGCAAACATAACGACTAAGTATGTACAAAGTATCAAATCACACACACAACTTTTGGGTGGTTTTCATACCTTGAATGCGCAGCAATACGACAGCGTGTTGCACAATTTCGTCAATCTCTCTTTTTACATAAAATCCTCTCAAATTGGCTGGAAGTTATATGCTTTATTTTACATGTCATCCTAATCTAGAAGTTATCTTTAGTTTTATGGATTCTTACAAGAGATAATATCTAGGATATCAAAAATTGACTAAAAACTTGTCTTAAAAAAATCTAATATTTTAAACCATGGATATTAACACTAACACCAAAAGTGGCATTGGTTCTCTAAATCTAAAAGGAACCCACACTCTAGATTTTTTTACACGGTGTGCTCATAGCGGCACGACAATGTACTACGTCAAAATTCAGATCGCTCTTCTTCTTAATCTTTGGTGGCTTGCTCGTACCTAGTGAGCCATGCCTCCATGGAGGAATGGTGAAATATAAAAAAATGATTCACTTTCTCCTCCATTGTAGCATCCATTATTTTTTCTACCCCATTTCCAACCATCACATCTCTGGTCAATCTATCATCGTCCTTCAGCGACCATAGCATACTATTGTCTAGATCCACTGTGAAATATGCACTAACACCTCAGACACCAACCAACCTTCAAGCATGCTACCTTTTGGCTGAGCTCATTGTCACATAAAGTATTTCAAGGTTTTCATAAAGCGCTCCAAGAAGAACATCTATTGCATATGGACAGGTTCTGCAATCTCCACTTCATCTACAAGATGCACCAAGAGGTGGGTTTGTATCGTGAGTATGCTGATGGGCAGGTACTTCTCAAAGAGACAGACAATCTCCACTGCTCCCCACCTTATGGATTCAATGGAGGATGTCTTGATCTCCTTCTCTGAGATCCATTGCACTAAATTTGACAACCTATAAATTGCCCCGTGTATTTCTGGAGTAAGGCATTCCATGATCGCGATCAGTAGTATAAACTGCCACAAATGAAGAAGCATTACGAACAATGAATAGACTTCAAATAGCAAAATACGTAGGCCACTTACAATCCATTTGTAGTATAAACCTTATGGATCTTATGCCAATCATCGGATTTTAGCCCTGATAATTGGTCGTCTTTAGAAAATGCAGACTTGAGAGAACACATCATACCTGTCCGAGTGAGTAGAATTGATAGTTTTCTTCACAATGCACTATTCTTTAGTGGAAAAATTCCAAGGAGCGCAAGCAAGTGACCATCAGTACTCGACTGCGGCCTCAACTGCGGTCAAAGCATCTCCATCTTACCTACCTCCTTCAAATCCATTTGTGCCTCTATAGTGTCTCTCTTTCCTATGATGTGATCCCATAGTAAGCTGTCCACATTTTTAAAAATATGCATAGGATCCTACAAGCGGTTGATTTGTAAGTGGGTCCAATATGACAACTTGTAGAAAACTGAGAATTGTCGCATTTTGTTTGGATGTGACTCCATGTGGTACATTTTCAACTCATACCAGCTTTGGGCATTCATTCATGTTGGAGGTCGTCCAAGAAAACCTTCCCTCAGTTCACGACCCTTTGGCAAGAAAGCAGTGTGTCCTCGATATACCATATTCTTCATGGTTTGTGACCTTCGAGAGTCTAACTATCGCCCACAAAATGGACATGCATGATAACCTAAGGTGACAAGACCTGTCCATACACCTCTATCTAGTGAATACAAACTTGAACGAGCTATGATAGATATTACCAACGAGAACAAAAGCCTACTTACTTGAGCACTCCCCCAATCCCGAAAAGTCATGCATGGTCCACATGAGAATGACTCTCGTATATTGGCGGACCGTCGATCATCGCGCTTGCTCATATCTCCAATGGCCACCCACTTCTCCCATAAAATCTTAAGCTCATCGACTAATGGACGAAGGTACATGTCCATATTCTTGACTTTGTATTGGCCAGGAACAAGCAAGCTAAGGATGAGGTGTCCTTTCCTCGTAGAAAGCCATGGTGGGATGTTGTAGTTAACAAGAACTACAGGAGAGCAGACCGAATGGGTTCACGCCATCCATAGTAAGCCCGAGCTAAAGATTCCTTGGCTCTTGGGAAAATCTTGAAAAGGTAGAGTCAATGTGGCTCTATGTGCGTGAATCCACTGATATTCATTGGAATCCATCTATGGATCTATTCTATACATGCCACATTGTCAAGCTCGCTATGCTGGGGGTATGAAACATGTAATGTATATGGGGAATAAGCAAAATGTGTCTAAGAAAATTTTGAGGGATGATTTTCCCTTGCAAGTCTTGTCGATATCTGTGAGCACCACGAGACTCAGGCATGGTATTGTAGTCCATGCCAAGCTTTGGTAAAACATGTCGCACATCATCAAGAGACTCAGGCATGGTATTTGTAAGTATTAATATATGATACTTTAGCAATTTGAAAAGAAATCATAAAACACCTTGAAAAAGCACAATTGTTTTTTATGATGGTGCCGAAAGGAAATAAATGAAGCGTACGTAGAAGGTACTTTAAGGACTCGATCACACGCCTCGCTCTATCTGTATTTTGCTTGCACACTTAGGAGTGCTAGTGTCTTCAGGTGAGATACTCGGTACCTATCATATAATGGTATGGATGCTTCCTCTCTAGGTGGATCGGATGTCTCAACATCCATGGGTATCAATGCATCGATCATTGCATCCATCTTAGGATCCAAGATTGTAGAAAAGTCTAAAAGACTATATGTCTCCTTTACTATTGACAGTGTAGATTGGGTAGTACATTCCAAGTGGTGGATTGGCTCAGGCCCTCCATCCATCGCATGCCCACGAACTCTTCTAACTAACCGTAAAAGGTGCACTTTGCCTTGGGATGAGACGTCACCTCCCTATAATAAAGTTTATGGCCACATCCAATGTTTTTGTATTTGATATTCAATTAGTTTGTGAATACAATGCATGATAAATATACACTTTTCTTACAATTTTCTCAAAATTTGAGATTGTCTGATCAATGATCTCTGATTGAAACTTGCCGAAGCGTCGTACATGTCCTATAGACAATCAAAGTTTTTGTCTAATTTTCAACTTACATTGAGAGTAAGGACATGGGACACATTGATTAAGATAGGCCTCACGATCTTGAACATCACGGCCTTCATCATTTTCTATTTGGTCTACATTACGACAAACAATTTGTTTTTGTTATCATTCTTTTTTCTTTCTTAAATTGTTTGAGAAAGAATTTATTCTCTTGTAACTCAACAAGATTAACGTATGTAAAGTCTCCACCCACCTATGGATGGGCCTACAGTATGTAAAGTCTAATATGCTATGCATGGGGGTGAGGGACTAGCTACCCTATGTCGGAGTGTTCCCTGTCCCGTGGTATTGCACCAAACCTCGCTACCTTTTTTCCTTTGTATATGACTCAATATGTAGAGCATAGGAGGAGGTAGCACAAAGCATGTCAATAAAACCATCCATTCACCTCCAAGTCCAATCTCTCTTTTGCGTTACCGAGCCTAGAGACACAAGCTTTCCGCACCTTCCCGAAGCATCGAACACAACTAAGATATATCCTTATATATATATATATATATATATGTATGTATATACTACTACTACTACTACTCGCCTTCCCGAAGCGTCCAACATGTTAGACTTCAAGCTCTACTTAGTTGTCTTTGGTGTGAATGGTCCTTGAGTGACCTTAGGTAGTACTCTTTTGTGTGATGATAGAGAATAATGATTGTGTGTCTATGAGAGCTCTCTACTCTACACTGTTAAAGCTCCAACCCTTCTCTGACTTCAAACATGGTATCAGAGCTTCATCCATGAGGCTGTGGGAGATGAAGAATAACTATTTCACACTATGAAAAGGAAAAATATTGACCTGAAGAAGAAGATGATGACCTGCAAGTGAAGTTACATCTCTTCATTTTGGTCTCTGCAGAAGACTGTTGAGCCTATTGAGGCTTGGTCCTTGGTTTATTTAGCATATGAATAAGCTTCTAAGGTTGAAGCAATGACAAAAATGTGACCTGCTTGAAGATGTGCTGGAAGATGGATTACACCTATTTCCTGCTATTGACAATGAGGGAAGAATGGTGATTTTCATGAGCTATGTTTGAAGCTCATTGGGAGAGTTTGCATTTAGAGTAAATGCTCATGTATGAGCTATGAAGACCAGCAGTAGAAAAAGCATGAGATAGGAAAAAAATGTCAGCTAAAATGTGCCTATTTACAACCTAAAATGCACTTGTTTGTAGGCTTTGTAATGCTTGATAAGAAGCATATTGCTTAAATAGAAGAAAACGTCAACTAAAATGCACCTATTTACAGCCTAAAATGTGCCTATTTGCAGGTTTTGTAATGCTTGATAAGAAGCATATTGCTCCTTCTCATAAAATACCATATGATGAAGCATATAATCAGTAGTATCTAGGTATGAAGATACATAAGCATCTTCATCATTACCTTCAACATCAACCCTGTAGAGTGGGCCTATTTAAACAACGTGAGAATTGCATATGGTGCCTGAATGATAGGTTGAATGCATGGTTGAAATCTTGGGGCTGGATAAATACTATGTGGTTTAATGCTTGATAAAGCATTCATGGAATGTTGTTGGAGATCCTGGAGCTCTAATGCTTGCATGGGAGCTTAGTTATGAATTTTGGGACAGTTGTACAGAACTGAAATAAGGTCAAATTTGCTATTAATATTGACAGGGCAGCATGTACTTGGACATGCTTGAAGCATTGAAGGTGTATGACATGCATTCTTGGCTCCATTGAAGCATACATAAATCTTGGAAGACATATGCCTAACTATCATGCCCTTGAGCTGAGACTTTGTAATCCAAATACTCAGATTTGGAAAGTTTTCACAAGCTAAAAACCGTAATTCACTGTGAACAGCAAGTATTGGAAGCATTACATGACATTAGAAGGCTCAGTCATTTTGTATAACCATGGCATATGTCTGCTTGATGGCTGGTGGATTAAGAAGGGTATTGGAAGCTATTGAGTGTTGAATGTTGAAGTTAGAAATAAATGTATTGACATGGATTTAGCTATTTAAAAACAGCAAATGCATTGTATGGCATTAGCTCTTGAAGACATGACTGTTTTGGATGCTGAAATGATCATGTATTGATCTTCAGTTGTGATGACATATGTATGTACCACAGTGAGGAGTCTTGTGGACTAAAATACATTGTCATTGGCTAGTCTTGGCTGATTGAAAATTGCAGGTAGAATATTTTGCATTTTACTTTCAGTACATGAAGTGCTTAGTGTCAAATTGACATGTCTGGAACCCCATATGCAGAGATAAATCTCTGAACTACTGTGAGTGTTCTTGGGGCACGCACCCTCTGTGTTGAGCTCAAAGAGGAGCTGTTGTTTACTATTACTTCAGCCTAGAGACTGCTTGTATGTACATGAACAGGGTGCCCAAGTACATGCTAGTTTTGCATTGAATGGTGTTTGTATATGCAAGCTACAATGCCTAGGTGATTGCCAAGTGTCAGGAGATGTATATATCATTGTTTTTTAGGCTAAAATACTGACTATCTGAGCACATAGAGTGCTAACAACTGTCATAAATAGTTGCAGGCTGGAACTGAATTGTCAAGAATTTTTCAGCTTGTAGGTAGTCACGCAGAACATACGATATGGCAAATGCTGAAAGGACAGACAATGTTACACACATTGTGGGGGAGAAATTGGACAGCCATAATTATGCCATATGGAAGTTCCGCATGGAGAACTTCTTAATTAGGAAAGGATATTGAGAGTTTGTGACTAGAGTAGAAGCTGAACCTAAGCTCCGAGAGAGACCTATAGCTGATCAAAGATGACTACACTGAGCTTGGACAGAAAGAGCTCATAGAACACCATATTGGGGAATATGGGAATTTCCCATAAGTTTGGGACACATGGTCAAATCTTTGGATTTGTCATAACTTGAATACTATAACTCCAAACCAAGTGCTTTATACCTCATCCCATTTTTCAAGAGCTTTCCAATGATAGGTCACATCATATGGTTTTGAGAAACTTATGGGCATGTTATCCGGGTGCCACATTTTTTGTATTCAATAAATGGAAATTTGGAGATTCCCAAACTCACTAATATTCTGTTACAGGGTGTTGCATTGGCTGTCTCTATGTATATCAGATGTCATGGTAATGTAGATAATGAATGGCAACTCTCCTAAGGATGTGTGGGACATTTTGATCAGGTACTATGGCACCACTACAAGTGCCAGGAAGATACAATTAAAGCAGAAATTTAACAACATGGAGAGAAAGGGCAGGTCCATACAGGACTATGTGACACAGATCAAGACCATTGCGGATTAGCTGGCATCTGTCGGTACTCAGGTTGAAGATGAAGATATGGTTGTTGTGACTTTGAATGGCTTGGGTCTAGAGAATAAGTTTTTTGATACTTCTATGTCTGTGCAGGTTGAAATGCCTGATTTCAATGAGCTGGTTGCATTGCTTATCCATGAGGAGGTTAAACATGGCTTGAGTATAGGCTTTAGTAGCACAAAAAGCAAGGATGCAATTTTTTATTCCAATCAATAGTGTCGTGGCAGCCGTGGTAGAAGTTATGGTTCTGGAAGAGGAGGCCAACAAAATGCATCATATGGCAATAATAATTAGTAGGGATTAAATGCGAGAGAAAGTGGAAACTTCAGAGGCAAGGGGAGATCTAACTCTCATAGTAGAGGCTCTTGGCAGCATCAGAAGTGCCCATCTCACAATTCAAATAAGGATAAGGATTGTCATTATTGTGGAAAGTATGGTCATATTACAAAGGATTGCTAGAAGAAGCAGGGGAATCAGAAGGTCAAAACATGGACACTTTGCATCGTCCAGTCAAGCATGTGATGCTTCAGGAGATAGACTATTTGCCATGCAGTATGTGAAAGACAGGGCTGCTAAAAAATCCACTGATGATGCAATATGGTACATTGATTCAGGGGCATCGAGCCACATGACCCCTCATGGTGATTGGTTCAGTGACATGGTAGCTGAAAGACATGGCTATGTATGCACAGGTGATGACACGCAGCCTAGCATTGAGCATAAAGGCAAAGTGCCTCTTGTGGTTCACGATGGTAGAAAGAAAAATTTACATGATGTACTGCATGTCCATCGATAACGAAGAACTTACTGTCTATCGGGGAGCAAAACTTGGAGGTTAGGTTCAATAAGCATGGTTGCTTTATTGAAGAGTTTGGAAATGGATCCAAGTTGATTGCTCGCAGTCATAGGAATGGCAGAATGTTTAGTCTTGATGCCACTTTGCCAGAGCTGAATTCAACCTTGTTTGCCCATGGCTCTGGCACTGTCAGAGATTTGAAAATTGGGCATAAGAGAGTGGGATATGTGAATTTGTAGAGGTTGCAAATTATGCAAAAAAACAACTTGTTATAGGTTTACCCAAGTTCCAATACACAGACATTGGTCATATATGCGATGCTTGCCAATTTGGTAAGCAATTGAGGTTTCCATTTGTCAGGCATGTAAGTCAGAGTACATGTTTGTTGCAGTTAGTGCACTTTGATGTCTAGGGGCTAGCTCATAATGCATCTATGGGAGGCTCGAAGTACTATGTGACATTCATTGATGATTACGGTCGTTATACTTGGGTGTATATTCTACAAACAAAGGATGCGGCATTTGCTATTTTTCAACAGTTTAAAAAGTAAGTTGAAAAGGAATTTGACTGCTATATCTCTTGCTTGAGATCAGATAGTGGTGGGAAGTATGTGTCAAAAGAGTTTGATAATTTTCTCGTTGAAAATGGCATACGTAGGCAGCTTAGCTGTAGCTATACTCCACAAAAAAATGGAGTGGCTGAGCATAAGAACAGGGCATTGATGGAAGCTGCTCATGCCATGATGAACGAGAAGAAGATGCGGCTCTATTATTGGACTGAGGCTATTATGATAGCCATGTATATCTTGAATCGGACTCCATTGCGAGTATTCATGAGATGACACCGTTTGAGAAGTTGTATGGCTATAAGATGGATGTAAGTCACATGAAAGTATTTGGATGTCTTGCTTATGTGCACATCCTAGATGAGTAAAGGAAGAAGCTGGATCCAAAAGCACATAAGTGTGTTTTCATTGGATATTCGAAGGAGAAGAAGACATACAAATACTAGTATCCCTCTACCAAGGAGACTTTGGTGAGCAAGGATATTATCTTTGATGAGGTGTCCTCCTGGTATCACCGGCTGCAGTGCCATTGGATACCCCTTCTACTCATGTATCTACAGTTAATTTGCAATAGAGTACTACTATGACATGTCATAGTGGTTAGACAATATCTCCTTGGAGAGGTAGCTTGAGGAGCTCTGGCTCATCGTCCACTGACACCGGTATGTCAATGAGGGGGAGATATGATATCTTAGATAACAAAGAAAAAGAGAAAGCTATTGAGGATGCATTTGGTATGATGACTCTTGATAGGATGAATTTTGGATATGAGTCTACTTACACTTTAGACAGTGAGCTTGGTATTCCAACTGTCTATATGCCTAGCATAAGGCAGAGCAGGTACATTCAGCCTCATGAGAAAGGGAAATCGAGTAGTGCACCATAGCCTAGAGGCTCACAGAGGGTCAGATATCATGTTGAAACACCATATTGGAGAATATGGGAATTTTCCATAAGTTTGGGACACATGGTCAAATCTTTGGATTTGTCATAACTTGAACACTATAACTCCAAATTGAGCGCTCTATAACTCAACAAATTCCATTTTTCAAGCGCTTTCCAATGATAGGTCACATCATATGGTTTTGAGAAACTTATGGGCATGTTATCCGGGTGCCACCTTTTTGGTATTCAAAAAATGGGAATTGGAAGATTCCCAAACTCACTAATGGAATGGCAGCCTCCGCAATTAAAGGAACTTGGGATTTCAAGTCCGTCGGAGGCAATGATTCAATCATGTTCTCTAACTCGGGCTCCAAAAAAGCAGGAGGATCGTCCATGTCTCCAACATTTTCACCCATAGAAGGGGGTTGAGAGTTATCACCTTCTATGAGATAGTTAGTTATCTCGGACGACATTTGTATAGAGCGCGGACGAACCAGTCTTACTGGACGCAAGAGATCTGCGGACTGCAATGTATCGACATGGCCCTGACCCTGTAAAGGATGTTAAGGAGCTAACTTCTAAGATAACCCCAAATTGTTATACTTAAATCAATCACATGTCATATAGTACGTAATGAGAGAGAACTTACCACAATCTCGTAATTCGAGACTGCTTGGTTGACTATCTCAACTCGAAACTCTCCATACCGTTGCACGTGCTCTATGGACAAATGACATTTCCGACGAATGGCCAATTTGCATTGCGTGCATGAACAGGGGACACGTTGATTGAGCCAAGCCTCACGATCACCACCATGTTGGTCATGAGTGCTAGACATCTTGACTGCGATGTAATGGATGATAATTTAATAACGATTCTATATTGTATATTGGGACCACTCCACTATATATATTTCAGGTCTTTTTTTTTAATTTTCGTACCTATCTCTTTGAGTTCGGCTCTAAACTTATCTATCTTTGAGGTCGGCTCTAAACTATGCTCATAGTACACATACATTTTCGTACCTACATTGCAAAGAATAAAAACCAACACAAGAAAAATTTGAAAATACTCACTTCCATTTCTCTCTCTTTCAACACTTCCTAACCTACATTGCAAAGCAACACAAAGCAACACAAAGATCGAAGAGAAACCAACACTTTCTAACCTACATTGCAAAGCAAAACAAAGATTGTAAAGAAACCAAAACAGGGCATACCGTCGTGCTCTCTTCTTCTTCCACGACCTCTTCGTGCGGGCGAAGCTTCTCTCCTCGCGTCCGGCTCGCGGCTTGCTTCCTTGCTCACCTCCCTCTCTTGCTCACCTCCCTTTCTCTTTCTCTCCGCCTTCGCACGCTCATTTGAAAGAAATGTTCGGGTTTCGGCGAAATGTTACCACAGTAAGTCGTCACTATTAGCGTCGCTATCTGCGCGACGTTTTTAGCGACACTAATACTAACGCCGAAAAAAAACGTTGCTACTTAGCGTCGCTATATGTGTGTACCCTTGTAGTGAGAGTGCATTGTTTGTACACTAAGATCATTATATTGTTGTGCAAGAGTCTTTTAGGTTGAATAAAGTCGAAAGAGTTTTGTTTGAGCTATTGCCTTAGACACATAGTTCTTAGCATAAAAGAAATAATACAATTGTATAAGTCATCTAGAGTGATACAAGTTTGCAATTGTTTTTTTCTCGAGTTCTACATGATATTTTGTGTTCTTATTTCTAGAGATTCTTTCTTCCATCTATCTTATTTTTTTCTTTATCCCTAGCAAATTTAGACCTAGACCTTTTCGACCCTTGACATCATATATTTCTTATGTTATTTACATAACTCCTTCAATTAGATTGGAGCCCATTTTAGCTAGGCAGTAGTTGATATCACTAGGTCTTATGAACTAGAATTAGTAGAGGTTTTAATATGTTATCTTTATGGCCTTGAGAATGTTATAAGTGTTATCTCTCCTCAAGAGAGACACTATTTTGATCAATATTATGATGACAATCTTATTTAGTAGTTGATCTTGTCTATTAGCTAGAGATACTAAGGGGGAAATTCTCAAAAAATGATCATAAATGTACAAAGGAGTTGCTATATCACTGTCAAAGAGTTGGGCATCTTGATTACCTTTGTCATTGGTACCTTGATCCTTTGATGCTTATCATGATACTTGACAAGCATTGTAATATCATCATGTAAAGTATGCTATCATAGTTGATATTGAAGGATGTTTCATGCTCTTGTATCAAAATTAAAGTGACCTATTTCAATTCCATTGTGAAGCTATCAGAGCATGTATAGGTTTTAGGTTTTAGGTTGTCATTTCATAAGGTTCGATCTATATCAATAAACAACTCAATTAATTTTTTTCTATCAATGCTTTTGAGAAGCCTTTTGTTAGAGGTTTTATGATTCTTGAGTTAAATGTACTGTAAGGTTTGATTTAAATAGTTCATTATCTTAGATAGTGTTGAATTACTAAGAATCCAAAAGATAACCATCCATTACCATGGCAAGTTCTCCATTGATGACATGTGACTTATGATTTGTCAAAGGCAATTCCTTCAATCAGATTGTAGCCCATTTTAGCCACGCTTTGTTTAAGAGTTTGTGTAGTAGGGGTTACTTATCCCTCCAAATGAAAACTGGAATATGCACTTGAAGCGATTGCGGCAGCGGCAGAACATATATATTAGCGGGTCGGCAGTCGGTCGTGATTCGTCCGGCATATGCATTGTTTACACCGTAGTTCAACTGCAGCAGTACTATATATACCAAGGAGAAGTCAGATTGTGAAAATGACCGTCAAACGTAACACACTATCGACAAGGTCAGAGTCTCACGCGTTACAGCGATGGCGTCAAGAGGTGCTCAGACGCTGACGGTAGCATGTCTGCTATTGATGACGACGATAATTTTGGAGCTGTCAATTGAGATTTCTGGGGTAAGCTTTTTTTTAATCGCGTGGAATACTTAGTAAACTACCAATAATGGTTACTGACCTTAAGAATATGAATGCAGTGTCTGTTTGATGGGAACTTCACGAAGACGTGCAGGAACATCAGGCTGCTGCCTGACGGGATGTCGCTATACGCAGAATGCCTGGACCCGAATGGCGCGTACAGGGTGAACGATTACTTCTTCCTGGAGTGGAACATCGAGAACAGCGACGGCCAGCTCGCGGGAGCCTTCTGCCAAGGGCATTTCGGTGTACATTCGTGGCCTGCCAACTGCGCCTTCGCGAGGTCGTGTCGGAACATGACGCTTAGCCCAGACGGCGCCACCCTCTCAGCCGACTGTGGCCGCATCGTAGGTGGCATCTCCAAACACAGCCAGATCGACCTGAACCCCTTGATCGCCAACAACGGCGGACGGCTTGAGTGGACCTGCCTACTTTAGACACTGATCAGCAAACGCAAGTCCGTGGCTCGTCGATGAAATAAGACATGCATGCGTCTTCCAGTTGAGCCATTATATCGTCATGTGTGAATTGCGTTAGGAAGGCTTTTGAGGTCTATGGCTACTATTTTGAAATAGGACATGCATTTTACAGTAGAGCCATAGGGTTTTTTATGATTTGTATTCTGAATTTTATTTAAAGACTATGGCTCCCAGATAAAATGAGCTAAGTTCTTCCAAAAAGGAGCTTGTGTGCTTGCTTTTTATTTACATGGGTATCTGCCTAGTATCAAAATTTGAAATGTTTTATTGAGATTTTGTGATTTGTGTGATTCGTATTAACATAGATAATCTAGTATGTAATGTCAAAAGCCTACACATATTGCCTGAAAGATTACTAGTCTTGAGCCTCCCCACAACCTCTTCCTTCTCTTTAGAGACGTGTGGAAAGCTTTAACATGGATGACATCTGAGCATGGTAAGTACTCGACTAAACTTGACAACTCTCTTGCAATCATAAAAAATGCTAGCAAACTAAGTTGTATACTCCTTTTTGAACCAGTCTTTTAATATTAAATTAAGGAAACAAGTGTTCCACCAACTATAAGTAATCTTTGCATATCATTCTCCTACAAGGCTAGCTACTTTTCTATAGTACTTTTCATTATCTATAACAACTTATACTATATGATAATGTCTTACCTCTTCAATACTCTTACATAAAATCTCTACAATATACTCCACAGATTTAATTTTTCTTGTGATATCTATAGCATTTAAGAATGTCTTCTCCCTTAGTGAAACCAACATGATGTTTATCAATGGTCAAGCTTTGCCGTTTATATTGATCTTTTTGTGAGCTCTAGTATTCACCCAAGACATCATTATATTGAAAGTCATTATTTGTATTGATATGGATATGGAGGCTTACCACATTGGAACTCATGGGCATACACAAACAAGTCAAAACTAACCATTGGGAGGTGGGTCTTTCAAAGATGGGAAGGAGCAAAATATGAGGAAGAGAAGTCTAAGACCATTTGGGAATGCATGTACTCATTCCCTTATGCATACCTTCATGTAGGTAAAAGGGTAGGAGAACAAGTCATGTTGTGTTGATCCCAAGACATAGAGGACTCAAGATGGGAAGGAAATTCAAGTAGAAACATATGCCTTGCAAGAAAAAGAGAAGATTATTAATGTTGAGGTTATGGCTAGAGCTCCAGTTACAGAGATGTAGAAGATAAGCAATGCTAAAAAGCATGCTATTGGTATAGTGGGTAAGAAGGTTCAGAAGGCAAAGATCACTTTGCCTATCGAACTAATTTTTGCTTGCTAGTATGATGACTTCTCCACTTCATTTACCTTCCCAACCTCAATTGTTTTTTGCATTGTTCTATCAAGCTCATTGTTGTTTACATAGTTTAAGAGTAATAGCTCATTGTTGTTCTATCACAAGGATCTTTTGAAGATTTCCTACATAGGAAAATCCATGAAATATAGGAAATTCTCTAATATTTTCTAGGTACATCTAAATGCATCCCCTACATATAACTAGGGAATCACATTCCCCACATCTCATAGTAGGAAATCTTAGGTATGCTTACATAAATTCCATACATACAACTAGGGAATTCCATTCCCCACATCTTATACTAGGAAATTATAGGTTATGTAGCTAGGAAATTCTATTCCCTACATATCATGGTAGGGAATTATAAACCACACAACTAGGGAATTCCATTCCCCACATCTTATACTATGGAACTATAGTTGACCATATCAAGATAGTACATTTTTCTTCCTTTTTTTTCTAGCACTATCCATGGGGAATGGTTGCCATATAAATTAGGCTTTAAAGTAAGTAGTTGCTTAGTCCTATGCTAATTACATGGACCTCTTTAATTAACTTCATACGCACTTAATATAACATTACATCTCCAACTTTTTTATAATCTTTTGCGAATTTTTTCTTCGTAAATTCTATTGATCAATGATTTAACAATTAATATCATTTCACCTAGCTCGATACTTATATTCAATAGAAACCAATTTAAATTCTCTTTTGCACAATGTACAATGCTATAAAAGGTGTATACACTTACTACGTTTATCTCTATGGAAAAACTTCAACACAACTAGCCTCCAAAGAAAAATGTTAAATGTACTAAAATGTGTGGCATTCTTGAAGCATCGTTGATTTGTCTATCAAGGCCTTTGATAAAGCATCTGAAATAGTTTCCAACTGTGGAGCATCATATCTAACATCGTCTAATACAGGCATATCCTCAAGCTCATGAACTATCTCATAGGTAATAACTTTATCCTGCAAATCATGTGCATCCAACAAGTCATCAATCTCCCTTTGACTCCCTACATCAAGTGAAACATGATCTTCGTAAATCTCTTCAGATACATTAAGAAAATCTATAGATGCAATGACTGAATCTTCCAATACAGGATCTTCCAAGGCATCTTTGCCTATCTCAATATTAGACTGCAACTTATATCCTAGCTGCTTGCCCTTCTTTTTGCCCTCTTGTTTTTTATCATGTTTTTGCTCCTAACATGCTTAGGAGGTGGTTAATTTGCAGCTTTAGGCTGATCCACGCTTCTTCTTGTCATTCTTTTAGATGTCCTGCAATATCTTCATCTCTTTTTTGTTTTTGTTCCACAAGTACATTCATGTTTTGTACCTTTGCTAAATATGCATACACTGAATATGCATCTACCGGTGATTCCCAACCAGTTATGCCATGAATATCTTGCCATGCATGAGACATTTCACAATCAGTAACCTTTCTCTTTTTAGCTACATGTAAAGCATGTGTCCATATTTGAGTCTTTGGGCCAACCATCACTTGGCCATGCTTTCTATCCAACTGTAGACCAAAATTAGAAGCATATACCGCCGCATAAGCATTTCGAACTACCAAGTCTTCCAACAACTTTTGCATACCTCCCTTTCCAAAATTCAAAGCAAGAGGCAATCCCGTTTCTTGTGCATTGATATTGCCATCTTTCCAAAAGATGAGCTATCATGCCAAGGCCTCCTGATAGGTAGCACAATCCTTTCTCTCATGCTGCAAATTGCTCCAGGGGTTCACTATATATATATTCTCTATATAACATGCGTTCATGGCCTATTTATAAATATCCTAGTCTGTGAATTTTTTTGGAATAAAACACAATCCTTTTCTATTCAATCTGTAAGTAAGCCCTTTATATGACACCCTTCTGTATATAAAAAATGTATAAAAATGGTGTTTAAAAAACCCCTTATTTTTAACTCACGTTATATATACATATATTCATGAGTGACCCCCCCAAGGAAAATTGCCACACCACATACATCTTTTTCTTGGCTTAGGGGTTGCTGTCCATCCCCTTTCCTCTTGTCCTTTTTCATCCAATTTTTCAACCTTCAATTGAAGATCCCTCATGCCTTTGATCAATTCATCTAAGAAATCTTCCCTAACAGAGGGAACAATAGCAGGTACAGCCATAGGGTTAGCCACAGAAGCGGATGGCTTATTAGATACATCAACTGTCTTACCCGTAACAGTGGGCAAGCTAGAGACATGCAATCTTTCTCTTCTTCTATGCTTCTTCACAAGTGCAGTAATAGCTTCCTTGACATGTCTCCACTCTGTTTTCGAACATGTCTTTGTAGTTTGATCCTCCAGCAAATCATCAAGCTTCTCTTGCAGCTCAGGATCAACTATCTGTAGAATGCCTTGCGTACATCCAATCGTCTATGTGACATATATGCACACATGCACTCCATCATCCAGCCCGTAGAACACCTATCTACTGCGGCTGGTACCGAAAACTCCTCATGCAAGGATGCTACTATGTATTCCTTGCTCCCCTCTAGTATGTTTTTCCAATGATCCAAGACGTTGTGCCGAAAAACTTGTTGGCACAACTCTCTCATGTGAGCCCTCACCCTCCTCCCCTCATCATTCATGATGATGGCTCCTAAACTATCATCTACAAGGTAGGCATACTCCTCTGGGGCATGCCTAATATGGGTGCTCTCCCACCTGCGACCATGCTCTTGGGCATATCCAGGAGACCCCTGTACATATGGTGTACCGACCAGGGTAGTATCTACCGGAGTAGCACCCATAGGGATGCCACCTACAGATGGCTGAGCAAAAGCCAAAGTGACTAGAGTAGACCTCCCCACAGGTGTGACAAATCCCAGAGGTGACGTAACTCCAGCAAAATTACGAGATGGAGACACCGCATCCGTGCCTCCACAGCAACCACCTGAGCCATGCTCTCTGGAACCGCCACGAGAGCAAGGAGTAGCACCTGTATCCCAAGCCGATAGCGGGCTCACTACATCTGTATCTCTATAGCACCGCCCTGACCTTGAACCACTCCCTCCATTTGGCCCAAGTCTAGAGCGTCGACCTCGTTTGCTCGAAACTGAAGCATCTAATCGCTCCGAAGTAGATCTAATAGAGCCTCCCGACAATGTCCGAGACAGCTCCTGGTTTTCCATGTCTTTGAATCTTGCCATTTGATCTAGAGACATGCGCGTGAAGATATCTTGTAGCTCCTCATCGCTCATCCCTCGACTCATCCTGATGATCTAAGTATCCACAAAGGTCACCTGCACAGACAAAAAATGATGTTAGCATAATCAATTTAAATCATACAAAGCAAGGTAATATATATCTTTAAAAAATGATCTTACTTAAAATGCATATCTTATGTACCCTTATAAGTGATTAGTCAACTAATTGAGTAAGTGGATGCTCCAAGTATGAAGTATCCTATGGTTCCATGTCAATCTCCTGACAAAACTTGGCATAAACTGGAAGGTCGATAGACATGTCACCACAAAAGGATGAGTCCACCTCATTCTCAAAGAATTCTTGGACTCCTATATTTCCATCATTGTTACCCCGATGCTGGCTCCTCTACTTGCTCCAAGCTTTCGGTGGCCTCCACCCCTTGCAATATGGACCCCTTTATTTGCATATTGTCCTCATCTATGCTCGGAACATCATTTTGATCATATACTCTCGCACTTCGGGGAACTGAAGGTAACATACCATCATCGAGGTTGTCGGGGGTTTGGATTAAAATTACCTGTTCACAAACATGTACAAGAGAGATTTAACTATTGTGACATGTACCATGCCGTAATACAATTAGCAAACAAATGAGTTCATGTACCTGTTCACAATGGGCCGGCAACACAAAGGTGTCACATAAATCGGTCCTTTTTTTTTCGGAATCTATTTCGAGAAATCTAGATGGACCTCGTCGAACTGTTGCTCCAGCTCCTTCAAGTACCACATTGAACCACTGCACATCAAATAGTATCATGGAGAAGCTATGGTAATCCACCGTAAAATTACTTTTCAAGTTTCCAAAATACTCCATCTCATCTATAACCATGTTTGGATCCGTTGCTTATCATCGGCTCTCTTGCTCAAACCTTGCCATGATACCACAGTCCATTGTGGAGCACATTTTGTCAAAACACTCCATGTAAAAATGTCATCCGCGCGACCACACTGCACTATATATTTTGTATCGTACATTGAAACACTCAATTAGTTGTCGCATATAGCATATAGATACGACAAACCCTAAACACATCATCACCTTTGGACTACATCCCCTCGAGATTTTCCACTCCTTGGTTGAGACCTCTGCCCCTTCGCGAGACGATGCGGTCAAGCTTCCATGCAACCATCGCGTTGACATAAACCGCGGCATCTCCTCCATGCCCTCGAGATATCGAATCGGTCGATGGCACGTAGTACATCAAAATTCAGATCGTGCTTCCTCTTGATCTTGCCTATAGCTTGCTGGTACCTGGCGAGCCACGCCTCCATAGAGGTATGGTGCAACATACAAAAGCGATTCACTTTCTCCTCCATTCCAGTATCCATTCTTTTTTCTACCCCATTTCCAACCACCACATCTCCGGTCAATCTATCATCGTCCTTCAGCGACCATAGCATACTGTTGTTTGAATCCACCATTAGTAGCCATTGTGAAATATGCACTAGCGTCTCACACACCAACCAATCTTTAGCCATGCTACATTCTGGTCGAGCTCGTTGTCTCACAAAGCCTTTCAAGGTTTTCATGAAGCGCTCCAAGAAAAACATCCATCACGTATGGACACGTCCAACAATCTCCAATTCATCTACAAGATGCACAAGAATGTGGATTTGTATCGTGAGCAAGTTAGTAGGTAGGTATTTCTCAAAGAGACAGACCGTCTCCACTACTCCTTGCCTCGCGGATTCAATAGAGGACATCTTAATCTCCTTCTATGAGATCCATTGCACTAAAGTCAACAACTTGTAAATAGCCCCGCGTATTTCTGGAGTAAGGCATCGTGCGATCGCGATCGGTAGTACAAACTGCCACAAATGAGAAAGCATGATGAAAAATGACCACTCCAAATAGCAAAATGCACAGGCCACTTACAATCCATTCGTAGTATAAACTTGACATATCTTATGCCAATCATGGGATTTTAGCCCTGATAATTGGTTTTCTTTAGAAAATGCAGACCTGAGAGAACGCATCATACCCGTCGAACTGTGGATAGACGTGACTATTTGCTTCACAATGCACTCTTCTTTAGTGGACAAAACCCAAGAAGCGTGAGGTAGCTACATGCGACCATCAGCACCACTTGACTATGGCCAAAGCGCCTCCATCTTGCCTACCTCCTTCAAATCCATTCGTGCCCCTATAGTGTCTCCCTTTCCTGTGATGTGGTCCCACAGCAAGCTGTCCACATTCTTGAAAATATACATGGGAACCAACAAGTGGTTCATCTGTAAGTGGGTCCAATATGGCAACTCGTAGAAAATTGAGAACCCTTGCATTCCATTTGGATGTGACTCTACGTGGACCATTTTCAGATCATACTAGCTTTGGGCATTTATACGTGTTTGAGGTCGTCCAAGAAAACCTTCCCTGAGTTCATGACCCTATGGCAAAAAAGCGGCATGTCCTTGATATACCATCTTCTTCATGGTTTGTGACCTTCAAGAGTCTAACTGTGGCCCGCACAATGAACATGCATAATACCGAAGGTAATCAGACCTGTCCCAACACCTCTATCCAGTGAATACAAACTTGAACGAGCTATGATAAATATTACCAATGAGAACAGAATGTTGAGATATCGAGCTCCACTCGTGATATGCCAGGGTGACCGTTGTGCATTTATGTCACCGACTTGTCAGTTTGCAGATGCGGTTGGTACACTGTCCATGAATAATAGCTAGATGATAGCTATCCTTATCTACTCTAGTTCGTGGCTCAGTTAGTATGCCACCTTAGTTAGTTGAGTTTGGTTTGAGACCCATATATAGGGTTCTTCTATTTCTATGTACTAGAGTTCTTTTTTTCTTACACAACTAAGAAGAGGAAAACTGTTTTCAGCCTCCACCCTTGTGTGTATTCCCCCATTGTGCAAGCAAGAAAGCTACAAGTGAGACTCCTTCCTTCTCTCCCACAATCTTGACATGGTATCAGAGCCTTGTTCGTGGTAAGGAGCTCAAGAAAGCAAACCAAGTTTGCAGTGTTCTGGTAAGAGGAGCAGTGTTGCTTTCATTTTCTATTTTGGAAGCAGATCTCTACAAGTAGCACAGCCAAAAATTGCAAGAGTGCATTGTCTCAGGTTGAGACGCCCTTCGCGGTGAAGTAAGAGAGCAGTATATGCTGCGGGAGAGGGCTTTAGCCCTTGGTGACCCTGTTTTTTTTTATTTGAGGCCATTTCGGGGCCTGTTTTGGAGGCGGAAGTTTTCTGCACGCACTCAAGAAAATGCCCTATTTTATGCTGTGCGACCACTGTTCTACATGTCGGTGAAAAGTTACTGTAGAAATTGCATCGTATACCTGTGTGCAGGGACATTGGGAGTTACAGAATCATCCATGTTGCCTGTTGATGCAAAATCGTCACTAGGAAGTGACTGTGTGGTCAAATACCACTTTTGTCAGTTTTGCAGATTAGCCCTTGTGAGGCTGAAGTTGTGTTCTTTGTAGTGACAGAATTTTTTGCAGTGTTCTGTAATGGCGTCTGATTCTCTTTCACAAATTGTCACTGAAAAGCTTGACAAGAACAACTTCCAAGCATGGAAGTTTAGAATGACAAATTTCCTTATGGGAAAAGGATATTGGGAATTCGTTGCAGGAAATGAAGAAGAACCAGTTCTTCCTAATGTTCCCAATCAACAGCAAATGCAGGCATTTAAAGCATGGCATGAGAGAGCCAGGAAAGTTATATACTGGCTGTCTATCAGTATTTCAGACTCTATGATTGTGCATATTCAGGATGCAAGTACGCCAAAGGAGGCATGGGATACTTTGTCAAAAATATATAGCACAAATACGCAAGACAGAAAAATGCAGCTCAAGCAAGAGTTGCATAATGTGCAAAGAGAAAATATAAGCATCAATGACTACCACATGAAGGTGAAGAAGATTGCGGATGCACTTGGTTCCATTGGGTCGCCAGTGGAAGATGATGATTTAGTTTCTATGACCTTGAATGGTCTAGGAAAGGATTATACACAGTTCCAAACATCCATTTTCGTCCGTGAAAGATTTCCTGATTTTGAAGAGTTGATTGCTCTTCTAATTTCTGAGGAGTAGAGAAATGGTGGTGCATCTTCTTCAGGAGGAACTTCAAAAGAAGCTGTCTTCTACTCAAATGCTGGAAGAGGTAGAGGCAGAGGTAGAGGAGGCCGATCTGGAGGGTGTGGTAGAAATCAGAATATGCAGCAAACTCAAGAAAACCAGTCCTATGGAGGAGGACGTGGTAACTCTAGAGGCAGGGGGAGCCAAAGGGATCGTGGTGGATGGCAAAGAGGCCAAAATGCAAATAGGAATGTTGAATGCTACTACTGTGTTAAAATGGGTCATATGGCTAAAGACTGCTATAAAAAGCAGAATGACATCATGAATGGAAAACTGCAACAAGGGAATTATGCATCTTTTAGTAGACAGGGTGATGACAGAAATGAGCATTTATTTATGGTGCAGCACATGACCAATTCTGTGACAAGTGCAGAAGAAAGTAACGATGTGTGGTATGTTGACTCAGGTGTATCAAACCACATGACAGGTCATGCAGAATGGATGCAGGATGCAAGGAAAATGGAAAAACCAGGATTTGTGGAGACTGGTGATGATACTACACATCCTATTGTGCAGATTGAAAATATTCATTTGTCTATGCAGGATGGGAAAAAGAATGGATTTTCAGTAGAGGTACTATCGTAAAGCAAGACTACAATGGTGCAATATGGAAAAGATTGAAAGCACACCCAAAGCCACAAATTAGCATAATTGCAAGATATAGGAGAATTAAAAGGCAAGTAGATTTTTTGAAAATGAGGAATGTATTTCAAGGATTCACAATAGGTATCATATGCTCATACAATGGATAAGCTTTCAACTATGCTTGATTCTCGAGGGGGTCACTCATGTATATATGTATATATAACGTTAGTTCAAAATAAGGGGTTTTCAAAACACCATTTTTATACATTTTTTACATACAAAAGGGTGTCATATAAAGGGGTTACTTACATATTGAATAGAAAAGGGTTGTTTTTTATTCAAGAAAAATTCATAGATTAGGAGATTTATAAATAGGCCATGATCGCACATTATATAGAGAATATATATATAGTGAACCCCCAGAGGCTTGATTCTAGACCAAAAGCTAAAATTGGCAAGGTTCAAGTGGTTGAAAAGTTTGTAAAACAAGAATATATATGTTTAGATAAGGGATAAAGTAAGGTTTGATAGAAATTATAAAACTCTAGTCAAGAAGGTTAAGCGTATTGTATTACCATTACCTTTTAAGAGTGAGGGGAAGATTGAATAAGATTCTCATCAGTCCAATCTAAGAGACCTAAAAAAGTTTGGGCATCAATTTATAAGAGAATCTTTAAAGGAATTAAAGATTGGCTATGATGATTTTTTTGTAGAATAGAGAGGCATTGTTTTAAGGATATGATGCCTGGACATAGTAGATCATTCACATTTCAACTGCATGAAATTGGGTGTGTTGATTGTGTGGATGATTTCATGGCCTAAAGCTCACTTATATAAGATGATTGACTTACTAAACGAGAAGATTAGAATGGGGATTCTCAATCCTTCTTTAGCTACATGCTCAAATAGTTAGTTTACAATGTTGAATAAAATCAAACATTGAATTTTATTGAAGAGGTGTAGTCAATGAAAAAAGTTACCTATCACAAATGTAGGGTGTGTCCAATTATGGAATAATTTCTATAATTTTTTGCTAGAATAGCTATTTACTTTTTGAATATCTATATGCTTGTTATGATCCATTTTAGTTACCTATAGAAAGAAAAGAGCTTACTACTATAAAAAGACCATTGGTTTTAGTTTAGATGTGCACCTTTCCACAAGGAGCAACAAATTCTATAGAAAGAAAATACCTTTTGGTTTGCTATAAATGGGTGTGTGGCCACAAGGAGCAACAAATTTAATCACTCATATGATGAATTCTATGAATAAGGCTTTCGAAAATTATACGCAAAAATTACTATCCCTTTTCTAGATGACATATCAATAAAAGGGTGTGCAAAAGAAGACAAAGATGAAAATTTTAGATAAAAAGAGATATATGAGATTTATTAAAGAGCACATAGAAGATTGTGAAAGGATCTTGACTATATTGGGATATGTGAATCTCACTCTTTTGATTTCAAGTTAGAACTAATTCTTTGGGATAAATGAGGTCTTAATTACATATCACATGTGTGGCCCATATGGAATACGGCCATCTCTAGTGAAGGTTGATGAGGTCTTAATTGTAGATCACATGTGTGGCCCATATGGAATATGGCCATCTCTAGCTCAGGTGGATGCTAGTGAGAGAATGGATGAGACTTCTACATTAGTTTTAGAAGCACATATATTTTTGAAAGCTCGTGGATCTTACCTCATATGGATTTTAAACTTTTCATATATTACAGATGTCCTTTATCAATTGTTAAGAAACAACAAAAAAAATTTGTGGGATAAAATACACACAAGGGCGATGAGAAAGCAAAAAAGGTTATTGCAAAAAGCACGTACATTAAGAAAGCTTGTTTATCAAGCTGAAGGACCCATCATTATTAACATTGACACAAATCTTATAGAGATTGGTTGGGCCATTGGGAAATATGATAACAAGAAAAACAAGTATACTATAAGATTCAAAGCTCAAGTATTGAACCAACATCGAAGATCGTATCCCAGATCGAAAGAATGTTGTGGGGATTAGTTACAACCTTGAATCAACATTAAAGAAAGTGTCCATATATGAAAACAAGGTTGTGGGGAGTGGTTACAACCTTGAAGTATGATACATAGTATCTTATTAAAGCTCTAGTTATTGTAGAGATGGACTACTTACCGATTCTTTGTATGATCATTTGCAATTGTAGTCCTAACAATGCAATGCCTCATGGGATTTCTTACATTACGTCCTTCAATCCAAAGTTTTGATATATAATGAGAAAAGGAAATCTAGTGTGGCTAATATGCTTTCAAGGGTGAGATATGAGGATGAAGAGGATAATATGGTTGTTGATGAAGACAAAGCTAAACATGTAATGACAACATTTGACTATGTATGTTATGTTTATTCAATTAAGAGTTTCTCAAAGGATTTGTATGAAGGTGTATTGATGCAAATTGCATGATACTTTAACACTTTGACAAGAAGAGAAGGGTGGATAGATTTAGAGTTTAAGAGGATCTGAATGAAAGCATATGGATACTTCTTAAGTAATGGTTTTCTATGGAAGCACCCCAAGCATAGAAGAGGTATTCCACTACAAATGTGATAGAATACCTAGCTATAGATCACAAAGGAGTTTCATGAGAGCTTATGCGATGGCCATTAAGGATTTTGGGACATATTTTGGAAAATGAAAGAGAGACATATTGGTGGAAAGATCTTGCGATTTGTGGAGACTTTTACTACTCACCACATGTATGTTTCTATAAGACATCATGATGGTTTACATCTGACATAGCCATTTTCTATGCATTATCAATGGGTTTTGTACTAAATGACCATGCCTATAGATTTATGGTAAATGAGGTATGTGTGGAAAAAGAACATGGCTAATAGAGGAGAGTTGGATGCTCATGAAGCTAGAGATTTCTTCTCTAGGATGGAAATTTAGCTTGTTCTCCCATTGGTATATAATCATAAAGGATATGGAAAGAGTGAAAGGGGAAACTCCTAATTCTTAAGGCCTTGGAAAAAGCATGCAAAGGGAAGATACATGAGTGACCCAAGGAAACTTCATTACACTTTTTGGATTGATCACACTATTCATAGTGTTACCATAGATTAATGCCTAGAGAGTTGATGAATGGATAGAAACATATCATGCCAATAGAGGAAGTTATAGCTACATGGAATTCATTACCATGGAAAGAAGAAATGAGTGGAGAAGAGCTTCTAGCCTTCAAATTGAATAGTTAGAAAAAGAAGACTTGAAAACATGGAGTTTATAGTGATGAGGTTGAAGGAAGGCAAGTTTAAAAAAAATATGGATTTGATAAGAAACATAAACTTCATTCGAGTGCCATGAAAATAGGAGATTGGGTCATCATATTTGATAGTAACCGAGGTATGAGCATAATCCCATCAAGAACGTTTCCAAGGGATAGTTTGGTTCTTATATTGTGAAATGCATATGGAAATGCTACCTATTCTCTCTGGATCTTGATGGCATAGAGTTGAATATTGCTATAGCTAAAAAAGGATCAAGCTCTTCAAGAGAAAGGAATCTACCACTTATAAAGAGGATGAGCATGACATTGCGACTACCCATGCCACCATAGAAGAGGATGAAAATGAAGAAGAAGAAGAAGAAGAAGAAGAAGAAGAAGATAATCTTTAGCCTACTAAAGATCAAGACATGTGGCACCTATTGAAGGATATGTAGGTTTAGAGGTGGATATTTTGTGACCATAGGTCTAGTGGGTGGATATAATGTGATCACAAGTCTAGTGAGGGATGACAACAAAAATGTAATACTCCCCAATCTAACTACGCATTTTGCATATGAATGCCCTTTTAGGTTAGGATAATAGTATTTTTTTTAAATAAAAATAATCCCTCTCTCCTCCAACCGACTGTTGTGCTGGAGGAGAAGGATTTAGCAAGGCCACTAAGCTCATTGGTGGAGCTTGAAGGGGGGAGGCTCATGCGCATTGATGCATGGGGGAGGGAGGATCCCCCTCCCCTCACCTATATGAGTATGGGCCATAGCGAGAGGAGAAGGAGAGTGTCGTAGAAAAAAAAGAGGGAGAGATTGAGACTGCCGTTCTGACGCTGCGTGGATTGCTGCCGTGGAGTGAGAGGGTTGAGGCTGGCTGTGAGAGGGAGAGGAGGAGTGGAGAGGGGAGTGCAGTCGAGACGCTACGAATCATCCACCAGTGCCGTAGGAATCACCATTTGGCCTCTATCGCATCGCCATCTGCCATCGCAGGGCCCATTCCATTAGCACGACGCCGTTGATTCGGTGTCTTCTTCCTCCCACGTGGCCCTAGAAGCTTTAGAAGCTTCTTGGGGGAAGCTTCTAAAGGTCCTAAGAAGCCCCCTTTCCTATGGCCCTTTAAGACTACCCCCCCGCCCCCCCCCCCACAAATTCCCTCCTAAGGGCTCCATAAGTCCCCCTTCCCCCCCCCCCCCCCCCAACATTTGCCTTGAAGGGCCTTCATGTGGCCTATTTAAGCCTTTATATTACACCTTTCCCCCTCCATAAATTGCCCTTGTAGACTCTTGTTCATGTGGGCGCGGTAAAGACCTTTTCCCCCCAAATTTGACTTGAAGGGTCTTCATGTGCCTCTTTAAGCCCTTTTTTCCCCCACACAAAATCCACTGTTAAGGGTCTTTTGACACCTTTTTCCCCCATACAAAAGCCCTTATAAGGGTCTTTTACACTTTTTATTTTCCCCTTTCTTGTGGGTCCTTAAAAAACCATAAAGCCCTTTCCCGTGGCTTTAATGGGCCTTACTCTCGCAGAGGTTTTTAAAACACCCTATTCTCGGGTTTTAAACCCTTTTTGTGGTTTCTCCCCTCCTCCACAGAAGTATCCCTTCAAAGAGCTACTACGAAAGGAAGGAAAAGAAAACTCATAAAGGATGGTGGAATTTCAAAAGGGAGTTCGCAAAGCCACATCCAAGACGGAAAGGCTGCATTCGCAATGGCTTCTAAGAAAGCCTAAGGCACAACCGCAGGAGGATCGTCTCCTAGCATCCACGTGGACATCTCACCACAAGTCCAGGTTTTCCTTCCTAATTTTTATTTTATGTTGTTATAATTCAATCGTGCGATGATAATTTTTGGAGATAGAATGCATTTTTTGTCTTAAATACTTAGGTTAATTCTGAAAGAATTAGCTCACGAGATAGAAAAGTTCGGTCATTAGTATTTTCAATAAAACGAACAAAATAAAGTGAGCAGAAAATTGATATGCATTTCTAGCAAGTAGTTTTATGCATTGCAATAAATTGAAATTTGATTAATGTCCATTTTTTTCAAAACGGAATTAAGATAGTGTACTTTTTTTAGGCATGGGAGTATAAACTGCATGTCGCATTATTAGGACATATCTTCTTTGCAATGAATCATTAGGGAAAGTGCTAACAATCCATAGGAAATTGCAAGGCATGAAATGATTCTTAAGTTGAATAACTCTAGTCAATTGGTATAAATATCATTTTTCAACTACATAATTATTAGAAAAGGCTGCAGGTTTTAGCACGAATCTTGTTCGATGATTAATTGAAATTAGGCTATAACCTAACCTATGCTTGATCTTAAACCGAAAAGTTAGAGTTTGAAAATCAACTTACACGTAAACAATGAGTCATGTGATTATGGAAATGATAGTATAATGACCTTCAAGAATAGACAAGTTGGCTTAAAACTAAACACCTAAAAACCGCGAAGGGACTCGTTTAGGAAGAGTTAATTCAATTCCAAAGAACTAACTAGGATTTAACACGTGACCTAGTCGCTTGTATTGCCAAGGCTGAAACTCCTATACCCTAAAGACTTGCCCATATTCACGGAATGTAGGGACATTGAAACATACTTGAGAAGTGGTCTAGGGTTTTTCCCTAAGAATCTCTCGCTAAAAAAGATGGAACTTGGAACCCTAGGACCGACAACATCAGCCTAATGTAATCATGAACAGATTGTTTCGTGACTCCATTCGAAGGGTAAATAGTCCCATAGCTTGATGCAACACTTGTGTGACAAGTAGTAGAGTCGCACGATCTTGTGAATTGATCACAAGGAAATGGCCAAATTCCTCGGAATGAGGTTGGCAGACTCTTACGCAAGTTATCTTGCAAGAGGATGAATAATCGTCCTAATATAGTATCTTTCTTGGGTAAAGATAATTGCTTGAAAGCAAGAGACCAACCAATAAATTGGAATAACATATGAAGGTATTAACCAATTCGGGTTAATAGGGTATGGACCTAACCCAGGATATAGGGGATCTTGCCAAGCCGCAATTGATCCCGGATCAAGTGCTGAATGCATTCGGAAAGAAGGATTTGCTCCTTAGCAATTGGCCAAAAATAACGACCAATGGAATTGTTTGTGCTTATAAACAATTTTAAGAGCACTGTTTTACTTTGTTTTCTCAAAGAATTAAAGGATAAGTGGATATCTAATGCTTCAAGTTGAAGGCCTAAAGGGAGAGGCAGCTTCAGTTAACCCCGACTGCCTGCTTGACCCTAACCAAGGGGGTTGTTAACCGTGCCGAGAAGGTGGACCGAACCCACTGCGAGAGGTCTCTCCATTGAGCATTGCTTGGAGCAGAAGGACGCTTGGGTGCTAGGGGGGCTCTAGACATAATTTCCTCGCCTTCCGAGCCTTGCACAAGAGGCTAGCATGACTTGGAATTGGATCTTGAGGCTTGCATACTAGTCTACGGGTGGAATATTGGATTAGTGATCCCTGTGGATTGCTAGATAGCCTTCGAACGGATTGTGGATAAGTCTACAGGATGGATTTTATGTATTTCAAAGATAAATATGATAACCTATTAAAAAGGAACTTGTTTGACATTGCTTTTCTATGTCAAGTGTTGTGATTACGTGAAGGAACTAGTGCCTAACGGGCTAATTAAGGAAGCTGATTGATACATGTCCAACTAAATATGCTAGGTAATTAAATAAATAAAACAACCTGAGGAAAGTGCGGTGGATGTGGCCATAGGTCCGTCCTACGGATGGGTGGTCCCAATTGGCCGGGAACTTTTCTCACTCAAGATGGACAGCAGAAAGATCGTTCAAAGAACACGAACAACAAGAGCGTTGACCTAGAGTTATAACGGATCCCGATTTATGATGTTTTAGGGGAACGGAATGGGACTATGCCTTATGGCAGAGAGGTTGAGCTTCGCATCCCTCTCGTTTCCAATTCTCCTCGAACCAAGTGCAGCGTGAATCCACTTCGAACCTGGCGTTTCTACATAAAGTAGTTCGCTTGGGTTCGATGCTAGTTGCCATTAAGAAATGACCAATAGGCAAAACCCTAATTCAGGTCGGTCCTAAGTGGGAACGGTCGGAATACTTCCGCTATGTGGCACACGCAGAAATTCCTAGATCGTAAACCCTGTAACATTCCATGGGAGTGCCGGGCGAAGCTTTCTAGACATCCTTTCCGATGGACTGCTAAGACGTGTCCTGAAGATAACAAATGGACACGTTACAAAAAAAGTTCATCTATACTTGTGTTTCACTTGTATGTATATGAGACACTAGTTCCTTTTCTATGTGAAGTGTTAAGCCAATTAGATAACCTGTCAAAGAGTCTTTGCTAAGTGTCTAGCATACAAGAAAATATTAAGTCTTTACATACACTAACATAAAGTTCTAATACAACTTAACACTTACTAGAGCCTTTTCTTTTGTCTCTCTAATTGTCACTATTTACATCGTAAAATGAACCTACTTGACTTCCGCCACCAATCATGCCCTTGATGCCTCTTTGAGTCTCCTACAAGCCTCCTAGTCCAACCACTTGGGCTTCAGTGAACTAGTCTTAAATGCCTTTTGTGTGTTATTGTCGCATGACATGTAGGTGCACATCAATTCCATCATCCATTTAGTGGACAATCAATCAAATGATGTTGATAGAACAAACTCGTTGTCCAAGGATGCCATCACATAATCCTTGCTAGCCTTTGATGTGTTCCTTGAGTAATTCAATATATTGTGTCAAAAAATGTATTGGCCTAACTTATTCATGCACACAATAAAAGTATCCCCCCCCTTAACATTCATATATATGTTGCCAACTTTCTCGTCTTATAATTACCCATATCGTAGCAGAGTGCATCTAAAGTGATCCCTCTTTCACTCATCACTATGATCCTAGGCATGACTAGGAGGCTCCTCTATATTTGGTGTACCTATAGTGATGATGCTCTTTGAGTAGCACCTATAGGAATACCGTTTGCCATAGATAGTTGAGCAAATCTTGACATCACAGGAGTGGTAGTGCTTATAGGTATAGAAAATTTGGGAGGTGATAAGTAATCCACTCAACCCTAGTAGGGGGACACTACATCAATGTATCGATAGTATATACCAAATGCACCCTCTCCAAAACTAGTACAGGAGTGAGAACTAGCAATCGGCCATGTGATCACAACATCTGTATTTTCATAGCACTCACTAGAACCACCCATAGAATGATAATGAAAGGAAGTTTGTAGCTCCCTAAGGTATTGCCCACAACCACACATCCACTAGTCGAGCAAGGCATCTCTGAGCCACCTCACTCTATGATTAACCAAGAGCATTGCCCCTCCCTCCTCTAGACCAATGTATCAAATTTTGTGGAGGTAGAATACATAGAATAGCAAAACACCAATCAAGGCAAGTGCATATCGACAATCCTTGAAGTGCATCATCTAATTAAGAGACATATACACAAAGATCTAGACTTGTAGCTTCTTATCTGTATATTATCAGTTCATCTTACTCTCTAGACCATCTAGAGTGACTTGTACATTCAAAAATTGATATTAACACATTCAATATAAGGGTGCAAGTGAAGAACGATAACATATATCTAAGGAATAAGTACATAAGTTAAAAAATATATAATAAATAGAACATAAGTACATAGTCAATGAATCTAAAAACAAGAGGATGCAGATGTGACCAATACTACAACTCCATAATAAGATCCTGGCATAGCTCCGTTGTCGTGATGCTATGTGGACACACTGTGAAAAAGTATGGAATGCATCATCTTCTGACTTCTTTATTGATCTAGAGAGTCAATGTGATCTGAGTCATTAGTGCTAGTGTTCATAGCATGGATTATCCAAAAATACTAGATTTTTGGATAATTTTAGCCTATTTTTTATATTATTTATTGTAAAAAACTAAAAAATTTAAAAAAACTTCTAGATTAGGATGGCATGCAAAAAGCAAGTTGATTTTTCAACCAGTTATAGGATTTTCATAAAAAAGACAGATTGGAAAAACAGGCTGAAAACTGCAGTTTGAACTGAAAGAAGGAGAAGGAGTGATCTGGGAGATCTGTGATCGGGTGTCCTGTGGTTTTACCTCCCTTTCGGATCCAACGGAACCATCAGATTTGGATTCCGAGCAGCAGAGAAGGAGCTCTAATTTTGATGCATGTTTTGTTCTACTACGAAGAAGCTTCAAGAGATCTAATGCCTAGAGATTGCTTTTGAGAAGTGCAAGGATTTCAGGTTCTTTCAATACATATTGATTCAATTCATGGTGCTTTGTCTTTGTCATGTTTAGCTCTTTTTTATTGTCTTTCTTCTCTTCCATCTTCTATCTCTACTTTCTTCTACCTCTGATCCTTGGTGGACCTTTCGACAAAAACCGCTCCGACATTGGTGAACCCGACATGAAAGGTCATCAAAAGAAGGAAAGACAAGATTGGAGAATCTTTGAACACAATCTCCAGTGATATTTTGCAAGAGTTGGTGCAAAATATGAATATGCTTATGTAAGTACAACAACAACAACATGTGATGCAAGCTTTTGCTCAAACAAAAAGTGTTGTGATGAATGCTTTGCAAGCAGTTGAGCATGAGGTGAAGTTATTTAATGGCAGAAATGTATTTGCATATGTGCATACCTATGGACAAAAGATGGAATTCTTTGGGGTGGCTCAATCTACATGGAGCCAATATTTTGTATGTGTTATTGTACATGAACTGAAAGCACGGATTACTGAATTATACTTGCAAGATGTTGACTTGGTAGCTTTCAAGAAGACACTCAGGGAAGAATTTTACATTGAAGATACTAGTTTAATTATGTGCAAGACTTTTCAAGAGTGGGTTTTACAACCCAATAAGAATCTTGTGGCTACAGAATTGTTAAGAGAATTTGAAAGTCAATTTGACCAGTTGGATCTTGCATAACAACAAGCTCTTGCAAGTTAGAAAATTGAATTGTTTCTACAGATAGCTGATCCTGAGCTTCAAGAGAAGCTTGATGATTTGCTGGAGGATCAGACTATAGAGACAGGTTTGAAAATAGAGTGGAGACATGTCAAGGAAGCTGTTAGTGCACTTGTGAAGAAGCATAGAAGAAGAGAAAGATTGCATGTCTCTAGCTTGCCCACTGTTACGGGCAAGACAGTTGATGTATCCAGTAAGCCACCCGCTTCTGTGGCTACCCTATGGCTGTATCTGCTATTGTTCCCTCTATTAGGGAAGATGTCTTAGATGAATTGGTCAAAGGCATGAGGGATCTTCAATTGAAGGTTGCAAAATTGGATGAAAAAGGGCAAGAGGAAAGGGGACAGACAACAGCCCCTAAGCCAAGAAAAAGATGTATGTGGTGTAACAATTTGCAGCATGAGAGAAAGGATTGTGCTACCTATCAAGAGGCCTTGGTATATAGGTATCGAGCTAGGTCAAATGATGGTAAATGTTAAATAATTGATCAATAGAATTTACGAAGAAAAAATTCACAAAAGATTATAAAAAAGTTGGAGATGTAATGTTATATTAAGTGCGTATGAAGTGAATTAAAGAGGTCCATGTAATTAGCATAGGACTAAGCGACTACTTACTTGAAAGCCTAATTTATATGGCAACCATTCCCCATGGATAGTGCTAGAAACAAAAAAGAAAAAAATGTACTATCTTGATATCTACAGTTCCATAGTATAAGATGTGGGGAATGGTATTCCCTAGTTGTGTACACTACAAGAGAAAGGCCCTATAGACGCGCACTGTACACGCAAAAAAGTGGGCGTGTTTATAAGCCCATGTATCAAAGCATCTATTTACGCTAGTATACGGAACGCGTCTATATATCCGCGTTTATAAACGCGCCTATAGATGCGAAAATAAATGCACATATTTTTCATTTCTCATAAAGTCCCTAAATATGACCAAACCTCTTAACATCTAGTATTTGTTTGAATACATTACCAACTTTACTTCTTTCTGAGTATTACAAATATACATCCAATCATTCAAAGATAATTATATATATGCGATTTCATGCCCTATATACATCCAATCATGCCCTATACAAATGTGATTGGATAGGGCATGATTGGATGTGTATACGACATAATTACACCTGGATCACATGTAGCCAATGTGCACATTGTCCTCTTTTCATCATCTTTAGCCAGTGTGTCCACTTGTTGGTGACTAAAATAGGTCACTATTATGGGAACTTGCTGAAGTCAATGAAGCATCCTAAAAATGAGGCATCCTAAAAATGAGAGAGAGAGAGGACAGTTAGCCCGTCCTGGCTCTCTAGAATCTATGTATACGATTCATGAACATAGAAATGGCATCGTGTCTGCTATGTTAAGTTTTGAAACTGTTGACTATATATGAAAGGTGGGACGTTTTTAGTAGAGAGAGAGAGAGAGAGAGAGGTAGAGGTTTTGTTAAAGGTGGCCATGGGTGTGTTCGAGGCTTTGGGAGGGCAAGGAAGACCTGTGTCGCCATGGGAAGCTTATGCGGAACCATGAAATAGCGCAAGTCAGCTCCAGCAGAATATCTTTCTCGTTTCTAATCCTGCAACCTTGCCCTTTGTACCTGTCGTGCCCCCCACTCCCGCCCCTCTCTCTATCTCTCTTTCTTTCTCTCTCTCTCTCTCAACACAGGTTGCGTCCATGAAGTCTAAGCAGAGAGTTAGCCAGCCACAGTCATAGTAAGCATAGATATTGTGAAAAAAAGGGAGAAAGAAAAAAGTAAGATTGCGTTCAGCGCCCATGAAGAAGGACAGTGAATATACTGACTATTTGGTAGGAGATCCCAATTCACAGGGATTGATAATGGATCGCATGTGATGATCCTCTTATGAGAGACATCTGTACACACCATGAACTATATAAGTCATTTGAGATCGATACAACAGCAGCAAGTCGGCGGCCTCGGAGGTTGGCTCTCTGTGCCAGAGAAGTTTGTGGTGCGTGATGGTCCTCATGACAGACCATTGATCAACCAGAGATCGATGATCGGCAGCAACATGATCATCAACAACTGCACAAAATTATATGGAATGTCTGTGCAGCCCGACAGTGAGGCGCACCTCAAGGCGTCCTCTATGAAGCTTATAATGCAACCTACAGCGACTGTCTGAAGGTGAGAATCTTCCTAGTAGTTCTTACTTTTGGAGAGAGAGAGAGAGAGAGAGAGAGAGAGAGAGAGATGATGGCTTCAATTCTTAGCATTTGGTTTGTACCCCAGTTAGCTTCCCAGCTTTTGTATGCGCATCAGCATGTGTGTTTTAACTCAGTTTTTCCTTCTAAGATGCCAACTGTGACATGCTTTAGAAGTATCACAAGTCATGATGAGCATACTGAGCCATACAAAGAAGTGATTTCCTTCTTTCCAACAATTGAGCTGCGCTTGAAGGCTCTCACCAAAGTGGAGCCCCGAGAGGAACACCAAGGAAAAGGGAATTCTCTTGCAAGAAAATCTATCTTGTAACATCAACAAGCTTGTTTACCATGTTTCATATGATCACAATGAAGAAAAGAACATCAGGCACAACAAATCTTCATGCAGCATCATGTAGATCTCCCACGGTTTTTAATAGAATCAACCATATTCTTCAACATCTTCACAAAATCCATCAATAGAACAAAGAAAGCAAAGAAGTACACCATCTTTGAATGGAAATACATCACATAGTATTCATCTTCAATATCTTCATAGTCTTCTCTCTCAATCTCTCATATACAATCACTCTGTTTCAGTAGAATTGGCTATCTCTGACTCTCTCTCTCTCTCTCCATCAATAATACATCATATCCTCACTAAAATCTCTCAAAATCACTCTCAATAATCCTTCTTAGGTCGTGGATACCCCTCCCAAGAGGTATGTCTGATATGAAGGGTCACCAGAGCCACTACATTGTCCTTTCATAGCTCACTACTGTCACTTCACTCCAGTCTTCACTTGAATCTTCAGCAGCTACTTCTTCCACTTCTTTCGGCTCTTTTGCACTTGTATTCACCTCTTTCCAAAGCTAGAAAACTTTCCCAAAGTCATACATACATTCCACAGAACACTTACAGAAGCATACAGAACAGTCTACAGAACAGTACCAGAACAGCTACAGTACAGAACAGAACAGAGACAGAAGCTCTACAGAAGACCTACAGAAGGTTACAGAAGGTCATCAAAACCTCATACCTCATACTCAAATCATTCCAAACTCTCACAAACCATTCAATAAGCTTTCTCAAGATCTCAATCTTCATCAATCAATACTCTATTCCTCCTTACAGAAGACAATCAGAACAAAACAAACCAAAACAGAGCAAAACAGAACAAAACAGAAGGTATACAGAACCAATCAGAACCTATCAGAACATCACAGAACCACCAACAAACATCATGATCTTCCAAAACACCATCATTATCATCCAAAACATTCTCAAACCACTTCCAAACCAATCAATCATCTCATAAAATCAACCATTCAGCTCTCAAAAACAACAAAAATCAGCCAAAAAACAAGTCATTTCAACACTCAACATATCCCCACACTTAATAAGGAAGCGTCCTCGCGACCCAGGAAAAAGGGAATACAAGTTCAGTTGAAAAGCTCAACTTTGATTGTCAATATCTTCTCAAAAATAATCCATCCACCACGACCCCAACTTATAACCTGGTTCTGATATAAAAATACAAAGAAAGGAAAACCCTTTATTCATTAACACCCCTTATTAAACTAAAAATCACAACAAATTTATAAAGGATATAAAAGTTTTCTTCGTCTTCATCAGCATCAGCTTCAACTCTGCAACCACGACCCCAGCACCACAATTCTCCAAAACGTAGCTCGGACACAAAATCCAATAGGAAACCACCACGTTCATTTGACATAAATAAACTCACAACACAAACACTAATACACAACCATCTGAATGACTCCTCCAAAAAGAGAGTTGTTCATTAAAAAGCTTCCATTATACATTGGAAAGGTATCAATGAAGATGATCCTGCTTAAAAGATTGATGTTGTCGGAATCGATCCATAGATAAGGATTCATCTACAAAGTTTTTAGGAGGATTTTGAAAAAATTGGAGACAGCACATCCTTTCCAACAAGACCAAGTATCTGCTAGGCAAACAGAGGGCATGAAAATACAATATCTCCAGTTGCTGGGAATCAATGCTCACATTGACATTCATGCACAACTTTGGAATAGGCTTGGAATCATTATGAGAGTGCCTATGCATATACGCCAGGTACCAAGCAAAGTGAGCAGTTAATCTCACTGAGGGATCTGCAGACTGTGAATACTGCTGGGCAAAATGAACATAATTCTGATAAGCTTGACTGGAAGCTGTCCATTCTCCTGGAATTACTGGCCAATTGATCTGCGGTCCTGTAAGGCAATCATCCGAACTCCATCCCCTTCTTCTGGAAATCTGATTATCAAACCCGTCACAGTCACTAACCAACTGAGGTGGTTGAGATATGGAAGTGTTAGGAGAGGGTAATGGAATAAGGAAGAGTGGATGAAGGGAAGGATAGGAAAAATCATAAAAGGAAGAAAAGGTTAAAGAAGGACTGGCAGAAATTTGTAAGGAATCACTAAGGAACGGTGTTAACTGATAAATAGGAAAGGTGGAGGGTACATTAATGGAGGGAGAAGGACAGGGTGGAGAAGGGGAAAATACCCTATCCTCAATAAAGGAACAGTAAGTGAAAATAGGAATTTGAGGGAAAGATGAAGGTTGGAAAAGAAGGGGTAAAATAATGGTGGAATTAGATTGACAAAGGGAAAGATATATAGCATAGCGGTGAGCCATTTGTTGGTAATAGAGGAGGGTAGGAACAGAAGGTCCTAAGAGAGATCGTCTATGATAGGCATCAAAGAAGGTAGCATCAAATGGATTATGTCTTGAAAGATAGGTTAAGAGATCCATCCTCAGTTGATTAGTACTCTGGGCAAAGGTAGGAGCTGTGTTTTGTCTTTGATTGAGGACCACTGAATCAATCATGGAATGCCACGAATTATCATGACAATCAGCCACTTTGGAGGAATAACTTTGAAACATGTCAGTTATGCGCAACTCCAAATGATTGACATACAAAACAGCCTGTAAGACCACATCCCCCACATACCATGCCATATTCACCTCATCTGGAATTAACAAGTCTCCTCGTAGATACATGTATGACATCAACATGGTGTCTGGTGTGACAGAATCTTCAAAGACCATTCTGACTACCTCTGTCAACAACTCAGCAGACCAAGCCCCACTCCAGCCATCCTCTGGAAAAGGTAAATCCATCGTGGAAAGCTTCATATAGAAAACCAACTTCTGTAAGTGGTAGTGGACAAAGAAAGAATGGTCAGGTAAAACATATTCCTCAAACTGTTCAAAGGTAGACCATAACAAGTCCATTCTGGACTGCAATCTTTCCACTTTATCTTGGAATAGAGGGCACAAAGTAGCCTGTCTCTGAAGAGCAGCCAAGTCCTGCTGTGAAAGAGAAGGAATCAATGGAACAGGAGGGCTTGGAGGAACAGAGCGGGACTTTGCAAGTTGATCTTGCAACTGCTGGATTTGGGAGGCTTGGTTGGCCACTGTGTCATTAGCAGTCTGTAAAGCTGAAAGCTTGTCATCTAAGAGAGCTTGGAATTCCTTCGCTTTGCTGGACATCCTCTCCTTCTCCTCTGAAAGGCTAGTAACCTGGGATTGAGCTTCGAGTAACTGGGTCTTTAATGAAGAAATCTCATCGCTTTGGGTGGCAACCAGTTGGGTTTGATGTTCCATTTGCTTAAATAAATCTGCCAGGGTATCCTTAACAGAAGCTAACTCAGATGTTGCCTTATGCAACTGGTCCTTAGACTGCATGAGCTTCATAAAAGGACGCATACAGCTGTTGAACACAAGCTGTCACTGACAACTCAATGGAGCTTTGAATATCCTTGCAGAGGAAAGGAATGGCATCTCCTGAGACTAGATTGTTCAGGGAAGGAACTGAGATGTCCAATGATCCTTCTCGATGTGCTCTGAATAGGTTATTGCAAGTGAGATACCCAGGGAGTTCACTGCCAGAAGTAGCAGGGAGAGGTACTGAAGGAAGTACGGAAGGAGCTTTATCCGCTACCCTCTTCAAGCGTTTGCGCTGTATGACCAGGGGAGGCGGAGAATCATCATCCTCTACGTCAATGGGTTCTGACTCGTCTGAAGGTGGAGGAGGAGGTACTGGATCTGATGGAGGAGGTGGAGGCATAGTCTTCTGTAAACCTGAATAGGTCAAGAAGGCAAACAAATATGATCCATATGTAACATTGGTAACATTACCCCTGGTGACTTTGACGAAATGCTCATCCATTTTAGTAAGGAGGTAAGTGCTCCAATCAATAGCAACTCCTTTCAACACCATCCTGGAAGCTGTAAAAAGCTCTTTGGACAAATAGTGGGATGGCGTTTTGGCAGGCATAAACCTGTCCTGAAGAAACTGACAGAGCGTCTTCCATACGGGATCAGTGATCGTAGAAAAGGACACTCCGGAAGAGTTTATCACCTTCTTAACATCGAGGAGTTCCCTTATCTGCTTCTGCAACAGCTTGAGAATCTCTTCATTAGAGAAGACCTGACGAGTGGTCACAAAAGGTTCACCTTTGAAGGGTAGAGACAGAGCCTTCCCTAGGCCTCGAGATGTCAAAATCATAGAAATTCCTTGGACTACGCCTGTCTTCTTGCTGTAAGAGGCCAGGAACTCATCACATAACGACGGATCCTCTGGAAGCAATGGAAAAGGAGTAGCCACAAAAGCAGCAAGGCTCGCCTTCGTGAGGGGCTCAAAAGTAAGTAGGGAAGAGTAATCCCTACTAACTAATGGGACGTACTAGATAGGGGGAGGAGCATGAGAAGGCGCCATTCAGATGGGTACACACACCACAAACACAGACAATCAAGGAGAATGCCTGCAAAGCAACAGACAAAAAACCAAGGATAAGAGAATAACCAATAAAACGTGACACGACCAACTAACCCCAAGCAATCCACATCCTAGAAAAAATTCGACATGACCTTGAGACAAATGTGACCGAAAGCTTCATGCGATGCATCAGACAAACACCCTGAACCCCCGTAACAAGCAATAAAAGAAAAAAAATTGCATACCGTACCCGTAACCGTATCAAAGACAAGAAACCAAAACAATACCATATCTGACACATATCAATACTATATCGTTGATAAACCAAGACTGGACCATGGAAAATAACGCTAATGACTGCACATACCCATCCCACGAAACGGTTCATTAAAAAGGGGAATTAAGTGCAGTGAGGGGGAATTAATTTAATGAAGGGTTGATTTTAATAAATTATTAAGAATGGGTGAATTTTTATTAGGTGATAAACCTTAGCAAGAAAACGGCGGTTCCTTATTAGAAATTAAATTACCCATTATTAGGTTAAATCGGTGCTTTTATTCGATTCTCGGACTTCGATACCCGACTGGGTCTCTAAATGCAAGTCATTGATTACAAATTAAGGTGATGTGGAGCGCTTTTTTGCCAGCGCGTGCTCATGTGACGGCTGGTTCATTTTAAATAAAAATTAAAGTGCCTCTGTAGCGCACGTAGCGCGTGCTAAGTGAACTGCTGGTTTATTTTAATTAAAAAGTATGTGTGTTTAGCGCGAATGCACGTGGAAACTGTGAGTGAATAAAAGAGTTCATTTTAACAATTAATTTGTGATTAAGGGGGAAATGAAAATAAATAAAGCACATAAAATAAATACCTGGAAGGGGTGTGTATGTAATGCAGAAATGCGCACGGAAGAGTCTCCCAAAAGAAGTGAATCCAGTAAAGGAAAAGTAAAGATCACTGATGAAACAACAAAGACAACACCTTAGCGGATGTGTGGATTTGATGTTTGTTGGTTTTTGATTTTTTTTTAAATTATTTTTTAGTTTTTTTTTTGTGTTAAGTGGTGATTATTTATGGTTGAATAAATGAAAAATGATCAAGGGAGGTGAGGGGAGTTTTTTTAAATTTTTTTAGTATTTGTTTAGAATTTTTGTACTATTTTTAAATGAATTTTCTACATTTATTGGCAATTTGGAGGATTAATTAGGAAATATTTAATTTTCAGAAATTTTAGGGTAGGTAATTGCCAGCGGACAAACTCCCAAAAATTGGCAAAAAGCAAAAGGAATTTTTAGAAATTTTTTTGAATTATTTTGATGGAAAAATTAATGTAGAAATTAATGAAATCACATAAAGCATGTTAATCAAATAAGTCAGTTAGAAATAAGTCAGTTAAGTCTGGTTAGTGTAGGTAAGTCATGGCAGTCACAGGAAGTCAAGTTAGGTTAGGTTAGTCAGGTTGGATAAGTCAGTTAAGTCCAGTTAGTAGAAACTAACCTAAAGAGGGTTAAGTAACCTAAGGTGGGTTAGGGTTAGGGTTAGTTAACTAGGGTTAGTAAACTAACCTAACTATGGTTAGTTAGAACTAACCTAGCTAGGGTTAGGGTAGGGTTAGCTAACTAGAGTTAGTTCTAGGATTAGTGGGGTCCTAGTTAATCCTAGTGAGGGTTAGGTTATCCTAGTTAGTCCTAGTTAGTCCTAGTTAGGGTTAGGTTATCCTAGTTAGTCCTAGTTAGTCCTAGTGAGTCCTAGTTAGGGTTAGGTTGAACTAACTAGGGTTAGTAAATTAGGGGGTGGGATTAAGGTTAACTAACGAGGGTTAGTTTAACCGTAATTAGGTTACTGTCAAACTTGGTTAGGTTAGTGGTGGAGGAGGTGGTTGGAGGTGGGTGGTGGGGAAGGAGGAGAGGGCGGAGGAGAGGACGGTGGCGGGCGGTCGTGCGCAGACGGGCGGGGGGCGGTCATGGCGGTCTGCGACGGAGCTGGTGGAGAGGCAGGAGGGCGGCAATTCGGCGCGGCAGCGGCACTGGCCGACGGGAGGCGGCGTCCGACAGGCTGCGGCCTGGTGCGACGAGGGCGGCGGGACGCGCTGGGAGGCGGCCAGGCGGTCGCAGACGGGGCGGCCTGGGACAACGAGGGCGGCGGCTGTGGCGGCGGCTGAAGACGCAGGAGGGCGGGGAAGAGAGGGGAAGAGGAGGGGGGAGGAGAAGAGGGAGGGGAGAGGAGAGGGAGACGGAGCGCTGGAGAAGAAGGGAGGGAGGAGAACGGAAAGGAGGATGGGGAGGGAGAGGAGAGGAGGGACACAGGAAGAAGAGGGGGGAGGTGGTTGGGGGGAAGGGGTGGGCGGGCAGGGTGGGGTGGGCAGGGTGGGGTGGGCAGGGGCCCAAGGGGGGTGGGAAAGGGTGGGCTGGGCAGGGTCAAGGGCGCGTACCCTCGTCTCGCGCTCATGCGCGGGGCGGGGTAAAAAAATTTGCCGTGACGGGATTGAAATGGCGCTGGGATGACGGGACAGGTCATGCGGACACGACCGGGGCGCGTGGAGATGCGTAAAATCGAAAAAGGGCGCGTTCACACGCAAGACAGACGCGCGAATACACGTAAAAATAAAGAAAATTTAATAACACCAAATCCGGACTTCAAAACGAAATAGTGTAAAAACAAAAAGTGGGCAGGACGACAGGGAGAAAACAAGAAAAATATATGACGGAGATTCCGGGAGGGGGAAAGGGCGGTCACGTGCAAAAAACACAAAAAACGAACAAAAAAACGCAATTAAAATTTAATATCGAAAAATCCGTGCAGCGGAATGAGGGGAAAAAAAAGGAAAACTGTGCAGAAAGATGTGCCCCCGACAATCCTATCACATCAAAACATAATTCCGATGGAGATAAGACACGTTCACATGGGAAAAACCCAAAAATAAACCCGAAAATAGGATCGGAAATTAATATCGGACGAAGCGTTCACCGAAATGACATGCAATAAGAAGGAAAAATGTCCGCAGGAAGGAGTGGCACAGGTTTATCACGTTAAAGCGCAGTTCCGGTGGAAGTAGGAAGGATTCACATGCGAAAAACACCAAAAATACTCCCGAAAACATTTTTAAAAATTAATAATAATAAATCCAGAAGTCGAAAGAGGGGGGAGGAAAAAGGAAAAAGGTGGGGGAAGGCACAGGGGACACGACTGTCAAATTAAATTGGAAGTCTGATGCAAATAGGGTAGGTTCACATGGAAAAATGTCAAAAATACACACGAAAAAGGTCGTAAAAAACCCGAAAAATTAATAATGGACAAACCGTGGATCGGAATGATGCGCAGTAAGAAGGAAAAATATCAAGGGAAAAGTGGTTGGCAGGGCTAGGATGTCAGAGCATGGTTCCGAAGCAAGAAAAGCGCGTTCACATGGGAAACCGGCTAAAGTGCGCAAAATGCTTCAAAAATTAATAACTCAAAAACCATGCACCGGAATAAGGGTAGGTAAAAAGGAAAAATGATCAGTTCAAAGGGAGGAACAGGGTTATAAGGTTGGATTGGGACTTTGGTGAATGTAGGGTGCATTCACATGACAGGACCTCAAAATCAGGGAATGAAGGAAAACTGTAAGGAAACAGCCCCAAGGGTGGGTGGAACATAACCGGGTGGGTGGGAAGGGACCCCATGAGGGTAAAAGTAAGGCATGGCCTACATGCATGAACAGGTTAAGGCATATGCAGAAAGGTATGCAATGTAGACGTGCAAGGACGCGTCCCCACACTTAAGACCTTAACAATAGGGTTAACCAAACAACAGGGACCTAGGACCACGCCACAGACCATCCACTAACTTCCCCACACTTAAAACATGACCGTCACGAAGAAACCAAAGTGTAGGGTTAGAAAAACTTGGCCTGTTTCGTCAAGAATCAAGGTTGAGTGTCGACGGCACGTCCAGTGTGGTTGTCGGCGCTGGAGGGACCAAGGCATCTTTACAGCGCACGTCCTTCATGGCAGGGACCACGCGGCAACACCCAAGGAGGTAGTTGGTTGAAGGAATCGCAGGAAATTCGTCGATGATGAGGGATACTACACTCAACTCACAGTCACTCAATTGGAATGAAAGGACAGTCACTCGCCCCATGACTAATATCACTCGAGGAATAAGAATTGAAACCCATATCTCATACCCGGTTGAGGAATCGACAAGGATGAATGGTGCAGAAGGAGTATGCCAAGGTGCACAGTTGATGGTGCATTAGTGCGTCCAACCCGTCTGGCATAAGTGCAAGGAGGAAGGCAAGGGAGCCTTACAGTGTGGTGGACAGAACAGGGTGGCGTGTCTTGTGATGAGAGAAAAGACCCATCCCGTGGGTGCATAGGGAAATGGGAACATACCTGACTCCAAGTGTCGTAACGTCCCTCAATCTCACCTCTCGGTAATTGATTGAAGAAACTCAGGTCACACTCAACCCACCCTCTGTCTCACTCTCTGTTGATAGATACAGGAGGGCAGCCTTTTCCTGAAACCCATTGATATAATCCTCACAGTCACTTGTGCAAAGATTGTATGCCTTGTGCGCATTTGATGGTGCAATAGTGCATCCTGCCCTGTGCCGGCATATGGTGCGAGAAGGAAGGCAAGGGAGCCTTACAGTGCAGTGCGCAGAAACAAATTGTGCTTTGTGCATTGAGAGGCCCATCCCGTGCGTGCAACACTTCATTCACACTTCTCACCTCTCATTTGATTTGAAGGGAAAAGACTGGTCTCTCAACCCACCCTCTATCTCTCTCGTTGTTGATAGATATAGAGGGCAACCCATACTCACTTCCCCATCCGGCTAGGATGAAAGCTCACATCACTCAAGGGGTTGTCGATGAAGATCGCTTCGTCAGTTGTTGAAGAGGCATACCCAGGGAGGTAGCCATCAAATCGAATATTGTATTGGATAGAAACATGTCATCGCCTAGAGGACAGGTAGTCACTTTACAGAGAGACCCAGGACACAGCGTACCAAGGGAGGTAGCTTCGGAATTGGATCCTAGGGATATCAATTAATGAATCCACTTTCTGGACTGCTGGGTGTTACCACCTTTTCCACAGCCAGCTTCTCGCCCAAGGGTGTTTACCACCTTTTCCTGGAACGAGGCCTGCTATGACAGGGAATTGCTTCCTTTTCTCTCATAACAGATATGTTTTTTTTTCTTTCTTTTCTTTTTCTTGTTTTCCCCTATTTCCGAGGGTGTTTCCACCTTTTCTCGAAGAATAGGTCGGCATGACAGGGACCTAAGTCATTTTCACCCATGACCGATATGTTTTGTTTTTTTTTTTTCTGTTTTTTTTTTTTCAATATTGAGCAAGGGAATGGTAGAAAGACCATTTGTCAGAACCCACCTCGCCACTATCGCTGGTGGAAAATAGAGGATAAGAGATCAAGGCTGAAAGGGGGTTTTGAGGGGACAGAGGGTTGCGTCCACCTCATCAGAAGTGGCTGAAGAACGGCTATCAGAAGTAGCAGCATAAGAAGTAAGTGCCGCGCCAATAAGAGAAAGGATCAAGTGACCGTAATTGTCAAGATTCCCAAGGAGGGAAGTACTTCTTCAGGCGATATCCATTGATCAGAAAGGGATCATCAGAGGCATCAACGGTCTGCACTTGGACAGAACCATTAGGGTTAACGGCAAGTACCTTATAGGGGCCCATCCACCGCTGCTGGAGCTTGCCAGGAAACTTTCCAAAATGTGAATCATAGGCTAGGATCAAATCACCTTCTTTGAACTCCTTGTGCTTGATGAAACTGTCATGGTAAGCCTTACGTCGAGCTTGTGTGGCTTCCATGCACTGTAGAGCCATCCTACGAATTTCATCCAAACATTCCAGGTGCAAGAGATGGCATTGCAGTGAATTATCATCCCCCAAACGCTCTTTGATAGCCACTCTCAAGGAGGGTAGTTCCAGTTCAACAGGAAAAATAGCTTCTGTACCATACACCAGCTGGAAGGGTGTCTGTCCTGTTGCTACTTTATGGGAGGTTCTATACGCCCAGAGGGCCTCTGTAAGTCGATCGTCCCAATCACGACGATGTGCGGCGATTGTTCTTGTCAGAATCGGGCAGAGGATGCGATTGGTGACTTCGACTTGGCTGTTGGCTCTGGGATAATAAGGAGTGGACTTGCGATGGCGGATCTTATACAACTCTGTCAACTCTTCCATGACTTTGTTGAGAAAATGCGTGCCTCTATCACTTACTAGCTCTAAGGGACTGCCAAAACGGGTGATGATATTCTCGTTCATGAACAGGGCCACGCTGTTACCATCGTCCCGCTTTAGGGCTTAGCTTCATACCACTTTGTGACATAATCCGTACATACGAGGATGTATCGGTTCTGTTTCCTTCTGGTAGGAGGATCGATCGGACCTACGAAGTCAATGCCCCACTTCTCAAATGGCTTCAACGGAAGGATAAGTTGCAGTGGCATGGCACTTGTCTTCGTGGGTTTCCCCATTCTTTGACAAGCATCACATCTTTTACAGTAATCATAGGCATCCTTGTGAATGGTAGGCCACCAATATCCTGCCAGCAGAGCCTTCCTGGCTGTAGCTTCTCCTGCAAAGTGACCTCCGCATGGCTCGTCATGGCAAGCCTTCAGAACAATCCCAATCTCTTCTCCTGCGACACATCTTCTGAGCACTTCATCTTTGCCTTTCTTGTACAGTGCACCGCCTAACAAGGTATAGGGGGCTGATTCTAGCATGAGCTTCTTCCTTTCTTGACTAGAGATACCAGGAGGGTACTGTTGGGTTGCCAGCAGATTGGCAATGTCTGCATACCAGGGAATTACAGTTTCTACCAAGAATAGGGAAGCATCAGGGAGGTCTGGATCATCCTGCTCCTCGTCTGCAGTTTGTGGGATCCGCGACAAATGATCAGCCAGAACATGGGAACGACCAGGCTTAATAATCACCTCAAAGTCAAACTCCTGGAATAAAAGGAGCCATCTCATCATTCGTCCTTTCACATCCGCTTTGTTCATCAGGAAGGACAGGGCCTCATGATCCACATAAAATTTAAAGTGGGTGGATAGGAGGTAATGGCGAAACTTCTCTAGGGCAAACACCATTGCCAAGCACTCCAGCTCTGTCACTGTATAGTTCCGTTCCCTATCAGTGACTTTTCGGCTTGCGTAATAGATCGGTTGATCCAACTTTGAGGAGCCCTTTTGGCAGAGGACAGCACCTAAGCCTTCAATTGATGCATCAGTGTGTACATGGAACTCTTTCGTCCAATCAGGAGGTTGCAGAATGGGTGCCTCTATCAGACACTGCTTCAGAGTGTGGAAGGCTTTGTCACATTCTTCCGTCCAAGTAAACTCTGCATCTTTCCTCAGGAGCTTGTGCAAGGAAGTTTCCTTTGTTGCAAAATGGGCTATAAACCTTCTGTAGTAACCCACATGGCCTAAGAATCCCCTCAACTATTTGAGGTTGGTGGGTGCTGTCAGAGCTGCGATCTTTTCAATCTTTGCAGGGTCTGTTGATATCCCTTGTGCAGAGACAATGTGGCCCAACAGGACTCCAGAAGAGACCCCAAAGATGCATTTATCGGGGTTGAGGGAAATCCCATACTCCCGGCACCGGTCAAAGCATTGTTCCAGGTGTTCCCAATGTTCACGGATCAAACTATAGACACAGAAGTCATCCAAATATACCTCGATAAAGTCGTGTAGATGATTTTGAAATGCGGCCATCATGACTCGTTGGAAAGTAGCAGGGGCATTGCAGAGCCAAAATGGCATCACTCGGTAAGCGTAGGTCCCCCATTTTGTGGTGAAGGTTGTTTTGGACTGATCTTCTTCTGCGATTTGGACTTGGTTATATCTGCTGAATGCATCCAAAAGAGAATAAAGCTCATGTCCTGCCACTGTGTCCAACAGTTGGTCTGTGAAAGGGATAGGAAAGTGATCCTTCTTTGTCTTGGAATTAAGCTTTCGGAAATCCACACATATTCGCAATTTGCCATTCTTCTTGGGTACAACCACGATGGGTGAAACCCATTCACTATTTGCCACTGGATAGATGAACTCGGCTTCCAAAAGCTTCAGCAGCTCCGCTTTCACCAATGTGGAATAATTCGGGTTCATTCGCCTCTATCGTTGCCGTACTGGCTTGGCATCAGGCTCCAAGTCAATATGATGTTGACATATTGTGGGATCAATCCCCTTTAGGTCTTTGTAAGACCACGCAAACACGTCCAAATTTTCTTTCAACAAGTTGTACAAGGTTGACAACTCCTCTTCTGGGAGACTGCTACCCACCTTCAAGTGGCGTTCAGTGCCTTCTGCATCCACAAAGGTTAACTTCCTTTCACCTTCTACTTCACGGATGAAGGTCCCGCAGACTGCTTCTGGGTACAGATCCGACTCCTTCAAGAGAGTGGTGTCCTCTTCTGATGTCCCACTAGAACCAACTTCTTCTTTTGGTGGAGACTTAGGTTGCTCCTTAAGACGTTGGAATGGGATTAGAGCTGTTCCGGGTTTGGTTTCAAGATTAATTACCTCTTGACTTGAAGACTCTTCTTCTGAAGATGACACATCCAGGAACGTCACATAACAGGGACCCTCTGATGCCTGTTGGGTTTGTGGGACTGGTGCTTGTTGGCACGGTGCATCATCATCATCTTTCTTCGGCAAGGATGGGTTAGGACGGCATGAGCCACTACTGAAAGACGGCTTGCTCTTCTTAATCCATCCCTTATAAAGGTTTTGCATATGAGAAGATCCATTTACCAGACCAAATGGTGGGATAGACTCTTCCGTTTCACTTTCATAATCTTTTGCGTCCATATCATATCCATCCTCTTCTGTCTCTGTCTCTGCTTCTGCTGTGGTTTCTGCTTCTGTAGGAGCTCTGTAACAAAAGAACAGATTCTCTGTCTCCTCTTCTGCCTCTGTCTCTCCTATGGCCATGTAACAGGGGGAGCAGTACATCCATGCTTCGATCTCACTGTCAGAAGTGATTTCAGAAGTCATTCCTGGTTCAGGCAAGAAGTATTCACCCATTCATAACGGCTTTGCATCTTTTGGAAGTCGGCTTACAATATCCACTGTTAAGGAATGTGCCACTGTTTTCTTGGGAAGGATCTGTTTGACAGCATCTTCGTCTGCTGATGTTCCATCTGTAGCCTCATTAGGGGAATGAGAAGATAATTCCAAGGAGGTGGATCCATGTCCTTTTTGAGAACCATATAGTTTCAGCACCACTTTGTTGGGTCCTCTACCCAAGGTCAAGGTTCCTTTGAACCAATCCGTCCTTGCTCGGGCTTCAAAAAGCCATGGTCTGCCCAGTAACAGAGGATAGGATGTACCATAAGAGTTTGGCTTCACCACCAGATAGGTTAGCCAATAATCTTTTCCAGCCACTGTAGTCTTCACATATGGGAGAATGCCCAACGGCTTGATTCTACTCTGATCCGCCAGTCTGATGAGCCATTGGGTGGGTTGCACACCTTGTAGGCCTAGATCCTTCATTGTCACATCCGTCATAATGTTCACTGGTGAACCACCATCAATCAGTGCATTTGCGATGAAGCAACCTTCTATCCATACGCCAGTCTCTGGAGTACCTGGATCTAGGAAAGCGTTAGCCACATCCACTTCTTTTACAGGCTCTGGAGCCCTATTGGATTTTGTTGCTGTTGAGGGAGCAATCCTTAAACCACGTCGTCTTGTCAGTATACTTTTGAACCTTTTCCGGCAACTGGGAGACAACATCAATAATTGTCAGAATGTAAGGTTTGGTTTAAAGGTATCTAGATCTCTGACCAGATCGTATTCCTTAATAGGATTCACTGACTTCTCTAACCGGTTAGGGAATGGGGCAACACCCATTTTCATTTTCCCTCTTTCTTCCAACAGAGGAATTACAGGAACTTCTTCTGCCACTTGTGGCACTTCCTCCTCTTCTGTCTCCTGGACCTCTGGTCCTGTCTCTGTAACTGTCTGTGGCACTATAGGGCTCTGTACGGCACTGTTAGGCTCTGTTCTGTTCTGTTCTTCTGGTGGAAGATTGAACTTCACTGTTCTGGCAGGGGGATTATTTTCTTTCTGGATAGGTGGTTCCTTCTGCTTTGCACGCGTGATGGCAGCAACTTCCAATTCCACTAAATTGGAGGTAGGCTCTTGAGCCTTGGCTGGACTATCAGTAGCACTGTTTTTCACTGGGGCTGGGCTTGGACAGTCTTTTACAGTGTAGCCTTCTCCTTTGCATCGACTGCATAAGGGCTTGTAATCCACTGACCTTCGAGGATTTGGACAATTTGGTGAGATGTGTCCCTTTTCTCCGCATCTGTAACACTCCACTTCTGATCTCTGACCACCTCCAGACTGTCTTCCTCTGTAACTTTGGGAAGGAAATCTTCTGGGTCCGAAATTAGGACCAAACTCTCTAGGCTTGGGTCCAATATCTTGTGTTGTCATTTTGGATTCCAGCAAGTTAAATCTTGCGTCTTCTTCCTTCATTCTTCTATCATGCATCTCCTTCAGAGAGCAAATGTCCTCTGTATGGTTCTTCCGCAAACAGTAGGAACAGAAGGCTCCAGGGATGGTTGGTTTTCGTGTACATTCAGTGGCTAAATGGCCTGCTTGATGACACTTACCACACCAAGTATTTGACCGCATCACATCTCTTCCTGCTCCTGCAACGTTGGATATGCTCGTTGTGTTCACTTTCAACGTCTGTAGTTGCTCTGTAATCACATCCATCAACTCCTTTTTGATGTTTGCAACTGAATTGGATAAATAATCCTTCAATCTTTCTCCTCCTGACGTACTGGCAGGAGGGTTTTGAGGAGTTTCTGTAATCACTGCATAAACTGGTTGGGCTGGTACAGAGGGGTCTTTGTTCTGGTTCTGATTCAGAGCTCCTGTTTGAACTGTTAGCTGTTGGCTCCAGTTGGTAGGGTTCCACTGTTGCGGCTAATTTGGCATTGAGGAAATTGGTTGGGACCATTGTTGTTGTGGTTGAACTATCATTTGAGGCATGGATTGTGGCCACTGTGGATTTGGTGCACTGTATTGTGATACCGGGGACATCTGTTGGTAGGGGTAGGGAACAGTCCCTAGGACTGCATTTGGTGGATACATCATTCCTGGCATCAGAGGAGGTAGGACTCCTCTTCCTGTATTCATCGCTAATCTAGCTTCCACTTCATCGTACAGTCTTGCACCTTCTGTTGCAGCTTGCAGTGTGGCCGGTCTTTGTAGCTCCACAAACTTACGGACTTCTGGTTGTAATCCTCTGAGAAACACCCCCTTCTGAATGCCATCATCTAGATTATGGTTACTCCATCTCTTCAGGATGGATTCCATTCGTGAGACATAAGCTTCCACTCTTTCTCCAGAGGACTGACTTAGGTTCATAAATTCCTCTCTCATCCGCTCTTCAAAACCTTCACGCCTGAATTTAGTGAGGAAGGCCAACTTCAGGTCATCCCATGTGCCAAAAGTTCCTGCTGCTTGTCTCTCATACCACTGAAACGCCGCGCCCTTGAAAGTGGCAGGGAATATTGCTAACCAATGCTCAGGGGTTCTGGCATTGTTAGCCACACACGCTACCATAAACTCTGCTACATGAAGATCGGGGTCTTCATTGTACTCTCCCTTAAAAACTGGCAATGGGACTACATTCGCTGGCCTGTCATCAATATTTCCAGGACGGATCTGGCTTGGAAGTGGACCTCCAGCAGGAGGAGAAAGGGCTTGATGTGCCATTGGGACTTCTGTAAAGAGTTCCGCAAGGGCGTCAAAGGCGGCTTCTGCTGCGAGCTTGCTCTCGGCTCTGATTCTTGCTTTCTCTCTTCTTACGTACCTCTGGACTCGTTCTAACGCTTGCCTCTTTATTGCGTCATTCATCAGGGGGTTGGCTCCACTAGGTTGTTAGTGCTCCACAGAGGGTTAACAGAAGGCTTCAATCTCTGGAGGACTCTCTTGCCAACATTTCTTCTACTTCTTTCTTTTCAACGTCCCTGAATTCTGCTTTCATGCCACTGCACAAGGGAAGGTATTCGGTTCGGAAGGTGTCAAAATGCATACGTCTGAGCATTGTGGTGGTGCCATCATCATAGTAATGCCAGCTTCTGATGGTTTCAACAATGTATGTTGTAAAGAACACTCTGTCTACCAACTTCCAGTGGGTTGCTAATTGAACAAACAGAAGATTATCCGTACACCAAGCATCCCATGTATCTTGCTGTTGAGCGTCCACGAACAAATTCCAACTCTTTTCCTTCTTGTCCCTGTGAACCTCTATAGACCAAGACTCCTGAAGCTTCTTCACAATCTCCCACTTGATGTTGTCTGGAAACTTCTCAATGAATGCCAAATCTTCCATGGATGGTCATTCTCTCTGTTTCTGCTCTTCAGTTTGTTCCCAAATAGTTTGCCACCAAGATGCAAGTTTCTGCTGCTTCAACAGGAAGAGGAAACTCTCCACCACATAAAGCATGCATCATGATGGTGATGTTTTTCCGCCATTGTGGGATGAACTTCTTGTGGAAAGTGGCTTTAATTATGAGAAATTCCAACTCCTCAGTGGAAGAAGGAACTTTACAAACATCCATTGAATTCTTCTCTTCTTGGCAATGCCATTTCCTTCATTTTCAGCCTCTTCTAGTGCTTGTTGATGGCAAGTTTCCCCGACTGCGCACCAAAAACATGGAGCCCCGAGAGGAACACCAAGGAAAAGGGAATTATCTTGCAAGAAAATCTATCTTGTAACATCAACAAGCTTGTTTACCATGTTTCATATGATCACAATGAAGAAAAGAACATCAGGCACAACAAATCTTCATGCAGCATCATGTAGATCTCCCACGGTTTTTAATAGAATCAACCATATTCTTCAACATCTTCACAAAATCCATCAATAGAACAAAGAAAGCAAAGAAGTACACCATCTTTGAATGGAAATACATCACATAGTATTCATCTTCAATATCTTCATAGTCTTCTCTCTCAATCTCTCATATACAATCACTCTGTTTCAGTAGAATTGGCTATCTCTGACTCTCTCTCTCTCTCTCCATCAATAATACATCATATCCTCACTACAATCTCTCAAAATCACTCTCAATGATCCTTCTTAGGTCGTGGATACCCCTCCCAAGAGGTATGTCTGATATGAAGGGTCACCAGAGCCACTACAGTGTCCTTTCATAGCTCACTACTGTCACTTCACTCCAGTCTTCACTTGAATCTTCAGCAGCTACTTCTTCCACTTCTTTCCGCTCTTTTGCACTTGTATTCACCTCTTTCCAAGGCTAGAAAAATTTCCCAAAGTCACACATACATTCCACAGAACACTTACAGAAGCATACAGAACAGTCTACAGAACAGTACCAGAACAGCTACAGTACAGAACAGAACAGAGACAGAAGCTCTACAGAAGACCAGCAAAAAGGTTACAGAAGGTCATCAAAACCTCATACCTCATACTCAAATCATTCCAAACTCTCACAAACCATTCAATAAGCTTTCTCAAGTTCTCAATCTTCATCAATCAATACTCTATTCCTCCTTACAGAAGACAATCAGAACAAAACAGACCAAAACAGAGCAAAACAGAACAAAACAGAAGGTATACAGAACCAATCAGAACCTATCAGAACATCACAGAACCACCAACAAACATCATGATCTTCCAAAACACCATCATTATCATCCAAAACATTCTCAAACCACTTCCAAACCAATCAATCATCTCATAAAATCAACCATTCAGCTCTCAAAAACAACAAAAATCAGCCAAAAAACAAGTCATTTCAACACTCAACACAAAGGGATTGTGAGACTTTCAAACCAATCACGTACGCTGAGAGAGAGAGAGAGTGTGTGTGTGTGTGTGTGTTTTTTTTTTGTCGAGTGCAGTTTTCCATCTAGTCTAACGAACCGGTTGCTCCCATTTATGAACAACGGGATATTCATAGCCCTTAAAAATTTTTGAAATATTTTGTGCCACAATGTGAGTATTAGATTAGGTTAACTTCTACTAGATTGTTTCAAAGTCTTGAAACTAACAGGGACACATGATGGTACATTGCCCTACATATCTAGAAAGTGTAATTTGACACGACTGCTAATTAGTAGTATCAACATCTAAAATTAGCAAGGTTGCCAAAACCGAGTCTTCACAGTTAAAATTAGGCTTTAAATTTGATGCCCAAGGCTGGGCTCCAAGACAAAATCAATGACACTTTTATCCTTTTTGGTGAGCTTCATTTTGACACCTTTGCTCTAAATTTAGGCATCAACTTCCAAGTAGCTTACAAGAGAGCATTCTTAGATATAACTTAAGAGATAACAATTCTTAATATAAGATGGTAAGGTCCCATAATACATGATACAAAAAAGAAGTATAAACTAGTGCGGAAAATCACAATAAAAACTTGGTTTCATATTCTTAAGACCAAAAAAATTTCCAAGGTCTAGACTCTTGTACATCATAGTTAATTGATAAAGTTCATCATGATAGAAACAAGGTGAGCAACAAGCAAGAACTACAAATCAAGTAGTCTTCGTGCCTTTACTAGCTCCCATTTCTCATAGACCAAGGCCCATTCAATGCTTTTGATGTCAAGGCCAATAAACAAGGTGAGGAACAAGCAAGAAGTACAAATCAAGTAGTCTTCATGCCTTCCATTTCTCATAGACCAAGGCCCATTCAATGCTTTTGATATCAAGTTCAATAAGAGAAATTCACATTAATGCCTCAAGAGTTGACACCATCAATCTGCTTAGAGAAGCCTCCTTCACATGCATTGATATCCTAAACCCTAAACCCTAAACCCTAAATGCATGCATTGATACTTACAACATGGAGGCAAACATTTTGATATTGAAAGACTAGGAAAGTCATGTCATGTTGATCCAAAAACAACCAAAACCTAGCATCTAATTAGTTTAATCGTTACTGTGCGTCTGTCACAGCGCATGTAATAAGTATTATTTGTGCATATACACGCGCAATTACACACGCTTACAGACGCGCTACGTAAATATAAAAAAAAATTAAAAAAAGTTGTGGCTTTCTTTTCAAACCAGTGCTTTCGTGTGTTTTTTGTGCATTTTCTGCAGTTGGAGCTCGACATCACTAATCACGTCTATCTATCATTTCATGAAGACAATGAGGGAAGGAAATAAGAGTAAAAAGAGGACAGGAGGAAGGAAGAGCCAAAGAGTAAAGAACAAGAGCCAAACAGCAAGGAAGAGAAGAAGATTCAAGCAACTTACCAAGGGAAGGGAGAAGGAGGACAAGGAGCTTGCAACCTAGCCGCCACCCTCGGAACAAGCAAAGAATGTGAGTTCTTCTTCTCTCTCTCAATCTTGTTTGCTTTCTCTGTCTGTTTCTCTCTCTCTCTCTCTCTCTTTACCTACTATAGACTGTCATCTATGGAGGTTTTTTTGCACATTTTTTAACCAAGTTTGAAAAAAATGGTCGAACTGTGCCCGTTTGTCAGCGCGTCCAGATGATAGTGTAGATGCAGGTATAGACGCACAAATAGAGGTGCTGACAGATGCACACGGAGACGCAGATATAGACGCAGCATGTAATATGTTTTATCTGCACAGGGTAATATGATTTTTCTTGTGTAAATGTGGAATCTTGGATCTTCCAACACTGATCTTGAGTTGGAACGCATGAACAACACCTTAGCGGAGTTTTCTAGAGGTGTTAGTAGCTTTTTTGGCGGGTTTCCAAACAAGGAGAAATTCATGGGGGAGATGACCAATTATCTTGGTCGCCCTCCCACTGCAGAGGAGGTTTTCAGTGTGATGTCTGGGACACCTATCACATCTTTGCCTAGCACTGCCGCACAAAGACCAAACCTTGGCACACCTCTACTAACAGGTACTCCACGCACTATGCATACACAGAGATCAGCTGATGCACAGGGATCAGCTGAAGTACATGGATCGTCCGAAGCACGTGCATCTGCAGAAGCACGTGCATCAAATGAGGTAGAGGATAGTACCCGTCGAGGGAGGAGGGAGAGTCATGCGGGAGGATGAGGAGGTCAAGGGCTTTGTGGGGTTTGCCTAGGAGGTGGCTCTCGATCACCCTCACCGGGAAATGAGAGAGGTGAGCCTCCACAAATGTACTACTCTGTCAGATGTTGGTGGTATCTTGCATGACTCTGAGGGGAGGGAAGTGATAGCCTACTTGAGGAGTGTCGTGCATACCACATACAAAGATTGCATGATTCCCTTCAAGCACCAAAAAAATGGTTTGTGGCAAGAGGTGCTGCGGGCAGTATATAGAAGGTACCCTAATCTCGAGAATTCACGATTCTCAGATGATTGGGGACGGTCAAAGGTGAGAGACACGCTTCATAACAAGAGGTCTCACCTTATGACGCGCACCAAGGAGTCAATGCGGAGACAAGAGCAGGGGCGCCCTCGATATGGCCAACAACCCAATTGCCACCGCAGGGAGTGGAAAGAGGGCAAGAAGAGAGTAGTAGAGAAAATGACAAGTCGCCAGCATGCAGAGGCGCAACATATCCAGATGGCAACCATGGGATCGTCGCATTATGGATCGGGTGGCAAGGAGTCATGGGAGGCTGAGTTTGTAAGTATTATTTGATTTCTTTTTTTAAATTAAATTTTCTAATTTTCTTCACTTCATTATGTAGTGTGTTCTAATACATTGTATGTTCAAATTGTTTTGTACTATCATATCATTGGTAGGATGCCTACTCCTAGAGAGGTAGGCTACCATCGAGGTCATAACCGGGCATCCACTTGGCAACATTTCTACGAGGAGGGACTCATCACGGAGGAGCAATATAATCGTGCCATAAGGATTCCACAACCGGAAGAGATATGTTTTATTTTTTACATGAAAAGTATAGGTAACTCTAATTTATTGTTTGTAATGGTATTTATATACCTTAATCCTTTGTGTAGGTGAACCCTGATGCAGTTGAGGATAGCGAAGGGGGGACTAGCAGTAGCGGTGATGGCAACGGCAGTGGCACAGGCAGTGGTGGTGGTAGCGATCATGATGCCTCTTCTGAGGAGATGTAGAGGAGCCCCATGCATGCATGCCTCCCCTTGGCTTGTAGTTTTCATTTTTTATATGTATTACTTTCAACTAGTGCTTGCGACCATGACCATGCTTGAGGTCACAAGCACTAGAACTCATCATGTAAAAACATTTCATCTATATATATGAAATTTCGTATTCTACATACATTGTTTTGTTTTCGGTACAAAAATCTTCGAAATAATCTTTCTCTGTTTTCCCTAAGCATACAATTTGATGTTGATGGGGGGAAAAAAACCAAAGAGCATGTGGCTTGCAAAGCCACATGCTCTCTGGTTTTTTCTACACACCTCTGTATTGCACGTCTATTAGCGTGTCTAAATTGCAGGATAAATGTGCGTCTATTCTCGTCAAAAACTTGCGGAGTAAACACTTTTTTAAACGCGTAGATACACGCGTGTATAGACGCACATTATGAATATATCCACTTTTTTATAAATATGATTATATATTTACATAGCGCGTCAATATGCGCGCCTATATGCGCATCTATATGTTTATTGAATCTGTCCATGATAGTCCATATCATGTCATTATGTATAGATCTCATAGAAAGAATAGTAATAAAATCCATGCAAATTTACTCCCATGGTCCACTAGGTACAAGTGAAGGTATAGGTAACCCATAGATTTTACCATGGTAACATTTGATGCATCAATACACAATGCACTCAGACACAAATCTAAGAATATGATAATTCATTGTAGTCCAATAAAACTATTTATTACATGTAGCTATGGTATAGTGAACACGTTTATATCACGTCTAAGCTAGTACATGTGTTTCCTTCATATAGCAATGTTCCTAAAGGATGCATAACGCCCAACATTTGTTAATAATACACATATTCATTAATATAGATAATTCATAAAAATATGCTCATTTTTTTACTATTCATTCTATAAAGTGAAAAGGTACGATGCTTCACCCAAGTAAAACAATGGGTATTGGCACACACAAGTCACTATAAACTAAATCAAGGCATTCTTATCTTCTCCCACTACTTGTCATATGTCACATTTTAATTTGCTTTCCAAAGAGATAATGCTCACAGAAACCAAGGTCATAAAATTTTAGACAAGGAAGATAGTTCAAATAGCATAGAGATTTCATTCCAAATATTGCTACAAATGATAATGCCATCAAGAAATAGATGGATATTCAATGAAAGCTATAACATAATCTTTGACACACAAAAAAAGAATACAAAGCACTAGATTTTGGCTCTTTGGCCATAACAAGAGATCCCAGGTTGCATAACTTTCATATATGATTATCAAACATCTCTCTATAAGTAGCACAATCATTAAGTTGTCTTGTGCTAAGCAATCTTTTTGTCAAGTTTGAAACATGCCCTATATTTTGCAAGACAAAAATTGATATGTTGGTGGTGACAAGTATATATTCCCAATGCCAACAATGTTATAGGCATAGTTATTTATAAGGAAAACTCATCCTTAAATTTAAAATATACCATTATTTATGGCAACAAAGAATGCATAATTATTCAAAGAGGATATACACCAAACATCACTATTATGATTGCTTCATGCATTTATCTCCTCTATCTTTGCCTTGATTTTCTCTTATTTCCTTCCATCATGCTTCCAATAACTCTTATTCTTTGACAATTAGAGTAGTAATGCTAAGAGTGGTAATGACCTCCTTGGGAGAGACTCTCATAAGTCTTGTGCTTAGTCATGTGAATAGTCTTGCACTAAGTCCTGTAGCCATAAGTCCACATTAACTTGGGGAAGCTAGGTCATATTCTACCACAGTGCCATAATGTAGCATTATCCCTAATAAGTCTAGCATCAAGATTAAAGAGATTAATATAGCACAAACTTATTTCAATGATGATTACATACTCAGAGCTTCCTCTCTTGATGTTTTACAGTTGATTGATACCTTGTTTACTTATGCTTAGTTTTGGCTAATTGATTTAGGTGCTTCATTTCATGCTACCCCTCATCACAAGTGGTTCCACTCCTATCACACAAAAAATACATGTAGTTCTAATAATATGTTTAATGTTACACACATGAGTGAGCCTTTGATTCTTGTTCATTTTGATGTTTGTAGACCTATGCCTTGTCAGCCCTTAGGTGGTGTAGTATTTTATCAATAATTACTCACATAAGATCTAGGCATAATCAATAAAGTAAAAATCAAAAGTATTGGCTATGTTTCAACAATGGCTTATTCTTGTTGAGAACTAGTCTAGGTATAAATTGAAATGCCTATGATTTGACAATGTGAGTGAGTATGTATCTAAAGTATTTGAGGTAGTTATGTAATGGGAAGGGCATTAAGTATCAATTAACCACCTCATAAACCCTACCCCAAAATCGTATGGCTAAGTGCACGAATAGGACAATAGATGAGACAATCTATAGTATGCTTAAGTAGGTAGACTTACTGTAGCATTTTTTGACTAATCAAATAATTACTACTATCATACATTTGATTAATCAATTCTCATACACTACTATTGACTATCAGGTTACAAAATAGGGATGGTTTGGAGAATCTCCATTATATGTTCATCAGCATGTCTTCACGTGTGAGACTTTCTGCCATGTTCCCAAAAGGATGAGCAAAAGAAGTTGGATCCTAAGTAAGTGAAATGCACCTTTCTTGGTTATGGGGATGTAGGTTGGATGGGCTATCTCCTAAGGGATTTGTTTGCTCAGAAGGTCATCCATAGCCATGATGTTACCTTCCATGAATAGAAAATACATAAGCAACCTATGCAAGTATTTTTTGTATATATGCTCAGAAGGTCATCCATAGCCATGATGTTATCTTCCATGAATAGAAAATAAATAAGCAATCTAAGCAAGTATTTGAGGTATATAGGGGTGATATTTTAGGAGGAGCTTCCTGCTTGATCCCATACATCCACCTAGTTAGCCTAGAAAGCTTATACTCTAATGGCCCATGACCATGACATTAGACTAGATGTACATGCTTCACAACCTAAATTTGTGAGATGTTTCATTAGAGATAGATATCCTTCTAAGCAATTTGCACTCCCCATGGACAATGTCATGGTGATAGATGCTAGTGAGTTTCTTAATTATGAGAACGCCATGGGAAAATGTGATAGTTACTCTTGGGAGGGGGCCATGCAGTAAAAGTATGACTCCTTATAGAAAAATCATATGTGAAATTTGGTTCCTTTGCCTAATGAAAAGCGTGTTTTTCCATGCAAGTGAGTGTACCAATTGAAGAGTACCCCCTCAACATCCCAAGCTAGAATAAGACTAGAGTGGTTCCTAAGGGTTTGGAGTAGGAAAATAGTATTGAATTCGATGAAGTCTTCTCTCTTATGGTCAAGATGACTTTCCTACACTTGATACTAGCTTTGGTTGCATAGCTAGATCTGGACCTCTATCAAAAGAATGTATAGATGGATTTCTTACATGGGGACTTGCATGATGAGATCTATATGCAGCGGTAACCTAAGGGATTTGAGAAAAAGGAAGTAGAATACCTATTGTGCAAGTTAAGAAATAGTCTTTATGGCCTTAAGTAGATACCTAGGGAATGATACCACAAATTTGATGCATTTATACATTCATAGAAATATACCTGTAGTGATATGGAATTGTGTTTTTATAGAAAAAAGGCCCATGATGGTAGCTGTATAATTGTAATACTCTATGTGGATAATATGTTGATTTTACTGAGTGATGATGATGAACTCCATGCCTTGAAAAGTCATCTCAAGAGGAGAATTAGATGAAGGATAATGGACATGCCTATTATATTTATGGGATCCACATCACAGGTGATGGCTCTAAAGGGCTCCTTTACTTGTCATAGGAGTACATCTAAAAGGTCCTTCAACAGTCTTATATGGAGGATGTTAAGCCTATTGGCTATCCTTTACCTTCTCCTATGAAGATTAGTTAGGCCAATGGTCCATAGACTAGTGAGCAGAAGGCCAAGATAGTTAAGATCTCCTTATGCATCTACCATGGGTAGTTTGATGTATATCATGATAGCTACTTAGCTTGACATAGCATTTAGAGTGGGAGTTGTGGCACACTATATGGTTACACATGACACAACATTGGGATGTGGTGAAGGGTATCATGAGATACCTTAAGGGAAATGTAGATATGTACATATGTTATGGTAGCTAGGATACAAAAGTCATGGGTTATATTCACTCTAATTATGTAAAACATGCACACAATAAGAATTTCACCTCTAGCTATATCTTCATCTTTGCTAGAGGTGATGTTTCTTGGATATCTAGGATGCAAAAATGCACAGCTCTATCTACTATAGAGGCATAGTATGTTGCATCCATTGAGGCTTGCAATGAGTCTCTCTAGTTAGACCATCTCGTCACAGACCTTCGTATGATTTGTGTGGTCCCTACACTACATTTGGATTCTATGAGTCTACAAGTGTTATTCAATTGGTAAACTTCCATTTGAAGGCAAAGAAAATTGAGGTCAATTACCACTTTATCAAAGAGGTCTTTGAGGAGAATCCCATTGAGCTTGTCAAGATCTCATTGTCAAGATCTCAACTTAGAACCAAATCCTACAGATTTTCTCACTAAAAGTCTCTCACCGGAACATTTTTCATTTCTTAAGAATATGATAGGCATAAGATGATATCCCATTCTTCCTCATCTTGTTGTACTCTATGTATATTTGTTCTTTGTCATTTTTTTCTTATTCTCTCCTCCTAGAGGCACATTTTCCTTTAAGTGAGAGGTTGTTCTTCGAAATAAAGGTCATTCTTTATTTTTTCATTGACCAATTAATAATGGAAGGTCATCACACATTATGACTATTGGAGTTCCTACATCTCTCTCTCTCTCTCTCTCTCTCTCTCTCTCTCTCTCTCTCTCTCTCTCTCTCTCTCTCTCTCTCTCTCTCTCTCTCTCTCTCTCTCTCTCTCTCTCTCTCTCTCTCTCCGTGTTATGTTACCGTGTTTCCCGCAGCACAGAGGAGCGGAAAATGGAAAAAAAGGGCAATAGCAAAAAAGACGCAAGATAAAAGCAGAAAAAGGTGCACCATTAAAATGTGGGAGCGCTCCCGAATATTTGTAAAAGAGTGCCAGGCTCGCTCCTGTGCAAAGTGTATGCATTAGTTGGGAATAGGATAAATTAGAATGGTGGGAAATGGGAAAAAGGACCTAGGCTACCGCCCATGTAAAAGAGGGAAAAGGGGATTGTAAAATATTACACGGCGCATCGAATAGAATCTGAGAAAGAGATAGAGAGTACACAACAGATAAGAGAAGAATCAGTAAATTCTTTAACTCCAAACAATTGATACAAAGATGGCTCTATCCACCCGTGCGCTTCCACTGTGTGAAGCTTATATGGAGATCTAGACAGAAGATAGGTGAAGAGCTTAAGGCTAGCTGGAACAACAACTCTGACTGGGTAAAAGATGAGTGATCGACGGCTGTGAAGGGGTTTAGCTTTTATAGCCCGCGAAGGCTGTTAGGTCGGCCTAACCGACCTACCATATGAGTCTCCACTCCAAACAACCATCCAGCTAAGGGCCACTTCCGCGGCCCCGAGACCCCACAATAGGGACCCCTTTTAACTACCTTACACCGCAACTCGATGCAATGCGCCTCGAGTTGCTACCAGCTTAACCACTCTGTCTAACCCAAAGATTAGACCCACAATGGTCACCTTTTTGCCATCCAGTCACATAGACCTCATCCGATATACAAGTCGGGACTCAACCCGGGCTCACATTTGGCTTCTCCTCATAATGGGGGCCTTACAACTTTGAGCACCATGGATCATTGGTAGCACCTAATGAGGGTGGGGCATTGATCATATCTAACAGGGATGACCGCCCAAAAGGGATTTAGGATTTTGTATATAAAGTTGAAAAGTGAATGAGAAGCTCATTCTTTGGTGTGTGGCAAAAAGAGTCTTCTTCTTCCTCTCTTCTTCTCTCCTTCTTGCTTGTGTGTGCTCTTGAGAGAGGGAGTGTGAGAGTGTGAGGGAGTGAGTGTGTGTGGGAGTGAAGGATCAAGGGGGTGAAGCTCTTCACCATCTCCTCTTCTCTTCTCTTCTCTTCTCTTCTCTTCTCTTCTCTTCTCTTCTCTTCTCTTCTCTTCTCTTGCGCGCGACTATGGAGGATGGAGCTGGGAGATGGAGGAGGCTTGAGGATGCTTGAGCTAGCATCAAGAATCGTGGAGCTACCATAGTATAAGAGAGGGGAGGGTACTCAATAGAGCATCAAGGTAAGCTCACTACACTCGTAGGATCAACGGCGCGTCGGCTAGGTGAGAGATAGCCATTAGAGCTCGCTTGGAACGCTTGAAACAACAAGTGGTTGGTGGGTCTTGGCAGTTGAGCGTGAGCTCCCACATTTTGGTTCTATTTGCCGAGACCAACGGATTCAAGCTTGAGCACTTGCGCGCCTCATATCGAGCATTGAAGTAGGGTACTCATCCCCGAAACGAAGCTTGAGATAGGTAGGAAGTTGGGTGTTTTTAATCTTCAAAAAAAGTAAGTATTTTGGGATATTTTGGTTGTTTGATGATTGGAAAGCATGGAGAATCTATTTCAATTTTTTGCCTTCGATCTTTCTTGCATTTAGCGTAGGTTAGAGTTAGGAAATCGAACCGGAAAAGGGTAGGATTTACTGTTTCAAAACAAGGCAAAACAAGGAAAAAAAATCATGCAAAATGTGCAAAATGCTCGCTAATGAGGCCTAAGATCGGCAAGTGAGTGATTGGGGGCGTCAACGCCACATTTGGGAAGGCATATAAGAGCTGGGAGGCCAAAAGAGAGCTCATTTGTGCCATTTCAGTGAGAGAGAGAGAGAGAGAGAGAGAGAGATAGAGAGCTCTAGCCCGTGTTGATTCGATCGCATCACCAACGCACTTATCGGCCCATTTAGGTATATAAACCTCTCCCTCTGCTTCCCTAGATAGGATCTGAAAGTGCATGACCATGGTGCCAGCCTACATTGGGTGAAACGACCGAAATCACATTCGCATGGGTTACGTGCACCACGTTCGGCCCATCCGAGTGGCCTCTCCTGGGCCGAGTCCCAAAATCAGCCATCGGCCTTTGTCACTCAGCCCACTTGGCCAAACCCTAGTCGGCCCTCGGACCATCTGAGGAAACTGTCCGAGTCAATCCACTCGGCCGTCTGAGTCAAAGCTCTTTGCCACGTGGCACATTCGGCCTCGGTCCTTCCGAGCGACCCGTCCGAGTCTCAAATTCCGCCCTCAGCCACACCCAAGATTGGGCCCTCGTCCAAGTGCCGTTCGGCCCGTCCGAATTACCCTGTCCGAACCCGCCATTTGGCCCGTCCGAATAAAAAACATCCGAGTCAAATCCAAAAATTCGGCCCTCAACCCTGTGCCTCGACCCATCCGAGTGACCTACTCAGACCCTGCAATTCGAACTAGTTGGTCCGAGTGCAAATTTTTGTCAAATCTATTAGAAATTTGACCCGACCCGACAAATACGCATTAGGGCAACTTGTCGAAACCCTTCGGGCGCTCAGAACTTGATTCTAGCACACGTGATAAGAGAAATTATAGTGCGCAACCGCTTAGCGGCTAGAAGTGGACAGTCACGGGACCCAAAGACTTGGACGCGAGCCGCTGAACCGTAAAACCTGATCGACCGGAAGCGAACAAGGCAACATACAAGGAAACCCTAAACCCTAACTAAACGGCCAGAAAATGGACCTACAAGCCTATTCGGCCCGAACAAGCGATAGTGTGTAGGACGCTGAGAAGTTGGTCGCTGCACTCACATGGAATTTTTGCACTTGAAGTACACTTAAGAAAGCTGAAAGCCTGATTGGGCACAAGTGCACGAGAAATGACACACTCACCGAGTGACTATAAACTGAGGGTTGCATTCAATAACCAAAGGAACTCACTCAGATAAACCACTCAAGGAACCCACCAATAGGAGAGGTCCCAAGACATAGACCAACAATTGAAGCGCAGGGTAGGACCAAGCAAGGAGCACCAACGATGAGGATTTGTCAAGACTGTTCAACCTAATCGACAGCGTGGTGGAGCGCAAGAACTTGACCATGACGAAAGAAAGCTCAGACCATTGGTCTAATGAGGAGCTCGATTTGAGTGTATTCCCAGATGCTATCTAGCAGATGGTGAGCAGTTACGACGCGAACGCCCGGTACGAGCACCACGGCAGGACAGCAGACGCAATCATTGAAGATCTAGAGGAGGAGAGAAGGCTAGCCTGCAAGGTATTGCAGGGAATAGTTGATTATAATAAGGATCAGCAAGCTAGGAGCCAAAGGCAAAGCATGAAACTACATGAGGTGCAGCAAGTGCTGAACTTAGCTGGCCGAAATCGAACGGACCATGAGAGCGCGCTAGAAGGAGACCTGACATTGAAACTCCTCATGAAACGGCTGCTCGATAACACCACAATTGAGCAGAGTGCCACTCCACTAGCGACGTCTCTACTTGCAGGATTAGGGGCAAACTAGGGCTCAAAGAGCCAGGCCAAAATACCGATTGTTGCCAAGCAACTCGATAAGTACCAACCGCATGACGATCAATACAGCTTTGTTGAGCAGTTTGAGCAAGTCTGCAAAGCCAACAGCCTCAACGACCAGACTCAACGTTCGCAAGCATTCGGGCTTTGCTTAGGCGACAAGTGTAGGACGTGGTATACAAGCCTCGATGTCGTGGAACGAGCCAACTTCAATAATCTCAAGGATCTCTTCGTCAAGAGGTTCGCCAAGCCCGGATACTCCAATAACCTGCTAGTACGCTTAATGAATGTCAAGTAGAAAGAGGAGGACATCCGCGACTATGTGACCCATGTGAGAAGTCTCTTTAAGAGAATCCCTCTAGGCGAGCGACCGACTGACAGAGCAGTTTCAACTGTATTCATCAGCAGAATTCGAGACGAGTTATATAAGGCATTGGCAGGCAACTCAAGCTTGCAACGAGACGTGGTGGCTAGAGTTTTTGAGGAAGCCATCAGAGTCGATGACCAACTGAAAGAGCGGAGCTCTAGAAGCTCAAATCTAGAAGAGACCAACCCGTGAAGCTCAGAGAGAACGTCAGCCTCTAGTGAGCGGTCAATCCCATCATCCCAAGATAAGGGGAAGGCCACTAAGACAGACCAAGGCTTGGCTGAGGTCAAGATGGAATTAGCCAAGATACAAGACATGTTGAAACGACCAATGCGCCCGCACATCCAATGCGTGTACTGTGGCGTAAACCACTTGCTGGCCGAGTGTCAAGACCCTAGGTCAAGACCTTGCGCTAACTGCGGTAGGTTCGGCCACGATATCGCACATTGCAGATTGTCAAGAAGACTTCCATACTCGCAACCCTACGGCCAGCCTTATCTAGCTAACAGGCCACAGCCATTCTTTGAAAGGGAAGCCCCATTGGCTCTACCCACGCCTAACGATATGAAACCAGCCGTCCCTAGAATGGACATAAATCCTACAGGCATTCCTAGACCGCCTGGTCCTTATGTGACCCACCCACTGAGCGACACTCCAGTACACTATGTGGAGGAGCCGAATGATGAAGAGACCTACATATACCCTTACGTCTCGCATGACGACGAGGGCAATGCGGTCCTCATGGATTATCGACCCGTGCCGGTGATGGCGTTAGGATGAGGACGGGGTAGAGGCCTAGGAGGGCAACCACAGGATCCAGTCACTTGTTGGACTTGTGGACACCCCGGTCATGTCTCATCACGCTACCCTGAAAGAGAGCAGCAAAACAAGGACAAGGTTGACCAAAGGTGCACAGAGTGCAGAATCACCCATCTTTTCATAGACTGCCCAAAGCGGAAGCCGTCCTCTAGCTCAGCCAATTTGCCATCCATCCCATTGGGGCTGTTTGGTGTCGAAACCCTGATGGGGAGGCCACACCTATTCCCTTGCGAGTTATGACCCGAGCCCAAATGAAGCAGGCCGACATCTCTCTGCCAGGACCTAGCAATCTTGACGCAACCTCGATAGGAAAGAAAAGCCACAAGCGGAAAAAGAAGAGATCGGAAGCTAAGGTTGCACTAAAGACCGAGAGTGCTACGACTCTACTCACGGGGAAGAAAGTCTCAGACGCGGAGGCAGAGACTTCAGCCCTTAAGACAATTGAAAAGGAAGTGCTAAGGTAGGGGAATACCTGCATCCGAAGAGACAATTAGAGGCCATAAAAAAGGTGAAGGAATGGGTGAGGGAGGCTCAACGGCATCTCAAAGACGCTGAACCCATCATAGAGGACGAGATCAATGATCTCTCCAGCATAAGCACACCAATATCACCGCCTCAACCTAAGTCGGCCGAAGCAACTGTGCCGTAGGCAGTGCCGCTAAGACCAAGCCTAGACGCAACAGAGCCGCAAATTAGCTGTGCGGACATTGGCACGGACAATCTAGGCTAAGGAAAGGATGAGTATCCAACGATCTCCTGACCACGCTAGTGACCACCCCTGTAACACTTAGCCTGGGAGATCTGCTTAAGCAGCACCCTACCCTATGGCAAGACCTTAAGCAGTGGGTCAAAGGATCACAAGAGCAGGTCACGGCAAACCCTCGAGACCAGGATGCAGAAACGCAATTGCCAAGTTTGATGCTGCACTCCGTGCCTAAATCCTTGCATGTCAACGCCTTTTCGGAAGGCTCTGAGATGCATGCAGTCCTACTGGTCCTAGCCCTGGGTGACACCACAAGGAAGGGAATTGTAGACACGGGAGCTGGGGTTAGTGTGCTTAGCCACGTAGTGCTTCAGACTTGGGGAAACCCGCCTGTCAAAGCTGTTAGGTTTAATGTCACGCTAGCAAACGGTATGAGAGTGAAGCCATTATGAGAGTGAAGATCGTAGGTGTCCAGTTCTCTGTCGACTTTGTAGTCATGAAGGGAGTGGACTATGATGTCCTATTAGGCCGACCCTGGATGCACAATGCTAGAGTCATCAAAGATTGGGGTAATGGCTTGATCTTCCTTGGCAATAGAAAGAACGCCGTAAGAATAGAGATGGACACTTGGAAGACCTCACCAGTTGACCTAGACACCATCTCTGCTATGCTCAAGGGGAACACTTAGGTCAAGAAGCCCTATGGGTCCTTGACCAAGTATATCCCATGCCTAGAGGATGAGCGGGACTGGATGCACATTCTCGCTACAATCGACCTGCCATTCTCAGACCATGAGGCGTATGAGCAGGCCATCAAAACGATCGGCAAGACCAACGAAGCACTCTCTACACCAGTCCGCATGATGGCAGCAAGCCTCCATGGAAAGCCTAAGCCTATCACCTTCCATCTACCCTCCAACAAAAGGGAACTCCAGGGGGTACTAGAATACCTAACGGACCAACTAGCTGGCAACCCAGCTGCAAACTTCAAACCACTCCAGGATCTCTTAGAGGATTCCAAGTGGCAATGGACCAAGGTGCACGAGTTAAACCTCATGTATAACTGGGTCCTGGTTCCTGACCAATGACGTGAGGCATACCAAGCCCTAGGAGACGACGAGCGGTCGAATGACAAAGATTCTTGCAATGAATACGAAGACTACCAATCCTTCAGTGATGAGAGCAAGGGTGAAGTGGATACCATAGAATACGACACTGAAGGACGAGAAATTGAGCAAGTACGAGCAGACGCCAAGCCGCAGAAAAGGCAGGCCCTTAGAATGGAGCAAGGAGTCATGCGCATGAAATGTGATCGTGCTTGGTTGGAATGCATAGGAGCCATAGACCTTGAGCAAGCAGGCCTAGCCCAACGAGGAACGACGTCAATACTTAGAACCGAATCGCCATCTGAACTGCGGCCACCAGGGGAGACCACCTCTTCTAGCAAAGATGGAGGGTTTGACTCTGAATCGGAAGTTACTTCGAACAGTGACCCAAAGATCCCTAGGCCACCCATGACCAGACGCATCAAGGGGGACTTACCCGTCCACCTGAGGCACAGACGATTAAGGCAGGATAAGGCAAAGCACCCCAGGGATACACGATCAGAAGAACAGCGAAAGCTGCAGGACCTCCCTAAACGCTTTACTAAATTCAAAAAAGGGGATAGGGTAGTGGTTCTACTAGGTGCCAAGTGTCACGGGCAGACAAGCGAACCAATCGAAGGACCAGCCAAGGTCAAGGAGGTAGACCTAGCCCTGGAAGGGGAGACACCCCGACCAGTCTACATTACCGATGACTTGACTGGTAAAGAAGAGTTGAGTCTTGTCGCTCTCTTGCAGGAGTACATAGACGTATTTGCCTAGTCCTTAGAAGATCTACGAGGGGTAGATCCAAGTGTTGTGACTCACAACATACCCGTGACGTCGGATGCAACACCGGTCAAGCACGGATCGTACCCCATGAATCCAAAACACGCTCATGCTATCAAAGAGGAAATTAACAAGCTTATGGGAGCTGGATTCATTTACAAAATTGAGCACATAGACTGGGTATCACCCATAGTCATTGTGATGAAGAAGAACAGCAAAATTCGAGTGTGCGTCAATTACAAAAAGGTGAACACTTCTACGAAGAGAGACAACTATCCCTTGCCGTACACCGAGCACATGCTTAAGAGGGTGGCAGGCAAGGAAGCCTACAATTTTCTGGATGGCTTCTCAGGGTACAACCAGGTGCAAGTGCATCCTGCAGACAGGCACAAGACCGCACTGAGTGGGGCGTCTTTGTATACATAGTCATGCCCTTTGGGTTGACCAATGCCCCTGCCACTTTCCAATGCCTCATGTGCACCATCTTTAAGGACATGCTTCGCAACGAGTTAGAGGTCTTTGTCGACGATCTGTGTGTCCATTCGACCTGGATCGAATACTTAGACAAACTCCGCGCAGTCTTTGAACGGTGCCACTTATATCGTCTATCCTTGAACCCCTTGAAGTGTCAGTTTTGGGTGAAGCACGGATGCATCTTAGGACACGTGTTGTTGAAGAACAGCATTGCCACTGACTTCTCGAAGGTTAGGGTTATTGTTGACCTTCCACCCCCAATTAATTACAAGGGAGTTCAATGCTTCTTAGGTCACACAGGATACTATCGGCGATTTGTGCTGAACTACGCGCTGATCGCCAGGCCATTGTACAAGCTGCTGATTGTCTTCGAGTGGACCGAGGCATGCCAACGGGCATACAAAGAATTGAAAAATGCTCTAACAACAGCACCAATTCTACGAGCCCCAGATTGGACCATTACCTTCCACGTACACATCGATGCTTCTAAGTTTGCCATGGGGACAGTGTTGTGCCAACCTAGTGAGCATAACTTAGATTACCCAGTGAGCTTTGCTAGCAAACAACTCACTGGGACGGAGATGAATTATTCGACAACAGAAAGGGAGGGATTAGCCATGGTGTTCACCGTGAAGAAATTATGGCATTATCTATTGGCCACACCTTTCATCTTCTTCGTGGACCATCAAGCCCTGCTCTATTTAGTGAACAAACCTTGTGCTACAAGACATATAGCTTGATGGCTCATCGTGCTCCTAGAGTTCGATTTCTCCGTGGTGGTACGAAAGGGAAAACAGCATTACATGGTTGATCACATGTCACGTATACCCACAGGAGAAGCCGCTGGACAAGGCATCATTGACGAGTTACCTAACGCCCACTTATTCCACTATCCAGCGACGAGAGAGATCTATTTAAGGCTGATCTGACGCCATACTGGGTAGACGACATAGTCCAAGTGCTCGAGCACGGACTACCTAAGTGACCAATAGAAAAGGCACGACTTAGGCGCTTAATCCTGAAGATCCAGAACTACCAGCTAATTGCAGGACAACTCTATAGGCTGGGGCAAGACGGATTGCTGCGTAGGTGTGTGTGTGAGCATGAGATGCACGATGTGCTCTCAGAGGCGCACAGCGGCATTGCAGGAGGACACTTTAGCGGAGACACGACAGCACAGAAGGTGCTGCAGTCCCAACTATGGTGGCCCACACTTTTCTGTGATGCCAAGCGATTTGTCAAGCATTGTGACGAGTGCCAACGGACAAAAGTCCCAATTCGTAAGGATCAAATAGAGTTAACCCCAATTATTGCTCGCCAACCCTTTGAAAAATGGGGAATTGACTTCATAGGACCCATCAGCCCCGCAGTGCAGTACTCACAAGCCAAGTACATCATGGTGGCCACGGATTACCTCACAAAATGGGTAGAGGCAAGAGCCACATGAAAAAACGATGCTAGGATGAATACCAAGGTCTTATGGGAGCAAGTGATCTCACACTTCGGTTGCCCCATCGAACTGGTTAGCGACCAAGGCACACACTTCATCAATGAAGTGATAACACATCTCCTATCCACCTTTCTTATCATCCATCGCAAATCCTCACCATACTACCCTCAGGCTAATGGCCAGGAAAAATCAACTAACAAAATTCTTATCAAGTTCCTGACTAAAGTAGTCTCAGCCTCACGAAGCGACTGGAACAACAAGTTGATGGCAGCCTTGTGGGCCTACCGCACAGCTTATAAAATGGCCGTCGGCCAAACCCCCTTTAGGCTGACCTATGGAACTGAGGCAACTATACCATTAGAATTCTTCATCCCTAGCCTGAGAATAGCACTCCAAGAACGATGGGAAGGGAAGGAAGCATGGATGCAACGCTTGGTCGAGTTGGAACGCCTATCAGAGACTCGTCTTCTAGCCACCCGCGTGCTTATCTGCGAGAAAGCCCGACGAAAGAGGAGCTGGTTTGACAAGCATGTCAAGCAACGCGAATTTGAACAAGGTGACTTAGTGCTCCTCTACTCAGTTAAAGGACATAAGCAAAAGATGAAATTCAGAGGTCTCGGACCCTTCAGGGTTCTGGCAATTAGCCGAACCGGTAATGTCAAGCTTGAGACCCTGGAGGGTGAAGGAATAGGCTTCTTCAATGGCAGTCCTGTCAAGAAGTACTTCCCTCCCACTCATCCTTTGCATGAGCCGTCATTGTTAGAACCGTCGGTCAAAGTACAAGTAGCCACAATCACTGAAATCAACGAAGATGATGAGGAAGCTGTAGAACCCGCCTACCTCCGTGTCATGGTCACTGCCAAGCAAACATGCGCTTTCAATGCCTTGATTGATGAGGGAGCAGACTTCAATGTCTTAACGCACAAGCATTGGATCCAACTTGGCAAACCACTACTTCAATCCACGACTGCCAAATTAAGCCCATATGGGGCTTAATCTTACACACTTCTCGACAAGTGCAAAGTCGCCGTTTCTATCGAGTCTGAGACTATTCCAATGCTGTTTTATGTGTTGCCCAATGCTACAGATGCGAGCATGGAGTCACTGCTTGGGCGAACCTTCAAAAAGCAGACTCGCTACAATGTTGATTATGAGTCGCAGCACATCCACCTAGCAATCGGCAACGTGTGCATTGTCGCAGCTTTTAGCAAGGGCTGCGCGACACCATCACCGTCCGCAGGGCCACCGATAGAAACATCCATAGGCAAGATTAAGGAGGTAGTGCGCATCCGCCACTCCCAGACTTCCATAAACCGCAACTCGCAACAACCAAAGCAAGGACCCAATAGCCTCACTATCAATGGGTGCCTAAACGGCCACAACAACCGCCTAGGAGTCGACGCGCCTATCCGCATAAGACCCAGAACTCGAAACCTAGGAGGCCAAGACGCAATCACCGGAAGCACCGCGTGATTAAGCAAATATAGGTCCCTAAAATCCTCTTGTGTGCGCAAGGCTACTATGAGGGAAATGCCTCACTGTGGATCCCTAAGGCCCCCGCGGCCAAAGGCACTAGTCATACGCCACCCTCAAGCTTGATCAGCCCATGCCCCCCAACACCTCAAGACCATAGGCTGCAGTGCTCTCCGGAGCCCCAGCCATCCGACTCATCTACGCTTAGGCCCAAGAGAGTCGCACAAACCTATCGGCCCAAGCAACAGCCACCGTCACAGGTGGCATCATCTGACCAAGTCAACCCGACTCTCCGCAGCAAAGCTGACTATAGTAGCCCAGCTGCTGTGACTGACCCTAATCCACCCACCTTACAAACATCCCGATTGCAGGCTCAAGGAGACTCCCAACCGCAACTATGTACTGTCAAAGCCTCTAGTTCTAGCAAACCTCAACCACCCGTCGGCCTTACGCCTTCCTATGAACGAAAGTCATTTCTAGCGCTAGCCCTGCTGACCTTGCGGAGGACACCGAAGATGATGTGGTGGACTTCATCAAACGGCTCGATGCCACCTTTGTGTCACTAGCCCTCAGCTATGACCGCTTGGACTTGGGTCTATTAGCGGAACCCTTTGCAACGGAAGTGCACAATATGCCTTGCTCTTGGGAGACTTTTGAATTCACCTTTGCACAGGCTTCTCGCTCTGCTGCTGCTGAGTTTCTCGGTAGTGAGGTCTCCAAAGAGCAAGTCATTAAGCAACACCTCATCACGTGATACAATCCACGGACCACTTCTGCTATCACTGACCAAGAGATCGCAAGGTTATCCCACCTTGCCGATACTGGATCACCCTTCTTGAGGCAGTGGTATGCTCTTAGGTTGCAATGGGAGGTTGACGGATGTCACATAATGACCAACGTTGAGCAACGCCGAGCCATCAAAATGACAGAGAATGATCCCACCTACGTCGCGCCTACCTCGTATAGAGTGTTAACCACTCTTCAGGGCCAACCCATGGACGAGCATATCAAGGGGAATCCCTATCTTGACCGCCTCTTAACAGAGGAAGAGCTCCATATCGCAAGTCAAGTCGACTCTAGTGACTTCCTCACATGCATCACACACGTAGGAATTCAACCCTTTGATCTAGACCATGCCGCTCAAGTGGAATACAATCCAAATTTCTACACTTGGCTCCTTCACAAGTAACTCCTACCCCAACAAGCCTAAAGCCCCTAACCTTTTGACTCCCAATCCTAGGAAGGATTATTTTGTAAGACGGAAGGGGAGGGGGTATGTGGTGAAGGTGAAAGGAATCAGATGGGAAATGAATCAAAAGGGGATATAGTAAAGTAAAGGTAGTGAAAAGCATAAGCATATAGTATGAAAAAAATGGCTTCCTAAGAAATTCATGCAAGAGTTTTTATTCTCACATAACTAGCGAAATGATATATGGAAAATGCTAACGAAAGTTACAAATTATGGCAGGAGCATAAAATGTCGCAGCAAGACCGCGCCCATCAACTCCCATTCACAGACGAGGAAAGGGATTAGTATCGCATCCACCTAAAGAACCACACCTTCGGCCAGCTCAAGTTCTGAACCATCCACAACATAGAAGTCGTGGTGGCCAAGGAGGAAGTAGCCAGGAGGGTGGTGGAACAATGCAACTTCACAAAGTATATTGAAAAATTCTCGCAGGAGCCGGAGCACCTAAAGTGTGTAGAATTTCTCAGGACATACAACCCAGACCAAGAAGGTGGTATGGTAACAATGGGCCGAGGAGAGGGTGCAAAGCAGGTACAAGTCCGGTTAGATCCAGCCTTGGTGCAGAAGGCTTTGGGATTGGTACCAAGGACATAAAGGAAACAAAAAAGGGATGTTTATGCCATGCTGAAAATGAAGAAGGAAGAGGTGCTCACGAATGACGGCATAAGCATCCAGGACATCCCTGGCACAGAAGCCAGGTTGCAGGCCAAGTTGGTGCATGTGCTCTTCTCCAACCAGCGTTACAATTCCTTAATGCATCGAATTAGCGTGCCAATGCTGGAGAATGTAGCAGCCCACACCTAGACGAAAAAGATTGGAATGGGTACGTGTGGAAAACAATTGACCAAGCGGCCAAAGCGCTAGCCCTAGTAAGTGCACCAACATGAGGAGAATCTCCAGCTTCTAAAGTTACGGAAAGGAAGAAAGCCTCCTTCATTGGGTATGGAGGATTCTTGACTGCACTCATCCAAGAGGCAGTAAAGGAAGCACAGGAGGCAGAAGAGGGAGAAGGAGAAACACCAGAGAGGTTGCCTCCTCACCAGGACAAAGACAGGTCCACCGACAGAACTGAAACAGAAGAAGAAGGGGAGGGACAGACTAGTAAAAAGACAATCAGGAAAACCAAGAAGAAGACAACGCAGAGGAAGAAGAAGAATGATGAAGGCAGGAAGAAGGAGAGAGAAGACTCGGAAAGGGCGAAGAAAGAATCCCTGAAAGAAGAAAATGAGAGAGAAAGGACAAAGAGACAGGAGGAGGAGAGGGAAAAAGAGGAGTTACAAAAAGCAAAGGAGGCGTCAAAACAAGAAGCAGAAGAGAAAAAAAGGAGGGAAAAAGAACAGAAAGGGAAAAAGAAGGAAGAGCAGAGAAAAGTGGAGGAGGAAAGGAAGAGAAAAGCGGATGAGGAAGAGGAAGAGCTACGAAGAAAGGAGGAAGAGGACCTGGCAGAAGCCGCCCGCTGGTCCACCGAACAACAGTGCCGAGCAGATGAACTGAGGAGCCTGAGCCCGCGTAGAGAAGAGGGGACAGGGTCTAGCACACAAGTGCCAGAGTTTGTGCCACCTCCAATCCCTGAAGGCAAGGGCAAGGCCCTGCTCCATCCGATCCCTACCCTCCTGGTACCTTCCACTGAACTCACCACCATCACCCCCAGCATCCCGAATAGTGTAGATGTGTCAAACTTCATGGCGTGGATGCAGTATTTCATCAACAAGGAGATGGGCCAGGGACAGAGCAGAGAGACTATGGCCACTGGACGAAAGAGGCCAGTCACGGATGCAAAGTCCAGGCAAGAGCCCAAAAAGCAAAAAGTCGAAGCCTCAACCTCGCCCATTCACACAACGATGACGCCATCGGCTAATTACGACGAATACGTCACCGAGCTACTCTCCCAATTGGAGAAAGCTAAGGAGGAACACAAGATAGCCGTGGCTGAGTTGGCCACCGAGAAGGAATCAGTGGCCGCCTTCCAGCTGGATAAAAAAAGAATGATAGCCTTGCAGTAGCGGGAGATTGCAGATCTCAGACAAGAACTGAAGACTAGGGATGAGAGGGAGGAACATTGGAGGCAGCTGCTCGAAAACGAGACACAGGAGTTAGTAAAAATGCAAAGAGAGCACAAGCTCCTAATAGTGCAATACCAAGAGCTTGCTGCGAAATTTGCTCAAATTGATGCACTCATGGCGAAGCTGAATGCCAGGGACGAAGAAAGAAAACGAGGCATGGAGGAATAGCAGGAGGAAATCAAGCGCCTGACAGACCAATTGACCTCTGAAAGAGAAGAACAAGAGAGACTAGTCAGGGAATTGGAAGATTATGAGCAGAAACTTATGATGCTAACCCTAAGACAGGGAGAGGGCTGGGAAGCAATGAACAAAAGAGCAGAGGAGTGGGCTACGCACAACGAAAAGAGGGTGAAGACACTGGCGCGGCGCCTTGCTTTGGCAAAAAATGAGAAAATCATCGCAGAGAGCAAGGCAGAGGCAGCCCAAGTGGCCTTCAGCACTCAACAGAAGGCCTTCGTCGACACCATCCTGGACGCCACCCACACAGCGCAAGGAGAGCCATTGGAGGCGATGCAAAGAAAGCTCAGCATGGCACGAAGAGCCCTACACGCTAGACTGCAAATGCCACCATTACCTGTGGAGGTTAAGCTGAGCTTGGATGAACAGCGAAAATACCTAATACTGGCTGGCCTAACCCCCCAGGAGATTGATGGCCTCGGATTCAGGAAGAAGTAGCACACGCAGAACGGCAGGGGGAAGAAGTAGAGCTGGAAATCGATATGAATCAATTCAGGGAGGAGGTAGCCCCACAACCCCCCTCGCCGCAGTCTCAAGAGCCGCCACAAGAGGACCCATCTGCGGAAAGGAAAGCCATCTCTAGGGAAAGATGCAAAAAGCTGGTGGAAGAAGCCAGAAAAAAAATGAGAGCCAAGCTAGAGCCGTGATATCGTCCGCACCTCTCCCACCGTGCCTTGATGATCTTCCCGCAGGATTCCACTCAGACCTGCTGGTGTGGGAGATACAGGAACTAGGAAACGATCCATTCCCCTTCAGTTTCCTCCTACCCAACAGTATGCGGGGGGTCCTGCCGCTCAAGGTGATGGACGAGGTAATCGCGGTCGATGGCCAGTTGGGGCAAAAATGGCTAGAAGAGCGGGAAAAGACCCCGACCTATTGGGGCACAGAAGCGGCCGACTACCGGCAAGATAAGGTTTTTGAAATCCCGCACACTGTACAAAACTACAAAAGCCAACCCCTGTGGAGGAGGCGAGTATACGACACCAGCATGCTCACTTGGATGGCATTTTGTAACACCCTGCCATTCGAGCGGAACAACCCTACCTACATGGCGTACCCTTGAAGGGTAGGGGTAGATTTTGATGCCACCCTCCACGGGCGGTATGACTTTCCCATTATTTATAACTCCACTGTAGTATCCTTTGAGCATGCCCTTCTTTTTACCGCAGAAAGCCTAGACGAGTCTATGATGCGCTTTCTTGTGGATTTCTCCTTATGTCCTGACCCCGCTTTTGTAACGACTTGTAATTATCTTAGGTTACTTAGGCTACTTCTTAAGCAGGACCCGACTCCACAAGAGCGTGGCCTGCCTCCCCTATTCTTTGACCCTAACGCTATAGACAACTGCGCCATGGCTCATGTCATGATGAGGGCTAGTCTCCTTCCCTCTTTTTGCCTAGCCCTCGTAGAAGACATGAACGACACCCAATTCACTAGATAGAACCACCCCTTCCTCTCCACCACTTCTCTTCATGTCCGCATGAATCTAAAAGATTATATGCAAGTTCGCCAGTTTTTGAGCAAGTCTATCCGACCCCCTTCTCCTCCTCATTCCGATGAAGACAATTAGGCCTATGTATCATTTTCCAAAAAAAAAAAGAGAAAAAAAGAAGCACCACAGTCACTGCACCTAGGATTCTCCCTAGCCCCCTCCCCACTTCACACTTAGGGCACATCAAGGGCAGGACTTTCAGACCTGTCACCATAAAACTTGCACCGCACCTCCAATGAAGCACGAATTGGGTCCTCAAGGGTGGGACGTTACCAAGGGCTTGCCCAAGGTTAGACCCATCTCCCAGTTCCACTGCCACGGGCACCACACACTATACGGCGAGACAAACACACCCCCTAGGGAGTGCACAACTTTTCTCGCAAGTTATGATCAAGTCTCAAGAAATGGCTACTCCACTGAAGAGGATCATCCACGGCACCCTTTAATGACCAAAACTTTTTCCCTGTACCAGTGTCCAGCCATCTGCCTGCTGATGGCTACCAGGCTTGAACCAAGCCAGGATAGATTTGCCATTGGCATAGATCTTGGAACCTCATCTTCCAAAGATGCATGTCCAATGCCTCAAGATCCATGGATCGCTTATTGATTCTACAAGCCTAAAGACCTTCAACTCAAAGACAAGGATCTTCAATCAAAGCCACAGATTTTCAAGGCAAACAGTGTTTGAGGGGTTTCTCCATAATAAATCCCTCCAATACCACCCTCCTAACGGATTGCTTATTGCTTCAAGCGTTTCTGATACTCAAAGGACGACCGGCTACATAAGGGGCGCCACAACAGTGTGAAAGATGACGAGTATCTTCATGGAGCCTAAAGCACGCCGGAATCTTTCATGGTCATCGTCCTTAAACTCCATCACCTATCATTCCCCCAACCACCTTGGAAACAATGTAATCCACCTACCTATTCTGCCTAGCAGCCGACCTAACTAGCTGCTACATCCCACCGCAGTGCCATGAGACTGGCACTTGGCTAGGAGGGGGTAATGTTACCGTGTTTCCCGCAGCACAGAGGAGCGGAAAATGGAAAAAAAAGGCAATAGCAAAAAAGGCTCAGGATAAAAGCAGAAAAAGGCGCACCATTAAAATGTGGGAGCGTTCCCACATCTTTGTAAAAGAGTGCCAGGCTCGCTCCTATGCAAAGTGTACGCATTAGTTGGGAATAGGATAAATTAGAATGGTGGGAAATGGGAAAAAGGGCCTAGGCTACGGCCGGCCATGTAAAAGAGGGAAAAGGGGATGACCGCCCAAAAGGGATTTAGGGTTTTGTATATAAAGTTGAAAAGTGAATGAGAAGCTCATTCTTTGGTGTGTGGCAAAAAGAGTCTTCTTCTTCCTCTCTTCTTCTCTCCTTCTTGCTTGTGTGTGCTCTTGAGAGAGGGAGTGTGAGAGTGTGAGGGAGTGAGTGTGTGTGGGAGTGAGGGATCAAGGGGGTGAAGCTCTTCACCATCTCCTCTTCTCTTCTCTTCTCTTCTCTTCTCTTCTCTTCTCTTCTCTTCTCTTGCACGCGCGGCTATGGAGGATGGAGCTTGGAGATGGAGAAGGCTTGAGGATGCTTGAGCTAGCATCAAGAATCGTGGAGCTGCCAGAGTGCAAGAGAGAGGAGGGTACTCAATCGAGCATCAAGGTAAGCTCACTACACTCATAGGATCGACAGCACGTCAGCTAGGTGAGAGATAGCCATTAGAGCTCGCTTGGAATGCTTGAAACAATAAGCGGTCCGTGGGTCTTGGCGGTTGAGCGTGAGCTCCCACACACACTCTCTCTCTCTCTCCATAGCTTGCACCTTCCTTGCTTTTACTTATTCATGCTCCCACTCGAGCTTCTCCATTCACCTCAAATGCATATGATATAGAGAATATACATATAGTGAACCCCCCAAGTATAAGAAGGAGCTTGTTTTTTGGCTTGTATATGTAACAATGGATTGGGTATCTTGTACCTCTTTTTTGGTCCAAAACTAGGCCTCCTTGGTTTTTTGGTATCCTTCATATATAACAATGGATTACATACCTTATACCTTTTTTTGATCCAAAACTAGGCCTCCCTGGTTTTTATTGAAGATTTCTCAAGCTTGATGCTAGACTTCATAGAATGCTTATGATTTCAAAAACTTCTATTGTTTTGATCATGGCTATCTCTCACATAGTCGATATACCTCTCACACTCACCAATCTATCCATTCTTCTCTCAAATCCCATAAAAGCAATAAAAAATAAGTCGTTAATGTTGTATTGATCTCACATTTTTACCCTTTCCTTGATATTGCAACATGAAGGCTCACAAGTAGCTCCATGATCCATATAGTTATACTCAATCTACCTCTATTAACCCATAGATTATAATTCAATTCACTAGTGTGTGATCTACAAGAGGAAACTTGAAGAGATACAGAAGAAACCTAACCCCTCCTCCAATTTGACACTCACCTAAGGAGAAGGAAAATAAGAGAGAAGTGTGAAGCAAAAGAGAAGCTTCATTTCCCAGATTCCTTACTCTTGTGCTCTCATTCTCCCTTACTTTGAAGATGAAGTACAAGAAAGGAGAAGAGAGCTCTCAAAATTGTACTCCACAAGAATGAACTTATCCATTCAATTTGGAGCTTTTATGCGTTGGGATTTGAGTTTGACTTCAACTCAAGTTAGATACCCATCCCTCCTTTTTGGTTTTTTGGTAGTCTTTCTCACTTTACATATACATATTTAGATTGCACCAACCACTCCAAATGTGAATGGAAGCTAGTGCTTGTACCCTTACCAAGATGTGGATCTTTCTTTCTAACATCAAAAAATATTATAACTTGCATTGGTGTTGATCTAAGCTTTCAAAATATTATTACAAATAATTATATGATTGTGAATACTAACAAGAAATTGTTGCATCTCTTTCAATGGAGTTCAATGTGGTTGTTGGTGTTGATCTCTTTCAATGGAGTTCAATGTGGTCGTTGGTGTTGCCATGTCAAATGCCAAGTAGAAGTGGAGATTAGGATTAGATAGGGGTTTTTGAGATTGAAATCCAGATTGCTTAGAATTGACTAGCATGGCTGAAGTTTTTTACTAATTGATGGAAGATTTAGTTCAAGAAAGAATCTTCAAACCACAACATTTTCTTGTATCTGTAAGGGAAAACATATCATGCTCTCTTCCTCCCAAGAGAGTGCTAGTTTGTTTTGCATGCATAAAACATTTAGATGGATTGGGGAGATGAGTCCAAATACAAGAAAGTCTAGAGTATTGTCCCGCACTTGATGACCCAATTTGAGCATACATTATGATGCAATTACTATGTGAGTGAATGTATATACATAGACTATCACATAATTAGAAGTTTCCTTATGTAGAGTATGATGACAACCTTGCACTATTTTTGTAGAGTGGATCTCATAGTCATGGATACGATGCATGACATTCTTTATGATACATCAATGAATCAAGACTACAATGCCAAGTGTGAGAATATAGTGCTTGAAGTTTGAAATCATATGTTGTGATGTAGATCTATACGCAAGAATTGAAATAGCCACATGAGTTTTGAGCTTACTTGTCGTTGGGCATCCTCTTATTCTTATGTTAGTATTCGTGGTCATCGTAGTATGTCATTGTTTCAAGCTTGTTCTTTGTTGTGGTATTATACTTGAGTATAAAGAAACAAGGGTTTTGGAATTGTGCATTGTGCAATCATTCTTAATTTGCAAGAACTTCTACAAATGTGTAGGTTCTGATTTCTTCCCTTCTTTGTTCTTATGTCATCACTTTAAACTAAACTCAAGACCTTATGTTTCCCTTTTTTTTGGGTTCTTTCTCTACCTTCCATGTTGGTTGTGACTAGGAGAGGCTATTGTTTTGTGGCTGATTGATTTGTGTTTTTGTATCATTGAAGTTGCTTGTTGAGTTAATCATCTAGGCAAAGTCATATATGTTTATTGGAACTCATTTTTGTCTCATCTTCAAATTGTGAGAGTAGTGTTTTCCTTGTTCACTACTTGTCAACTAACACTTTTGTGTCAACTACAAGCCATTCAACAAAGTAGCCATAAAATATGTATATGGGCTACCAAGGTTAGATAAATTATTGAATAAATTAGGAAACTCTATGTATTTAATGTCAATTGATATAGCTGCAGAATATAAGCAACTTCCATTATGTAAGAAGGATGCCCAAAAGACATCTTTTTGGACACCAACAAGCTTATTTAAATTCAAAATCATTCCTTTGGGATTAAGAAACCCTCCAAGAACATTTCAAATTATATAAAATAACTTATTTTAGGTCCTCATTGGAAAGAAAGTGCTTGTCATTTGTGGGGAGCTATACCTTTGAGATTCCTAGGATACATCATTTTAGCAAGAGGAGTAGAAGTCGACCTAAAAAATATTATCGCAATCAAAAGTTACTCATAGTAAATATAATAAAATGAATACAATGATTCTTGGGCATGATGGAAAGTTCTCAAAAATGTATTTTAATTGGAATATTAGTGAAATGTTCATTGTGAAAGCCAATTAGAAAATGTGATAAACACAAGTAGACAATAGAATGCTAATAATATTTTGAAGAAATAAAGGATCTTATAAGTCCACCTAGACAATAGAATGCTAATAATATTTTGAAGAAATAAAGGATCTTATAAGTCCATCTTCTCACTTGTAATGTCTAAATTTACAATATGATTTCGATTAAGAATCGATGCATTTGATCGAGGTTTAGTACTATTAGGAAAAAGAAGGCCAATGATTGCATCGCATCTGCTATATCAATAGAGGGTTGAGAAAAGCTAAGAAAAACTACAAAAAATCTACAAAAATGACCCAACAATAATACAAATCATCAAAAATGCAAAGTCACAAAAAGTAAATCTAGATTAAAAATATATATATCATATAGAATAAGGTCCTACATTATATACATAATGAAAAACAACCACAAATATATATACCCAAACATCTGCAACATGTCTCTCTACAAGACACACAATTGGTACATGCCTTAGAATCATGCCCTCAATGTTAAGGGTTTAAAATGCCTATACAAAAATTAGATGGTTTCCTCCAACCATTAAAAGTGAAACTACCATTTTTGTTGGTTGCATGGAATGTCATTGGTCCATATCCTAAAATCACAAATGGAAACAAATACATTGTTGTTCTCATTGAATATTTAACCAAATGGATAGAAGAAAAGGTGATTCTAGAGGCTATAGTAAGCCAAGTAGCAAAGTTTTTAATAGAAGATGTTATTACTAGACACCTATACCCAAAACAAATACTATTCAACAACGAATAAGGAAGAAAGGATTGGTAGAATCCTAGATGCACATGTGGCTAGGACCTTATCACGTACCTAAAATTTCTTGGAAAATAATCTACTTCATTTAGCATTAATAGAAATGAACAAAGACAATTGCAATCTATATAGTAAATCCATACTATATAATAAATAAATAAATCCTTCAACCAAATCGAACAAATAGAAAAGACTAAAGCAAAGACCTTATTTTTGAGACTATGATGCTAGGAAGCATATTCCACAGTGGATTCCATGAGACCATAGTAGATTCCATGAGTTTTTTATTCCACGGTGGATTCAGTGAGGTTTTGCAGTGGATTCCATAAAACTATATTTATTTGCCGGGGCTCGTACACAAGGTGGACTCCTTGTGCGAGAAGTTGATGGGGATGCCTATCCTTTTTAGGCATCATGTTAATTTAATGTGCACGTGGGTGATTCCACAGCGGGTGATTCTGCAAAATACATATTTAAATTAGTGGACACTTATGAGTTTAGATTGCACTCGCATTAAATTAAGGTTAGGACAGAGTTTCAACCTATTTATTTATTTTGTAGTTGAAGACTACTAGGTATTCACTTTTGACGATTTAATTTTATTATTTTCTAACAATTGTGAATTCTTCAGTTGATATGTAGAGCAGGCAACGGTGGCATTGGGAAGCATTGGGCGATAGCATGTATTCAAATTACCTAGAAGAAATTATCATTTTTTTATGGGTGCATGCCTTATCATTAAAGGAGTGGCGCTAATATTTATTTTGGCGTGCTTATTTATTGAAGCGATTGACAAATATTTATTATTTTGTATGCACACAAGCATTCGATTTAAATATTTCATTATTGGACATTGTATTTGGACACACAGCCCGACTCTTGGGGTGCCCAACCGCTTTATTCTTTATTTGGACAAAAGCAAATACAAAAGTTAAAAGCATGCTGATTGTAAATTGGGCAATTTTTTAGCTTTGAGATGAATAAATTTATAAATACATGCCTTGTGGAGTGCTCACACAAAGGCATGGGGGGAGATTGTACCCAATTTGTCTTTTTATCTCATGTCGTGCAAACTCTCTTCCTGCTTTTATGAGTTCTAGTAGAGTTCTTTGTTCTTGTAGACCTTCGACCACTCACTATGCGCGTGTATCCAACATCCAATTTACAGAGTGAAGCTGAGATCAAGGGCTTTCAATTGCTTACCATCTTGCGCGAAGGCGAAGCTCTTGGAACAAATAGGATCTACAGGCAGTCTCGCAACAAACCGTCAATACCAGCGTATTCCTAGCAGTGAAGAACCCCTGCTGTGTTGTTGTATCATGAACCACTCTCTGGCGACGAAGGACCACTTGCGAAGCTCCTTTGAAATACTTTTTTTTTTTCCATATAGATAGAGTGTCAACTTTTGATCAATTACTAAAGTTTATAAGCTTATTGTTTAAGCTTAAAAAGATTAACTTCTCCAATTCAAACTTCCGTGACGATAAGACGTAATGACTACTGTCGAATCCAGCATCAACGTACCGTCATCCTATCCGCTGATAATTAGAATAATCCAAAGATTTTTCTCTAAAGCTTAAGCTTATTAAGCTTAATTCTAAAGCTTAAAGATTTCAATATTTAATTTCTTGCTTGGTAGCTGTTCACACTAAACTCTTTCCCGAATCAATCCCGAACTGATTTTGCAACTCCAACAAGCCCTGGCAGAGTTGATTTCCAGAAAGAAAATTTTTATACGCAAACTACGTGGAAGTATTCGTTGGAAGAAGACCTCATCAATTATCGTACCCGCAAAAGAAGCAAGCTCGTAAAAAGCCATATTTTTTTAAAAAGTAAGCCTTGTAAATCCAACCTTGAGCTACACTCATCCCTCTAACAAGATTTCAAGTGTGTGAGATTGATTGAGATTTTGCAGGATGTTGGATCAAACTATGGAAGATTTTATGGCCGAAGGTGATTTATCAAAACCAACCATGGAGCAAAAATTGGACTTAATCATGATGCAACGTCAAGAGGAATGAAGAGCACATCAAACTTTGCAAGCTCAACTGGCTATTCTTCAACGATCCATTGTTGATCAAACGCACATCAAACGCAACCCGAATATGTTATAAGACGTACAATCAATGCAACACCTGAAGCACAATCTCTCAGGAAAGAAGCCAAGATAAGTAAAAGAAATTTTGAATTCCATACTTTTAATGGGCTACGTGACAGAAAAATTGTTCTCACTTTTATCAGTCAATTTGATGATTATTTCCATGAAGAACAGTATCCTGAAAAATATAAACTCAAATGTGTCACTAACCATCAAGTGGACATAGCATCATTATGGTGGACTGTTGTTCACAAGAGTATTGATTGTCATACTACTTGGGAGGCTTTTCAAAAGAAATTTTTGCACAATTTTCTTCCACCTCAATTCCATGAAAAAATAATCAAACAGTGGGATCTTCTGGAGCAAAGAGATCATGAACATATTCCGCAATACACTGAGTGTTTCTAGAGTGCCTTATTGCAACTTCGAATGCTTGAAGATGTTCCTGAGGCGATCCACAAATGCAAATATATGTCTAGTTTACTTAGTCACTTCTATGTGAAAGTGAACATGTTCAAGCCAAAGACTTTGAAAGATGCGATATCTCTAACCCATGATGCTGAAGACAAAATTTGTGGATGAGAAATGTGACCGCAACAATTTTCAATTAACGGTAACTTTGGTACAAAGAAATTCAATTCTAACTTTCGAAGATTCAATCAAAATCAGTTTGTTCCTTCTTCTTTCCATAAATCCTGGACTCGACCTCCTCCTTTACCATCAAACACAAATTCAAATCCTAAGCCATCTCTCCGTCCAAATCCCAACATACCTAAATTTCCAACCATTACTAATAATTTTTCCAAAGCCAAGTCTATAGTTTGCTACAAGTGTCATCAACCTGGATACTTAGCAGTAAACTATCAATCCAAGAAGCCAACTGTTCACATCAACTACTTGGGAGTAAATGAAGATGAAGACCATGAAGAAATGCTAGATTTCACAGAAGATGATGATGATATTGGTACTACTTTATATACTTTACCAGGTATGCCAAATCCTCATTCATTATTAACGATGAAATGTCTTGTGCATGGTCACGAAAAGATTGTTTTGCATGATGATGAGAGCACACATGATTTTATTTCTACAAAATTGGTCGAAGAATTGAACTTACATACTGTTCCAACTCATTATCGCATAAAAGTTGCATTATTAGGCACTAGATACAATGGTACAGAAGAATTTTATGATTTAGCAATTAAAATTGGTGATTATGTTGAGCCTAGAAATTTCATGGTTGTGCCTTTGCAAGCTAGTGACATCATTTTAGAAATGCCTTGGCGTCACAAATATAATCCTGATATAGATTATTCCACACATTCAATGAAAATTCATTCTAACGGAAAACAAATCACATTACATGGAATGCAGTACACCTTTGATAATTTTCCATTGCTTAGTCACACACAGGCTAAACATGAATTAAGAAAAGGTAGCAAATTATATTTAGTATGGTTGAATGAAATTGAAGCTAAGGAAAATCAAATGCATCCTAGGCATAAACAATTTCTTTCATAATTTAAAGATTTTTTTGTTGTTGATTTACCCTCTGGTTTAATACCACCTACACATCCTGAAGATCGTAAAATAGACTTAATCCCAGGTTCTCAACCACCATGTAAAGCACCTTATAGACATAATCAAATTGAACAAAAATAAATCCAAGCCCAAGTTGAAGAACTGTTAACCCGAGGACTCATTAGGCCTAGTAGTTCTCCTTTTGGTGCACCTATCCTATTAGTCAAGAAGAAAATTAATACCTATAGGATGTGCATTGACTATTGTGCCCTAAACAAGATCACTATCATGAATAGATATCCGATCCTTAGGGTATATGACCTCATGGTTAAACTACAAGGGGCCACTATTTTTAGCAAAATAGATCTCAAATCTGGATATTATGAAGTACGATTGGATACACCTGACATTTTCAAAACTGCATTTAGAACTCAATTTGGTCATTATGAATTTCTTGTTATGCCTTTTGGTTTGACTAATGCACCAGCTACATTCAATCGTATTATGAATCGAATATTTTTAAATTTCAACATTGTGTAATTTTTTTCTTTGATGACATATTTGTTTTCAATAAAAATGAGAATGAGCATTATGAACATTTATCTTTGGTTTTCAAATTATTGAAAGAGAATCAATTATATGCCAACCCTAAAAAGAGTGAATTTTTCCAAACCCAAATTGAATACTTAGGACATATTGTTTCTTCTAATGGTATTCAAGTTGATCCTAAAAAGATAGAAGCAATTTTGAATTGGCCGATCCCTAAAAATATGCATGAGTTACGTTCTTTCCTAGGTCTTGCCAGCTTTTACAGAAAATTTGTGAGAAATTTTTCATTGCTTGCATTACCTTTGACAAAATTATTAAAGAAAGATATTGTATATCATTGGTCTCATAATTAGCAAAAGTATTTTGATTTATTGAAACATACTTTAACACATGCACCTGTTTTGCAATTACCTGACTTTAATCAACCATCCTTTCTAGTAGTCAACACTGATGCTCATGGATCAGAAATAGGAGCTGTTCTTATGCAAGATTCACATCCCATAGCCTATTCTAGTTGCAAACTTGAACCCTCTAAACTGAAGTATTCTACCTATGATAAGGAATTGTTAGCTAGTACAGGCCTTACATCAATGGAAACACTATTTAATGGGATCTGAACTCATGATCAAAACTAACTAAAAAAGTATCAAACATCTTCTTAGTCAGCCACAAATCTCCGATCGTCGTATTAAATGGGCTGCTTTCATTCAAAATTTTCATCCACTTCTCCAATATCAACCTGGAAAAGAGAATGTTGTTGCCGATGCCTTGAGTAAAAGACCAAGTATCCATAATATTTATGTTTTATCTTTTAATTCCCTTATCCCTATGAAAGATACCTATGACCAGGACCCCAATTTTCAAGCTGATTGGAATAAATTAGTTGTTAATAACTAGATTCCAATTGATTCTTTGTCTTATTCTGATGGATTTGTATTTTATGAGAAAAGATTATGTGTCATTATTCCATTTAGATCATTTGTTCATTGTCCCCCATATCAAGGCCATAGAGGTATAATTTCTACTTTACATATATTGATTAAAGATTTTTACTAGCCATAGATGGAATCTCATGTTTCTAACTTTGTTTCTAAATGTTTAATTTGTCAAAGAGTTAAGCGACACTATGGTAAGCAATATGGTTTGTTAATGTCTTTACCAATTCCTGAACATCCATGGGAACATATTTTAATGGATTTTATCACTATTTTGCCTAACACACAAGTTAAGCATGATATGATTTGGACTATTGTAGATCGATTTAGCAAACAAGCATATTTTCTTCCATGCAAGAAAACATTAACTACATCTCAAGCTGCACAATTGTTTTTAAAGGCTGTTTTCACTAACCATGGTTTGCCAAAAGTTATTATTTCTAATCATGATTCTAGATTCTGTAACAACTTTTGGACTACTTTTTTTGCTAGTTTAGGTACTAAGATTGATTTCTCATCTACATTTCATCCTGAAACCAATGGGCAAACAGAAGCTACTAACAATACAATTCTAGATCTTTTGTGTGCATGTACAATTTAAAAACCACAAACATGGGATACACACTTGCATTTACTTCAATTTGCATACAACAATACACCACACATAGCTACACAAAAAGCACCTTTTGAAATCATTTATGGATATAAATTGCCTACACCTGCTACATCATTGTCAAACAAAGTTAAAGCTGTTGATGATATTGCCAATACACATGCTACTATTTTTGTTGAAGTTAAAGAAATAAGCTAACAAGAGAACAAAAGCCATGACTTTCAATGTTGATGATTATGTTTGGTTGTGCATTGAAAAGAGAAGATTACAAAGTGTTGAGAAACACCCGGTTGTTAAATTAGCACCTAGATTTTATGGACCTTTCAAAATCATTCACAAAATCAATGACAATGCATTTAAATTAGAACTACCCCAACAGTGGAAAATTTATAATACTTTGTTATCAGTTTGTTATGACCTTTTAGAGGCCAATTACCTGTTCACCCTGTCTATGAAAACCCTCCTTTGTTAGAAGAAGAAACCGAAATAGAGCTTGAACCTAAAACTATTTCAGATACTAACTTTATGACCACTAGAACTAACCGTAGATATTCTAGATATTTGGTAAATTTTAAAAATCATCATGTTAAAGAGGCCCAATGGATGCACGCCCACGACCTAAGTACTTACCCCTCACTGCTCGCTCCACATTGAGCTAATAGCAATTGAGGACAATTTCTATCCCACCCCAGGGGTATGATGCCATGAGGCATATTCCATGGTGGATTCTGTGAGACCATGGTGGATTCTGTGAGTTTTTTATTCCACGATGGATTCTGTAAAACTATTTGATGGGGCTCGTACGCAATGTGAATTCCTTGTGCGAGAAGTTGACGGGGACGCCTATCCTTTTCAGGCCTCATATTAATTTAATGTGCACGTGGGTGATTCCACAGCGGGTTATTTTGTAAAATACATATTTAAATTAATGGAGGTTTATGAGTTTAGAGTGCACTCGTATTAAATTAAGGTTAGGACAGAGTTCCAACCTATTTATTTATTTTGTAGCTAAAGACTACTAGGTATTCACTTTTATCGATTTAATTTTATTATTTTCTAACAATTGTGAATGCTTCAGTTAATTTGTAGAGCAGGGAGAGCGGTGGCATTGGGAAGCATTAGACGATAGTGTATATTCAAATTACCTAGAAAAAATTATCATTTTTTATGGGTGCACGCCTTATCGTTAAAGGCATGGCACTAGTATTTATTTAGGCATGCTTATTTATTGAAGTGCTTGATAAATATTTATTATTTTGTATACGCACGGGTGCTCGGTTTAAATATTTCATTATTGGACATTGTATTTGGGCACAGCCTAACTCTTGGAGCGCCCAATCGCTTTATTCTTTATTTAGAAAAAAGTAAACACAAAAGCTAAAAGCATGCTAATTATAAATTGGGCTATTTTTTAGTTTTGAGATGAATAGATTTATAAATACATGCCTTGTGGAGCGCTCACACAAGGCATGGAGGGAGATTGTATCAAGTTTGTCTTTTTGCCTCATGTCATGCAAACTCTCTTCTTGCTTTTATGAGTTTTAGTAGAGTTATTTGTCCTTGGGTACCTTTCGGCGCTCACTACGTGAGCATCTAGCATCTGATTTACACACCAACCAATGTTCAAAAATGAAGAAAGTGAAGAAGATTTATCTAGGACAATAGATTATGAGGCACATTAGCCATGAAACTGGGTAATAACCATTCCCAAATACATCTAAGGAACAAAGAAAATGAAAAACAAATAGTAAACAAGTTGTTGCCAAACCATGCTCTTACAGTAATGAACAACACTAAGGTGCTAGCTTTAACTTGCAATAATAGTAGCCACATAAATCAAACATATGTATGATACCAGAAGTCGAGGCTAAAGTAGAAATATTTGACTTACTATCAAAGTCAATAAATTGATTGGTAAGACCTAGCAATGAGGACATGCAAACATGTAAGGAACAAAATAAGTCATCCATCCAAGCTAGAAAGAAACTTCATAACATAGTAAAGAATAAGCAACATCAAATGGAACCAATGAATGCAATTAACTAGGGAAATGAACTCAATAATGAGTACCAAAGGAGCACTAGCCAAAGCAATGAAAATAGAATGATGATCTAAAAAATGTGATTATGTCCATAACACTTATGACAGACACACTGCCACATGTTTGACATACCAAAGCATCAATAAAGGCCAGAAAAACCACATAGATAACTGCCCAACTAGATAAAAATAAACCTTGATTTAAAAAATGAAGGAGAAATAAATGAAAACAATTGCCTATTTTCTACACCTTCTTTAATGTATAGCCAACACCTCACAATGCAAATCGTTAAAATTTTTAACTTTTTGTTATAAAAATAGAATTTTAGTTTGGTTACTAATTCAACTAATAAAATATTCAAAGAAAATTCCAACTTATTCAATGAATTAAACACTATTTTAATTTGTGACTCAAAAATTGAGATTATGTTTCAAAACTTTCCTTTGAGAAAATAAAATAAAATAATCACAAATAATACATTTAAATATACATCAAAGTTATACTTTTTTTTCGTACAAAAGAATTTTGCCACTAATCAACATCTCAATTCAATATGGCAATCTATGTATTTGTTGAGCATTGGCTTCTCAAGAGCTTGTCCTTCTCATGTCTAAAGTAGAAAAGCCACTCAACAATCGATCTCACATGTAATTGGATTGTACCCCATATTTTTAAGGGCCTTTTGTACAATAGCCTCATATTTTCTATATAATATAAATCTTATATTCATCTTAATGAATCATGGAGGCTATGTCTATCCATGCATATACTTAGTCATGTGTACCCCAAGCTATATCATGTTAGGCTATGCTTAGCTAGGTATGTTAGGCTAGGTTAGAATCAATTAACTTGGACTACTATATTTCTCTTCTCATTGTACTCTTCTTCTCTCTCTATATCCTCTCTCTTTCTCTCTCTCGTCTCTTCACATTGTTCTCTCTCTCTCTCTCTCTCTCTCTCTCTCTCTCTCTCTCTCTCTCTCTCTCTCTCTCTCTCTCTCTCTCTCTCTCTCTCTCTCTCTAGGTCCTACTACATTCCACAATACTTTGAATGCGAGTAAGGAATAATGGAGAATAAAGCATGAATTCGAACCAATAAATAGAGTGAAGTCCATGGACTTATCTTGTAGAAATGGTGCCAAAGAACGAGCAAAGAGTAACTTTCAAATTGATATTATAGTTGCTATTTGCATTGGAGATTATTTTGAATAACATCAATGTATAGCGATGCTTCTATTGACAACTCTACCAATTGCACGAAATTTTACCGAAAGTGTGAGAATTTAGCATTATAATAGGCTTGATCTCTTATCCTGTCTTTCCTAATCTATCCACCAATTGAGGAATATATATATGTATATATGTATGTATGTATGTATGTACGTATAGACCTATGGTGGTTAACTCTAGTAGAGTTGTCAAACTATAACATAGCCAATCACACAGTCTTGTTAGGGATTGGGAATGTAGAGCCTAATTTGATTAGCTTTCCAAAGAGAACGGATCCATTTCACATACATTTATGTAACATACCTTCAAATGTTAATTCAATTCTAGAACTCGTAGATATTAGCGTTGATGGTCTACCCTATCTCCTCTCACTCACCCCCAGGGAGAGTTAGATTATACATGTGGACATTGACCCATCAACAAAGGGGATTGCTTTCCCCCTCTTCTACTACCAGGAGAGGGAGACTCGTGTAATGCATTGTACAAGGTCCCATATGTGAATATTGGCCTCTTACCAAACATGAAATGTCTTTGCCTCTCCAAAACTAAAGAATATAGAAGCGAAAGTGTTTGCAAAATGTAGCTAATTGATTGTAGTATCTATAACATAGAAATTGCATAGATGTGATGAAATTGAAAACAATGACTTGCTTGCATTCAAGGCCAATTGTATGACACAACGATAAAATCAACACAAACTTCGAAGGCTACAATAATAATCCACCTCACAAAGACATTGTAATTATAGAACATGCGACGATTAGCGCTTGATCACCTAGAAGACAAAAAAGACTAGTTGGGCCCACATTATATACTTCACAAAAGGAAACTTTAGAGTCTCGAGAATAAATTAACTTTCAAATGCAACAAGGCCAGGTTTATTTTTGCATGGGACGGTATGGCTTATAACTTGTAAGGCTGTGTTTAGTCGTACAATTCGTGCCTTCGTCTACTGAGGATAGGAAGTGTTGAATGCGGTACAGGTCCAGTCAAGCACTCCGCGAAAGTTGCCGATTATGGTGTCGAGGCCGATCTGGGTGCGGGTAAAGGTGCCACCTCCGATGCTACAGTCGGCCGTGAGGATGGCGCCGTCTGGGCTGAGACGCATGTTCCGGCACGAGTTTGAGAAGCCGCAGTCGACGCGCCACGACGTTATGCTCCCGATATGGCGACGGCAGCTCCGTGCAACGAGCTGGCCGTCCCTGTTCTCGATGTGCCTGTCCAGCGGGAAGGGAAGGTTGACGACGTACACATGCACGTGCTCGTAGTCGCTCAACGGATCAAGACGCTCGCATGTCGCGTCTAGCATCTTGCCGTCAAGCGACAGGTGGATGTCGTGGCAGGTCTTCGTGAAGCCGGCCCCTGTATCTGGCCGGCAGTACTAACACGCAGCACACATGACAATATCAGTATCGAAACATTCCAGTATTATTAAAACCGACGACATAGAGGCCATACTTCTAGTTTTGTCCGCGATAGATATCGGGAGCTTACCCCAAGAACGCCCACGGGTAGCTCCATCAATATCATCGTCGCCAGCATAAGCAGAGATGCTGCCATCAGCACCTGATGATCACCTCTTGACGCCATAGCTGTTGGTGTGTTACACTGTAAGCCTGTCGATACTGTTCTCCTACGTTGGTCATGGTTCCGATATGATCTCACAGTTTATGTTAAATGTATGCAATACTTCTGCAGTCGGAGAAGCGAGTAAAACTGTTTCAGAATCCGACCAACCCCCGACCCGCATATTAGCGAGGTTAGGAGCCTCCTTGGCCTAGATACAAAATAGGAGTTGCAGCAATTGTCAAAACATTTCGCGCTTAAATTTTTTATCTCTTAATAAAAATTTCACGCTTCTTCAAAAAGAAACTATTGTATCTGGACGCTTAAGTGAGCCGCCCGAAACTAGTCTTCCATATCTCCATAAGTATAGAATAAATTTCGAGCCTATCCATGCTGAAGCATAAGGGTTTGTGATGGTTTCAATCTATGCTCCAAGTCATCGGGTTAATAGGGAGGACATTTATCAAGAAAAGGGTTTGGATATTGCAAGCTAAGAATACATTGCTTGGATAAATTCTAGAGATGTTCCGAACTTTGTTGATGTAGTGCAAGTTAGAAGTTCGTGTCCGCATACAATTAGAAATAATCAACCTTGAGGAAAACTAAATTAAATCAATCTTATAACCTTTTTAGTCTTTTAACATCTCTTATTATCCCCTCCTTTTATAAAGCTCCCAGAATAATAATGGCATAGTTGCAAATCTTTTGGGTAGGTTGAATGTTTCTCCTCGAGAGATTTTGAAATGTTCTATACATACTTAATAATAATAATTTCAAATGCAACGATCCATTAAACTATCAAAAATGTAAAACAATCATGTTTTTAACCCTTTTCTAAAATGGCTAGATATGGAGATCAAAATTTTCATAACAGTTTTGACTTCTTTTTGTTTTTTTTTTTTAATTGATTGAAATTTTCTTGCAACTAAGTTTTTATGATAAAACTTATACGTTGTGAAACTGCATCTTGAAAAGCCATTCTAAATGTTTAATGTTATAACTTAATGCATTCCTAAACATACCCATCTTGAGATGTTGATTTTTCAAGTATATAAAAATATATTATAAATTTTCATCATCGAGTGAAAAGCAACATGAACATATAAATCATCATTAGCTAGTTAGGATTAACATTAGGCATACTCACAAAAGAGATGTGAAACAATGATGATAAGAAAGAACTTGATGAATGCCAAGGGGGGGAGGATGTAGTCATCCTTATAAATACACAACAACTTCTTCTTAAATAGTTGGATGTCAGTTAAACAATGGATAAATATATCCTTAAGTATTACATCTTTGTGTCATGTTTAATAAGCATGTTAAACGATATTGTAAGTGATACTTATGAAGTGAGTGGGTGTGACATAAGTATTTAAAACTCATGTGTACCTTTCTTCATTCTTTGTCTCAGTGAAGCCTTCGGTCTTGTTACCCTTTGCATATAAGCCAATATTCAAGTATGCTCTCTATTTTCTATTCCCTCACCAAACTAGCATCTAGACCCTCTCCTTATCTATTTCTTTTTCTTGAGAGAGAGAGAGAGAGAGAGAGAGAGAGAGAGAGAGAGAGAGAGAGAGAGAGAGAGAGAGAGAGAGAGAGAGAGAGAGAGAGAGAGTGTGTGTGTGTGTGTGTGTGTGTGTGTGTGTGTGTGTGTAGGCAAAAAACAATTGTGATTTTAAACATGCTTGTAAATGTGATCGGATTATAGTTCTTACATGATATTAAATGCAATCTAAACACACTTTGTGCATATATTAATGGAATAGCAAGTGCAAGTTTAAACATGCTTTTAAATGCAATCAAACTTTACACTTCTATACAATATTAACCATAAATTCAAATATATTTTGTGTAATTTTTACACATTATTATGAATGGATATGTTTTCTATAGGTGAAAAGAAACTAGTTATAATTCTCTAATCAACAGCTCCTTGGCTTCTTTTTACCCATTATTGCATATGTATTAAGTATCATTGAAATATAAAAGAAGAATTAGAATAACCAAACAATAGTCATTTTTGCATTATAAAATACAGAAGGGTTTACATGAAGCTTTAGAATCCAAATTTTGGCTTGAAGCATAAGACAACTCAAAGCTACCAAAATAAAATCATTCGCAATTGCATTACTAATAACCATTAGTATAAATAGAATGAAAGCCAAATTTATGCTTGCATTACAAAGTAGAACAACTACAATCTGTTGAGATGTAGAAAGAGATGATATATAGATACGCGATAGAAGAGAGAGAAGAGACACACCATATACACTCCCAAAGACTACATCATATTGATCACAATCTACATATATATAGGTGAGACCTAGTCTAGATAGGGTGAGCTATATATAGCTCCAACATCCCCACTCAAATAAAGGTCTCTAGCTACGAATGAAAAAAACCCTTCGGGAGCACAAGGGAAAAACCTGAGCTCCTATATACAAATGTACAAACATGATCAAGAATGATGATTGTGTGCATGTAAAGTGAATCCGTGCATATGAAGTGAAACATGATCAAGGAGGATGATTGTGTACATGTAAAGTGAATCCGTGCATATGAAGTAAAATTGAATATCTATGTACAAAGATGACCAAAAAGTATGAGGTGTATGTGCATATGTAAAGTGTATGGTTCCTACAAGGAGTATGTACAATGACACTAAGATGTCATAGAAGATTAATTCCCAAAGATTGAAATTGAGATAACTCCAAGTTTCGAGTGCAGTAGAGTGAACCTTTCTTCATTGAGTCCTTTGGTGAATATATATGCAATCATCTGATCACTTGGATAATGTTCAATCATGATCGTGCATTTCTTTACTTCATATTGAACATAATGATAATGCACTGCAATATGTTTAGACATGTTATGGTGAACATAGTCTTTAGCAATACTAATAGCACTTTAGATATTACATTGAAGTGGTGTGTTGGAGAGAGGAGGATGGCCAATATGTGGTAGAACTTGTCGAAGCCATACTAACTCTTGAGCCGCTAAAGATGCAGCTACATATTCAGCCTTTGTAGTGAAAATAACAACACAACGTTGTTTCTTACTAGTCCAAGAAACAAGACAACTATTGATAAAGAAACAATTTTCACTTGTAGAATGCATAGATAAGTGAGAGCTTGCCCAATCTGCATCTATATAACCCAAAAGTTGAAGTGAATGTAGAGAATCACAGTTTTGTTAGCATTGATAAACCGACCCAAAATCTTTAGTGCCTTTCAAATACTTCAAAACTCGTTTAGCTGCAGTCCAATGTTTAAGGCATGGAGAACTAAGATGTTGTCCTCCAAGAAAGTTTGTAGTAAAAAGAATGTCAGGGTGAGAATTTAAGCCAAAAATTTGAAGACATCCAACAACATTAGCATAAGGTTGATGTAATGCTAATTTTCCATCATTCTACAAAAAGTGAGTTTTTGGTAGAGCTCAGAAGATAATGAGTACTAGTAGGTTGTGCAAAACCCAAACCAAACTTCTGAATAATACCTTCAATGAACTTTGTTTGACGCAATAATAAAACACCCTATTCTCAATACCATTGAATTTGAATACCAAGACATGAGTATATGTCTTCAAGATCAACCATGTGAAATGCAGAAGATAAAACCTTCTTTACTTGTTGAAGGAAGTTGAGATTGTTAGAAACAAGTATGGTATCATCCACATATAGAGCAAGAATAACAAAACTACCATTGCATCACTTGACATATAAGTTAGGATTTGAAGAACAAGAGATAAAATCTTATTTTGTAAGGAAGAGATAAATCTTTTGATACTAAGCTCCTTAAGATTGTTTGAGACCAGAGAATGCCCGATGAAGTCTATAAGCCAGATTTTCCTTATGTTTGACTACAAATCCCTATGGTTTCTCCATGTATATCTCTTCCTTTAAATCACCACATTAAGAAAAAAAGTTCTCACATCCACTTGGTGAACCTCCAAATCAAACTCAACCACAAAAACTAACAAGACCCAAATACTGGTAATACAAACAACAGGTGAGAAAGTTTCTTGATAATCAACTTCTACAATTTGTGAGAAACCTTTGGTAATAACTAGCCTTGCTTTGAAATTGTCAAATTTTCCATTTGCTTTTGTTTTATTCTTATAAACCCACTTGCATTTAATAGTAGTATGTCCATGTGGTAACTCAGCTAGAACCCATATACTTTTAGAGAGAAGAGATTCATACTCATCTTCCATGGCCTCGTGCCATTGTTCCTCATGTGGGGATGACATGGCATCACTATAAGAAATAGGGTCTTCACAAATATTGAGAGCATTCTCAAGAATATCAGCATCATAAACATGACAAGTACCATACTCACATGATCAATTGGAAGTTCAACATAAAGATCAATGCCAAGGTCATCATCAGCAATAATAGGTGTAGGGTGTGAATCTTGATTTGAAGAGTCAATATTATCTTATGAAGGAGGTTCATCATCATATAGAAAAGGAAAAGAAGTGAGTAATGACTTTGTATCATCAACGTCCTCTAGTGACCATGTGATGCCCATAAGTTTATCATTGAAAATAGCATCACAACTTATGATTACCTTCTTGGAAGATGGATCATAAAACTTGTATCCCTTAGAAAAAGTTGAATATCTAATGAAAATAACTCTCAAACTGTGAGGATCAAGTTTTGTGCAAGTCTTATAAAAGAGCAGGGATAGGTGGGTAGGACACAAGTTAGCACAGGAATATCAAGTTATACTGATCGGGTATTTAAGGTGTCAAGAGACCCAATTAGGGCATTATTCATCAATAATCAAGTCTCTCTTTTACCCTTCCTTCCAGCTTTCATGGCTTCCCTTCCCTTTCTCTCTCTTTTCCTTCCTTTCTCTCTCTTTTGCTAGTCTTTATCTCTCTTCTTCTCTCATCTTCTTCCTCTTTCTGTCTCCTCTTTGCAATCTCTCCCTTCTCTCCTTCTCTCTCCTAGGTCTCCTTCATTATAGTTGGTATCAGAGCTTAGGTATTTGGTCCCTTCTTCTTTCTCTTTCCTCATATGCAATTATATTTTACAAAAAAAAAACTAGTCACACAAGTACAACAGGGACAGGAGTTGTAAGAAGCAGTGATGGAGTACCACATGATGCTGGCATCCTTTCTTGGAAAACTCATAGGACCCATAGGACTTGGAGGGAGTTTTGACTTCAATTTACTTTTCAAAAGAAAGCTTTCTTCTTCATTTTTCTTCCTCTCTCTCTCTCTCTCTCTCTCTCTCTCTCTCTCCCTCTCTCTCCCTCTCTCTCCCTCTCTCTCCCTCTCTCTCTCCCTCTCTCTCCCTCTCTCTCCCTCTCTCTCCCTCTCTCTCTCTCTCTCTCTCTCTCTCTCTCTCTCTCTCTCTCTCTCTCTCTCTCTCTCTCTCTCTCTCTCTCTCTCTCTCTCTCTCCTCCCCTTTGCACGCAAATCTTGGCTCGATCTACTTTGTTTGTCCTGTTTTTCCTCTCTTTCTTGCGTATTCTTTGTAGGTTTTGCTTTTGCCTTAGCATTTTTGCTTGCTCCTCTATTCCTTTCACCGTCCTCTATTTCAGAGTTTCTCTCTTTCCCTCTCTCTATCTCTCTCATCAGCATCATTAGTGTCATCATCAGCATTAGCAACTCTAGCCTTAGGCATGGTGACTCAATGGCTCAAAGGAATTGTCAAGGGAATCCCTTCAGGAGACTCTTTGTTGATCATGGGCAACGTCCAAGGCACCCCCCCTTCTGAGAAGACCATAACCTTCTCTTTTTTTATTGCCCCTAAATCGGCTCAACGTGGTGGTAGAGATGAACCAATTGCCTGGGAACATTAAGAGTTTCTTAGAAAAAAGTGTATTGGAAAGGAAGTGACCTTCAAGGTTGATTACATTGTACCATCAATCAACAAAGAATTTGGGTTTGTGTATATGGATCAAGTGAATCCTTTCAGGGTGTAGTATACCAAGGCCTTGGGGGGGCGTAGAATGCCAGCGCGTTTAGGGCGCAATGAACCAAGGCCTTCCATGCTCTATAAAGCATGATTGCCCTGTAAGCGTGGCACAATAAGGCCATCCATCCTCCAAGGCTCATCCAAATGTAGCATGCCAAGTCTTTCCATTCGGCGGGGCACATTTTCTGCATCTAAGGGCGGAAAACCCTAACCATCCATTCTATCCAAGTGAGGTAAAACTAGACCATTCATCCTTCTAGGAATGTTCCATCAATATGCAACAATCCAACTCCATCAATACACCTCTCAACCCCGATAGGCCTGGGGATGCCCATGGGCCTCTCTGCACCTAGCAGTCACACTGCTCTCTGTCATAAATCCTCCCAACTAGGCTAGCACAAAGGTTACAGAACTTACAAATGGTGAGTTAGAATCTATGGAGCTGACATCAGTAGCACAAAGATTGGCTGCTACAAATTATATGCCACCTCCTTCTAACTCTATTGCTATTCGTAATGAAAATTTTAGTACGTAAGTTGGAAGAAGACCGTGGACAAGAGGAAGCTAAATAACTCGGTTCAACTACTAGAGATAAGAGTTTCATGGCTACTATATTTGAGAAAGACACTTCTAGTGGAAAAGTAAAAGGACAAGGAACAAGCACTAAGTTTAGTGTAACTCTTTATGAGGCGGAACCATCCAAGTCTCTAAATGTTGCTATGCTTGAGGCTGGCTTTGCTCAAATGACAGAGAGGAGGAACAAGTGGGACAATGATAAAAGAAAGATTAGTGACCAAGAATGTAGAGCTTTGCTCCACAGTTCACGGTGGCTTGATGCAAGGGATGTAGAAAGACATAAGGATTGATGGATAAAATGCACCAACAAAGAGATAATAGTATCTACAAAAGCAAATCAATTGTGGCTCCTAGTTCCAGTTCCTTTTCTCACTCTTGGCATCCCCAAATGCATGCATTGATTGCTACTCTATGGTGGCAAGAATATCTCCGAGCTGTGAGACACAATCAACTAATTGAGCAACACAATTAGTTCATGTCTAAGATGGACCGAGTAGTCTCAACACTCTCAGTCACCAACATGCAAGCCAAGGTAATCAATGGCAAACTTGCAGCCCTTATGACTCAAGTTGCTCAAATGGCTACAATTAAAAGGATGGATCAACATGATTATGAGCAATAGCATGGACATTCTCATGGAAATTATGAGTACCATGACCATGGGCATGGTTTGGATGTGCAAAGGCAACATCATGTGCCTACTTATGGTCAGCATGTATACGATGATTGTGCATATTTTGAGCAGAAACATGCATCTGATGACTATGTATGTTCTTATGAGCTACATTTTGGTTACATACATGGACAACCATCGAAATAGCCTTATGTACATAGGCAACATCATGCAAATGTATATGAGTATGTACATGGGGAGCAACATCATTATCAATAATAGAGTGCTTGATATCATCAGCCACTTGATCATTACTATGAGTAGCATGCGCATCCTTATGAACAACATGATGCTTCTCATGAACGATGCCATGATGAGAGCATCTCATTGCAGCTTCATGAGCAGGTGTCCCATCAGCCCCCAAGGCCCTTAACTTTGAATGCCTAGCAGTAGCAACAAATGTGGGACTCATGAACATGCAATGCCTAGGGTGTTGATGCAATGAATGTAGTAGTGATTGCAACCTCATATGCTCTAGTTCTACATGGCACAGTGGTTCCCAATGAGTTTATGGACAAGTCAATGCATGCTACCGTATGGGTTAGTGAGAATCTTGTGCCACCATTAGTGCTTGAAGATGACATCATGAATCACTTCTATGATACAACAGATGCATTGAATCACAATTGTCCTTTTGACCCCAGTGTGAGAAATGCGGGATCTAGAGCATGGCAAAGGCAGAAGATATGGAGGATGGAAGATGAAGATACTACTCATGTTGACATTGACAAAGAAGACAACTGTTACACAAGTGAATTAGGTTTCAAGATTGAGACTTGAACTCATAAACACAATCTTGTGTAGGACTGACAATGACACAGAGACTTGACAGAAAGAGACAAGTACTATTGCATTATCATCATTTTAAAGTGATAGTCAAGTACATCATTATATAGGAATGCTTGGTAGCACATTTCATCACTGTGCCTATGGGATTTGTCTCTCTTCCTAGAATGAACTGCATCTTCCTAGCCTAGTTGTTCCATACAAAGGGGCATACATAGGGTGTGATTGGCAGATTCTCAACACCCAGTGGTAGTATGGAGACCCATGCTTGTATGGATGACCCTTATGCTCTTGATGCTTATCATGTGGGTTATCCATTTGATCCCAGGGAAAGGAATGGTTTCGGAAAATCCCTACCTCGATCAACATTTCACCAATGCATCTCTCCCCCTACTTGAAGGGTGCTATTTTGACTGAGGATTAGCTAACCTTTCCCTAGTCTGCACTACAGAAAACTTGCAGACATCACACTATTTTAGATTATTTTTTACCCTACATTAATGACAATCAAGTGTCATCTATATGGACTAAAAGTATGCTACATGAGCTTTGTTTTGACGTGTCACACGCCTCAATTGGAGTTGCCCATAGGAAGTTATGACCAATTTTCTCTCACAGGCCTATTTTGGATAGAATGATGTCCATTGTTTTGCAGCCCCTAATTGTCAAGAATTGGTGACCAAACTCATACACTATCAACTTACACATATTGTATGCATCGTACACACATTTGTATGCCCCAATTCCATATGAGATTGTACTTTCCTATACCGATATTCTCATTTGTGATGCTAAATAGAGTAGTACTATGTGACCCCCTTCCCCTGTGGCCACATCAATAAGTCCTCTTTTTTGTTTTTGAGAGAAAAAACCTTCGTGGTCGGGATGGAATGTAAAAGACTGGGGATAGATGGGTAGGACACGGGTTAGCAGGGGAATACCCAGTTATACTGACCAAGTATTTAAGGTGTCAAGAGACCCAATTAGGCATCAATTATCAATAATCAAGTCTCTCTTTTACCCTTCCTTCCAAGTTTCATGGCTCTCCTTCCCTTTCTCTCTTTTTTTCTGCCTTTCTCTCTCTTCTACTATTCTTTTTCTCTCTTTTTCTCTCATCTTCTTCTTCTTTCTCTCTCCTCTCTGCAATCTCTCCCTTCTAGCCTTCTCTCTCCTAGGTCTCCTTAAGTAATACATCCAAAATTTTGAAAATATAAAATAGAAGGAGTTTAAACTATCCAAGTAGTAATCAGTATTTTACTAGAAGGAACAAATACTGCTGTTAAAACTACTTCAACCCAGAAACATCAAGATAAGCTAGAATGAATGAGTATACATCGCATGGCATTGAGAATAGTCATGTTTTTATGTTCAGCAATACCATTCTATTGACGAGAGTAGGGAACCGTATATTCATGATGAATATCTTGATTATTACAATAATCATCAAAATCATTTGAAATGTATTCTCCACCATTATCATTGCAGAGTTTCTTGATGCAACGACTAGTATGAAGTTCTGTAGCTTTTTTATATTTCTTTAAACATAATAAAGCTTGTCATTTGTGTCACAAGAGAAAAACACTGGTGTATCTTGAAAAGTCATTAATAAAAGTCATGAAATAATGATATTGAGATTTTGATGGAGGAAAAGGTCCACAAATATCAATGTGAATAAGATAAAGTAAATCTCTAGAATGAGTTGTGGTGGTAATGGAAAAGGGTTTGCGAAAATGCTTTCCAAGTGCACAATATTCACCAATACCCATATGAGGACAAGCTTTGAATTCCATATCTTAAACAAGGTCACGCCAAAAAAGATCGACAAGCTTAGAAAAATCAAAGTAAACAAAGCGATGAAGCCATTGTTGTCAAGATTGCCAAGAGCTATAACAACATTTGCAACATCTTCATTTAAAGACAACTCAAAAAGATTACCATTTCGAGGAGCAACAGCTATGGTTTGGCCATCTTTCTCAATGCGACACTTGGTATGGTCAAAACCGACAAAGAGACCAAGATCCACAAGTCTCTTGCAAATGAAAGAAGATTCCTTTGTAGATTTGGGACATGTAAAACTCCATGCAGAATTCTTGTTAAAGAAAGAGTATCGAGATATAAATCACCTATACCTTTGACTTGGCAAGTTATATCATCAACAAGATAAACCAACTTCTTGACAGGAATAGAATGATAATTATGTAACCATTGGGACTGATATGTCATGTTTCCCAGAGCACCAGACTCTATAATAAAAAAAGATCCATCATGAACATGAATTATCCTTTTCGGAGAGATAGAATAACTCACACAATTTTCTTCTTCAGTAGTGTTGTCATGTGTAGTAGCATATGCTCTATTACGATCTGAATCAAAACACCTCTTGAAACATAGATGGGTTGGATTATCACTCTTTTTACAGTAGTCACAAGGAAAATAATATCTAGATAAACATGGTTGTTTATCTGTAATACCATGTTCTTCATCATATTATATTTCCCAATAATTATTGTGAGGGCCACGAGCCTCAAGTATTGCAAATGGAGGATGATTGGTCCTTGAGTATAATGTGCCAGGAAATTACAATGTTAATGCAAAATCCACCTACTAGCTTTTATTTTTAACTAGATGGTAGAAAAATTCGAAGCCCAGTTAAGGATACTGTTACCAATGGAAAGTGTCTGGCTCCACATATTTTAGAAACTGTAGAGTCTCCCTAAAACCTCAATACCACAAGTTGTAATATCCAACACTTGTAAATTTTTGGATTTTTTTGTCCAATTGAATATTTTCGCTTGCAAACTTGCAATATTAAAAATTTATGGTATTTATGCAAAATCATGCACTTGCTATATACCTTCCACATGGACACATTTGTATATGTATGTGAACTTTACAAAGACATTAAGTAAAGTCATAACTAAATATCGTATGCAAACAACCCTTAATGGTTTAAAACTTAAGGTTTTTGAGGTAGAACTAGTTTAGTTCTTTTTTCATTGTTTCATTTCACATTTTTTCTATTCATCTCTTTACATCCACCACATCTCTCCTACCTCCTACGATGGATGCTTGCGCACATTTTGACGAGTGGATCCACGAGACTATCTTTGCCAGCTAGGGTGACAAGATATTTCAGGTTTTCTCTAAGAACTTCAACCTTGAAAGCATGCGCTCATTGCTAGACCTCCCCCTTCAGGTTTTGGAAGACTTTGTGAGCACCATTTCTACCTGCACATACTCCATCGAGGGATCGGACATGACTTGGGTGCCTTTGGAACAAGTCATAGTATTTCAGGCAAGGAAGAATCACTAAAAAAAGGTGAATAGGTATGTGGCCCACATGGATCCTTCGCACAGAGTATGCACTATTCCCATGGGCAGTGCACTAGGTACAACACCTTTAGATCTCGTAGAGTATGATTGCGCATTGGCAATTTACCTCCTTGAATTGGATACACCCCTAGAGAAGGAGAGCGATGAAGGTACAACTCCACAAGTTTTTGCTATCACGTACATGGGAGAAGAGCCGATTGAAGAGCTCATAAATATTGAAGAGGAACATCAAGTGGTGGAAAAGAAAGGGTTGCCTCTCATGGTGCCATCTTCTTCAGAATAGCGCACAAGTCAACAAACCCAACCTTGCCTCCTTGACATTGTCGAAGGGGTTTTTTTCGAAAGGTCGTATCCATCGGGGATCATAGATAGAAGGAAGTAGAGATAGGAGATGAAAGAGAAGAAAAAGAATAAATAAGAGGTAAACACGAAAAAGACAAAGCACAATGAATTGAATCAATATGTATTGACAAAACGTGAAATCCTTTGTCTGGCACAACTCAAAAGAAATCTCCAGGAATTAGATCTCCTCGAGCTCCTTTGTAGACCAAAAACATGAATCCAAATAACATCTCCTTCTCTACTGCTCGGAACCCAAATCTAATGGCTCCGTTGGCTTTGAAAGGGGGATAAAACCCTAGGACACCCAGGACACCTGCTACGGGATCTCCCAGATCACTTCTTCTTCTTCTTCCAGTTCAAAGTGCAGCTTTCACCCAGTTAATAGCGATCGCCATGCGCGTGATTTTTCCCTTGTCTTTTTTATGAAAAATCCAATAACTACTTGAAAAAGTAACATTCTTTTTGCATGCCATTTTAATCTAGAAGCTTTCCTAGATTTTTTGGATTTTTATAATAAATAATATCAAAAATATGCTAAAATTATCGCTAGTTTTTTTTTATAATCCATGCCACAGACATTAGTACTAACGACTTAGATCACCTCTACATCAATAAGAAAGTCGGATGATGATGCACTTCAGATTTTTTCACACTATGCCCGCATAGTGGCACGACAATGCCCATTGAAGTAGATGGTGTATAATACTTGCTTCTGTCAGATGTGCTACAATACTTGGAAATGAAGGAAGAAGAGTTATTTTCCATCCTAGTCAATGATTCGATGGAAGAATTGATCGATTATGATTACATGGATGTGCATCCAACCAACAATGGCAGAGATTGGAAGATATGATGGCACAAGCTTAGATACAGTGAGTGCCATCATAGCAGCACAAGAGAAGATTACCTTGGTTAAAGAAGATTACATTGTGTTGGATGTGAAATTTGAAGCACTACAGCATGATCAGTTTGGTGGACCAAGGCCCCAGCTTCCTACTAATGAGTTTGTAGATCCCTCTGCCCAAAGAGGTGCCTCGTTGGCACACGAGAAAATCAAGATAAAAGATGATTGGATAAGGTGAGATTTCTAACTACCATATATTTTTATGTGAGAAAACTTGACACTAGGTTGCATCAAGTCCCCTAGAGTCCACCAATGAAATCTTGGTAAAAAATGATGCATGCAATTGCCATGTCATCTAGGACCACTTTTTTTGCCCCAAAAAGTAGCCCCAAATGCTAGACTTTGGACAGCAGAGCAACTGTAGGCATCATTTTTTACCAATATTTCACGATAAAAAAAGTGGTCCGTATGCCAGACTTCGGATAAGGCAGCTATGCAAGCATCATTTTTTGCCAAGATTTCACGAGTGGACTGAGACCCAATGCACCCTATCATCAAGTTTCGTCACATAAAAATATATGGTAGTTAGAAATCTCACAAAAAGTGGTCCTAGACATGAGACTTCAAACAGGCCCGCTCTGCAGGCATCATTTTTTTGCCAAGATTTCACCAGTGGACTTAAGGGACCCGATGCACCCTATCGTTAAGTTCCGTTGCTTTCTGATAACTCTAGGTTAGTTGCTAATTATATTGTTTAATTTGACTTTGTCATTCAGGACATATTGTATATAGATGAGTTTGCATCAAGGCAAGGAGGAGTTAGGCATGCGCATCGACGAAAGGATTCAACCCTGAAGGAGTACATTGGCAACCTTGTTGCAAACTCGGTGGTCTTCCATAAGAAATGCTCACCACGAAGGCAGGAAACAATCATGAGAACTTGAGCTTTGACTAAGTTTGGACCTTTTCAAGTGATACTTGTGACATCTAGCTTGGAGAAGGTGGTGCTAGTCAAGTGGTCAAAGCTTCTTAACTTGTTTGACCAAACATGTGGTGGAGCAATGTGTGTACTTGCTACATTAGGTGACCTTGCTAAAGTGTCAAATCCGCTTATCCTAAAGAAAGAACTAAAGTGAGGAGCGTGTCATTTTTGAAGCAAAGAAGGAACTTATATTTTCATCCGAAGCTGGTCCCTCCTCTCCACAGATGAAAAAACCAAGGAACGAATGAGAGTTCTTGTTGGCTATCGGCTTTTTGTATCTACCATCACTATCAACCATCGCATATATTTTTCTTAATGAATATAAGATATTTTACTTTATCCCTATAAATAAATATTTATTGAATAATATGTGGTTCGTGTAAGTGTGACAATAATGTGTGGTACGTAAATGGTGCATTCACATACGTTAACATAATCCAATTTAATTATGTCAATGCGTAGTACTGCACTTGCAATTCTATATAGGCAATAACGTAACTCATATCAGTATGTATTACTACTTTCAATATGTGCATACATTAAACAAAAATTAAGAGCCGTGCATTTCAAGAAACAAAACAAAACAACTTTACTCAATTATTTGAATTCATCGTATGAGATATTTTATATTATATATATATATTCCAATTTGATAGAGTATACAAAATATTTTGCCCTTCCAAGATGCTATGGTGCTATAACACTCATTACAAAACCTTGCATCATTAATCTCATAACCTATGGAGGAGTCCCCTTGCCATATCGAAGTCGAACGGTAAAGTTCATGTCTTTATCTATGATTATGACACACTTTACATGGATGGCCGCTAGCTATGTATCATCGAACAAGTCGATAAGAAACCCCTCTATAGCCATTTGTAGGGTTTCCATAACTGCAACAAGTAGTCCACCTTCCTGTTGGTGGGCCATCCCGCACTCGCATCCAAAATCTTCCCATCCCTTTCAGCTGCAAGTCTTGCACAACTTCCCAAACAACCTTATGAAAAGATATTTTTGAGATGAGAAGCTCGTATCCGCGCTGGATTCTCCTTATCTCCCAAAGGGCAACAGTGTTGATTTTCCATCTCCTCTTTTTCTGTAGTAGTCATTTGATGCCAGGAGGCATATTCCACGGTGGATTCCGTGAGGTTTTACGGTGGATTCCGTAAACTTAGATGACCGGGGCTCATATGCAAAGAGGATTCTTTGTGCGAGAAGTTGATGGGGACGCTTGTCCTTTTCGGGTGTTTCATTAATTTAGTGTGTACATGGGTGATTCCATAGCGGGTGATTCCGCAAAATGCATATTAAATTAATAAACGTTTATGAGTTTAGAGTGCGCACTCGTAATAAATTAAGGTTAGGATTTATTTCTAACCAGTTGATTTATTTATGTAGCTGAAGAGTGCTAGGTATTCACTTTTGTCGGTTTAATTGTGTTATTTTATTAACGATTGTGAATGCTTCAGTTGATGTGTAGAGATAGCAGCAGTGGCGGAGGAAAGCATTGGAGTCTAGCGGGTTTTCGACCTTTGGACTATATTTTGATAGGCGCCACGCCTATATTTTGTTATGTCTATAGAGACATTGATTATTTATTATTATTTTGTATGCGCTTATGCACCTGGATATGTTATTTCTATTTGGACATTGAGATTGGGCATGCCAGACTCTATGGGCACCGTCCATTAGCTTTATTTTCTTATTTTTGGTAGAAAGCAAACTCAAAAGCTAAAAGCTTGTCATATTTTTGTAATTGGGCTATTTTTGAGCATGAAGATTGGAAATATACATTAAATACATGCTTTGTGAAGCGCTCACACAAGGCATGGGGGAGATTGAACCCAATTTGTCTCTTGTCTCATGTCGTGCTTGCTTTTACATGGGTTTTTGTGCTAAAAAGTAGAGTACTTTGTTCTTGGGGACCTTCCGGGATTCACCACGTGAGCTATCTGCGACCGATCTGCGCACCAGTGGTATCAGAGCGGAGCAGAGATCAAGGGCTTCCAATCGCTACCAATCTCGGGCGAAGGCGGAGCTCCAGGAACAAACGGCCTCTACAGTCAATCTCGTCGCGAACCGTCGATACAGGCAGACTTCTGGCGATCAAGAACCCCTGTTTCAACTGTCAGATCGCGAAGGACCAGGCTCTGCAGGCGGAGGACCGCGCATTCATCTCCTTCTTCAAGTCGTCAAAAACCAGAGCTAAGTTTCATCACTACAAGCCTAAAAGCTTAAAAATCAAAAGTTATAAAGCTTAGTCTTAAGCTTTAATAAGCTTAGCCTCATAAATTCCATCTCGGGCGGCGTCAGTATGTTCTCGCCGAGTTCAAACGCGACGTCAACATGCCGCGATACCTCAAATTCACATTGGGCTTAGTAAGCCATAAGTTCCATAATCAAACTAAGTCACAAGCTACACAGGTCACACACATTCAGTCAGATTTGGCAAGTTTATCAAGTTGAAGTACTGCAAGTTCCATAAGTTGGCCTAAGTTCTACAAGTTTCCCTAAGTCCAGCAAGTCAACAACTCTGCAAGTCTGCTAAGTCTGCAACTCTGCAAGTCAGACTAAATCAGAACTGACTAGTGCTTAAAACTCCTAGAAGACTTGTTCGTATGCAAAAACTCTGAACTGGAAAGTTGTTCGCAGCAAGCTGTTCTACCTATCTACAAGTTCGTTGAAGTACTTTCAGCAAACGGAGATAGAAATATTGCAGAATTTCTGAAAATTGAAGAAGAAAATACCCAAAAATACATAGCCTTGTAACCCCAAATTTGAGCTACGCTCATCCCGCTAATTGATTTTGAGTGAGAAAGGTTTGTTGAGTTTTACAGGATGACTACCCCACATATGGATGATCCTATGGCTGAAGACGATCTACCCGAGCCTACCATGGAACAAAAGCTGGATCTTATCATGCTGCAATTGGAAGAAGAGCGAAGAGCTAGGCAAGCCTTGCAAGCGCAATTGAGAAAGCTACAAGGAGCATCCACTGATAAAGAAGAACCTCAAGCTGAAGATTTGATTCGCCGTACCATCGACGCCACTCTTGAAGCACAAACCATTCGCAAGGAATCCAAGATAAGTAAACGAAGTTTCAAGTTTCGCACTTTCAATGGCATAAGAGAAGGAAAGACTGTTTTATCATTCATTAGCCAGTTTGATGACTATTTCCATGAGGAAACTTATCCCGAGAAAGATAAAATCAAGTGTGTTACTAATCATCTGATAGATAGAGCATCACTTTGGTGGATTGTAGTCCGCAAGAGCATAGAATGTCCTGCTACATGGGAAGATTTCAAGAAGAAGTTCATGCAACCGCAATTTCATGAGAAGGCTATCAAGCAATGGGATTTACTTCAACAACGCGATCGTGAGCCTATTCCACAGTATACAGAGCGTTTTTGGAATGCACTCCTACAGCTACGCATGCTTGAAGACGTACCAGAGACGACACATAAGCGGAAGTACATGTCTGGACTTCTTGGACATTATTACGCTAAGGTGAATATGTTCAAGCTTGCTACCCTTGAAGACGCCATCTCCTTAGCTCACGACACTGAAGATAAGTTACGCGGAAGAGATCGACGACCACAGCCATTCCAAGTAAACGGTAATTATGGATCTAAACAATTCAATTCAAATTTCAGAAGGTTTAATCCAGGTCGTTTCTCATCACCATCTTTCTGCAAGAATTGGCCTAAACCACCTGCATTACCATCCACTGTCAATCCAAATCCTAAGCCTATCCAACAAGCAAATCCAAATATACCCAGACTCCCAGCCATTGCAAATAATGTGACCAAAGCCAAGCCCATCGTATGCTACAAGTGTCACCAGCCAGGGCATCTCGCAGCAAATTGTCATTCAAAGAAGCCATCAGCACATATCAACTACCTTGGAGCTATGGACGAAGACGAGCATGAGGATATGCCGGATTTCACTGAAGAAGAAGATGATCCTACTACTACTTCCGACACTTTACCAGGTATGCCTACTTTACATTCATTGTTGACTATGAAATGTATGGTGCATGGAACAGAAAGAACTATATTGCACGATGACGGTAGTACGCATGACTTTATTTCAGCAAAATTGGTAAAGGAATTGAAATTGCATACAGTACCTACGCACTATCGCATAAAAGATGCATTTTTAGGTACTAGGTACAATGGCACACAAGAAGTTCAAGATTTAGAAATTCAAATTGGTCCATATATTGAAAGAAGAAATTTCTTAGTTGTCCCATTACAGTCTAGCGACATTATTCTAGGAATGCCATGGAGACACCAACATAATCCCAATATAGATTATTCCACACACACAATGAATATAAACTTTCAGGGAAAATCTATTACATTGTTTGGTATGCATGCCTCTCATATGTTTCCACTGCTTTCGCATACTCAAGCAAAACGTGCACTACGCAAGAATACTAAATCATATCTCATTTGGGTGAATGAATTGCACGCAAAAGAAACTCATATGCACCCTAGGCATAAGGAATTTCTTGCATATTTTAAGGACTGTTTTGCAGAAGACCTACCACCAGGTTTACCTCCATCACGTCCAGAAGACTATAAGATTGACCTAATAACTGGCACACAACCACCTTGCAAAGCCCCATATAGGCACAATCAAATAGAGCAAAAAGAAATCCAGAGTCAAGTTGAAGAATTACTAAATAGAGGCTTAATTCGACCTAGCAGTTCTCCATTCGGTGCACCTGTGCTCCTAGTCAAGAAAAAGAATAATACTTATCGGATGTGTATTGACTACCGAGCATTAAACAAGATCACTGTAAAGAATAGGTATCCTATACCTAGAGTTGATGACCTTATGGACAAACTGCAAGGATCTTCTATATTTAGTAAAATTGACCTTAAGTCTGGATATCATCAGGTGAGGTTAGATAGATCCGACATATTTAAGACTGCATTCAGGACACAGTTTGGCCATTACGAATTCTTAGTCATGCCATTCGGATTAACTAATGCACCTACTACTTTCAGTAGAATGATGAACCGTATTTTTCTAAAATATCAATATTGTGTGATTGTTTTCTTTGATGATATTTTAGTGTTCAGTCAAAGTGAAAAAGAGCATTATGAGCATTTATCATTAGTTTTTCAATTACCTGAAAGAAAATCAATTGTTTGCAAATCCTGACAAGAGTGAATTCTTTAAGACAGAAATAGAATATCTAGGTCATATTGTATCAAAAGAAGGAATAAAAGTTGATCCTAAGAAAATTGATGCAATATTGCATTGGCCTATTCCTAAAAATGTACATGAATTACGCTCATTCCTTGGTCTTGCTAGTTTCTATAGGAAGTTTGTACGTAATTTCTCATTACTTGCTTTACCACTGACCAAACTTCTTAAGAAAGGCATTGTTTATCAATGGACTGAAAACCAGCAGAAATCCTTTGACTTACTCAAACGTGCATTGACCAATGCCCCTGTTCTACAATTGCCTGACTTTAACAGACCATTCTTTCTAGTTGTGACTGATGCTAGCGGATCAGGAATAGGAGCCGTGCTTATGCAAGACAACCATCCAATAGCATATTCTAGTTCTAAGCTGAAACCCTCTGAGCTTAAATATTCCACTTATGACAAGGAACTCTTAGCAGTTGTCCAAGCATTAAAACAATGGAAGCATTATTTAATGGGTTCAGAATTCATGATAAAGACCGACCAGCAAAGCATTAGACATCTACTTAGCCAACCCCAAATTTCTGACCGTCATATCAAATGGGCTTCATTCATTCAAAGTTTCCATCCTATTATTCAATACCAACCTGGAAAAGAAAATGTAGTTGCTAATGCATTAAGTAGAAGACCTGCAATTCATAACATTTCTATCATATCTTTTGATTCTTTAATTGCTATGAAAGACACATATCACCAGGATATTACTTTTCATTCTGATTGGCAAAAATTAGTTCAAAATAATTTCATTCCTGTTGATTCATTGTCATATAATGATGGATTCATGTTCTTTGAAAAGAGACTGTGTGTTACTATTCCATTCCGATCTTTTGTTTTGAATGAAATTCATTGTCTCCCATATCAAGGTCATAGAGGTATCATCTCTACATTACGCATGTTAACTGAAGATTTTTATTGGCCGCATATGGATGCAGATGTATCTAATTTTGTTTCTGAATGTCTGATTTGTCAAAGAATAAAGAGACATCATGGTAAACAGTATGGATTATTAATGCCTTTATCTATTCCATCTAAACCTTGGGAACATATATCTATGGATTTCATTACTGGCTTACCAAATACTAAATCTAACCATGACATGATTTGGACAATTGTAGATAGATTTAGTAAGCAAGCATATTTCATTGCATGTAAGAAAACTTTAACAGCATCACAAGCAGCACAATTATTTTTGAAAACTGTTTTTACTAACCATGGATTGCCGAAAGTGATTATTTCAGATAGAGATTCTAGATTTTGTAATAATTTTTGGATTACACTGTTTGCAAATCTAGGCACAAAGATTGATTTCTCATCTGCATTTCATCCAGAAACAAATGGACAAACAGAAGCCACAAATAGCACCATTCTAGATCTTTTACGTGCATACACTATCTCTAAACCTCAGACATGGGATACTCATTTACATTTATTACAATTTGCATATAACAATACACCACACACATCTACAAAGAAAGCACCTTTTGAAGTTATTTATGGATATAGATTATCTACACCTGTTGCATCTTTGTCTAATAGAATACAAAGTGACGATGATATTGCTGTTGTGCATAACACTATTTTTGATGAAGTAAAGGATATGATTGCTAAAGCCCAACAATCATATACCAAACAAGCCAACAAGAAAAGACAAGCCATGAATTTCAAAGTTGATGATTATGTTTGGCTTAGAATAGAAAAGCGTAGACTGCAAAGTGTAGATAGACATCCAGTTGTCAAATTAGCTCCTAGATTCTACGGACCATTTAGAATCATTCATAAGATTAATGACAATGCATTCAAGTTAGAACTGCCATCCCATTGGAAAATTCATAATACATTTCATATTAGTTTATTGAGACCATTTAGAGGACAATTACCTATACACCCTGTCTATGAAAACCCACCTTTACTAGAAGAAGAGACTGAAATACTTGAACCAGAAGCCATCATAGACACTGACTACATGACCACTAGAACTGGCCGAAGGTATTCTAGATATCTAGTAAAATTTAAGAACCATCCTGTAGAGGAAGCACAATGGATGCACGCTAGAGACCTAAATGCTTTCCCCACTCTGTTAGCTCCACATTGAGCTAATAGCAATTGAGGTCAATTGCTATCCCACCCCGGGGGTATGATGCCAGGAGGCATATTCCACGGTGGATTCCGTGAGGTTTTACGGTGGATTCCGTAAACTTAGATGACCGGGGCTCATACGCAAAGAGGATTCTTTGTGCGAGAAGTTGATGGGGACGCCTGTCCTTTTCGGGCGTTTCATTAATTTAGTGTGTACATGGGTGATTCCATAGCCGGTGATTCCGCAAAATGCATATTAAATTAATAAACGTTTATGAGTTTAGAGTGTGCACTCGTAATAAATTAAGGTTAGGATTTATTTCTAACCAGTTGATTTATTTATGTAGCTGAAGACTGCTAGGTATTCACTTTTGTCGGTTTAATTGTGTTATTTTACTAACGATTGTGAATGCTTCAGTTGATGTGTAGAGATAGCAGCAGTGGCGGAGGAAAGCATTGGAGTCTAGCGGGTTTTCGACCTTTGGACTATATTTTGATAGGCGCCACGCCTATATTTTGTTATGTCTATAGAGACATTGATTATTTATTATTATTTTGTATGCGCTTATGCGCCTGGATATGTTATTTCTATTTGGACATTGAGATTGGGCGTGCCAGACTCTATGGGCACCGTCCATTAGCTTTAGTTTCTTATTTTTGGTAGAAAGCAAACTCAAAAGCTAAAAGCTTGTCATATTTTTGTAATTGGGCTATTTTTGAGCATGAAGATTGGAAATATACATTAAATACATGCTTTGTGAAGCGCTCACACAAGGCATGGGGGAGATTGAACCCAATTTGTCTCTTGTCTCATGTCGTGCTTGCTTTTACATGGGTTTTTGTGCTAAAAAGTAGAGTACTTTGTTCTTGGGGACCTTCCGGGATTCACCACGTGAGCTATCTGCGACCGATCTGCGCACCATCATTGTGCTCTATGGGGAGCACCTGCTAGTGCTACACTAGAGGAGGCTCCACCTTGTGCTCCAAGTGGCGGGGGGGCCTTGGCATGACGCCTTCCCGTGGGCGAAATGGTGACATGCTTGCTTAGTGCATGCCATGCAAACTCGAGGAGGGCAAGATGGAGAAGAGACGAAGGTTGGGGGTGTGATAATAGAGGAAGAAAAGAAAGAAATATGTAAAAATGAGAAGAAGAATGAACTTTTAACCCATTTAAACCCAAAAACCGGGTTAATGCAGCTTCATATGCACTGTCCATCATGTGATTGTAAATATATAACCTTTTATCGGAATGCGACAACACTTGATATATGTACTCCTTAGATGACCAAGAGCCCAAATTTTATTTTTTTTTGGGAAAAAGTGCTTGCAGACCAATGTCCTGAAGTATGGCGTTTGGAGCCACTTTCCCATACCAAATTATTTGGAAGGAAAGAGGCTCGAGAATACTAGAGTTTGAACTAGGAATTTGCAAGCATTTTTTTTCCTCAAAAAAAATATTTTGGGCTCTTGGCTACCTATTCAGTGTGCATGTCAAGTTTTTTTGCATTTCGATACAGTTTAGTATTTTAAAAATTATCCCACACCAAAATTATGGATGGATTGATGATTGAGAAATCAGCATAATGGCTACTGGCCCTTAGAATCTTCGCACCACATAGACTATACAGAGGCATCAAGAATAAAGTCTACAATAAGAAATGGCTAATTTTTTCATGTTTCTCCTATTGAAATTGACAATGCTAGCAAAAATTGTAAGAGTTGAAAATACAACGAAGATACACAGTCAAAGTTGAGAGCAAAGGACAAGAGTAAAAATTGAATTCATATTTTAAGGGCATATACAACACTTTTGCACTGGGAAATAGTCATATATCCAATGCACGAGAAGAACACTATGCCAAAAAAGATAACATTACAAATTGTATTCATTCCATTGGAACAAATGTATCCTTCATGCTTGAAGATTTCTTACAAGTTGGAAGCCCTTAAGAGTTACAATGATGTGCTTTGCATGTATTGCACAACGCTGAGCATCAGTCTATTAAGTTAACTAAAAAGGCCTTTACAGCGCACTGTAGAGCACTAAGACGTTCTTTTGTGAAGCGATCAGGTCTATCTTGACCTTGTGCCAAAAACCACATCCTTCTTTCTATGTGATAGAGGTATTGCATAATCTAGCAAACAAGTCTCGAGAAGCTCGCCTTTGGAATGATGAGATCAAAAGCACATTGATACCTCCTGATTTCTCTCAAGGCCACTATTCATGGCTTCCACTTTTGTTTCTTATGGGGATGCTGAGGAGGACCCTTGAGAGGGTGGCTTGAGGAAGCTAGGTTAGGTTGACAAGGGGGTGCATCTAAGCTAGTAGATGATCCAAGGGGCTAAACACGATATGGGCCCCTGAGCGGAAGCTTATTTGCAACTAATTACCTTAGACCTAGCCATCTTTCCTGCACAAGAGATGTGAGAACTCAATGAATAAGATTGAAAGGGAAACCCTCTTCTATATAATCCTAAACTGTAAGACTCATTCACATAGATACACACTCTCTCTTTCTCTCTTAAACTATGAATTGCATTCACACTGAACACATTGCTCATCTTACTATCTTAGTTGTCTTCAAACCCATTTGCTAGCTTGTTGAAGCCTTGTTTCTAGCCACTTGGTATGGTTTTCTTTGGCACTTGAGGCTTCATAACACACTCTTTTAGTGACACGACATGATTCCATCATGTCTACATCCAATTCATTAGCACTTTCATTTACTCTCTTTTGCAAGAGTTTAGCTTCATCCACTACTATAATCCTATACCATCAAGATAGCAATTGGATCATTGGATTACTACCATTCACCCCTCCACCATGCTCATTTTTATTTAGTATGCACCATGTGTTATCCAATGTAAATTTTCCATCCCTTGTGTGGACCAAACTCCGATGCTTTTCTTTTTTGCAAAGCATGGCCCATGTGCCTCAAGGATATGCTACAAAGACATATATCACACATGAGTAAAACTATGCTCAATAGATTATATAATTCATACAATTTTAAAATATTAACTTAGTATGCACCATGTAATGTGTGATAGAGCTTCTTTCCCACACTTCCACCATGTTTTTGTAGAAGTTATGCACACAGCATCGATAAATTCTTGCTTATCTTCATTGTTAAACACTATCTCGCGAAGAAAGGGAGCCAATTTGTTAAGAATTATCCAAACCTTAGCTTTGGCCAACCTTGTTTTTCCTCCACTACTTCGATCAAGAACTGCAAAATGAAACTTTTTCCACCCATCCTAGTCTTGCGGCCTACGAACCATGGCATTTCCTTCCTTATTGATGGGTGCTGAGAAACACTTTCTAGCCTTTGCTCCTCCAAAGCAAGGATTTTTTGTCAAGTTATGAGATTTTCATTATCTCTTCTCATCTTTTTCAATCATCACTTGATACTTATGTAGCCCAATTTCTGATAGCACGTGCTTCACATTTCTACATGTTGCAATGGCTTCTTTTTCTAGTTGCATCCTATAAGCAAAGAAAATGTACTCATATACAAGTTTCTCCATGATTCTGACAAAATCATGCAATGAAAAAATGTGAATATGATCAAATGGAATGTTAAAGATGGGCTTCCAAGTGGGATCTTGTCTATTGCGTGTATATGCAGTACTTGTCACCCGTTGCCAATTCTTATTTTCATCCTTTCCTTCCACCCTCTCTATCAAGCGATATAAGCATGGATTCTTTGTATTTGCACCATTGGAGATTCCACACATACATTTTAAAGTTTTCAAGTCTCCTGCAAGATGCCATTCAACTAAGTATTGACTATATCCTTCAGCGGAGAGCATCTCACCATGTTCTTGATGATCGACGATGTTTGGAAAGCTTGTGTGCGTAAAGAACAGCTGCAGCACCTCAAATTTTTTCTTAGGAACTTCAAATGTAGAGAGCCACCACACATGGAACTCGGATTGAATACTAAAGTTTAATGGGTTGTTCTTGTCGAATTGTAAAGCTCTATTCATCAAAGTTACACTAGCTCTTTCAAGCTTTACTCCTTTGATGATCTCACTTTCATCCAATTTTATAACAAAATGCAATTTACCATTAGATTCCTCAATAGACATATTGTAGTACATTACCATTGCCGACTGCACCTTGTACAAATCTAAATAGTACTTTTTGAGTTCGGTGAACTTTACCTCGTATGCATTTTTGGTCCCAAACTTTAGTGTTTCCATGCATTGAACATGCATGGGATCTCCTATCAGCTCCAAAACAGTTGTATTAAGTTGTCATTGGGTCTTTATTAACTTTGAAGGTTGAGGAAGAGGCACGATCCTATTTCTCTTTAACACATGACCAAACCCATCCTTCCCACCTTTGAATATCTTTGAGTAAGTCACTATGCTAGTATGGACCCTATCATAAATGGATTGTGTATCCACACGCTGAGAACTCATTTGGCACATCTTTTAATGTGCACTCAATCACCTTTTTGTTCACAACCTTAAACTTAGGATTGCTCAAAGTTTTTTTCAATGGACTTGCCTTCAGTAATCTATTAATACATGATCCAACCTCACCCTCACCTAGGTTCTCATTCAGAGCTACCTTGCATGCTTTGATGCACCGCTTCCACTGGTCGCTATTCACTATTAACTCATTGATTGGCTTCTTCTTTTGTTTACACCCTTATGTTAGCTTGATGTTGATTTTTCTTAGGTCAGCCAATTGTGCCTTTTCCTCCTCATATGTGATACCAATGTCATGGATAGTGTCATGCATTGAAAATATTTAATTATTTTATTGAATTATAATGTTATTCAATTGTACCACTTGTCTATGATCTGTTGTATATGAAGTTGATGTGTAGCGATCACATCATGATAATTTTTTATGGTTGCTTGGCAAGTTGTAAATACTTTGAACGCCTAATCATTGAGCCGCCTAGTGTAACCAAGCAACCCATTTTCACCTTCACACACATACTTTAGCAAATTCATGATTCCTAAGAAAGTTGGAGGTCTATTGTTTAAGGGGTCAATTGGGTAGATTCCCCCATCAACCCACAAGTCCACATGTTTCAATCCCATTTGCATGTAACTCTGCAGAACCTGAGCGTTGACACTAGTACGCTGGGTTCTTTTGAATAATGGGGTGTATTCAATCTCTACCTCAATATGCAACTCCTTATTTCATGTATTCATTTTACTATTAATTGAAATGGGGAGCCTACTTGATTGTCACAGGAGGTAAAGCGGAGATGCACAAAGAGGCACACAAAGATGCCAAGGGAAAGGAGGGTGTAAGTAATTCACTCTGTTAATGAAGGTTGCATATACACAAAGAAGAGGTCACAATAGAGCCATGAGAGAGTATAGATATGGGGGAAAAGCTTAGAGATTAGGAATGTCCAAGACTTTTCGTATTTTAGAAATTTCTATTTTACCTCCAAAAATATTTCCAAAAAACACGAAATCTGACCAATTGTTTTTTTAAACCAAAAGCTAGAATATAAAAAATCCCCAAAATATCTTAAAAGGAACTTTCAAATTTTCATTTTCCTTGATCGTGATTAAAAAATCAATTACCTCGTATCTACTAATCATTTAGCATTGAAAACGAAGCACCATGCTCCCATAACTAACTCATTTTCTAATATAAAATATGGTTGAAAATTACTTCTTGAATGAGGAGAGAAAAGAAATCTAAGTATATTTTTGTAGATAATATCAAAAAGGTAAAATGAGATTGCAAAAGTGGAGAGAGTATAGGATTATTTTACTATTTTTCACTTCTCTTTTCCTTGTTTTGAGGAAGAGAGAGGGGGGGCTAAAAGGCTCATTTGTGAGTTCATTTTTTTCCTAATGATATCATCAACAACTAAGGGGTACTTACAACATTGTGCACCATATCAAATTGAAAGAAGGGTATAAACTAGTGGCTCAAAAAATTAGGAGACTTGGTACAGTTCAAGAAAATGTACTTACAGCTAAATTCAAAAGTTTCTTAATGTGGGATTTATCTATCATGTTGATGATGTAGAGTGTGTAACGTATCCGCTCGTCCACTTGTGGGACACGTCTTAGCAGCCCATCGAGAAGAGAGTTTAGAAAGCGCCACCTGGCACTCGCAAGGAATGTCACAGGGTTTGCGATCTAGGTCTTCCCGAGTCTGCCCCGAGCGGAAGTGTCCAGCCGTTCCCACTTAGGACCGACCTAAAGTCAGGGTTTCTTTCCTATCAGCAAAGTCTCTAGGAAGTAGCTAGCCTCGAGCTCTAGATGACCCACTTGCGTAGGAACAACAGAGTCGAAGCGGATTTATGCTGCACTTGGTTCATGGAGAATGGAAAATGAGAGGGATGCGAAGCTTGACCTCTCTGCCCATAAGGCATAGTCCCATTTCACTCCCCTAAAATAGCATAAATCGGGATTCTAGCTCTACAGACTCTAGGTCTTCACAGTTTTATTATTACATCTTTTGAGAAAAGTTCCCAGCTAACCGGGACCACCCTTCCGTAGGACGGACCTGAGTCATGTCCACCACACTTTCCTCGGTTTGCTTAGTTATCTAATTACCTACCACATTATGTTTGACATGCAAAAACAGCTTCCTTAATTAATCAATTTAAACACAGGTTCCTTCACGTAACTTGGGAACTGACACAAAAACAATGTCAAGCAAGTTCCGTTTTTAAATATCTGATCTTTATTTATCATAGTCCTGGAATACATCAAGTATCATGCCCAAGGTTATCCCAGCAATCAACAGGATTGTTGCTCCAAGTTCCGCCCATAGACTAGTACACGGGCCTCAAAATCCCATCTCGAGTCACGTCGGCCTCTTGTGCGGGATCCAGAGGCAAGGAATTTATAGCCAGAGCCTCCCCTGGCACCCAAGCGTCCTCCCGCTCCAAGCAGCACCCACGGACAGACCTCTCGTGACGGGTTTGGTCCATATCCTCAGCGCGGCTAACAACCCCCTTAGATAGGGCCAGGCAGGTAGTTGGAGGTAACTGAACCTGCCACTCCCTCCAAGCCTTTAACCTGAAGCATTAAGTGTTTTTCCTTGAATTAGTTCCTTGAGCAAAGAAGTTCAAACAATGTACCTAAGTGTACAATCACGATTTCAGTAGTCATTCATATGACCAACTGCTAAGGTGAAATTCATTTTTCCCAAATGCTCCCAGCATTCGATCTTGGATTGTTCGCGACTTAGTAAGATCCCAAGGGCTTGGCAAGCTAGGTTGCTTGTTTTCCCCTTTTCCTTCGGGTTAGGGTTTGTACCCTACCGACCCTAATTATCCTTACCTTAGGTCTCCTTGCAAGATAGATCATGGACAACCCCATTGTCCTTGGTTGGTCAACTTGCTGGTTATCTCCTAGATCCCTTGTAGTACCTATGTACCTTTATCTTTGATCTTAATTGATCAAGATTGTATATCCCCTTGACCATGGTTGGTCAAGATGATTATGTTTAGAACAGATCCTATTTCGTCTCAAGTATAATCTTCTTAAGCCCTCTTAATAATACTCACATGCGCTTAAGCTTTTACCTATCCCTCTTGAAGTCACCAAGGACTTTAACATGGGTCTCATGGATCTCGGTCCCATTTGGTAAATTACAAAAAACGTTGAATTTTCCCAATAGCTTTAATGCACGCAACGTAATGCCATGCCTTCATTTCAATGCTTACAATTTTGATATAATCCATACATTATTTTATGCCACACATGCGAAGGTACTTTCTATGCATGCAATCTTAACATTATCCTCTATGTAATTATTTATGCAATCTAAAACCTTCTTGAATGATCTAACTTTATGTGATCATTGTATGAGTCTAGCTCCACTTTAATCTTTTCTGCAGATTATTACATGTACCTTAGAATCCTTCTTGCGATACGGACATGCACTTTGTTTCTTTCCATGTCCTCTGAAATGCATTTTAAGCAAGAACTTGTGCAAGGAACAATGCACTTTATGCTGAAATTCTTACAAGACGTTTTTGGTCATTTACGATGCAATTATCTAATCAATTTCACCTATTATGATGTCATCTTACAACGGAAATTATTTTGCTTGTTACATACATCATAACTATGTTCATACCTAAGAATTATCAAACACGCAATTCATGTGAATATGATTTTTCACCGTGATAGTTACAACCTATGATTTAATAATAGAGCAACCTGGGTTTGGAGTGATGCCATGATTCCAATGGTACTGATGCTTGATGAACCGTTCGCGGTTGTGGTGCCACCTTGTTTCGAACCTCCATCCACACTTGCAGGGTTTCTAGCCATCTTTGTGGAACTACACTTCAGGGCCATACTTGAAGTTGCGTGTACGAGTGACTCAGGGGGGTCACTCGTGAATATATGTATACATAATGTGAGTTCAAAATAAGGGGTTTTTAAAACACCATTTTTATAAAAAATTTACATATAGAAGGGTGTCATATAAAGGGGTTACTTACAGATTGAATAGAAAAGGGTTGTTTTTAATTCAAGAAAAATTCATAGATTAGGATATTTATAAATAGGCCATGAACACACATTATGTAGAGAACATATACATAGTGAATCCCCCGAGACGAGTGATAGAGTTCTCGCACTCTCCTAAGCAAGATTCTCGCCGCCTCTCCTTGAGTGGAGAAAAGATAATGAAGGGGAGTGTATTTTCATAAATTCTTCTCCTCTTCTCCTCTCTCTCTCTCTTCTTCTTCTTCTTCTTCTTCTTCTTCTTCTTCTTCTTCTTCTTCTTCTTCTTCTCTCTCTATTCACCTCTCTCTCTCTCTCTCTCTCTCTCTCTCTCTCTCTCTCTCTCTCTCTCTCTCTCTCTCTCCCCCCGATGATCACGAGGGGGACTGATCACGATGGAGGGGAGGCGCTGGGCAGGCTGACGACCACCAGGGGGAAGGCGATGTCCAGGATGACGAGGGGGGGCTCCTGCCTGCCGACGAGGGAGGGGGGCGCACTCCAAGAGGGAGGGGGCGCTGCTGTAGGCTGACAACCACCAGGGGGGAAGGCACTGTCCAGGATGATGAGGGGGGGCTACTGCCTATGCTGACGACCACCAGGGGGAGGGGGAGGAGGTATGGGGGGGGAGACTTCCGTTGAACGGCCGCCACCCTCCACCTTGGGGGGTTGCATGTCCCCATCTCTTTACTCACTCTCTCTCTCTCTCTCCTCGCCATACAATCGGAAGGGGGAGAGAGAGGGAGAGTAAAAAAAATTGTTCTAAATTTAAAAATTTTAAGGGGGGTTCTTATGGGGGAAGGCACGGGGGATATTACATCCTCTCCCCCTTAGAGGAATTGAGATGTCCTCATCTCGAGAAGACCTAGGGGTATTGTTGGTTGAGAGTATTTTTGTCCATCCAGGTGGCATCCTCTTCTGGATAATCTTTCCACTAGATGAGGTATTCTCTCAAGGTCCTTGATCTCAAATGCCTCTCCCTAACATCTAGGATTCTATCAGGCCATAGCTCAAGGACTCCTTGGCTAGGCATTATAATTTGCTGATCATCAAGTACATGATTCGGATTAGGTAGATACTTTTTCAATAGGCTAACATGGAATATGTTATGAATCTTTAGAGTTGCGGGCAGCTGTAGTCTGTAAGCATTAGGCCCTAGGCACTTGGTGATCTTATAGGGTCCACAATACCTTGGACTTAGCTTCTTGTACTCTCCCAAGGACAGTGAACTCTTTTTAGGGCGTACACGGATGAAGACTGTATCACCTTCAACAAAGGATCTATCTTGTAGTTTCAAGTCAGTGTAAGCCTTCTGTCTATCCTTGGCAGCTTGGATGTCTTGTCTTATTGATTTGATTTGATCATCCATGTCTTCCAGCATCTGTTTTGAAGCTTCTACCCTCAAAGTTGGATCTGAGAATTTCAAAGGGGTACGACAATCATGCCCATACTTTGCTTGGAAAGGGGTCATCTGAATACTCTGTTGGTAAGAAGCATTGTAGGCAAACTCAACCAGTGGTAAATATTGAATCCACATTTTGGGTTCGCGATAGCAGTATTCCCTAAGCATATCTTCAATGACTTGATTGACTCATTCTGTTTGACCATCAGTTTGGGGATGGTAAGCTGTACTGAAACAGAGTTGAGTTCCAATAGCCTCAAAGATAGCCCTCCAGAAGTGTGATGTGAAAAGAGAGTCACTATCACTAATGATTCTTCTAGATAACCCATGAAGTTTTAATATTTCCTTGATGAATAATCTTGTGATATCTGAAGCTTTATAGTTGGTCTTGACAAGAATGAGATGTGCGACCTTGGTGAGCATATCTACTACAATCATAATAGAGTTATATCCTCCCTGAACTTGGGGTAAGCCAACAATGAAGTACATACTAATGAATTCCCATTTCATTTGGGGAATGTCAAGTGGTTGCAATTTCCCAGGCATTTTAACATGTTCTGCCTTAATGCATTGACAAGATAAACATTCCGTGACATATTTGAGTACGTCTCCCTTGAGCCTTTCCCAATAATAGCTCTTTCTAACCGCATTAAGGGTCTTGGCATAACCAATATGTCTTGAGAAAGGGGAGTCATGGGCTTCCCAGAGTATCTTCTGCTTGAGAGTTTGACTTGTAGGGATACATAATCTTGTCCTAAAGTAGACAAGCCTACTACTAATGGAGAATTCTTGATACTTCATCTTTAGCTTTGGGTCTTGATCCTTGATGGGGATCTCCCTTAGCATTTTCTAATAGACTGGGTCATGATATGCCTCTTCTTTTGCTAGCTCAAGAATTGGGCTGTTTGGCATTGATACCTTTGTGGCTAGAGACCTTGCTGTTGATGGATCTTGCAAAATGAGAGAATTTAGAAATGCCTTGCCACTAAGTGCATCGGCAACTACATTCTCTTTTCCAGGCCTATATTTGATTTCAAAATCGTATTCTTCCAGCACTTTGATCCATCGACGTTGCCTCATATTAAGCTCATTCTGGGTGAAGATCCATTTAAGACTCTTGTGGTCCATTACTAAGGAAAATTTGTTACCTAGCAAGTAATGTCTCCAAAGTTTGAGAGCATGGTGACAACCAACAGTTCCATGTCGTAGTGGCTCTTCAATTTTCTTGAAGAATATGCTACGTGGTGACCTTCTTGCATAAGTATACATCCTAAATCAAGTGTGCTAGCATCTGTTACGACTTAAAACTCCTTATTAAGATCAAGAAGTTTCAAGATGGATGCTGATACTAAGCTTTGCTTTAGTTTGTCAAAGCTAGTCTGTTCACCAAGTGACCATGCAATTGCTACTTGTTTCTTTAGTAGATCAATCAAAGGTGCTGCAATCAAAGCATAATCTTTGATGAAAATTTTGTACCATCCTATCAACCCAAGAAAACTACGTATTTCTTTGACAGAAGTTGGTGTTGACCATGCCAAAACGTCTCTGACCTTACCTAGATCTACTAAAATTCCTACAATGAATCCCATATATTCAATCTGTCACTTGAAAAATGCGCACTTCATCTTCTTGGCATAAAGCTTGTGTGCTCTCATTGTTTCAAGAACAATGCGAAGCTGGGGTTCATGATCCTTTTCTTGTTTTGAGTAGACTAGGATATCGTCAAAAAAGACGAGTACAAATTCATCAAGATAGGGCCTAAAGATATCCTGCATTAACCTATTGAAGGTAGTAGGAGCATTCATCAGCTTGAATGACATCACTAGGAATTCGAAGTGTCCATACCTTGTACTGGATGCAATCTTCAGGATATCTTCTTCCTTGATCCTTATCTGATAATATCCAGATCTGAGATCTGTCTTTGAGAAGATCTTTGCCCCTTGAAGATAGTCAAGTAATTCATCTATTCTTGGAATGGGGTATTTATTTTTTATGGTTGCTTGATTCAACCCTATGTAGTCAATGCATAGGCGAAGCGTTCGATCTTTCTTCTTTTGGAACAACACTGGAGCTCCCCATGGTGAACTACTAGGATGGATGTAGCCTTGATCTAACATTTACTTGAGTTGGTCTTTCAGTTTGATAGCTTCCAAAATGGACATCTTATACGGCCTCTTTGCAACCAGAGCAGCTTTTGGCACAAGTTTGATTTCGTGGTCGACTTCCCTTTGGGGAGGAAGTTCCGTCAAATCTTCAAGGAATATGTCTGCGTATTCCTTTAACCATGAAGGTTCTTCTCCATATTCCTGATTCTGATCTAGCTTATTCAGTTTAATCAGATAGACAGGTAGGCCCTTTTGAACACCTTTTATTATCCGTGTTGCTTTTGCCAACTGTATTTTTAGCTTACCATCCTCACCTTGAGTCGTGACTAGTTCCCCTTTAGAATTTCAGAAGGAGACTTGGCCTTTCCCACAGTGGATGTGGGCATCATTGGGTATTATACAATCCATTCCGAGTAAACATTCGTGGACACCTAGTTTCATTACCCTGAATCTCACAGAAGTTGGCTTCCCACCCAGTAGGAATTTCACCTTAGCAGTTTGCTTAGTACAAGTAACCTCACGACCATTTGCTAATTCCGCAAGTAAAGTAGGTGCATCTATTGTGGTTATCCCTAATCTTTTTGCACAGATTGATGAAATGAAGGAATGTGTAATGCCATAGTCAATCAGGGTTTTGAAGCTTTTACCTTGATATTCTGATGGAGTTTGAAGCTTTTACCTTGATATTCCGATGGAGTTTGAATCACCAAGAATTGGCGATTCGAACCCTTCTTATGAAGAGTGGCATGAATTGTTGCCCTCTCAATGTCAGCATCCATGGATGGATCTTCTTCATTGTCCAGCTAAGTAAAGTTGAGGCTTTACTACTTATGGACTGTCCAAGAACTATAAAAATACTTATCATGAGCTTTGTTCAAAAGGTTAGGTATCTATCAAGATCATTCCATATGGTGGCTGAGTATATATATCCTTTACAGAAAGAAACTCAAAGGTATCCTTTAGTTTGGATGCAAGTTAAAGAGTATGCATTCTTGCAGATTAAAGAAAAGTTAAGCACTTTGCAAGCTCTTATGCCTCCAAACTAGGATGAACCTTTTTTCATTAGCATCAATATTGGAAAAAATGTAGTGGGAGTCATTTTAATACAGAAGAGAAAGGGGATGTCTTTATATAATACCATATTGGGGAATATGGGAATTTCTCATAAGTTTGGGACACGTGGTCAAATCTTTGGATTTGTCATAAGTTGAACTCCATTACTCCAAAGCAAGCGCTCTATAGCTCAATAGCTTCCATTTTTCAAGTGCTTTCCAATGATAGGTCACATTATATGGTTTTGGGACACTTATGGGCATGTTATCTGGGTGCCACCTATTTAGTATTCAAAAAATGGGAATTGGGAGATTCCCAAACTCACTAATATTGTGTTATATGAGACCTGTGTTTTATATAAGTAGATCCATTGGAGCGACTGAAAAAGCTTGGATGCAAGAAGAATTGCTGGTATGGGGGCTAGTATACACAATTAAAAGATGAAAATCATACTTGATTCAAAAACCATTCATAGTACTTACTGGCTCTCAGTTGCTTGCACAGGTTTTGCGATCTGCTGAAACTACTCCAAGTTACTAAGTGGCTATGTTGGCTTTGCAAGAATTTGAATTTATATGTTTGAAGGAGAATACTATAAGAGCTAGCTTAGCTAATATTTTGACTTATAAATAACCTATTGAAAGTGCAATTGTTATAAGATGGAAACTAATTCTCCATCCACAAATTCATGACGAGATGAAGAATAAAGATGCTACCTTGTTTTTTGATGGCAGTTATAGAAGAGTGGTGAAAAAGTGAGGACTGGTTTTTGTCATTATGCACGCTAAAAATCGAGAAGTTTTTTTTGGAACTCAAGAAAGTTAAGCGATACAAAGTAATAATGAAGCTGAATATGTGAGTTTACATGCTGGCCTAAAATAGTGTATTGAGATGGGATATAGGAAGATAGTTACAAAAGGAGATGCTATGTTGGTGGTTAGATTGGTTGAAAATGTTTGGAAAGCTACTAAAGATATTTTGAAGGATTGGCTATTCAAGATAAAAGACCTCATGAGGTAGCTAAAAAATTTTGATTTGGCATATTGGTAGGGAGAACAACCATATAGCTCATGAATTGGCTGAAGATGCTCTTTCCCAGTATGTTGCTACCATGAGAGTGGATAATCCTATATATGAGGGTAGGGAAAGCCTTCACCTAATTTAAAAATTTCTAAAAACTGGGGAGTTAAATTCATTGCTTGATAAATACAAAAGGTATGCCATTGTCAGAAAGGCCAAAGCATATGTTACGAAGTGGGACACGTGACAAATCTAGTAAATCAAATCTCAATCATAAACAACTTTATGACACACATAATAGAACTTAGTGAAAAAATCTAACAAATCAAATGTCTCAACTATTAAATACAAACAACGTTATTATACATAAGAGGATTTGAATAACTCAATAAATTAAGAAAGACAAGAGAAAAACACACTATTGGGCCCAACCTTTCCCATGGCAAAAGCCATGGTTTGCTATCCTTATTTATATATTATAGTTTTACATGGATATTTGCTTTCATATCTTACATATAATTACAAATAATGTATAAATATTAATTGAAATATAGAGTTTTAAATGTCAAGAGGTATCCTATAACAACATACTGCTGTTGCTACATAAATTTTTGTGCTCTGAATCTTGACGTTTCGACATCACCATCGCATCTGGAGCGTGCCAAAACCCCCAAATCAACTCTTGAAGCTCTGAATATTGATTTTGATTGAGGGATAAACAAAAAAAACTCAGTTTTCACCCTGTTCTCCTGTTTTGCACATGATCATGTTGCTTTTATAAAGAAAGCTAGAAAAGCCTTCTAAAACTTAAGCACATTAAGAAAATAGCAAGGTATTCCATAAAGAAAGATTATTTCAATAAAAGCATATCTTAAATCTCATATTCTAAAATAATATATATTAAAAATAAATTAATTAATAGTATTAAGGACAATGATCTAATTATTACTAAAGAAGTTTAAACTTATAACTTACAAATAGAGTAATAATTTTAATAATACAATATCATATAAATACATAATATTATATATTATAGTTAATATAACTAATCATAATTATGAAATTTACGCTTGGACTTACGCTAACGTCCAATGCTACACAGAGCCACCGCTACCGGCTCTACACATTAGCTGAAGCATTTTACAATTGTTTATAAATAAAATAAATAAACAATTGTGAATACTTCGCAATCTTCAACTACAAATTGTTGAGAATAGCAAATGATGCTTGCCCATGAGTGGCTTTGTATGAGAAATATGACAAAGATGTATGCTCTAGAAGCTCTAGGAAGAGATGTCCAAAATCCCATAAGCACAGAGAAGAAAAGTGATACTATCCAAAAAGCTATAAAGGCATGTACTTGAAACTCATTTCATTAATATAGAACAATCATTTTGTGTCACTCAAGATTGTTTTTATGAGTTCAAGTTAATCTATCTTGGAACGTAAATCACTTGTGTTATAATTATTTATCTCAATCATGTTTTATGTTTATAACCTCCGTCTACCATAGCTAGCATAGCTCTAGATCCATGTTTCTTAACATGGTATCAGAGCCATGGTTGAGCTAATCTAGTAGTGTTTATAACCTCCGTCTGCCATAGCTAACATAGCTCTAGATCCATGCTTATTAACATGGTATCAGAGCCATGGTTGAGCTAAGCTAGTAGTGTGATTTCTTCTTCTTTGCAAGCTCTACAATTTGTCACTCTTTCACTCTTCTCCTTGTATAAGTCCACATCCTATTTCCATCTCAATTTCTTCAAGCCATCCACACATCCATTGTCTTGTATGAGGTGAAGGAGAGAGAAGGGGATAGATTGATTCCAATTAGGAAAGTGCAAAGAAAAGCAAGCACGATTGGATCAACATCAATTATTATCTTTCTCAAATCAATCCATGCCTGCAACAAGTCTTCCTTCTTCTCAATTACTTTTGGAGTCATTTTTGAAGATTGCAGATAGCAGCACCTTATATACTATTCTAGAGAAAAGAGGGAAAGGAAAGATGAATTTACAATTGATTCAGAGGCATATGCAGAGATAGATCAAATGATAGTTAGAGAGAGACAAAGATATGGCCCGCAACAAGGATAGGCAATCTCAGCAGAAGTCCTGAATATCATATGGATAGAGACAAAGGCTCTAATAGCACAGGTAGCTACAAAACTCAGCTGCCTCATTGACGACTATGAAAGAACAACAGTTTAGAAAAGGAGGTGAAGTCTTTCTCAAGGAGCTACTACCTTCTCTGATAGAGATCATTGTATATTGGAGATTGTATTTGTACTGGGTAATCTGGGTTGAAAATTTTCAAAGGAAAGAAGAAGCACAAGAGTACAGAAACTCTGAAACTGGCAAAATGAGAGGTCCAAAAGGACCAGAGTCAATGCGGTACAGCAATTGGGAGAATGGTGACCTCACCAAGGGCAAGAAGGCTGTCTTCTTTGATGTGCTCGAAGCCTTCACCCCCACTTGCTCCCAAAAGCACCTGCCCGCCACCCCGAGTTTGTGGGGAAGGCTAATAAACTCTGTGACAAGGTTATGTTGCTATCAGACGGAAACCTTGGCTTCACCAAATCCATTGGAGAGACCCTAGATTTGAGTGACAAGCCTATGGGACTTGGTGTGTAGTCAGTTCGTCTTGCTGAAGGAGGAGGAGGAGAAGAAGATTAAATGTTTACAAGCTGGAAGATTTGAAGTAAGGCCTCCTCTTACAAACCCTTCTTCACGTTGTCTCCTTCAAACCAATCCAAATTTATATTTATTATATTGTTTTTTTAATGAAATCCTTGTTCACATTGTCTTGTCCATAAACCCTTTCTTACAGTGTAAAAAGGCTAGACACTGCCCGAGCTACTCATGGTAAGTCCTCCTTGCATTAATGGTAGACCTTCCCAAAGAAGAGATTATCTATTTTCATTATTCATAAAAACACCAAGCCATGTATGTCAGAGAGAATCTGCTAAGCCAAAACAATGTATTCATGTGTGTTCATCTCAAGTTCACTAAGCAGAAAGAATATGTCAAGAAGACTGGAGCAAAAAAAAAAAGACACAAACCACACATTGACAAAAGGGATAAGGAGCACAACAAAAGCCAAGAAGCATGAAGATAAAGAAGTCCAAAAAGACGAAGAAGATCAAAGGTTGCCAAAGAAGCAACAAAACAAAAAGAATGAAGAAAATATTTTCCGATGCTACAAACCAATACAATGTTTTGCAAAAATTTCCCATAGAGGATCTCAAATTCCCTGAGTGGATCCACTTCCCATAGTGGATGTAAAAACCCTACCAAGATGTAAAGTTTTAAGCATTAACTTGACTAGGCTGCCAAAGAGATAGTCTCCTGGTCCATGTTCACATGAAGGGGGGGCAAAAGCCAGCAAGGGTAGAGACTCATCATTTGAGGGGGGTGTTGAGAATAGAAAATGATGCTTGCCCATAAGTAGCTTTGTATGAGAAATATGAAAAAGATGTATGCTCTAGAAGCTCTAGGAAGAGATGTCCAAAATACCATAAGCACAGAGAAGAAAAGTGGTACTATTCAAAAAGCTATAAAGGCATGTACTTGAAACTCATTTCATTAATATAGAACAATCATTTTGTGTCACTTAAGATTGTGTTTATGAGTCCAAGTTAATCTACCTTGGAACCTAATTCACTTGAGTTATAATTCTTTATCTCAATCATGTTTTATGTTTATAACCTCCGTCCGCCATAGCTAGCATAGCTCTAGATCCGTGTTTCTTAACACAAATAATTAAAATAGATTGGAACAATGTCCTAACCTTAATTTAATTTGAGTGCACACTACTCTAAACTCATAAATGTCCATTAATTTGATATGTATTTTGTGAAATCACTCACTATGGAATCACCCACGTGCACATTCAATTAATCTAACACCCAAAAAGAATAAGCGTCCCTATCAACTTCTCGCACAAGGAATCCAGCTTGTATGCGAGTCTCGATAAATAAATAGTTTTACGAAATCCACCGAAAAACCTCACGAAATCCACCATGGAATATGCCTCCTCGCATTAGCATATGTGCTCATAAATTATTAGTTGTACATGAAGGGGATTGATAATGTACTGAGAAGGGTGTTGGATAGTTCTGAGATTCATGCTTGCTTATCTTCTTGTCATGAGGAAGCATGTGGTGGTCATTTTGGTATTGAGCTTACCAAAAACACATTTTTTTCTAGCAGGACTTACTTTGCCTAGTCTAAGCATGCTGATGTTGCTCATTGGTGTAAAAGTTATCATGCTTGCCAGTCGTATGCAAAAAGGGTACTAATTCTAGAACCTCCTAAAGCCATTGTTGCCTATGGACCGTTTGAGAAGTGGGGCTTGGATTTTATTGGACCTTTGCTTGGTACAAAAAAAGGAAAGTCTTACATCCTTACTGCGGTTGATTATATGACCAAATGGCCTAAAGCTAAGGCTACAGGGAATTGCAAGAAAGAGGATGTAACTCAGTTTCTCATGGAGAATATGTGTTGCAGATTTGGAATACAACTAGAAATAGTGATTGATTAAGGTCTTAGCTTCAAAAATAAGCTATTGAGAGAATTAATAGGGAAACTAGACTTGAAACACAGATTTGCTACTCCTTATTACCCTTAGTGCAATGGACTGGTGGAAGCATTCAATGGAACATGACAAAAGATTCTCTTTAAGCTGTTGGAAGTTCATCCTAAATATTGGGACAATTATCTACATCAAGCTTCGTGGGCTTGTAAAACAATGCAAAAGACAAGTACAGGATTCACCCCTTTTCAATTAGTATATGGTCAAGATTCTTTATTACCAATGAATGTCATGTTCCCTACGATGGATTTTGTAAGAAAGCATCAGTTAGATCAAATAGAATTAGGAATTGACAAAGGATTGAACTTACATGCCCTACAATTGGATAGGCAACAAGCAATGGATTGTTATGAAAAATAGATTGTGAATAGAAGGGAATGGTTCAATACAAAGTTGAAGAAGAAGAATCTTGTAGAGGGAATGCTGGTTATGAGATATGACAGTAGCTTGGACTCCACTTTTCAAACCAAGTTTTGAGTTAGATGGGAAGGACCTTTCCTCATCAAGCAGAACTTTGAAAATGGCACTTACTTGCTATAAGATTTAGATGGGACTCTTCACAAAAGTAGAATCAATGGGTTCCATCTAAAGAAATATATCTCTAGAATCATATAAATAAAGGGGATGTAAGTAATGTACATAATATATGTAGAGTAGGTTTCTTCTAGTTTATTGCTTGGGGCAGATTTAGTTTTCTAAAATTTGGTGTTAATCAGATGGTTATAAATTATGGACACCATATTTAAAGTGTGCTTTGATACCTACTAAAGTTCTCTGTCAAGCTTGCTGAGCAAGAATGTGAAATTTATTGTCTTTGGAAGGTCAATGTCTAAAGCGGATTGCATGCATACATTTAGAACTGCAGGCTGTGCAGAGCTGTTTCAAAAAAGTAGATCAAAGAGTTTGGCTCTGGGTTGTTCTAGAGAGTTCTATATTGGAAAGAGAGCTATAAGTTTTCTTTTTTAAGCTCAGTGATTTGAGTCCTAGTTAGAAAGTTATAAGTTGTTCTATGCAGTGCTCTATAAGGCAGATTTTCAGGAAAAAATGTTTGTCTTTGTCAGATGTTTTCCAAGCTTTAGTAAAGACTTGTCCACACTTTGTGTTCCAAACCAAGGGGGTGGCTAATCATAGTGGGTGAAAATGAGTGACCAAGGACATGATGCTGTGTGGAGTCAAGTGGGGTAACACATGCAAATATCATTTAATTTTCTTTCTAACACTTGCATGTAGTGGGAGTCGGGCTGATAGATGGAAATCCCAAGTGGCACCATGCATGTTTGACACGTGGTTGTGATATTTCAGTTTTGACACACACACCTCATGTAACAAGAGATATCCTCATACAAAAAACGTGTTCTCGCTTTTGATTTGAGTCCCCGAGTGGGATTTTACGTGGCAAGGGGCATGTTTGCCATCAAATAACTAAGGGTAAGCATGGGGTGGGTGGTAAAATAGGGGAATAAGCAAAAGCATGAGGAGTTTCTTGGGAAAAAAAGAAGAGGGGAAGAAGTGTTCTACAGAAGACAATCAGAGACAGGGAGAGAGAGAGAGAGAGAAGAATCTTGCAGCCTGAAGAAAAGGGAGAAATTTGATGCTCAGAAGAAGAGAAACAAGTTTTTAGAAGAAAGGGGCCATGAAACTCAAGTTATTAGAGCCATGGAGCATGATGGCAAGGCTATTGAAGTCAATGGGCTGATGTGAGTTCTTAGTTTTCAGATATGATGGTAATAAGAGTTTTCCTTTTGTCTTGTTTTTTTCTACTGCTGCATGGGGCAGAGAGTATGCAGATATGTTTTGAGGTATGGATATGAGTGAGAGATAGCAGAGGGTTATTCTTTGTCGTGTTGAGAGTGATGTATGTTAGTTGTTTGCGTGAGGCTTCCCTTCAGTAGAGAAGAATGAAAGTAAAGGATCTTGACAACCTAAAACTGGGTATATGGCAAAGAATATGTATAATGGGCAAGTGTTGAATGCACGGACTTAAGTTAGTGGAAATTTGAAAGGATTTATAGCCAAGAAAATGATGAATTAGAGCTCATAAAGTTCAAAGCTCCCGGAACTCTTCATCAATGCAAGATATGCTAAAATGTATATGCTAGTATGTTGAAATGATAATCTCAAATCAAAGAAAGTGTCTTCCCATTTGCAAGTTTGAGATTCTTGGAACATAGAAGTTATGTATTTGTTGTATAAAGCAACAGGATATTTAGGACTGCATGCTGTGTAGAGCTGTTTCAAGACAGTAGATCAAAGAATTTGGCTTGACTTGTTCTAAAGTTCTAGATTGGAAAGAGAGCTACAACTTTCCTTTCTGAAGCTTGGTGATCCAAGATCTTGTTAGAAAGTTATGAATTGTTCTGTATAGTGCTCTATGAGGCAATTTCTGTGCTCTATGAGGAAACAAGTGAATTCAGCAGTATATACACCACCAACTTGGTTTCCCATGAAAGTCATCATGATTATCCATTGCTATATTAATATAATCTCTATTTTGAAGCAATAATGGAATGTCTACAACAGTGATATGCTTGTAGCAGCTAAATTGGCATGAAAATTTGCCTTATAAAGCTTTGGTAACCTGTGTTTTTGTTTTGTATTCATGTGTGCTCTAAGAAAATAAGAACAGAAAGGATCTACAGCTGGTTTTGCACTGCTTGAGGAAACCACGCTTTGTAGGGAAATTGTTGCATGTGGTTTCCATCCCTAAAAAATAGGATTTACGTGAATCTGAAAGCTCATGTTGTTAGAGTCTCATCCATGGTTGTTTCAGCATCAGATTCTCTCTAAAAATGGTAAAATCTTAGCTTGAAGGCTTAAATTGCTTAAGTATATTCCTTGAAGTCTCAGTGAGGAGTGAGTGATTAGGAATATTTGATCATGTGTTTAGTGGTGATGTCTCAAGGGTTTTGTTGAGGAGAGATCCTCGGTCTTTATCCTGTAGTGTTGTCTTGGGGGTTGTTAGAGGCGGACTACCGAATTCACCTACCAATGTTAAGTTTACCAAACTTAACAATTCCTACCTAGATCTATGTAAGGTATAGTTGGTAATGGGAATGTATTATGACATGTTTATTGAAGAAATGGATGTCATCAAGGAAGCTTGAAATAATTAGTGTAACTTTGATCAACAAAGCCTTACAATTTGACAAGAACACCTAAGGATGTTTAGTGTTCAATCAGAGTGTTATATATGGTGGCTTACTATATTTTGAAGTTCCTAAAGAAACATTTGAGGTGCTATAACTATTCTTTACACACACAAACATTCCAAACACAAGCGGAGTCCTTCTCAAGATCTCCACAAGAAACACAAGTGGAGGCTATGTATAGTGGCCCCAAGAGAAATCAGGAAGTATCAACACTCTTTTGATCTCATTATTCCAAAGGCTAGTTTCTCAAGACTTATTTGTGAGATTGTGCAAGTTCTCTATGGAATAGAAAGCAAGAGGTGGTTTTTGGCATAGGGTTAGAATAGACCCAATCACTTCACAAAAGAATGTCTTCATCCTCTATAGTATGCTACATAGGAAATTTTGATAGACTTAATAAGTGATGCTTAGCATTACATATGTAACGTGTCCGCTCGTCCTCTTGTGGGACATGTCTTAGCATCCCATCAGGAAGAGAGTCTAGAAAGCACTACCTAGTACTTTCAAGGAATGTCATAGGGTTTGCGATCTAGGTCTTCCCGAGTTAGCCCCGAGCGAAAGTACCCGGCTGTTCCCACTTGGGACCAACCTGAAGTCAGGGTTTCTTTCCTATCAGCAAAGTCTCTAGGAAGTAGCTAGTGTCAAGCTCTAGATGACCCACTTGCGTAGGAACAACAAAGTCAAAGTGGATTTATGCTGCATTTGGTTCATGGAGAATGAGAAATGAGAGGAATGCAAAGCTCAACCTCTCTACCCATAACGCATTGTCCCATTCCGCTCCCCTAAAACAGCATAAATCGGGATTCTAACTCTACTGACTCTGGGGTCTTTACAGTATCGTTTTCACATCTTTTGAGAAAAGTTCCCAGTTAGCCGCGACCACCCTTCCGTAGGACGGACCCAAGTCACGTCCACCGCACATTCCTCGGTTTGATTAGTTATCTCATTACCTACCACATTATGTTTGACATGCAAAAGCAGCTTCCTTAATTAATCAATTTAAACACAGGTTCATTCACGTAACTTAGGCACTGACACAAAAACAAAGTCAAGCAAGTTCCTTTTTTAAATATCTGATCTTTATTTATCATACTCCCAGATTACATCAAGTATCATGCTCGAAGGCTATCCCAGCAATCAATAGGATTGGTGCTCCAAGTTTTCGCCTATAGACTAGTACACGGGCCTCAAGATCCCATCTTGAGTCACATCAACCTCTTGTGTGGGATTTGGAGGCAAGGAATTTATAGCCAGAGCCTCCCCTGGCACCCAAGCATCCTCCCGCTCCAAGCAACCCCATGGAGAGACCTCTCATGGTGGGTTTGGTACATATACTCGGCACGGCTAACAACCCCTTGGATAGGGCCAGGCAAATAGTCAGAGGTAACTGAACTTGCCTCTCCCTCTAGGCTTTTAACCTGAAGCATTAAGTGTTTTTCCTTGAGTTATTTCCTTGAGCAAAGAAGTTCAAATAGTGTACCTAAGCATACAATCACGATCATCTCAGAGGTCCTTTGTACGACCAACTGCTAAGGTGTGATTCCTTCTTCCCGAATGCTCCCAGCATTCGATCCTGGATCATTCACGACTTGGCGAGATTCCAAGGGCTTGGCAAGCTAGGTTGCTTGTTTCCCCTTTATCTTTGGGTAAGGGTTTGTACCTTGCCAACTCTAATTATCCTTACCTTAGGTCTTTTGATAGAAATAGGTCATGGACAACCCCGTTGTCCTTGGTTGGTCAACTTAGTGGTTATCTCCTAGAACCCTTGAAGTACCTATGTACCCTTATCTTTGATCTTAATTGATCAAGATAGTCTATCCCCTTGACCATGGTTGGTCAAGATGGTTCTGTTTAGAACTGTTCCTACTTTATCTTAAGTATAATCTTCTTAAGACCTCTTAATAATGCTCATAGGCGCTTAAGCTTTTACCTATCCCTCTTGAAGTCACCAAGGATTTTGACATGGGACTCATGGGTCTCTGTCCCATTTGGTAGATTACAAAAGACTTTGAATTTTCCCAACAACTTTAATGCATGCAATGTAATGCCATGCCTTCATTTCAATGCTCACAATTTTGATATAACCCATACGATATTTTATGCCACACATGCGAAGGTACTTTCTATGCATGCAATCTTAACATTATCCTCTGTGTGATTATTTACACGATCTATGACCTTCTTGAATGATCCAACTTTATGTGATCATTGTATGAGTCTAGCTGCACTGTAATCTTTTCTGCAGATTATTACATGTACCTTAGAATCCATCTTGCGATATGGACATGCACTTTGTTTCTTTCAATGTCCTTTGAAATGCATTTTAAGCAAAAATTTGTGCAAGGAGCAATGCGCTTTATGCAGGAATTCTTGCAAGACGTTTTTGGTAATTTACGATGCAATAATCTAATCAATTTCACCTATTATGATGTCACCTTACAACGAAAATTATATTGCTCATTACATACATCACAACTAAGTTCATACCTAGGAAATTATCAAACACGCAATTAATGTGATGCATGTTAATATGATTTTTCACCATGATTTTTATAACCTATGATTTAATAATGGAGCAACCTGGGTTTGGAGGGACAACTTGATTCCAATGGTATTGATGCCTGACAAACCGTTCGCGGTTGCGGTGCCATCTCGATTCGAACCGCCATCCACACTTATGGGGTTTCCGGCCATCCTTGTGGAACTACGCTTCGGGGCCATACTCCAAGATGTATGTACGAGTGATAGAGTTCTTGCACTCTCCTATGCAAGATTCTCGCCGTCTCTCCTTGAGTGGAGAAAAAAATAATGAAGGGAGAGGGGCGTATTTTCAGAAATTCTTCTTCTTCTTCTTTTCTTCTCCTCTCTCTCTCTCTTCTTCTTCTTCTTCTTCTTCTTCTTCTTCTTCTTCTTCTTCTTCTTCTCCTTCTCTCTCTCCCTCTTCTTCTTCTTCTTCTTCTCCTTCTCTCTATCTCTTCTTCTTCTTCTTCTTCTTCGTCTTATCTTCTTCTCCTTCTCTCTCTCTCTTCTTCTTCTCTTCTTCTCCTCTCTCTCTCTCCCTCCTCCTCCTCTTCTTCTTCTTCTTCTTCACAATGAACACAGGGGGGGAAGGTATGGGGGGGGGGGGGGGAGAGATGGTTGTTCACAGCCGCCGCCACCCTCCACTTGGGGGGCTGCATGCCCCCCCTTCTAACTCCTTACTCCCTCTCTCTCTCTCTCTCCCCCGCCATGCAATCGGCAAGGGGAGAGAGTAAAAAAATTTATATTAAAATTTAAAAATTTCATGGGGGGGTTCTCATGGGGGGAGGCACGGGGGCACGGGGGATATTACAACATAATACATGTAATGTACATTATTATAACCCCCAAGGACTTTCAACTGGTAAGAAATCTTCAAATAGTAAAGGATATATTTGTTTCAATGGAATGAATATTGATTGTAATGTTATCCTTTTTGGTGGAATATTGTTCTCTACATGCATTGAACATGTGAGCATATCCCATTGCAAAATTATTTTACTCATTTAGAAGCGTGGATCAAGTTTTTACTCTAGTCCTTTGCTCTCAACTTTAATGTGCATCTTTGTTGTATTATTATTGGGCACCAACGTCAAATTACCTATTTCCATGCAAGTGGACTATTATAGCCATGGAGACCATCCATGCAAAGCATGTTATAATCATCAAAAGAAAGATATAGACTTTATTATTCAGCTTTACATGGCAAGAGAACTCCTCATAGGCTTATGACACTAGTGATGCAAGGTCTTGCCATGAGTGCTACATCATGATAGCTTGGAAAGACAACAATTTTTTATACTTTGTACCAATGGTGTGTGTGTGTGTGTGTGTGTGTGTGTGTGTGTGTGTGTGTGTGTGTGTGTGTGTGTGTGTGTGTGTGTGTGTGTGTGTGTGTGTGTGTGTGTGTGTGTGTGTGTGTGTGTGTGTGTGTGTGTGTGTGTGTGTGTGTGTGTGTGTGTGTGTGTGTGTGTGTGTGTGTGTGTGTGTGTGTGTGTGGTCAATTCAACTGATTTAACTAAAGTTTTTTATTTTGTTTCTTGAAGTGCATGATTTTTAGTTTATGTTTAACATATGTGCAAAAAAAATAAGTAATACATATGAATATAAGTTATGTTATTGCCTACACAGAGTCTAGATGTACACACCATGTGTTTACATAATTAAATTAGTTTACACCAATCTAGAGAGTTGTCAATTCATGTGTCATAGATATTTATTTAAAAAATTTATATTTGTTAGAAAAAATTAAGATATCTTATATCCATTTTAAAAAATACATGCAATAGCTCATAGCAATGATTAATACAAAGAGTCAGCTGATAAGGACTCTCATTTGTTCCTTAGCTTTTTCAAGGGAGGGGATATCTTCAAATGAAAATAGAAGTTTCTTCTTTGCTTCAAATATAATGCTACTGCCCTTCAACTCTTCCTCTAAGAGAACTAGGTCTGACACATTTCTAAACTCACCTAGCATAGTGAGCACACTCCACATGCTTGGTCAAACAAATAAAGAAGCTTTGACCACTTGACTAGCATCACCTTCTCCAAATTAGATATTAGAGGTCTTTCTTAAAAATTCTAAACTTGGTCATGGCCCTAATTTTCATGATTGTTTCTATCTCCCCTCGTGGTAAGAATTTCTTATGGAAGACTCCCATATTAGCAACAAGGTTGCCAATGTTCTCCTTTAGAGTTCAATCCTTCCATCAATTTATATATCAAGATCATTCTTGCCTCAATGTACACTCATCTATATATAGTATATCTTGAACAACACCATCAAATTAATAAAAATTATTAGTAACTAACCTCAAGTTATTGAAATGTGACAAAACTTGATCGTAGGGGCTACTTGATACACCCTATGATTAAGTTTTATTGCATTAAAATGTATGATTATTAGAAATATTCCATTTTCAAGCTCATCTTGTATCTCTGTTTCCTTCTGTATAGATGAGGTACCCCTTTGGATAGACGGGTTCACAAATTCCTTGGTACAAAGCTAGGGCCTTGGTCTAAATAGATCATGTTATACTACTTCAAACTCAACATTTGGTACAAGGTAATCTTCCTTGACATGGTAATCTACTCTTATGTTGCTATGATATACTCAATGTATTTAAGCTTGTGCCATCATATCTTCTAGCCTTGGCCATTCTCAAATGCACATCCGTCTACTCATAATCAATTAGGTCTTTCAATCGAATCTAGGACTAGAACTAAGAATAACTCTTTTTTCTTCATTTCCAAGTATTGAGTAGCACATCTGATAGAACTAAATATTATGATCCATGTATTTCAATTCACATAAAAAAGGTAAGGTTGGGTTTTTCCACTTGTGGCTCTTCTAAAGAGGATGTCAAAGAATTCCTGGCCTCTTGTCTTTCCGTCATCGTTACTTGATTATGCCTCCTTTACATGCTCCAAGCCATTTTCGACCTCCACCCCTTGCAATATCGACCCCTCCACCTGCATAATCTCCTCATCTACATTGGGAATATTTCTTTCATCATACACTCTCCCACTCCGAGAAGCTAAAGGCATAACATACCACCATCGAGGTTATCGGGAGTTTGGATAGAAAATTACCTGCTCAAAATCACATATAAGAGAGATTCAACATTTGTGACATATCTATGTCGTGAAAAATTTTAAAAAAACATTTCATGCACCTATTCACAATGTGTCACTCACGGACTGCCACTTGTAGGCAGTTCTCAACCAATGCACCACCTCTCGGGACCTAAAATAGGCATGTCGACACTAGCTATAGGCACTAGCTGGGCCGCTATAACACTTATTACAAAACCTTGCATCATAAATATCATAACCTATGGAGGATTTCCCTTGCCATATCAAAGTCGAACGATAAAGTTCATGTCTTTATCTATGATTGTGATGCACTTTACATGGATGGCCGCTAGCTGTGTATCATTGAACAAGTCGATAAGAAAACTCTCTACAGCCATTTGTAGGGTCTCCATAGCTGCAACGAGTAGTCCACCTTCCTACTAGTGGGCCATCCCGCACTCGCATCCAAAATCTTCCCATCCCTTTCAGTTGCAAGTCTTGCACAACTTCCCAAATAACCTTATGAAAAGATATTTTTGAGATGAGAAGCTCGTATCCGCGCTGGATTCTCCTTATCTCCCGAAGGGCAACAATATCGATTTTTCATCTCCTCTTTTTCTATGGTATTCATTGTGCTCTATGGGGAGCACCTGCTAGTGCTACACTAGAGGAGGCTCCACCTTGTGCTCTAGGTGGCGAGCCTTGGCATGATGCCTTCCTGGGGCGAAACGGTGACATGCTTGCTTGGTGCATGCCATGCAAACTCGAGGAGGGCAAGATGGAGAAGAGATAGAGTTTGGGGGTGTGAGAATGGAGGAAGCAAAGAAATAAAGATGTGAAAATGAGAAGAAGAATGAACTTTTAACCCATTTAAACCCAAAAACTTGGTTAATGCAGCTTCATATGCACTATCCATCATGTGATCCTAAATATATAACCTTTTATTGGAATGCAACCAAACTTGATATGTGCACTCCTTAGATGACCAAGAGCCCTTTTTTTTTGGAAAAAAAGTGCTTGTAGACCAATGTCCCAAAGTATGGTGTCTGGAGCCACTTTCCCACCCCAAATTATTTGCAAGGAAAGTGGCTCCAGAATACCAGACTTTGAACTAGGAATTTACAAGCATTTTTTTCCTCAAAAAAAATAATTTGGGATCTTGGCTACCTATTGAGTGTGCATGTCAAGTTTTGTTGCATTTCGATACAGTTTACTATTTGAAAAATTATCCCACACCAAAATTATAGATGAATTGATAATCAAGAAATCAACATCGTGGCTATTGGCCCTTAGAACCTTCTCACCACATAGACTATGCAGAGGCATCAAGAGTAAAGTCTACAATAAGAAATGGCTAATTTTTTCATGTTTCTCCTATTGAAATTAACAATGCTAGCAAAAACTGTAAGTAAGAGTTGAAAATACAGCGAAGATACACTATCAAAGTTGAGAGAAAAGGACAAGAATAAAAATTGAATTCATATTTTAAGGGCACATACAACACTTTTGCACTGGGAAATAGCCATATGTCCAATGCACGAGGAGAACACTATGCCAAAAAAGATAACATTACAAACTGTATTCATTCCATTGGAACAAATGCATCCTTCATGCTTGAAGATTTCTTACAAGTTGGAAGTCCTTAAGAGTTACAATGATGTGCTTTGCATGTATTGCACCAACACTGAGCATCACATCAAGTTAACTAAAAAGGCCTTTGCAGCACATTGTAGAGCATGAAGACGTTCTTTTGTGAAGCGATCAAGTCTATCTTGACCTTGTGCCAAAAACCACGTCCTGCTTTCCGTGCAGTAGAGGTCTTGTGCAATCTAACGAACAAGTCTTGAGAAGCTCACCTTTAGAATGATGAGATCAAAAGAGCACTGATACCTCTTGATTTCTCTCAAGGCCACTATTCATGGCTTCCACTTGTGTTTCTTGTGGGGATGCTGAGGAGGACCCTTGAGAGGGTGGCTTGAGGAAGCTAGGTTAGGTTGAGAAGAATCCCCAGTTATGTTGCAAATCTGCAACTAATTACCTTAGGCCTAGCCATCTTTCCTGCACAAGAGATGTGAGAACTCAATGAATAAGATAGAAAGGGAAACCCTCTTTTATATAACCCTAAACTGTAAGACTCATTCACATAGATGCACACTCTCTCTTTCTCTCTTAAACTATGAATTGCATTCACACTGAACAAATTGTTCATCTTACTATCTTAGTTGTCTTCAAACCCATTTGCTAGCTTGTTGAAGGCTTGTTTCTAGCCACTTGGCATGGTTTCCTTTGGCACTTCAGGCTTCATAACACACTCTTTCAGTGACATGACGTGATTCCATCATGTCTACATCCGATTCATTAGCACTTTCATTTGCTCTCTTTTACGAGAGTTTAGCTTCATCCACTACTATAATCCTAGACCATCAAGATAGCAATTGGATCATTGGATTGCTACCATTCACCCCTCCACCATGCTCACTTTTATTTGGTATGCACCACGCGCTATCCAATGTGAATTTTCCATCCCTTGTGTGGACCAATGTGGGAGCTTTCGCTCAACCGCCAAGACCCACGGACCGCTTATTGTTTCAAGTGTTCCAAGCGAGCTCTAATGGCTATCTCTCACATAGCCAACGCGCCCTTGATCCTAAGAGTGTAGTGAGCTTACCTTGATGTCGATATGAGTTGCCTCCTCCCTTCCACACTCCGGTAGCTCCACAATCCTAGATGCTAGCTCAAGCATGCTCAAGCCTCCTCCTCCTCCAAGCTCCAACTTCCATAGCCATGCACGCAAAAGAAGGAAAGGGAAGAGAAGAGAAGAGAAGATGATGAAGAGCTTCACCCCCTTGATCCCTCACTCCCTCCCTCACTCTCACAAGGGCACACACACAAGCAAAGAGAGGAGAAGAAGAGGAGAAGAGAAGAGCTCTTGTTGGGCACACACCAAAAGAATGAGCTTCCATTCACTTTTTGAACTTTATATATACAAACCCTAAAACCCCATGGGCACCCATCCTTTTTTACATGACCGGCCATTGTGGCAAGGTCCCTTTTTCTAATTCCCTCTTTTTTCTTTATGCCCTAGGCCTATATTTGTCTATTCTTTTATCGGTGGCACAAGAGGGAGCCTGGCGCTCTTTTACAAAAGTTTTTTGGAGTTTTTGAAGTGCCTTTTATTTAAAACTACGCTTTTGGCCCCGGCTTAGCTTTGGAGTCCACCTACATGTCCTTGCTCCTTTTCCATCTTCTTTCTGCTTTTTCATTCGTCTTTCCTTCTTTTCGGCTTGGGGTTAACATTACCCCCCTCCAAGATGAGTGCTAGTCCCATGGCACTCTTGCTGACTATTGGTGGTTGAAGAGGAAGTCGGCGGAGTAGTGATGTGGGAGCAGGGCAGCATGTAGACTCGGGTGCTCGTGGAAGTGTGGGAGGAAGGTTGGGTGGAGAAGTAACGGATGTTGATGGGGTCCTCTAGAAGTTGGTGGGTGGGCGCGGTGGTGGTGCTTGGAAGAACAGGGGGTGGTGGTGCTTGGAAGAACAGGGGGTGGTGCGCCCCGTAAGGAGGGGGATGTTGGTCTTAGTGTGCAGTGCGAGTGGCTCAGGGTGATAGGTCTAACCATAGGCGAGTGGCCTCCCTAGGTATGTCCTACCCTTGTTGGGCCCTAAGCGTGCAGTGGGGGGCAAAAAAGTGCTAGGGGGCTAGAAGTGGAGCCGGCCGACTGAAGCCACCAGGCACGCCTAACTTGAGGACCCCTAGGTGCGGTGATTGTGCTTTATGTGGTGCTTAGTGGTTGTGGAAGTGAGTTGTTTGGCTTATTCCATGAATAGGGATGCACAAGTATTCCATGAGTAGGGATGCACAAGTATTTCATGGGTAGGGAGAGTTTTTTTTTTGCACTACTAGGACAATGACAGCTAGTACCTAATCTTCCTTTTCTAATGGAGCCGAAGAAGGGGGTTGGATGGATTTGCTCAAAAATTGGTAGCTTTGCATGTACGCTTTGAGGTTCGTGTGGACGTGGAGAGAGGTGGTAGAAAAGAAGGGGTAGTTGCACCTAGTAAACTGGCTATCATGCATGTCTTCTAGGAGAGCTAGGCAAAAGGAGGGAAGTAGAATAGCTCTCATCATTAGGCGTGCCATAGCACAGCTATCAATAGCATTGGGGTCAAAAAAGAGGGAGGGCAAGCCACTCTCTTGTGGTGTCGGATCTTGCTTGAGTAATAGCTTAAGAAGCCTAAGGTAATTACATGTAGTCATAAAGGCGGGATCTGGACAGGAGAAGAAGTTTGCGAGAAAGCACGTCATGGAGTCACTTAGGCTTCCTAAATCAAAAAGGAGGGCATGCTCAAAGGAGGTGGCATTGGAGTTGTAGATGATGGGGAAGTTATGCCACCCGTGGAGGGTGGCAACAAAATCCACGCCTACCTTACGAGGATACGCCATGAATGTGGAGTCATTCCTCTCATAGGGTAGGGTGTTGCAAAACGCCATCTAGGCGAGCATGTTAATATCGCATACTCACCTTCTCTAGAGAGGTTGGCAGTTGTAGCCCCTTATAGTGTGTGGTACCTCGAACACCTTGTCTTGCCAAAACTATGCTTCCTCCGTGCCCCAGAGAGTGGGGGTCATTGCCCTGTCTTCTAGCCATTTTTGGCCCAGCTAGCTGCCAGCGGTAATCACCTTCTCCATTACCTTAATTGGCAGGACCCTTCTCAGACTGTTAGGCATGAGGAAACTGAAAGTAAAAGGGTCCTTTTCGTTTTCCCGTTGTTCCCAAGTTACTAGCTCCGCGTGGAATTGCATTGGGAGGTCATCGGGGCATGGTGGGAGGGATGCGGATGGCCACGCGACTGGTTTGGCTTGCAATTTCCTTCTAGTTTCTTCCACTAATTTTTTCTGTCGCTCCTTGAGCGTGGTTTGTCTGTCTGGGGGCGAGTCGAGTTGTTGCTATTCCTGATCATGCGGCGAGGGGGGTTGTGGGATTACTTCTTCGCTGGTTCTTCTTATGACAAACTCAAAGTCAGTGTCCTCCCCTGCCGGTCGTCTAGTTGCGCTCCTTCCTCAAATCCGAGTGCATCCACCTCCTGGGGGGTTAGGCCGGCCAATAGCAAGTACTTTCGTTGTTCTTCTAAGCCCAGCCTAACCTCCATAGGTTGGGGTGGCATCTGTAGCCCCGCATGCAGGGCTGTGCGTGCGATGCTCACTTTCTTCTGCACCACCTCCAACGACTCCTTTCCCTCCGGCCGGGTTGTGTCCAGTAATGTGTTGAGGAAGGCCTATTGCTGGGCAGTGAAGGCTATCTGGGCAGCGTCCACTTTGCTTTCTGCCAAGATTTTTTCTTTTTCCACCAAAGCGAGGCACCATGCAAGTGCCTTCACCCGTTTCTCGTTCTGCTTGGCCCGTTCCTCGGCCCTTCTGTTCATTCCTTCCATGCTCTCCCCTTGCTTTTGTGCTAGGGTTACGAGCTTCTGCTCCTGGGCTCTGAGTTCTTTGCTCATACTCTCGTGCTCCTTCCTTTTGAGATGTAGTTGATCGGTCATAGACTCGATCTCTTTTCGTTGTTGCTCCTGCTCTTGTCTTCTCTCCTCTTCTTTGGCGTTTAGTTCCTCCATCATCTGTTCAATGTTGGCGGTTTTTGCCTCCAATTTCCCATGTTGCATTAGGAGGAGCTTGTATTCTCATTGCATCTGGACAAGTTCTTGATTCTCGTCCTCAAGCTACTGTTTGTAGCTTTCTTCCATGTCTTCTTTTGCTTTCAATTATTGCTTGAGGTCAGTTGTTGCATGGCTATGATGTAGGTTTTCTCCAGTTGGAAGGTGGCCACTGACTCTTTCTCTGCCACCAACTCAGCCACCGTCATTCTCTTTTCCTCCTTCGCCCTCTCCAATTGGGAGAGCAGCTCGGCAACGTATTCATCGTAACCGACTGGTGGCATCATTGTTGCGTGGGTGGGGGTGGTTGAGGCCTCCACACGTGGGCGCTTCTGGTCCTGCCTCGATTTTGCATCCGCAGCTGGCCTTTTTTGCCCTGTGGCTATGGTTTCTGTGCTCTTCACTAGGGCCATTTCTTTATTGATGAAGTATTGCATCCAAGCCACAAATTTTGAAACCTCCATGCTAGTGGGGATGCTAGGGGTGAGCATAGCGGATTCAGTGGAGGGTGCCATGAGGGTGGGGATAGGATGGAGGGGTGCTTTGCCTTTGCCTTCCGAGACTACGGGTGGCGCGGCTTCTGGTGCCTGCGCGCTAGAGCTAGGCCCTTCTCCCTGCAGCTGACTCCAGGCTTCTGGATCATCTGCCTTGCATTGTTGCTCGATGGACCGGCGTGTGGCCTCAGCTAAGTCCTCCTCTTCCTTTCTTCTTAATTCCTCTTCTTCCTCTGCAGCTCTTCTTTGCCTTTCTTTTTTGGCCTTTCTGTATTCTTCCTCCAATTTCTCCTTTTCTTCCTACTCCTCTCTTTTTCTCTTTTGGGCCTCCTACTTCGATGCCTTTTAAGCCCGCTTGACTTGCTGTGTTGCTTCTTCTTCTTTCTGCTTTCTCTTCTTCTCCCTCTCCTCGGCCTCCCTGAGTGATTGTCTTTTTGCTTTTTCCAAATCTTCCTTTTCCTTCCTGTAGCCTTCATCAGGTTTCTTTTTCTTCTGCACTATCTTCTTCTTCGTTTCCTTGACCTTCTTTTTGCTTGATCGCTCTTCTTGCTCCTGTCCTTTCTTATCGGTCTCAGTCCTGTCATTGGACCTCTCCTGGTACTGCTGAGGGGGTGACCTGTCAAGTGTTTCCCCTTCCCCCTCTTCTGCATCTTGCATCTCTTTTACGGCCTCTTGGATGATAACTGTTAAGATGCTTCCATAGGCGATGAACGAGACCTTGGACAAGGCCTTTTTTCTTTCTGCGGCCTTAGATGCCGGAGACTCTCCTCCTGCAAGCATGCTTCCTAAAGCCAGCACCTTAGCCGCCTGGTCGATAGTTTTACGCACATAGCCATTCCAATCAACTTCATGCAGGGTATGAGCCACCACGTTCTCCAGTACCGGCACACTGATTTAGTGCATCAATGCATTGTAGTGCTGGCTAGAAAAGAGTGTGTGTACCAGTTTTGCCTGCAATCTGGTTTCTACATCAAGGATATATTGAATGTTGATGCCGTCGTTTGTCAGCACGTCCTCCTTTCTCATCCCCAACATGGCATACACATCTCTCTTGTGCTTCTTTTCTATTTTGGGTTCTAGTCCTAGCGCATTTTCCACCAAAGCGGGGGTTAAGCGGACCCTACTTGGCGTTTTGTCCCCTTCCCATTGTGACAGTGCCGCATTCGTTATCGGGATCGTAAGACCTGGGAAATTCCACGCACCTTGTGTGGTCGGGTTCTTGTGTGAATCTTTCCATGTACCTAGTGAAGTTGCAGTTTTCAATGACTCTCCTAGCCGCCTCTTCCTTGGCCACCAATCCTTCTATGTTATGAATAGTTCGGAATTTTAGTTGGTTGTAGGTGCGGCTCTCCAGGGTGATGTTGTACTGCACTCTCTCCTCTTCCGTGAATGGAAGCCCGTGGGCACGGTCTTGTTGCGACATTTTTTGTTCCTGTCATGAACCCCAGTTTCTATTAGTTCTTCCAAATAAACATCCTAGACTGAAAAAGGAAAAATTTATGTGTTTATTGAATGGAAGCCCTAAAATCCTATCCAACGTGAAGCCCCCCTTTTCAGCTTTAACTTTTTGCCTTTTATATTAAAGTTCTCTTGTCATTTTTCTACTTTGCTTGTTGCCTACGTGCTTAGCGTTTTGCTTTACTTCCGTGAATTTTAATTGATCTCTTGATTCTGATTTTAATTGATCTCTTGATCCTCCTTACTCCCCTTTCCCTCCCAGCTTGAGAAGAATCCTTACTCCCCTTTCCCTCCCAGCTTGAGAAGAATCCTTACTAGGAATGAAGGTGTGGGGGGTTGAGGACTTTGGAATGGGTCTTAGGAGTCATCGGTGTAGAAACCAAGTGTAAAAGTCGGGGTTGTACTCTAATTGATCTATGCGATCGAGATCAACCGAGCGAGTGCCCACGTGCGTTATGTAAGTGAGAACATCTATTAGGAAGTCATCGGAGGCATTGCGGCTAGCAATACGTAGCTCCTCCTCAGTCACAGTAGGCGATCGAGGTAAGGATGTCCCTTGATGTGCTCCTCCAAGGGGCGATTGTGAAGATTGGTCAACACTCTGTACGAGGTTGGCGCAATATAAGTGGGGTCATACTCCGTTGTTTTGATTGCGCGGCGCTACTTTGCATTGGTCATAACTCGGCAGCCCTCTACTTCCCATTGCAACCTAAGAGTGTACCAATGTTGTAAAAATGGAGATTCCATCCCAGCAAGTTGGGATAATTCTACGATTTCTTGGTCGGTGATGGCAAAAGTGGTTCGTTGATCGTATGATGTTATGAAACGATGTTTGAGTGCTTGCTCTTTGGAGACCTCGCTGTCGAGTAATACAGCTGCAGAGTTTGCTGCCTTTGCAAAGGCAAGTTCAACCGTCTCCCAAGAATAAGGCATCATGCGAATTTTAGTTGCGAAAGGCTCGTGCAACAAGCCTAAGTCCAAGCGGTCATAGCTTAGAGCCAGGTCTCTAAAGGTGGCATCTAGCCATCTAATGCAATCAACCACATCATCCCCTGTATCTATGGCTAGATTTGAGCCAGTGTCAAAAATGACTTTTGCTCATAGGAGGGCTTAAGACCTTCCAGTGGTTGGGGTTTGATGGCCCAAGATCCTTTGCAGTGGATAGTTGTGGTTGCATTTGTGCCAGAGGTTGCAGTTGGGCATCCTGGCTTAGGGCTGGTGGAGCGGCAGCTACTTCGGATGGATTGCTACCTTCAGCGTGGATCATTGTCATTGGATGGACTCTAGTGCGTGATGGGTTATGCGATGATGTCTGTCATTTGGGCCGGTAGGCTTGTTCGAGTCTCTCAGGCATATGTGTAGATGGGCTTACTAGACGTGGTCCTGGGGAGCACTGCGGCTTGTTGTGTTGAGGTTTGATGGGGCTGGGAGTGATCAAGCTCGGGGGTAGCATACAAATGGCAGTCTTGGCCAGGTGGGTTTTAGGGATATACAACCAGGTGTTTCCCTCATAGTATCCTTGCACGAGCAGGAGAGCTTTGGGGACCCACCTGCACCAAATCATACCCTGATTTCCATAACTGCGCCTTGGTGTCCTAGTTTTAGCTGGGTCTTATGCGGTCGTGCGTGGTGACTCCTAGGCGAAGGTTGTGGTTCTTTAGGCCTCCATTGGAAACTATGCTGTTGAGCCTTAGCTTTTGTCACCACGAGTAGTGGTTCTTGAGTAGTGGTGGGAGCCGGCCGGTCACTACCCCTCTCCTTAGATTTGGATGCTAATAGTTTTACTGGTGGTCATGTGGACTGTTCCATCATGCCACCCTTGCTGAAAGGTGCATCAATATGGGTGTTGCCTATGGTGAGGTGAATGTGTTGCGACTCATAATCGACGTGGCAACGAGTTTGCTTTTTGAAGGTTCGCCCTAGCAACGTCTCCGTGCATGCATCCTTGGTGCTTGGCAGCACATAGAAGATCATTGGTACCGTTTCGATCTTGATAGAAATGGTGGCCCTGCACTTGCCGAGGGGTGCATAGGAGTGGTTTCCATATGAGTTCAACCTAGCGTTAGTGGGATGCAGTGGTGGTTTACCAAGTTGGGTCCAATGATTGTGAGTTAGGACATTGAAGTCTGCTCCCTCATCAATTAAGGCATTGAGGATGCATGTCCGCTTGGTAGTGACCATGATGTGCAGGTACGTAGGTTCTACGACTTCCTCCTCTGGATTTTCGATTTCGGTGATGGTGGCTACACGGATGTTGACTGGTGGTTCCAACATTGGTGTTTTATGCAAAAGATACACGGGGGGATAGTATTTCTTGACACAGTTACCATTGAAGAAGCCAATTCCATCGTTGGCTAGAGTTTTGAGCTCGACGTTGCCTATTCGGCTAATTGCATGGACAATGAGTATAGGAGCACTAGGTCGCCTTGTTTGAAGTCGTGTTTCTTGACATGTTTGTCAAACCAGATCTTGTGTCATTCCTTCTCGCATATGAGTGTGTGATTGGCTAGAAGGCGGGTCTCTAAGAGGCGTTCAAGTTCTACTAGTCATTGCGTCCACGCTTCCTTTCCTTCCCATCGCTCCTGAAGAGCAATTCATAGGCTGGGCACGAAGAATTCTATGGGGAGAATTGCTTCGGTTCTGTAGGTGATCCTAAAGGGGGTCTGTCCGATGGAAGCTATGCGGTAAGCCCACAAGGCCGCCATTAGCTTGTTATCCCAATCACACTGCGTGAGGCCGAGACTACCTTGGTTAGGACGTTGACAAGAATCTTATTTGTGGATTCTGCCTAGCCGTTTGCTTGAGGGTAGTATGGGGAGGATTTCTGATGGATAATCAGGAAGGTGGATAGGAAATGAGTTATCACTTCATTGATGAAGTGCGTCCCCTGGTCACTGACGAGTTCGATGGGGCATCCAAATCATGAGATCACCTGCTCCCATAAGAACTTAGCAGTCATTCGAGCATCGTTCCTTCGGGTCGCTCTTGCTTCTCTCCACTTTGTTAGGTAGTCTGTGGCCACAATGATGTATTTGGCCTGAGAATACTGTGTAGTAGGGCTGATGGGTCCTATGAAGTCGATTCCCCATTTTTTGAAGGGTTGTCGTGCAATGACTGGGTCAACTCCATCTGATCCTTGCGAATCGGGACCTTTGTCCGCTAACATTCGTCACAATGCTTAACAAATCGTGCGGCATCATGGAATAGCATCGGCCACCATAGTTGAGATTGCAACACCTTGCGGGCTGTTGTGTCTCCGCAAAAGTGTCCTCTCACAATCCCACTGTGTGCCTCTGAGAGCACATTGTACATCTCATGCTCACACACGCATCTGTGCACCAATCCATCTTGCCCTAATAAGTGATACAGCCGGCTTGCTATCAACTGGTAGGGTTGGATTTTGAGAATAAGTCGCCTTAGTCTTGCCTTTTCCATTGGTCATTTCGGTAGTCCGTGCTCCAGCAGTTGGACTATGTCATCTGCCCAATACGGTGTTAAATGGGTTTGAATAAACCCCTCCCATTGGAGAGGTTAAAGAGGTGGGTGTCTGGCAATTCATCTGTGATACCTTCTCCAACGGGTTCCCCTGTGGGGATGCGTGACATATGATGAGCCATGTAGTGTTGTTTCCCTTTTCGTACAACCACCGAGAAGTCAAACTCCAAGAGCAAAAGGAGCCACCGAGCGATGCGTCCCGTAGCGCAAGGTTTGTTCACTAGGTATAGCAAGGCTTGGTGGTCTATGAAGAAGGTAAAGGGTGTAGCCAATAGATAATGCCGGAACTTCTTCACAGCAAACACCATGGCCAAGCCCTCTCTCTCGATCGTTGAGTGATTCATTTTCATCTCCATCAGTTGTTGGCTTGCAAAGCTTACTGGATAGTCTAGGTTGTGCTTGCCAGGTTGTCACAACACTGCCCCCACTGCAATTTTAGAAGCATCGATATGCACGTGGAAGGTTATGGTCCAATCTGGGGCTCGTAGAATTGGTGCTATGGCTAGAGCCTTCTTAAGCTCTTCATATGCATATTGGCAGGCATCAGTCCATTCGAAGACAATCAGCAGTTTGTACAAAGGTCTTGCTACCAATGCATAATTCAACAGAAACCATCGATAGTATCCCGTATAGCCTAAGAAGAATTAAACTCCCTTGTAGTTGGTTGGTGGTGGAAGGTTGACAATAGCCCTGACCTTCGAGAAGTCAGTGGCAATGCCGTTCTTTGACACCACATGGCCAAGGATGCATCCATGTTTCACCCTTGGAGTTTGTTCAAGTGTTCCATCTAGTTCGAGTGAACGCAGAGGTCATCGACAAATACTTCTAACTCCTTGCAAAGCATGTCTTTAAATATAGTACACATGAGACGTTGGTGGCAGGGGCATTAGTCAATCCGAAGGACATGACTATGTACGCAAAGGCACCCCACTCGGTGGCAAAGGCAGTCTTATGCCTGTCGGCAGGATGCACTTGCACCTGGTTGTATCCTGAGAAGCCGTCCAGGAAACTGTAGGCCTCTTTGCCTACCACTCTTTCAAGCATGTGCTCGATGTATGGTAATGGATAGTTATCCCTCTTAGTAGCAACATTCACCTTTTTATAATTGATGCACACTCTATTTTTTCCATTTTTCTTCATCACAATGACTGTGGGTGATACCCAGTCCGTGCGATCAATTTCGTAAATGAATCCTGCTTTCATCAACTTATCAATTTCTTCCTTGACAGCGTGAGCGTGCTTAGGATTCATTGGGTACGATCGCTGCTTTATTGGTGCTGCGTTTGGTGTCATGGGTATGTTATGAGTCACCACACTCGGATCTACCCCTTTAAGCTCTTCCAAGGACCATGCAAACACATCCACATACTCTCATAAGAGGGCAACCAGACTCACCTCCTCATCCTCGGCCAAGTCATCGACAACGAAGAATGGTCGGGGTGTCTCCCTTTCCCGGGCTAAGTTTGCCTATTTGACTCTGGATGGTCCCTCAATTGGTTCGCTCGTTTGTCATTGCCGTTTGGCACCCATCAAGATCACTACCCTATCGCCTTTCTTTAATTTCATAAATCATTTCAAAAGGTCCCATGGTTTTCATTGCTCATCTGTTCGGGTGTCCCTGGGTTGTTTCGCCTTTTCTTGCTTCAATCGTTTTTGTGCCTCAGATGGACAGATAAGTCCCCGGTGGTGTGTCGGGTATTGGGCGGCCTAGGTATCTCTGGGTCACTATCCGAGCTCACTTCTGACTCAGAGTCGAACTCGTCGTCTTCGCTAGAGGAGGAGGTCTCCCCAGGTGGTCGCAGTTTAGACGTGATTCTACTCTAAGCACTTGTGTCGTCCCTGGTTGAGCTAGGCCTGCTTGCTCAAGGTCTATGACTGCTATGTTTTCTAACCAGGCACGATCACAATTCACGTGCATGATCCCTCGCTTTGTCTGGTAGGCACTTCTTTTTTTTGGCTTGGAATCTGCCCGTATTTGTTCTATTACATATCCCTCCGTGTCGTACTCTATCGAATCCACCTCCCCCCCACTCTCATCCTCGAAGGGTTGGCAGTCTTCGTACTCATCCTCAGAGTCCTCTGCACTACCCAGTTCAATGTCCCGTAGGGCTTGGTACTTCTCTTGTCGTTGCTTCGGGACCAAGGCCCAATTGTACATAAGGTTCAAGTCATGCACATTGGTCCATTGCCACTCAGATTTGCCTAAGAGGTCCTGGAGAGGCATGATGTTTGCTACTGAGTTGTTAGCCAACTTGTCTGTTAAGTATTCCAGGGCCTCTTGGAGTTCTTTCTTGTTGCCTAGCACTTGGAGGGTGACGAGCTTAGGTCTCCCAAGATGGGTTCCTTCCATCATGCACACTGGTATAGTGGGTGTGCCGTCGGTCACGCCCATCATCGTGATGGCTTGCTCATGCGCTTCTTCGTCCGAGAATGGCAGGTCGATTGTAGTAAGGACATGCATCCAATCCCGCTCATCTTCTGGACATGGGATATACTTGGTCAAGGGCCCATAAGACTTCTTAACCTGACTGTCTCCCTTGAGCATCGAGGAGATGGCATCCAAGTTGACTGGTGAGGTTTTCCAAGTTTCCATCTCCACCCTCACAACTTCTGTCATGTTGCCTAAGAAGATCAAGCTGTTACCCCAATCTTCAGTAACTCTGGCATTGTGCATCCAGGGCCGGCCTAACAAAACATCATAGTCCACCCCCTTCATGACTATAAAGTCAACCAAGAACTGGACACCTGCGATTTTTACTAGCCAATTTTTAAGTACCCCGAATGGCCTTACCCTCATGCCGTTTGCTAATGTGACGTTAAACCGAGCGGTCTCAACAGGTGGGTTTCCCTAGGTTTGCAGTACCTCATGGCTCAACACACTAACCCCGGCTCCCGTGTCTATGATCCCCTTCCTTGTTGTGTCTCCTAAAGCTAGGACTGGTAACACTGCATGCATCTCGGCGCCTTCCCAGAAAGCATTAATGTGCAAGGATTTTGGAACAAAGTGTAGCATTAGACTCGGTATATGTGTTTCTACGTCCTGATCCTGCAGATCCGACGCTTGCTCCTGTGACTCCTCAACCCACTACTTGATGTTTCGCCATAGGGTGGGGTGCTACTTAAGCAGGTCTCCTAGGCTTAACGTCACTGGGGTAGTCACTAGTGTGGTGAGGAGTTGCTCGTCCTTCTTCTGTGCCAAACTGCCTTGGCCAATGGCCGTGACTAATTTGTGGCCCTTCAGCATCAAGGCTTGCCCTCAGGGGTGTTGTGTGGGGTGTAGTTGCCCTTCCTGGTTTTGGTTGAGGGGGTAAGTCTGCCGTGATCATGCTGATGAGATCCTTGCTCCCATCCTCTAGGATGGGCTCAGCATCTCTTAAATGCGTTTGTGCCTCTTTTACCTAGTCCCTCACTTTCTCTATGGCCTCGAGTTGGCTCTTCGAACGCAGGTACTCCCCTACCTTAGCACTCCTCTTTTCAGCCGTCTTCGGGGCTGAAGTTTCTCTCTCTACGTCCTCGACCTTCTTTTCAATAGGTAGAGTTGTAGCACTCTCGGCCTTCAGTGCGATTTTAGCCTCCAGCCTCCTCTTCCTTCGCTTGCGGCTCTTCTTTCCCGTCAAGGCTGCATCGAGGTTACTAGGCCCTCGTAGAGATATGCCGGCCTGCTTTGTCTGGGCACAAGTCATGACCCACAACGGGATGGGCATGGCCTCCCCATCAAGGTTCTCGACCCACCGAAAAGCCCCAATGGGACAAATGGTACTTTGGTTGGATTTGTAGACGGTTTCCACTTTGGGAAATCAACGAAGAGGTGGGTGATTCCACACTCTACGCACCTTCGGTTAGCCTTGTCTTTATTCTGCTGCTCCCTTTTTTAGCAACGCGATGAGACATGGCCTGGGTGTCCATAGGTCCAACAGATGATTGGATTTTGCACATCTGCCCCCTAGGCCTCTACCTCATCCCCTTCCTAACGCCATCATTGGTACCGATCGATAGTCCATGAGGATGGTGTTACCCTCTTCGTCGTGAGAGACATAAGGGTATAAATAAGTCTCTTCCTCATTTGGCTCTTCCACATAGTGGACTAGAGCATCACTCGGTAGATGGGTCACATAGGGACCGGGCGGCCTCGGTATACCTGTGGGGTTTATCTCCATCCTAGGGACAGCCGGCTTCAGGTCGTTAGGCGCAGGAAGGGCCAATGGGGCTCCCCTTCCGAAAAGTGGTTGCGGTCTATTGGCTAGGTAAGGCTGGCCATATGGTTGGGAGTATGGAAGTCTCCTAGGCAATTTGCAGTGTATAGCATCGTAACCAAACCTGCCGCAGTTAGCCCAAGGTCTCGACTGAGGGTCTTGACACTTTGCTGGCAAATGACTTCCGCCACAGTACACACATTGGATGTGTGGCCGCGTTGGTCGTCTCCACAGGTCTTGCAGCTTGACTATCTCCATCTTGACATCAGCCAGGTCGTGGCTCATCTCCGTGGCCTTCCCCTTATCTTGGGATGATGGTGCAGATCGCTCACCAGAGGTTGGTGCTCTTTCCAAACCTCACGATTTGTTTTCTTCTAAGCTGGAGTTCCTAGAACTCCTCTCTTTCAGTTGGTCATCAACTCTAATAGCTTCCTCAAAAACCCTAGCTAGGGCGTCTCGCTGCAGGCTCGAGTTAGCTACCAAAGCCTTATATAGTTTCTCATTTCGAATTCTGCTAATGAACAACAGTCGAAACTAGTCGCTCAGTCGGTCGTTCGCCTGTAGGGATCCTCTTGAAGAGGCTCCTTATGTGGGTTATGTAATCGCGAATATCCTCCTTCTCTTTCTGCTTGGCATTCATCAATTGCACCAGCAGATTATCAGAGTATCCAGGCTCGGCAAATCTCTTAATGAAGAGATCCTTGAGACTATTGAAGTTTGCCCACTCATCAACAGCATCTAAACTTGCATACCAAGTCCTGCCCTTGTCCCCTAAGCAGAGTTCGAACGCTTGAGAACGCTGAGTCAAGTCGCTAAGGCCGTTGGCTTCACAGACTTGCTCAAACTACTCTACAAAGATGTATGGGTTGTCATGGGGTTGGTACTTGTCGAACTGCTTTGTGACTATCGAGATTTTAGACTGGCTCTTAGAGCCTTGGGTTGCTCCTTTGCTAGCGCTGCAGCACTTTGCTCTACAGCACTTTGGTCTGCTGTGGTGTTGTCTAACAAGCACTTCATAAGAAGTTCGCTCAGTGTTAAGTCTCCTTCTAGGTCTCTCTCGTGATCCATTCAATTTTGGCCAGCTAAGTTCAGCACTCGTTGTACCTCACGCAATTGCATGCTTTGCCTTTGGCTCCTAACCTGCTAGTCTCTATTGTACGCAGCTATGCCTTGAAACACCTTATGGGCTAGCTTCCTCTCTTCTTCTAAGTCTGTGATGATAGCATCTACTGTCTGACCGCGGTGCTCATATCGGGCGTGCACATCGTAGCTGTTGACCAGTTGAATAGCCTCTAGGAAGACACCCAAGTCGAGTTCCTCATTACCCCTAAGGTTCGTGCTTTCCTCCACCATGGTTGAGTTCTCACGCTTTGCCAAGCTATCAATCAAATTGAGTGGGTTTGTCAAATCCCCTTCACTTATGCCGCTTGCTTGGTCCCACTCTGTGTGTTGATGGTTTGTCTCCGTCCATGGGTTTTCTCCTATTTGTGGGTTCCTTGAGTGGCTTATCTAAGTGAGTTCCTTGGCTTATTAAATGCAGTTCTCAAGTTATCTCCACTCCGTGCGGATGTTCTTTCTGGTGCACGTGTGTTCAATCAGACTTTCAGTTTTTCTCAAGTGCCCTTCAAGTGTGGAAATTCAAGGTGAGTGCAACAGCTAGCCCCTAAGCGCCTCATGCACCCTTGGGCGCTACTACGTTGCCTTGTTGTTTCTTGTGGGCTCACTCAGGGTTTTACGGCTCGGTGGGTTACGTCTAGGTCTCTAGGTTTCTAGGTATCACAATAGCCCACTCGAACTATTAAGCAGCCATGTCTTACGATTTTGTGTACTCGGTGCACCAGAATCAGGCTTCAGGAAGGCTTACAACAAGTTGCATCGTTGGGTTCCAATTGGGTCAGGTCAAATCTCTAAGACTGAGTTGGGGCACTCACTCGGCCCAACTAGTCCGAGTTGTAGGGGCCGAGTGGGTGACTCAAACGGGCCTGTCTGAGTGCAAAAGGTTTTATGTTAGGCCGAGGGCCAGTGGAGTAACTCGGACGGCCGAGCCAGGTGTTGGACCGAGGGCCGAGTACCGTGTCCTGGGCCGAGTGGACCTGGGTCTGAGTGTTAGTTTGGTCAGATGGGCCAAGTCAAGTGATTTGGATGGGCCAAGTCGAGTAATTCGGACGGGTCGAGTCCGAGGCCGAGTAGGGTTTTTGGGTGGAGGTCCGAATGGGCGGGTCCGAGGGCCGAGTGTGGGACTCGGCCTCACAAGGGCCGTTTGAATGGGCCAAACGTGGTGCGACGAATGCCGCACAATGACAATGTCGATCGAATCTCCCTAGTCAGGCAATCGTTCCCTGTATAAACTTCCAAATCCTGGCTAAGGCACCAAGGGAAGTGATTGGCATACCTGGGGTGAACCATGGGCTCTTTGACGGCGTGATTGAATCGAATCTTCACGGGGGCTCTCTCTCTCACTCTCTCTCTCTCTCTCACTACAATGGTCGCAAATGATCTCTCCCTTGGCCTCCTAACCCTTAAAACCCTTCCTAGCCAGGGCTTTGACACTCTCAATCATTCACTTGCCAACATTAAGCATCCCGAGCTAGCTTTTTGCCATTTTTTGCATATTTTATGCCCTGTTTTGCCCTGTTTGCAACAGTAAACCCCCTTCCTGGTTCGATTTCCTGATGTTATCCTACACTAAATGCAACAAGAATCGAAAGCAACAAACTAACATGATTTCTCCCTATTTTTCAATCTTAAACAAACTAACTAACCCAAAATACTTACTTGTTTCGAAGATTAAAACACCCAACCTTCCTACCTACCTCAAGCTCCATTTTGCGGGAGAATCCCTTACTTCAATGTTTGATATGGGGTGCGCAAGTGCTCAAGCTTGAATCCGTGGTCCCGGCAACGGAAAAAAAATGTGGAAGCTTTCGCTCAATCGCCAAGACCCATGAACCGCTTATTGTTTCAAGCATTCCAAGCGAGCTCTAATGGCTACCTCTCACATAGCCGACGCGCTGTCGATCCTAAGACTGTAGTGAGCTTACCTTGATGCCGATATGAGTTACCTCCTCCCTTCCACACTCTGGTAGCTCCACGATCCTAGATGCTAGCTCAAGCATGCTCAAGCCTCCTCCTCCTCCAAGCTCCAACCTCCATGGCCATGCGCGCAAAATAAGGAAAGGGAAGAGAAGAGAAGAGAAGATGATGAAGAGCTTCAGCCCCTTGATCCCTCACTCGCTCTCACTCCCTCCCTCACTCTCACAAGGGCACACACACAAGCAAGGAGAGGAGGAGAAGAGGAGAAGAGAAGAGCTCTTGTTGGGCACGCACCAAAAGAATGAGCTTTCATTCACTTTTTGAACTTTATATATACAAACCCTAAAACCCCATGGGCACCCATCCTTTTCTACATGACCGGCCATTGTGGCAAGGTCCCTTTTTCTAATTCCCTCTTTTTGCTTTATGCCCTAGGCCTATATTGGGCTATTCTTTTACCGGTGACACAAGAGGGAGCCTCGTGCTCTTTTACAAAAGTTTTTTGGAGTCTTTGAAGTGCCTTTTATTTAAAACTACACTTTTGGCCCCGGCTTAGCTTTGGAGTCCACCTATGTATCCTTGCTCCTTTTCCATTTTCTTTCTACTTTTTCATTCATCTTTCCTTCTTTTCAACTTGGGGTTAACAACCAAACTCCGATGCTTTCCTTTTTTGCAAAGTATGGCCCATGTGCCTCAAGGATATGCTACAAAGACATATATCACACATGAGTAAAACTATGCTCAATAGATTATACAATTCATACAACTTTAAAATATTAACTTAGTACGCACCATGTAATGTGTGATAGAGCTTTTGCCCCACACTTTCACCATGTTTTTGTAGAAGTTATGCAGACAGCATCGATAAATTCTTACTTATCTTCATTGTTAAATACTATCTTGCGAAGTAAGGGAGCCAATTTGTTAAGACTTATCCAAACCTTAGCTTTGGCCAACCTTGTTTTTCCTCCACTACTTCGATCAAGAACTCCAAAATGCAACTTTTTCTACCCATCATAGTCTTGCAGCCTATGAACCATGACATTTCCTTCCTTATTGATGGATGCTGAGAGAAACTTCCTAGCCTTTGCTCCTCCAAGGCAAGGCTTTTTTGGCAAGTTATGAGATTTTCCTAATCTCTTCTCATCTTTTTCAATCATCACTTGATACTTGTGTAGCCCAATTTCTGATAGCACGTGCTTCACATTTCTACATGTTGCAATGGCTTCTTTTTCTAGTTGCATCCTATAAGCAAAGCAAATGTACTCATATACAAGTTTCTCCATGATTCTAACAAAATCATGCAATGAAAAAATGTGAATATGATCAAATGAAATGTTGAAGATGGGCTTCCAAGTGGGATCTTTTTTATTGCGTGTCTATGCAGCACTTGTCACCCTTTGCCAATTCTTATTTTCATCATTTCCTTCCACCCTCTCTACCAAGCAATATAAGCATGGATTCTTTGTATTTGCACCATTGGAGATTCCACACATGCATTTTAAAGTTTTCAAGTCTCCTGCAAGATGCCATTCAACTAAGTATTGACCATATCCTTCAACTGAGAGCATCTCACCATGTTCCTGATGATCGATGATGTTTGGAAAGCTTGTGTGCGTAAAGAACAGCTCAACCAAGGCTAGGACCTAGCTAAGGTAAGAATGGAGCTTGCACGTTTGCAAGAACAAATAAGGAAGCCTACGTGAGCTTACGTGCAGTGTATACACTGTGGTGGAAACCACCTTCCAGTCGAGTGTCAAGATCCTAGATCTAGGCCGTGTTCAAACTGTGGTAGGTTCGGACATGACATGTTGCACTGCAGATTGCCCAGGAGGTTTCCATATGTGCAATAATACAACCCTCCTTACCTAGGCAATAGGCCATCTAACTTCCTTGGCAGGGGAGTCCAGCTGGCCCTCCCAGCACCAAACAACATGAGACCAACCATCCCTAGGCTAGAGATGAACCCAACAGGCATACCCAGACCACGAGGACCCTACGTGACCCAACCACCGAGTGACGCTCATGTTCATTATGTGGAGGAACCTAGTGAAGAAGAGAGCTACATAGACCCATACATCTCCTATGACGAGGAAGGCAATCCAGTCCTGATGGACTATCGACTGGTGCCGATGATGGCACTAGGTAGAGGAAGAGGTAGAGGCTTTGGAGGACCAAGCCAGGACCCAATCTCATGTTGGATCTGTAGTCATCCAGGCCATATATCATCACGCTGCTCAAAAAGGAAACAGGAAAATCAGGACAAGGCTGACCTTAGGTGCGCCGAATGTGTGATCACGCACTTATTTCCTGACTGCCCTAGGTGAAAACCATCAGCCAATCCGGCCAACGTGCCCTCTGTGCCCTTGGGGATATTTGGGATAGAGACCTTTGGCGGGGAGGACACACCCATCCCACTACATGTCATGATGCGAGCGCAAACAAGACGAATAGGCATCTCACTGCCTGGGCCAAGTAACCTGGACGCAGCCTCGCTAGGAAAGAAAAGTCAGAGGAGAAGGAGAAAGAGAGCAGACACAAGGATCACTCTTAAGACTGAGGAAGCTACAACCTTAGTGGCAGGAAGGGGGGTCACAGATGCCGAGGCAGAGACCTCCCCTCCAAGACGGCGGAACTAGGTAGTGCCAAGGTGGGGGAATATCCTCATCCCAGGCGGCAACTCGAGGCTATCGCCAAGGTAAAGGAGTGGGTCAAGGATGCCCAAGAACACCTTAAAGATGTAGAACCCATATTGGAGGATCCAATGGAGGACCTTTCTAGTGCAAGCACACCCGATTCACCATCGCGACCTCAATCGGGGAATGCGCTAACACCACGAGAGATGCCACAAAGGAAAGACCAGGGAGAAGCTTATCAACAAGCTAGCCATGACATGTGGCCGAAGAGTGGTGACCGAGGGGGAAGCCAACTACCCAGCAACCTCGTCACCACCTTAGTAACCACCCCAGTGACCGTTAAGTTGGGAGACCTGCTTTGGCAGCACCCTCCATTGTGGCCAGAATTGAGGCACTGGGTGGAGGGGAAGGGGGATCATGCTACTATACTGACTTGCACAAGCAGGACACAGTCACACAAATTTCAAGCCTAACGCTGCACTCGGCTCCAAGGTCACTGCACATCAACACTTTCTAGGAAGGCACAGAGATGCATGCAGTCCTACCTATCTTAGCCTTAGGGAACGCAACAGGGAAAGGAATTGTGGACACCAGCACAAGGGTCAATGTCTTGAGCCACGTAGTTCTACAGGCCTGGGGAAACCCACTTGTGGAAGCGGCTAGGTTCAATGTTACATTGGCCAATGGAATGAAGGTCAGACCATTCGGGGTCTTAAAAAATTGGCCAGCGAAGATCGCAAGAGTGCAGTTTTCCATAAATTTCATTGTCATGAAGGGGGTGGACTATGACATACTGCTAGGCCGATCATGGATGAGGAATGCACGAGTGGTCGAAGACTGGGGAAACAACCTCATATTCTTGGGAAATAGGACAGAGGCGGTAAGGGTTGAGATGGACACATGGAAGACTACCCCAGCCGACCTCGATGCTATCTCGACCATGCTAAAAGGCGATGCCCAGGCGCGCAAGCCCTATGGGATGCTGACCAAGTACATTCCGAATAGCATACCTATTTCCATCAGCATCATCCTGTCCCATAGCCCAACCTATGCCAATAGGGCTAGTATCAACTGTCAACATGATCAACCGTCCACACTGATAATCCGCCTTGCGTAGAGTAGGAGCTGATTGCAACAGCTTCTTGAGCTTACGCATGGCTTTTGAATGCTTCTCATCCCAATGAAATTTTTGCCCCTTTCGAAGCAGCTGATAGAGAACATCTGCTATATGAGCAAAATGAGGAATCCAAATCATGTAAAATACACAAGCTCCCACAAATCTCTGCACCTCTGAAGTAGTCGAGCAATACTCTGCAATCCTATTTATGGCATCCACCTTTGCAGGAGAAGGCTTTCTGCCATAATATCCAACCATATGCCCAACTATAATGACTTCATTAACACCAAAGACAGATTTCAGCCCTGAAAGTGTCAAATTTACCTCCTCTAATCATGTCAATATTTGCTCACAAGCAATCAAGTGGTCAGCCACAAACTGTCTACATCCACGCAAATCAAGACTTTCATTCTTTTCTTCTTCTGCACAACCCTTAATAGGCACATCATCTAGAAAAGGCATGGTATACTGCGGAATATAGTCTCGTAGAACTCTATGCATAGCAGTCATCATATGAGCAACTGAGTTTGTGGCACCTTGAGGCAAGGTACACATCCTCACAAGACCAATTGGTATCCGCATAGTAGTAATATCCCTGCTTTCCAAGGCAAGCTGAAACTGATCATAACCTGAATACAAGTCACCTAGAGAATAGATGGCACGTCCTGCAAAAGCCTCAGCAAATTCATCCACAACTGGACCTGTTCCCACATTCCTGATTGTCATTTTGTTCACGGGCTGCATATCCTGAATAAATCTCAAAGTACCATTCTTCTTTGGTACAGTAAACCACCTATTAGAATAGGGTGTAGAAGAGGGTTCCAAAATCCCCATTTTAATCTCTCATTTAGCAACTCTATCAGCTTTGGCAAGTGTGCTTTGGGCACAGGTATAGGACATATATTCCATGGTACATGAGGAATAGTGAAGATGACCATGGGTGCAACCAATTCGGGACTAATGCAGCCAATTTCATGTGGAAAGAAAGCAAATGCCTTACCATGACGTTCAAGCATCTCTCTAAAACATTCTTTTTCCACTGGAAGCAAAAAAATCATCATTTCCAATCTTCAATTCTGCAAGAGTTTCAGCTGTAAACTTATGTCCAATATTTGCAGGGTCTCTCAACATAGGCTGCTTCATAGCTTTTTCAATCTGTTCATCACTATCAGAAGGAAGCGGGCCTGCAACCGGCTTAACCTTCTTATCAACTGTTTTATATTTTGTGTCAACCTTGGCATCATTCAAGCACTCTTTTCTTTGCTGCAATTTCTACAAATTTTCAGCAACTTTCAACTCTGTTGGCTAAAAATTTTCAGCCTTTCGCTCTATGGACTGCATGGGTGCAGCCTGAAACTCTGTATGCAGAAATTTTTCTGCATTCAACTCTGTTGGCTGAATGGATTCAGCCCTCGGCTCTATGGACTGCATAGGTGCATCCTGAAACTCTGTATGCAGAAATTTTTCTGCATTCAACTCTGTTGGCTGAATGGATTCAGCCCTCTGCAGCTCTGTTAGCTGACCAAGATCAGCCATAAATTCAGTTTGCTGAGTTTTCTCAGCCTCTAACTCTGTTTGCAGCATAAAACCAGAAATTTCCTGAAACATATCCAAGGTTTGCACAGGTATGATCTTTAAACCCTTACATACATCAGTTTTCGGCATTGCTCCCATCTCAAACAATGTATCTGCATAAGACATTCCTTCATACAATCCATCTACATGCTCTTCTGCTTGCAAAATACATGCATTCTTCAACTCTTTCTCCTTACGACCAATGTACTGCCTGGCAGCTCTAGGCAAGCGAGATCTCCTCTTTTCTCCGCTCCGTACCACTGGCGTCTCGCAAGACAGCGATACCTAATGAAAATCCAACTCCTTCGCAGGTAATGGTGCCTCACGCAAGGAGTCCCTGTTTCTCGGATGATTTACCCCAACAGTCATAAACTGAACAGCTCGCATACCATCTTTACTGCGTATCCGCGCATAAGCTGATCCGTCATCCATCACTTTCGTTTCCATTCTTGCTTCTGTAATGAAAGGCTGTCCAAGAATAATCGGATAAGAGCAAGAATCCTGAACAAAGCAATAATAATCCTCTTCAACATTACCAATAGAAATTCTGATACTCGGACAAGCAGCATACATATCACCAGAAGTATTATTGGCGGCTCTCATGCGCCAGCCATGCTCTGCATCCATAGGCCACTTGCCACTCTCATAAACACCTCGAGCAATAAGATTAATCTCAGAACCATGATCAACTAAAGCGACCAATGGAATTTTTTTCTCTCCAATCCTTACCACTGTCTCAATGGTCGCTCTAGCACAATGACTTCGTGAAAAATGGCTGCGAGGAATGAGAATAGGGGTCTCATCATCTTCGTACTGCATAGGCTGCACTATTTTCTCCAATTGCGGATTAACAGAAGCATTCTCAACCATCACTGCATCATCATGTTCTTCCCCAAGAGCTCCATGCCACAATCCCTGTAAAGCAGGTCCTTCCATCACATGTCGTTTTCTCCACAAAAGATCCTGCATCTAATCCTGTATTTCTCTTCTAGCAATCCCAAGAGCCTCTCCAACAGTAAAAGTGACTTCACTATTCAAAATTCTTTCATGAAAAATCTTACTCATATCCGTTTGCATATCAAGGTTTGACAAGAGCTTGAATCCTGGCTCTTTTCTTGGTTGTCTCTTTTCTTTCTGTTTGTCTCCCATTGGTTGATCAGAACCTATTTGAGCTGGAGAATTTGACATAGGTGAAGCTGTAACAGGTGGTGAAACAAAGTCACCCCCTCTAGTCTTTTTGGAGGAGCTAGGACCCTCCTCATCTCTTCTTCTCTTTTCCTCAACCATGGCATCTAAACCCTGCGTTTTAGCCATATAAGCAAAAATAGAATACCTGTCAACAGGAGAATCCCATCCTGTTTCTCCTCGGATGTTGGAGCCCACACAAGTCATAGTAGATGCTTGAACTTTCCCTCTTCTCGCTATCTCCAAGGCAGAGGACCATAAAGCAGAGTCTCCATCAGATTTCTGCTCAAGCTGGACTCCAAAAGCTGAAGCATCTCCTCTAACACTTACATAAGCTGATCGCACAGCCATATCATCAACAAGCTTCTTCATACCTCCCTTACCGAAGTTTGTGTCAAGAGGAGCGCCAGTCTATGTCAGCCATATCTTCCCATCTTGTCCCCAGAACACTACATTCTTCTTACGTGCTTCCTGAAAAGCATCACAATCTCTGCAGTGTTGGTGCTCTGTACTATCACACCAAATACATCATCGCCCTTTTCTTTGACCAGCTGGAAAAGCAGTTGCTGGAGCAGGTGCTACAGCAGGTACTGACATAAGTTGCTCCTTTAACTTACCAACTTCAGCTTTGACTGCTTCAATCGTCAAATCCGCCAAGCCTTTAATAACATCATCTACAGATAAGGGCACTGGAGCAACAAGAACTAGTGGATTCACAGCAGGAGGAGTAGGCTTAGGCAAAGAAATTGCAGCAGGGGTAGAAGAAGAAGTCTCCAAGGATTTTTCAGGAACTGATCCTGTATTACGATGCAATCTTACTCTCCTGCACTGCTTCTTAACAAGAGCATTCGCAGCATCAATGATATGTCTCCACTCGGTCTTTAAACCTGAATCAGTAGCTTGATCTTCCAAAAGATCATCCAACTTTTCCTGTAAATCAGCATCTGCAGCTTGTAAAAATAACTCCACTTTCTGCATCTCTAAAGCTTGCTATTCAGTCCCATCTAACTGATCATAGCGGCTTTCAAACTCTCGCAGAAGAGCGGTAACAGAAAGTCCCTTATTAGGCATAGAAACCCATGCTAAAAAATTCCTGCGATTCATAAGACCTGTATCCTCCAAGAAATATTCATCTTTTAATGCCTTCTTAAATTCATCCCAACCTGCATGTGCTTCTTGAATTTCTGCAATTCAACCTTCAAGAGCACGCACCACGATCCGCAAGAAGTAGCGGCTCCAAACATCTTGAGAAACCCCAAAAAACTTCATCTTTTCTTCATACAAATGCATGTAAGTTGACACTTGCTGGCCATTAAACTGCTTCATCTCCTATTGGACAGCTTTCAAGGCATCCATAGCATCACTGTCACGTTTTGCATGAGCTTGCTACTGCATATACATGGTAAATGACTGAAACAGGTTCTTCATGACATTATCATCTGTCATCTCTTCTTGTGAGTCTCCCACTTGCTGAAAAGTGACGCAGCACTTTCACGTCAAGTTCACCAGAAATGTTGCAAGGTTCATGCAAGGGCTGCAGAACACGGAGTTCAAGAAATAGCAAGGAAAGAAACTAACAAGAAGAGAACGAAGTTTTGATACCAAAGTTCACTATATTCCTTATCAAGTGAGTTACATGAGGACCATGATCAGAAAAAGCTGTACATATCCAGCTTTACATTTAGATGTTTGAGTTCAATTTTGCCAATAATAGATATCGCCTGTTCATAAGAGCTCAACAACTTCGGAATGGTCAGTAGACCCTTTCAGCTTCAAGCATCCTTTCCTCTATTAGCCTTTTGTTATAGAGATCATACCATTTCTGAGAGAGAATAGGCAGGCACTGATCAAGACCAAGTGTTTGAATGCACCCAAATTGAGGTCAACGAATAGGAACAAGACCTGTCTGCACCTTAACTTCTGAATGCTGGATAATACATATATGGCAAAATTCTGTGCAGAATAAACAGCTGTTTCCCCTCTCTGAATGCAACTGTAGTTGATTTTAGAAACAGCACCAGTGACAATTTGTTTACAACATGGGAAGAAAACTAGGCATCCTTACTGCAGAGAAACCAGGTTGTGAGTGTTGACACAGTAACAAGGGTGTCATCTATGTGGAGAGCGTTTCCATCAATGCCAAAAATGGAGAGGATCAAAATGTCACTGATAGGAATGGATTTGCTTCAGGTCTCGTTACATCCAGGAAATTGAATGTTCTCAACATCCTAGTGTGTACAAAAATTGAAGACTTGCGAGATGGTATGTCATATATACTGATTGTGAACTCCATATGCAAAAACTGATCGACAAAAATAACCATGGAGACTATATTGCTGATCTGCACCTTCAATTCATCCTTCAATGTTCTTCACAGTAAAGGCCAAAAGTTGACCAGAAATTTTAATCTCTGTTTTGGGATCGTATCCATTCAGCTCAACGATGAGCTCTGTGTTGCTCACCTGGGGATGAATTTCAGCGTCTGTTCACTGGTATATCATTAATTAAAAAGGGCAGCATTAGCTGCAGTAATACAATCATGATTCGACATGTACACAGAGCGCCTTCGAAGAGAGCAGCGCCTTCGAAGAGAGCAAAAAGTCCATTGTTTTGTTGGACCAGAGGACAGATACATCAGAAGAAAAGCAACTTCCTCATCATCTTTTGCATTCACTCTTCTTAGAGGTTGTTTCTCTGACGTCACAGGTCTGCTCAAATCAGATCTAGGAGAAGCCCCTGGTACAATTGAGAGAGACTGCAAATTCCATGTTAGTCAACCGTCCCGGCCTGTCCGAGCTAGATCTTTGAGAGAGAGAGGATCTCTCACATGGTCTGCAGTGACGTTTCTCACCTTTGCTTTAGTCCACACACTTCTACTGTTGATACGTTGCTTCAGTAACTGAAAGTTGAGTGCTGCAGGGAAGAGAAATAGGAAAATAAGGACATGGACGAAGATCCGCCGCTGCTCAACAGGTCGGGACTTTTGTCCTGCAACCAATGATTGAATGCAACAAACAATATACGAATGATGTCTGTAGTTCCACTTTGACCAACGTACAGCAACATCTGTATGCTCTAATAGGGAGTGAGTGGAGAGCACACTGTTGTAAGGCTCCACTACAGCTGTAGAGACCTAAGGTGAAGAATAAATGGAGAATCCAAGCTTGGACTTTTTGCCATAATCATCAGAAAATCGTTTCAGTAGAAGAGATCTCGATCAAGGCCAAGGTCCGCTATTTCCTTTTCCACTGTATAATGTCCACCAGAAAGCGCAACCTACAGCTTTCCCCCAACATATGCTAAGTTTCCTCAACTTCTCTGATCCTCCTCCATCTTCAGACTCCTCCGCCTTCGTATGCAAAGCACCCCCTTTTGCATTGTCTTCTGATTCTTGCTTTCCTCCTCCTGATTCGTGAATCTCCTTCGTCTTTTTGCCTTTCGATCTCTCTTCCTCTGTTTTTAGTGTTCCATGCCGTTAACTGCGTGCAAAATACGAGGAGAAAAATAGGGCCTCTCAGCATCATTCTAGCCATCGAAATCAAAAACCATTCTTCCCCTCCAAAACAGCCTACTTTTTTCCCTCCAAAAGCAGTTTAAAACCCAAATATAGGTTTTCCCTCTTCCTCCTTGAATAACCTTTTACACCTTTAGCTTTGACGCTAATCTCCAATTCTGCTAGTTTACTCTTTGAAAAATCCAAATGGGGATCAATGCTTAGTTTTAGCTAACCTTCAAGACCCCTTTTACTACTTTTTCTGCAACACCATCCACCTTTGAGCCTTTCTTTTAGGGTATTTTTGGAGTCATCAATTGCCCCATTAACAGACAGCTTTGTGATGGGTGATCTACGCACGACTGCAACTTCGGCCTTGAAGATTGAATGGCAAAGTATTCCATCGGTGCCTGCACTTTTCTTGGAGTTCATCATTAAAATTATCAGCTTGATAATGTCCTTTGGAATCATTATTCATATTTTTCTAACGCACACACATCATGCATCCAAACAAAATCATACATACGCACTAAGGGAATATATATATTGGATGCGGATTATCGAAATGCATCACACAAACAATGAATCACACGGAGAAAATAACACAAATGCACAACAAAAGAAATGGAGGTGTATACGACTCGGATGCGCAGCAGCACGACACCGTGGTCCCAGAAGCGGTGCCAACGAAGCAGCGACCTTACCCTATGAATCCCAAGCACACTCATGCGGTGAAGGAAGAGATCGATAAGCTCATGAAGGCAAGATTTATATATGAGATCGAGCACACAGATTGGGTATCGCCCATAGTGATTGTTATAAAAAAGAACGGCAAGATTCGAGTGTGCGTGAATTACAAGAAGGTGAATGCCACTACTACGAAGAGAGACAACTACCCTTTTCCACATACCGAGCACATGCTGGAGAGAGTAGCAGGCAAAGAAGCTTACAGCTTTCTGGATGGATTCTCAGGCTACAATCAAGTGCAAGTGCATCTTGACGACAGGCACAAGACTGCCTTCGCAATGGAGTGGGGTGTCTTTGCCTACATCATTATGCCCTTTGGGCTAATGAATGCTCCTGAAACCTTCCAACGATTAATGTGCATGATCTTCAAGGATATGCTACGACGCAAGCTGGAGGTGTTTGTGGACGACCTATGCATACACTCCAGTTGAGCCGAACACTTAGAGAGGCTGGGAGCCGTCTTCGAACAATGCCAACTATACAAACTCTCGTTGAACCCCTTGAAGTGCCAGTTCCAGGTGAAGCACGGATGCATCGTAGGGCATGTAGTGTCACGTAATGGCATTGCCACTGACTTCTCAAAAGTCACGGCCATTACTGACCTCCCACCGCCCACCAATTACAAGGGCATCCAGTGTTTCTTAGGCCACACAGGATACTACTGACGCTTTGTACTAAACTACGTGCTGATTGCTAGGCCATTGTACAAGCTGCTGATTGTATTCGAGTGGACTGAGGAATGCCAACACGCGTATGAATAGTTAAAGAAGGCTCTCACCATTACACCCATCTTGCGAGCCCTAGACTAGAGTGTAGCATTCCATGTACACATAGATGCCTCCAAATTTGCCATCAGAGCCCTTCTATGCCAGCCTGGTGAACATAGTCTTGATTACCCCGTGAGCTTTGCTAGCAGGCAGCTCACCAAAACAGAAATGAACTACTCCACTACAAAAAGGGAAGGGCTAGCTATGGTGTTCACCGTAAAGAAATTTAGGCATTACCTGTTGGCCACACCCTTCGTCTTTTACATGGACCATCAAGCCCTGTTGTATCTCGTGAACAAGCCATGCGCCATAGGCCACATAGCAAGGTGGTTACTTCTCTTGCTCGAGTTTGATTTCTCAGTGATTGTGCGTAAAGGGAAGCAGCACTACATGGCGGATCACATGTCCCGCATACCTACAGGGGAAGCTACTGGCCAAGGCATCCCTGATGATTTATCGGATGCCCACCTCTTTGGCCTGTCTAGCGAAGGGGACTTGTTTAGAGCTGATTTGATGCCTTAATGGGCAGACGATGTTGTCCAAGTGTTCAAAAATGGCCTGGCAGAGAGACCTATTGAGAAAGCCATGCTAAGGAGACTTATCTTAAAAATCCAGCCATACCAACTAATTGCTGGCCAACTCTATAGGTTGGGACAGGACGGGCTGCTACGTAGATGTGTGTGCGAGCAGCACGAGATGCATGATGTATTGGGAGAGGTGCACGGCGGGATAGCTAGCGAGCACTTTAGTGGGGACACGACTGCCCGCAAGGTATTAAAATCCCAACTCTGGTAGCCCACCCTATTCCGCAACGGCGCTAAGTTCATCAAACACTGTGAGACGAGTGCCAGAGGACTAAGATGCCCATGCGCAAAGATAAGATGGAGTTAACCCCCATATAGCTCAACAGCCCTTTGAAAAATGGGGGATTGACTTCATCGGACCTATCAGTCCAGCAACTCAATACTCCCAAGCGCACTACATCATTATGGCAACAGACTACCTGACAAAGTGGGCAGAGGCACAAGCCACCAGAAAGAACGACGCTAGGACCATTGCGAAGTTCCTGTGGGAATAGGTCTTTTCATGGTTTGGTTGTCCAATCGAACTAGTAAGTGACCAAGGCACACACTTCGTTAATGAAGTGATATCCCACCTTCTCTCAACCTTTTTAATCATTCATAGAAGGTCCTCCCCCTACTACCCTCAGGAAAATGGCCAAGCGGAGTCCAGAAATAAAATCCTAGTTAACGTGCTTACTAAGGTAGTATCCACATCAAGAAGAGACTGGGATAATAAGCTGATGGCCGCCTTGTGGGCTTATCGGATGGCTTATAAGATGCCTGTTGGGCAAACACCCTTTAGGTGGACCTACGGGACAGAGGCCGTTCTACCTCTAGAATTCTTCGTCCCTAGCTTAAGAATAGCAGTGCAGGAGCATTGGGAGGGAAGAGAGGCTTGGACTAACCGCTTAGAGGAGCTAGAGCGTCTCACAGAAACTCGGCTTTTAGCCACCCACGCTCTGATCTGTGAAAAGGCACGACGAAAGCTGTGGTACGACAAGCACGTCAACCACCGCAACTTTGATCATGAGGACCTCGTACTACTCTACTCGGTGAAAGGGCACAAACAAAAGATGAAATTTCGAGGGCTGGGGCCTTTCTTTTGGGTGCGTGCAACTAGCAAAACGGGCAATGTCGAGTTGGAGATGCTCGAAGGGGAAGGAATAGGCTTCTTCAATGGCAGTCACATGAAAAAGTACTATCCCCCTTCCCATCCGCTGCACGAACCACCGATGCGCAAACCCCCCGTTGCTGTCTGCGTGGCCACAATCATCGAACTAACCGATCGCAATGAAGAAGCAATGGCACCCGCCTACCTTCGAATCACGGTCACTACAGAACGGACATATTCTTTTGATGCCCTGATCGACGAAGGGGCTGACTGTAATGTCTTAACACACGACCATTGGACACGCATTGGTCGGCCTAAATTACAGCCCACGAACGTGAAACTTAGCCCATTTGGGGGCAACACTTACCCTCTCTTAGGGAAATGCCGAGTGGCTATCTCCGTCGAGTCTGGGACTATCCCAGTCATCTTTTATGTGTTACCAAACACTACAGGGGCCGGTGATAAATCACTACTAGGGCGCACTTTCAAAAAGCAAACAAGCTGTAATGTGGACTACAACCTAGACCGCATTCACCTAGCCGTCGACAATGTGTGTATAGTAACTACTTTGAGCAAGGGCCAGCTTGCACCTTCTACAATTGTAGAACCACTGATGGAGACCCCCGCAGCCAAGCCTAAGGAGAGGGGTATGGATATCTTACCCCATATCCCAACCACCAAAAGCAAACCCACCCAAGCCATCCACATGGCCAGGGAGCCCATGCACACATGGGTGCCAAAACGGCGAGTGCCGCCTCCTGGTAGACCACAAAAACATGCTTCTAAATGCAAAAATTATCAGTCGTCATAGCCTAAGAGGCAGCCCAGGTGCCATCGACATAGGCGCACTGCCACACCACGATGGATACCGAAAGATCTCCTGCGAGCACAAGGATACTATGAGGGCAACCCCTGGATATGGGTGCCTAAGGTCGGACACCCAAAAGAGTCAACTGTGGACAACCCCACTCCAACTGAACAGACCGGCACAGGTAAAGCACAAGTCTCAAGGAACGTCAAGCCAGCAACGGTGATGGTTAAGGCCACCCAACACCTTCAGTGTCCCAAACTAGATGATCCAACACCCTCAAGGTCAGAGGAGGTGCACACCCCCATGCCCACTCCAATGAATTGCAGCACACTCCCTATGGCACGGGAGCCCGCCGCAGCGTTTCCAAATGATCCAAAGAGCACAGTCCCATTAACGAGCCTGCAAGGGAGTCACTACTATCCAACTCAACTGCTCCATTGCCACCAATAGGTCTGAAACCTTCGTACGAAAGACGATTCTTCCTATCAGCAGCGGCCAAGGATCTCATCGAGACCTCCGGGAATGACGTAGTGGCATGCATCAAGGAGTTGGATGACACCTTCACTACATTCGCTAGAAGCTACGAGAGACTTGACCTAGGACTTCTTGACGAACCCCTCGCTTCCGATGTTTGCTCGTTGCCATGCACTTGGGAGGACTACGAGTTCATGACCATCAAGTTTCCCAAAGTTGCGGCCGAGCTAATTGCTAATGGAGAGATCTCGAAGAAACAAGCTGTTCTCAGACGACTAGTCACCTCTTACCGCAAGCCCGCTCACTCTACACTGGAACGTGAACTGGAGGAGCATGTGCAGCTTGCCAGCTCTACTTCTCCATTCATGCAACTGTGGTACACCTTACGACTCCAATGGGAGAAAAAAGGCCGCCGGATCATGACTAATGCTAAGCAAAGGAGGGCAATCAAAACAATTGAATGCGACCGTACGTACGTGGCACCTCTTTCATTCAGAGTTCTGGCCATTACACGCAACCTACACTTAGATGATCAGGTACTGGCCCATCCGTACATTGACCAATTCCTCACAGAGGAGGAGTTGCACATTGCTAGTCGCCTCAACTCGAGAGACATCTTTCATGACGTCTTAACCTATATCACTCAAGATTCCTTGCAACCAGGCGAACTTGATCGCCATGCCCAGTTTGAATACAACCCTAACCTGTATACCTGGTTTATGGCCAAGTAGCTCACCCCACACAGCCCATGCGAGCCTTCCCTCCCCACCAGTGCCACTTAGAAAAGAGGGGGGAAAAGCCACTGACAACCAAGGGACTGACCAAGTGATGTAGCAAAAGTGTGAAGGCTAACAATGCTCTACTAAATTCAAATAAGAAAGAAAGCAAGGAGGAAAAGATATTGGTTGTTAATTATTTCTAAAAAGTTTCATCTCCTTAAATCTTCCCGATAAACTAGCACACATATTTTTTTCTTCGGATATGCTAGGAATGAATCAAATCGTAACACTAACGTTGGCTGGGGTAATGACAGGCACATGCCATGGTAGGACAGGGTAGACTTCCATTTACGGAAGTAGAGATGACGAAATATGGAATCAGCATCGAAACACGGGGATTTAGCCAATTTACTTTCAAGCATACCATGAACCTGGATGAGGCTATCTCAGAGGAACCAGCCGTAAGAGAGCTGGTGGACAAATGCAGCCTCCAAAAGTACGTAGAGAAAGTCAGGCAGGCTGTCGACTACAGTATATGCGCAGAGTTCTTGAGAAATTACAATGACGGACGAAGCTCTAGCATGGTCACGGTAAGGGAAGGTAATCAAGAAAGACGGGTACAGGTGTCCCTTAACGCTGCCACTGTCGAAAGAGCCCTGGGACTCATGCCCAAAAAAGAAAGATGCCCAAAAAGGGACGTGTACGCCATGCTGGGAGTCAAAAAGGAAGATGTGCACACGGTCGATGAAATTAGTCTAGCCGACATTCCAGACCCAGCGACAAGAATGCAGGCTAAGATGATCCATTCTCTCTTCTATAGCCACAGGTACAACGCCCTCATGAATAGGATCAACGTGCCACTGTTGAAAAGAATTGCAGTAGGATTCCCAGAGGAGGTGGACTGGAATGGTTTCGTCTAGAAGACTATAAAGAGTTCAGCCGCTTCTAGCTCTAGTCACAATGCCAACCAGTGGAGAATCCCCAGCCTCCACCACGCGATCCACAAGGAAAAAACCTTCCATCAAGGCCTCCACGATCAGGTACAGAGGTATACTTACAGCAATCATTGACGAGGCCATCAAGGGTGCTAGTGTGGAGGGAGATCAGATTGAGCACCAAGACTCACCACGTCGAGAGGAGGAAGGCTCGAGTGAAAGGACGGCTAGCGATGTAGGGGATCCTGAAGTACCACCCCCGCAAAAGGCCAAGCCTCAAAAGCAAATGAAGAACAGGAAGGGCCAAAAGAAGGCGAAGACACTGAGCAAAGGGGAGCGGGCTGAGGTGAAGCGGGATCGAAAAGAGTCATGTGGGTTGGAAGAACAACTGCAGAAGGAGGAGGAGTAAGAACTCACAAGAGTTAAAGAGGAGTCAAAAAGGGCAGAAGAGGAACGGCAGAGAAGGGCAGAAGAGGAAGCCTACGAACTGAGCATGAAGGAACTGGCCGAGTTGGCTAAGGCCACTCGCAGGTCTATTGAAGAAACTCACAGACCAGGAGAAATCAACCCCTATGATCCTCACCATGAAGCCGAAGCGAGTGGCAACGCGAGGGCAGCCCTGATGATTGCAGGCAAGGGAAAGTCGCTGTTACACCCCCTGCCTCCCTCCTTCGTGCCGACGCCAACAAACACCCCAAATGCCCCACAGCCCACGCCTTCTCCGGACATGGCCCAACTGATGAGCATGATGCAGATGCTCTCAGTAAGGTGGCAGAGATTGTCCCAGAACCTGGAGCGAAAAGACCTGCCACCGCTGATGCTGAATCCAGGAGAGACCCTAAACGACAAAAACTCGAAGCATCGACCACCACAGCTCCCATCCCCCTATCACCGGGAGTAGACTATGACGCCTATGTGGCCGAGCTCCTAGCACAGCTGGAGGCAGCAAAGGAGGAAAAGAAGGTGGCCCTACTGGAGCTGGAGAAAGAAAGGGAAATCTCGGCAGCCTTGAAGCTCGAAGTTTCAAAGCAAGAGGCTAACAGGCGAAGGGAGGTCAAGGTGTTACAAGACTAGTTGGAGGCAAAAAAGAAGGAGGCCTAGGACAATGAGAACTGCCTACGACAGAGGCTGGAGGACAAAGAACAGAACCTAGTGGCCAAGCAACAGAGCTTAAAGTTGTTGGTGCAATAGTATGCCGGCCTAGAGCAAAGAACAGCCAGACTAGAGGGTTATGGACTATTGGCAACTCAAGAAAGTGAACCAAGCGAGGGGCAGGGGGACGCCATGTCAAAGCTTCAATATGAGCTCGAGAAGAAAAATAGGCTAGAAAGAGAGATAGAATTCCTAGCACGGGGCCGATCCACAACCCTCGCAACGGAAGTGCAAGAACAACAACAAGAGGTACAATAGCTGCAAGGGGCGTTGGAAGTTGCCAAGGAAGACACTGAGGCCCTCATGGCCATGGCCTTCATGCAACGAAGACTGCACCTTGCAGAAATCCAGAGCCATGAGCAGCTGGCATAGGAAAGATCAGAATGAATTGATGAGGCAGAGCATAAATTCGGTATCGCAACTCAAGCGAAGGAAATCACCAAAGAGCAGTTGGCTCGGAAGTCCAGGGAGTGGCACCAACTCTGGGCTTTAACGAACGAACAACAACAGGTGATGACCACACTGGCGAGTGCGATGGAAGAGGAAAGAAAAAAGATGGATGAAAGGGCCAACGCTTGGGAAGCAAATAACTTTGACACAATCAGGCAATTAACAGAGCGCTTTTGGCGGTGGCAGATGCGAGAGAGTGCTTGCCGAATCTAGAGCTGAAGCAACCAATGTATGCACCCACACACAAAGGCAAGCCTTTCTCAGCACCGTGCTACATGTCACCCAAGCATAGAGTGATGATTCAGTGGAAAGGGTGAGAAGAAAACTAGAATTGACTACCTGAGCGTTAAGGTACGGCCTTCAGGGAACGGGAGCTCCCCACTAGCACGGGACTCACCAAGGAACAACAATTCAGCTACCTGCGCAGTGCTGGCCTCTCCACTGTTGAGCTCAAGGACCTAGGATTCGAAGAGCAGGAACCGCTTGCACCATCACCACAAACAATCCCAGCCGTGGCCGAACAAGATACCAAGGAAGGCCCGGATATAGACCAAGAGGCTGACGAAGAACTACGGAAAGCGCCTAGTCCCCCTCTACCAGACCTCCCACCAGACGAGACTGAAGATGCCCACATTCTAGAGCGCATTGTGGCAGCCACCACAAGAAGGAGGCAGGAGCTGGTAGAGGATGCACAACACAGAGCCCGATCACTACCAAAATAATTCTCTGACAAGCCAGTACCACTACGAAGGGTCCCCATTGATTGGCCGCAGGAATTGGTCATCTAGCGTGACTGGAAGTTTCAGACGAGGCCTTTTGAGATGTCCTTCTCCTACCCACGCTTGCTGGACCGGGCGTTGCCGCTCAGTATCCTATCCAAAATCAAGGATCTAGCCAATGACCTAGCGAACAGATGGGTGGAAGAAAGGAGCCTAATTATGACCAAGTGGAGGCAGGAGCTTGCAGACTACTGGTAGGACAAGGTGAACTGAATTCCCAAATCCGTCCAAGCTACGAGGCGCAACCAAAGTGGCAGTGGAGAATTTGGGATGCCAATTTTGACGCCTGGACCGCCTTCTGCAGCTCACTCCCCGAGAAGCAAAATGACCCCTCCTACACGCCCTACCCCCGTCGGCATGGAGTGGACTATGACCGCGCCATTCACAAGGATTTTGATTTTCCTGAAATATATAATGTAAATGCCCAAACTCTCGAGGAATGCTTAGTTTTTAGACAACAGGATATCCTTCCATCCATCACCCGAGCTTCCTCGCGGACTTCTCCTCCTACCCGGATCCTGCCCTCCTAACCACCTACAACTATCTTAGGTTGCTCAAATTCCTATTAATATAGAAGCCTACTGCTGAAGAAACTCACCTTCCCCCCCTCTTTTTTGACATCAACCTAGGCATCGATAGTAGAGCTATGACTCGATTAATGATGAGGGCATCCCTCCTTCCCTCCTTTTGCTTGGAACTCTTAGAAAACATGAATGACACCCCCTTCACAAGGTGTAACCATCCCTTTTTGTCATCCACACCTTTGAAGGCCCGAGCTGCAATTAAAGAATATCTCCAAAGCTGTGCCTTTCTATCCTAATGCCTGCGACCTCCCCGTGCTTCGGCTGACGGTGATCGGCACTAGCCAAACGCCTTCTACTATTTTTTTATTTTTATTTTTTAACTTTGCTCACCACACCTAGGGATCACCCCTAGCCCCTCTCCCCACTCCACGCTTAGGGCACATCAAGGGCAGGACTTTCAAACCTGTCACCCTAAGCTCTGCACTACACTACACCTCCAACAACGCACAAACTGGGTCCTCAAGTGTGAGACATTACCAAGGGCTTGCCCAAGGTTAGACCCACCTCCTAGTTCCACTGCACATGCACTTACACCTCACCGTGAGACAGATACACCCCTTAGGGAGTGCACAACTTTCTCTTGCAGGCTGTTCATAACTCAGTCGGGGCCCGCCATTGGCTTAGATCTTGGAACAACGTGTTCTTCAACTAATTACGGAGCCCCGATTTTGACAGTCATCACCGACGACAAATTCCAACTAGGTAACCAAGGCCGAGCATCTTCATGCAGATCAACGCAAGCTGAAATCTCTCCAAATCATCAGGAATCAACACCCCATCATCTCTCATTCACAGCACCACCTTTTCGATAGTGGTCATCTACCCGCCAATTCCACTTAGCACCAACCCCAACTACCTTGCTACTCCCCCCAGTGCCATGGGACTGGCACTCCGCTAGGAGGGGGGTAATGCTTACCGCAACACAGAGGAATGAAAAATGGAGCAAAAATGGGAAAAATGGAGGAAGGAGACAACCAAGAAGGCACATGACAAAGGAAGGAAAAGGCGTCTTGGATGGAGGTCAAACTCTGAAAATCTGAATGATGGTGTCGCCTCGAGAAAAGAAAAGAGTAAAAGCGCACCATTAAATATGAAGGTGCTCCCGAATCCTTGTAAAAAGAGCGTCGGGCTCACTCCTGTGCAAATTGTATGCATTAGTGGGAACAGGATAAGTTAGAATGGTGGGAAATAGGAAAAGAGAGCCTAGGCTAATGGCCAGCCACGTAAAAACTGGGGATGACTGCCCAAAAAGTAGGGCATGTATATAAGGTTCAAAAGTGAATGAGAAGTTCATTCTTGGGTGTGGCTAAAGCTTCTTCTTCCTCTTCTCTTGCTTCTTACCTTCTTGCTTGTGCTTGAGTGAGGGATTGAGGGAGTGTGAGGGAGTGAGGGAGTGAGTGTGTGAGAGTGAGGGATCATGGAGAAGAAGCTCCCCATCTTCTCTCTCCATCTTTCCTTCCCTTCTCTTCTCTCGTTGTCGTCGTGTTAAGGGCTGAAGGTCTACCACCGGGGCTTTAGTGCAGAAGAGGAGTTTAGGATTCAAAGTTCAGGAAGGGAAAATAGATTGGTGTTTAATAAGATCCGGGATTTAGAAATGATTTAGGTACGGAAGAAGAATTCAAGCTTTTTCTCTATGTATTTAGCTTACATGAACGGAAGAAATAACTCTATCTTGATTACATCAAATGCCTCTGGATACATACATCATATCATAAAGGATATTTTCAACTTTTCAATTCAATTATGAATATCAAATGCAAGTTCTAATGGCTTTTATTTCAAGTACATAGATGGATTTCAACCCTTTGGAACAAGTATTATGTTGATAGACTCAAATACATTCAAGATTTGGGCCAATGATACATGAAATGAATTGAAGAAGCATAATTTTAGCTTCAGCCTTGTTGTAAAACAGAAAATTCCAGCCCATAATCAAGCTCAAAATGAGTGCATAAACTCATGAAGAAGCTCCCTTAATCATTAATGAACAAAGTCCTGATGAAAAGTGGTCATTTCCTTCCATTACAACCACATAAATCTCTTGTTTGCTCATAAAAATGGACAATAACAGTGGGCTTCCTTGTTTATGACTGGTTATTTCAACCCATAACAGCCCATATACCTTCAAAATCCTCACCCTTTGCTTGCCCCAAAGTCACTCAAGTACTTGGGTGCAAGTCAGGCTTCATTGGACCAAGAATGAGGTAGACAAAATGAGAGAAGTCGTGCATAAGAGCATGCTGAATCCTTTACTCTCAAATTTCCCCCTTTTATAGACTATTTCAACATGCTGGGTGCTAGGAGAGCTAATGGAGCTCCCCTTTCAAAGTTCAATGCCCTATCCCTAGGTAATAGGGCTGATTATATGGTTGTGGATATGGGAATCATCTCAGCAATCTACTATTGAGAATCAGAGTTTGCAGCAGTAGAATGTGTGCACAAGAGGGAGAGAAGAGCTCAAAGTACAAGAATGAAATCTTGCTTACTAAGTTACTTAGAGTACAACTTGGGTACACTCTCTCACAAATGATAGTGACCCATAGGCTGTTTATATAGCCCTTTGCCAACTAGGGTTAGGGTTTCCCCTGCCCCTAGGGCTATTCACACTCATCTCCCCTTATACTCCCTTTCTTACAGTGGGTTTCTATGCCTATCTTCTAACACCCCCCCTCAATGCCAAGGTGGCATTGGATTACAAGACATGTAAGAGATTCCCCCCTTTTTGGGATGCCTTTATAAATCAGGCTTACAAGATTGTTTTAGGTAGATGATTTAAGTAGTCAAAACAGTCGATCTTCAGATGAATTGGAGACATAGTTGGCCACCAATTCTTTGGGTATTTCAGGAGTGCTAGGGCATTTACTAGTGATATGCCCTGTCTTCTTGCATTTGTTACATTTCATCTTCTCGAGATACTTCTTCCAGCAGTTGTTTACAAGATGTCCTTGTTTCTTACAGAAAGAACATTTAGTGAGAACTGTATGAACCAATACTTGTTCACGGGAATTTGAAGTTGCCTGACTGTTGCTGCTTTCTTTGTGGTTCCTCTTTTCTTCATCCAAACAGGATTGAATGGTACTTGCCAGAGTAGGATCTGGAATGTTGGTGAGAGTGGTTACAAGAGTAGGAAACACCTGTTTTACAGCTTTTAGGAGAATAGCATTGTACAGAAGCAAGCTGTGCCATAAGTCCCTTCATATGAGAAATGAATTTTCCCAATTCTTCTCCTGAACGATATTCCAAGCTAAAGAATTCAATTTTAAGGAAGATTTTAGTATTCTTGCCAGTGGCTCCATAGAGCTTTTCAAGCTCATCCCATTTTTCTTTAGCAGTGTTTAGTTGATCAACATGATGAATTAGGGATTCTTCTAAGTGTAGCATTATGATTGCTTGAGCGCGTTGGTCATCCTCTATATCAATCATATTTGCACAGTTTACAACTCTACTGCCTTGAATAAGAGGCCAATACCCTCTCTCCATCATTTTGTATTTTATAAGTACTTGCCATGGATGGAAATCCTTACCATCAAACTTTTGAATTTGAGGACGGACATCAGCATATGTTGTGGTCATTGGGAAGGTCTTACCGCTTGTTAGGACAAGGGCAGTGTCTAGTCCCTTACAAACCTTTCACTGAATGCAGAAGCAAATTAGACAAAGTGAAGTCAAAGTTGCAATGAAGAGAAAGGCTGAAAATCATATAAGTGTAATATTTCAAAGTATGACTTTGGTGGTCCTTTCTTATGTGCAAGCTTCTTCCGTGGTTTAATAGTCTTTTTAGGTTTTAATGAAGTAAACCTAGACTGGACTTCAGGCTCCTCCTTGTGTTACGGCTTAGTGGATGAAGCTTGTGTTGGACACAGTTTGTCTATGATCTCAATGCTTGTTGCTGATGATTCCGAGGAGAGTATGATGACACTCATGCTATTGATTTCACTGACCAATGTACTTGAGACAATGTCACTTACAGTATGCAATACACTTCTTGTGCATAATGGTCTATGTGTTAATTTTACACATAACCTTACAACAATATATGAAGAGGAATAAAAAACTCACTAGGTTTTAGTGAATGCCCAGCAAGCTATTAACCTGATGATTTATGATTAGTGTTAAAAGAACACTATTGTCAAGCTTAGTGAAGTGCTTGAATGGAACCCGGTTGGAAGTCGGCTTCCCGATGCTTGGTGATGTCCATTGAGCATGCCCAAGAGCTTTAGACTCTGGAATAGGGCTCAGAGACTCTGCTTCAGTGATTAGAATCACTGTTAATGAAGCTCAGAGTGTAAAAATGCCAAAATGTCAAGCTTGGAGCTTGTTGGCTATGGTTGCCCAAAAAAACACAGTTAGGGTTTGGCTTGTAGCAGCCAGCAGAGGAACAATTTCTCATAGCCCTCTTAGCTGAGGATAGCCTACTTGGGGGGCTATCAAAGCCCTATGGTGGTGGCTGGGATTGCGCCTTCTACAGTCTGCTTTTCAGCACGAGATATGTGCCTATCCAGAACTGCGCCATTTTCGAAATCCACGCAATGCTGCTCTCGACATCCACCAATCCCAGGGTTTATCACTCTAGGCTGATTCGCCTGAGGTAGGGAAGAAGTTTCTAGAAGAAAACAGGAGCTGATATGGCCTCCTTTGTCCTCCGCAAGTCCTCCAATGGAGGTAGGTTGCAGACAACTATGGAGGAAAGAAGGATAGGATGAAGAAAATGACAGCTCATGTGCACTTAGTGATGACTGATGCTGAGGGAAGCTGAGGAGATCAGAGATGGCTCTGATACCATGTTGAGAATCAGAGTTTGCAGCAGTAGAATGTGTGCACAAGAGGGAGAGAAGAGCTCAAAGTACAAGAATGAAATCTTGCTTACTAAGTTGCTTAGAGTACAACTTGGGTACACTCTCTCACAAATGATAGTGACCCATAGGCTGTTTATATAGCCCTTTGCCAGCTAGGGTTAGGGTTTCCCCTGCCCCTAGGGCTATTCACACTCATCTCCCCTTATACTCCCTTGCTTACAGTGGGTTTCTATGCCTATCTTCTAACATCTACAATGCATTGCATCGTGGCCAAACCTACAATAGTTAGCACATGGTCTTGATCTAGGATCAAGGCACTCGGGTGGAAGGTGATTTCCTCCACAATGCATGCATTGCACATGAGGTCATGTAGGCTTTCTCATCATCTCTTGAAGCTTAGCCAACTCCAGCTTCATGATTGCCAACTCTTAGTTCTAGTCCACACTCTTTCCCTTATCCTATGTGCTCTAGCCAAGTCTTTCACCGATGGCCATGGCTCTCTTTGAGGATCTAGAGACAATACTATCTCGAGTTGTGGCTCTTGGGCTTCTCTCCTTGAGCAGGTCATCCACATGTATGGCTTCTTTGAAGACCATAGCTAACACGTCCCTCTACAAGTTCAAGTTGCTCTCATCAAGGCCTTGTAAAGCTCTTTGGTGGAGACCGCTTCGAAGACCCTAGCTAAAACATCCCTCTACAAGTTTGATTTGCTCACCAAGGCCTTGTAAAGCTCTTTGCTTTGGATTCCATTTATGAATACAATGGATATCGCATGTTTGTTAGTTCATTCTACCACTTGGAATCTCTTACAAAGACTCTGAACATGAGTAACGTAATCTCGGATATCCTCCTTGTCCCTTTAGCTAATGTTCATCAACCTGACAATGAGGTTGTTGGAGTATCCCGCCTTGGAGAATATCTTGATGAATAGATCCTTGAGGTTGCTTTGAGTGACACTTGATGCTTGTTGATCCTAGTTAGGACCCTGATTGCAATGTTAGCGTAGGTGCAAGGAGTATTGAATTGATTTTTTGTCATTCTTTTGGACTCCCAACCATCACACTTGGACATCGTCTGCGGCTTGGATAGCCTCAATTGACTTGAATAGTCTAAGACATAATCCACTCAAACGACCACAAAACCATTTGAGTCTAAGACTCGGACTCGGACCATGAACATCACTTAGACTCTAAACCGCATTCGGCCTTGGATGGCCATCCACTCGGACAAGTCAGCCTCTGATGGTCACCCATTTGGCCTCAGACAACTAAGGCATCATGCTCAGACGTGGGCATGACTCAAACATCTGAGTTTGCAACTTCTCGGATAGTGTACTTGGACGATTTTAGATGATCACAAATTTGGCATATCAAACCCATCCCAGGTTGGCCGAGTCTAAGACCAAGCTAGACGACACCCTTATGGACCTCCAGATGTGTAGAAAAACTCATAGAGCTGACAAACTCAAGGATCATGACCTAATGGTCCAAAAACAACTGCAGTCACTTGCCATTAGTCACTTATGCTAGTAGAGACTAGAATTAGCTAACCGAACATGCATTCTCTTAGACCATACATCTAGAATGCAATAGAGACCAAAACAGACCATCAAGAGTGGCTATCACTATATGAACAAGTTGTAATTAGCTGAAACTAATTGGAAAGAGTGTGATCTACATTACTTCCATTGATCTCACACACCACATCACTTAAAACACTTGGAGTGCACTAAAAAAGCAGAAAACCTGATTTTGCGTAGTGCGCATCAATAAGCACCACTTGAGCATTTGAGTGCATGTAATGTTGATGATTATTTTTAATAACAAGGAACTCATGCAAGATAACGTAAGCCAATGGACCCACTAGTAGGAGGAGACCCCCAGATACTAGACAAGTGACCAAGAATACCAACCACACTGAAGGCTAAGAGGCTTGAATCATTAAGTTGCTTAGGGAACAACAAAGAACGGCACAATTAGGGATGCACCTTTGCATGATCTGATCAATCTAATCAATACCCTAATTTCTCAAGAAAATGTCGGGATGCCAAGAATTAGCACCAACCCTAGAGATGATCAACTCAACTTGGGGGAGTTTCCAACTGATATCTAGCATTAGGAGATCATAGCCGATCTTGAGGAATAGAGAAATTTGGCAAGAAAAGCACTACAAAGCATAGCCATCTACAACCAAGAGTAGTGAGGTCAGAAGCTGAGACAAGACATAGAAATGTGTGAGGTCCAATGTGTCTTGGCTCTCGCCAACAAAACCATGATAGGATCAAATGCTAAGAGGGAGAGAGCACTAGAGGTGAAAATATGTTGAGAGAGCTTCTTACGAAGAAACTATTAGACAATAAAAATACAGAGTAGAGCGGAGTGACCCTAGCAACTACGCTGCTATTGGGGCTAGGAATCACTTCAAACTCTAAGGGCCAAACTAAGATGCATGCAGTTGCTAAGCAACTCGACAAGTATCAACCTGCCATACAACTTTGTAGAGTAGTTTGAGCAAGTATGCAAGGTGAATGGCCTCATGGACCTTACTCAATGCACATAAGATTTTAGACTTTGCATAGGAACAAAGGATAGATGTGGTATAGGGCTTAGGGATGCGAGAATGCGAATCAATGAAAAAATCTATGCTCCTGTAATGTAGCTCTCACTCTCTCTCAAGCTCTCTCTTAACTGAATATACATAAATGAGCTCTATCCCCCTCTTATTGGCCTCTTAAACCTCTTCTCTCTTGTTCTATTACTTCCCTCTTCTCTCTCCTTGCTCTCTCTGTGTTTTACTCTATTTTAATAGTAGTAACCCTATTGTTTGTTTCCCTTCTTTTCCTTGTTTATTCCTACCTTAATGCATCCAAAACACAAAGCAAACACCTAATGCTACTCCAATCTACTCATGCAAATCTTAAAAATAAAAAAAATTGCTTGCAAAGGAGATTAAATGCCCTCTTAATCCCTCGCTTTCTACCTATCTCAAGTACTAGTTCAAGGCAAACTCTACTTCAATTCTTCATTTGGAGCATGTAAGCACTCAAAGCTTGAATCCATTGGTCCTACAATAATGAAACCAAAATGTGGGAGCTCTCACTCAATCGACAAGACCCATGAACCGCTTACTGTTTCAAGCATTTCAAGCCAAGTGCAATGGCTACCTCTCACATAGCCATGCACAATCTTCCCCCCTATGAGTATAGTGAGCTCACCTTCATGTCAGATCAAGTTACCTCTTCCCACAAGCTCTCTAGTAGCTCCACAATCCAAGGTGCAAGCTCAAGCAAGCTTGATCCTCAAGCTCTAGGCTCCAAGCTCCATTGTTGTCATTGAGACAAAAGAAGAGAAGAGAAGGGAAGAAGAAGAGAGGAGAAGATGGAGAGCTTCTCCACCACGGTCCCTCACCCCCACACATTCACTCCTTCACACTCCCTCTCTCAAGCACAAGCACAAGCAAGGACAAGAAGGAGAAGAAGAAGAAGAAGAAGAGAGCTAGTTTTGGCCACATACAAGAATGAGCTTCTTCATTCACTTTTTGCCTTTTATACATGCCCTACCTCCTCCTTGGGCGCCCATCCCTTTTTTACATGATCGGCCATTTTAGCCTAGGTTCTCTTTCCCTATTCCCTTTCTATTTACATTGTTCCTTCATCCATGCCCATCTACATTTACAAATTGCATAGGAGGGAGATGTGTGCTCTTTTACAAAAATTTAGGATGCGCTTTTATTTTTAACATGCGCCTTTCCCTTTTTGCACTCATCTTGGACTTTTAGAGTTGCTCCTATGCTTTTGGCTTTTTTGCTCCTATTTTTCCGTTGGGCTACTTTTTCCACTTTGACCTACGTCTTTTGATTTGCTTTCACTTTTTTTTCGCTCCCTTTGCACCGGGGTTAACATATGTTATGATAAGGGTTGACTATTCTATGTGTGTGGTAGACGAGTTTGAGTCTTGTATTATTTATGAATTGTGTGGTGTGATTGGGTGTCCTAGAGTGACCCCATGTCTTGATGATAACAATGTATGTAGTGTTGTGAGTTAAGAGGTGACTTAGTTTGATGTGTATGATGACACAATGGATTGTTTTATTGTAATGGGAGATCCTTTTCTAGCATCTTGTGATGAAGTTTCTAGTTGTTTGAAAGTGTGGACTAAACTTGGTACAACAAAGAAAGAATTGAGACTTTATTCAATAACTTTAGAATTATCATGTTTGTTCATGTAGGGGTGGATGGGAGGAATTTGTGTATTATGTTATGTGGATGAAATGGTTCTTATTGATAGTATGGGTGGTTTTGAGGTTTCTAGATTGGAAATTTTTAATGATTCTAATGAGAATTTCATGGATGACTTTTTGCCTTTTGTTGAGTTACTCGAGACTGATGTGAGATTGATTTGGTTTGAGTTAATTGGGGAGTTTGAGAATAGATATTTGGAATCCATTTTTGATTAGCTTGTTGTTATTTCATATTTTTTTGAGGTGCACTCCTGCACATAAATGCTTGCTGACTAAGGGGAGGGCTAAATATGTCACACTTTTTGAGTAAACTAAAAGCCCTTAGTGTTGCATCTCGTAGGTAGGAATTTTTATGCTTGATTGTTGTCTTGTTATTTTCTAGTTAAAGTTTTGTGTTTATTTAGACTAGGAATTATTCGTGTCATTAATTTGGATTTTTGTGCTTCAGAACTTGATTTTCATGGTCAAGATTGGTGTTTTCTTGGATAGATTGGAGCTGAATTTTGATTGTAGCTGCTAGACATCCTGAATTAGGTATACTTTCTTGCTAATATTCTTGCACATCACTTGGATTATGGGTTCGTGAGCACTTCAGTTGCACTTTTTGGATGCATTGCACTCGAGGGTTATTTCCTAATTTTGTTCAATTACTTCCATGCCATGGGTTTGGTTAATGCACAATTTCACCATTATTGTGAGTACTAGCATGGCAAGATGCTCATTGCAAGTATGTGCAGTAAATCTTCGATGCATGCACACTTGAGAGAGTATCGCTCATTGTTCATGCATTGCCCTTTGCATGGACAAGAGTTGGGATACTTACCATGGGATTAGGGACCTCAAGAATGTGAAAGGCTTTCTATATGGTTAACATCACGACCATTATTTTCTTGATTGTTTGTGAGATTTGGGTCGGTGAAGTAGAGTGCAACAATTATTATTTGCTGAGTATTGAGATGTGAGATTAAGGATCGTAATTTAATCAAGAAACTATGTTTGCATCTTGCATGATGCATGGGTACTTGTAGACGCTAGGCACTAATCCTTTCTATCTTTTCCTGTATTGCATCTATTGTGTTGTTGCATGGCATGGATTTTGATTTTGTAACTCTTAAAAATCCATGTGTGACTGAGCACCAGGTACATTTTTAGAGCTTTTTTTGCATGGGCCACTTTGCATTATTAAAAGCAAATATGTCTAGAAAATTAATACTCTCATAAAGACACGTGGGATGCTCGAGCTATATAAGGAGAAGGTTTGCTGAGTTTTGAGCTCCACTATCTATGCTTGGATTTTATTCAAGTCATGCTTTGATGATTGAATGACAACATTTGGTCATTATTTGGGATGGCATACCTCTAACAAAGCATTTCAATCTTTGAGATGCTCACATTGGCATGAATGCACTTTGGTGCATATATAATATTAAGGTATTCAAAAAAGTAACGACTTGAAGAAAAGTGGATAATCTTCATAAGCAAATCATTCGTTCAATTACAAGGAGCTCTGGGCCACAAACATCAATAGCCTCATTGTGCTAGTTCTAGGAAAATATGATATTGGAAAGAACTCCATAATTAATTCCTATTGGTGAAATAGTTGCTGTCGTGATCATGCATGCGAGTAGGACTCACTTAAATATTATTGATTGATATTCCACGGTAGTGAAAAGGTCATGACCAAATGGATAGTTAGAGGCTACAATCTTGAGAGGGAGCATGTCTGATTAAAGATAGTTGTAGCCTACATCATCATCATCAAACTAGAATCCATGTTTTTTTGAGAGAGGGTATTGTTAATGGGGTGCTTTATTCAACATGTTGGCTATCTAGCCCATATATTAAAATGTTGGATGGGGAATGATTGACATTAAATCTGGAGTTTGTGATTGGAAGCATATAGCCAATTTTTTCTAGCTAGTTGATGTGTTGGCAAGCCAGTCAAATGAAGACTGCAACTAGTTCTAGGGAAATGCATTCATGGGTGTTTCTTGGCTAAGAGTTGTCATCATGGTTTAAGGTGCAACTCTAAAAGTGTCAAAGATTGTAATCACAACAGTAGCTTTGTCACTAACAAAGAACAAAGACAATATGAAATCTGGCACGTGCATTATTGCTCGGGGGGGTTGGTCACCTCTAGCACATGAGTTCAAAATAAGGGTATTTAATATCCCTAGAATCTACATAATTACAAATACAAACGGGTGAAAATTAAGGCCTAAAAGTTAACCTACAAAAAGGGTTTCTTTATTAATAAATTTTCAAGTTCCTATTGCAACTTGGGCATGTGGATATCATGGTTTACTTGGAACAAGGGAGTTTTTGCATACTAACATGACCACCATGATACTTATGATAGGACTGCTAAAGATCATCATAGGAACCGTGACATAAATAATGAGTATTGGGATGGTGATAGAAGTTGGAAGAATGGAGAGAGTAGAGTTTTTTTAATGTGTATTGTGGCAGGGTTTCTAGGTTCATGGATAATGGTTGCTTTGTACATCTCTCCGGCTTTCATGAATGCAAATAGGGTATTGTCCATTTTCTCAAATTGCTTGGATGTAGACCAGGGCAAGATCTCCTCTCCATGAAAAGGAACAGTTTGGATGAAGAATCAAGTCATGTTAGCTCCAATCATATATTCTACTTGTTGTAGCTGTTGTAGACCTACTTACTATAGCTGTTGTGGTATAAGATGTTATCATATAATCTAGTAAATGTATTGTACTTGCTGTAGCAGGTGGTATTGTGATCATGAGACAAATTAGGATGGTGATGGTGATGAGGAGGAGCAAGTTTTGTGAACTTGCTTTCAATAGAAACCAAATGTTTCCAAGATACCTACATAGTTTTGTCCATCCTTCTACGATAGGTAACCCAAGTTTTCTTTTTAATGCATTGTTGCATGTTACATCCTTCAAATTTACCTTGAATAAGCATAAGTTTCCTTGAAGATGTCAGTTTCATGCTACATCCTTGAATATTTCTATAGCATAGAGGACCCTTATTTCTTTTTTCCTTTATTAAAATAGTGTAGATGGAAGAACTCCACAAACTTGGTGCCATCATTCGAGATTCCAACCATTATTATCATTATTAAGACATCCTTTTACACAATCCCACTTCACCAATCTGGCTCACTTATGTTCAGCGGTTTGTCAATAAAAGAAATATGTTTAACAGTTTGGCAATTGCAAGGTACTCCGAATAGGGGTGTGCCAAGGAGGTGCTGGACTATTTTAGATGCTATAATTTATAGGCATGTCTATAGATCCTCCCACATATGTTCTTTGCTTGAATCTTGTAGCACCTTAGCAGCTGTCGAAACATGCCATGACAGCAGAGGTCATGGAAATTCTAGACAATGATTTTTTTGTGGATACTATGTTGATAGACATGTATCGAAAATATGGCTTGATAGGAAAAGATTATGGAGTGTTTGACAAGATGCCTTCCCAAGGTGTGGTGGCATGGACAACAATGATTAAGACCTATGGTGAAAACCAAGAGGATGAAATGTTCAGACATTGTTTTGAGCACATGCCACAACACGGTGTTAAGATAGATTCCATTACATACTTGTGTGTTTGTTGCATGCGTCCATGCTAGCTTAGTCCCCTTGGGTGAAGTACTTCAAGCTAATGCATAAAGACCACAGCATGACACCTACACTAGATCACTTTGCTTGTATGGTTGGCCTTTTGGCAACATCTAGGTAACTTACTGAGGCATGGAAAGCTGTCATAGCCATGGAGTAATTGTTTAGTCACTAATTTTAGGGTTTCTAGTAATCCATGGCTAAGACTTCTTAAACCAGCCCCAAAAGCACATCCGTGCTATTTTATTATTATTAAATGGCTTGTTTTTTGTAGTAGATTACATCTCAAATACTCTATAAATAGGAGTCTATTTATAGAGTATTTATTTATTTTAGCTAGCTATCATTCATCCCTCTGATGCCCACTACTGGCCTCACTCCTTTGTGAGGACATTGTGAGTTTGTGGAGTTTTGTTGAAGTACTATCCTATTGTCCACAACTATTACAGTGCCAAGTGACCTGATTATCGGCCTTGTTACTAGCTATCCTACTGTTATTCCTAGTATATAGTTGTTGCTTGGTTGGTTTGGGACACTCTTGAGCTGTTGCATGCCTATTTAATTGTTTCCTAGTTAATTCATGGTCTACCTACTACCTCAACATTTGCAATTACTACATCAGCTTGGGGCAAGGGGTGTCCAAAGCTTCACATTACCCAAAAGCAGTCTAGGAGTAAGATGTTGTTTCCATGGTTGGCCTTTTCACCACTCAACCATTGGCCTGTGAATGGAGCAATGCCCTCTCGGGATAATCCACGATGTGATCTTGGAGATGATCCACGCGTGCAAAATATCCTTCCTTAATTAATCCAATTAAAATTCAAGCACAATCAAAGCAATCAGCCCTAATATCATCTTCTAGAAAAACATTCCTTTATTCCCATGGCAACTTGTCATTACAGACCCCTGCCATTCATTTTCCATCAACACAAGCCTTGGAATATTTATCCAAATCACAATGCAACAATCCCTTGATTGAAAGAAAAACATTTAGGGTGTTGTTCAATCAACCAACAAAACTAATTGTATTTTTCCCAAACAATACAATAATAGACGCGACAATAATTCCATCGCATATTCACTCTCCCCCTTGGGGCCAAAGAGTAGAATTTACATAATATTCCCTCCTTTAGCCTAAGGCATATGCTAAATGTTCCAATACTATACATGACGTAAGTCCTATCATTCCAATGCAAATTAATCAATCTAGCAAGAGCATTTATGCCTCTTCTCTAAGTGACAATTATCTTTTAGCATTTTCCTACTATGCATCATTTTTTTTCTTGGCTTTATCTTCCTTTCTCCTAAGGCAAGGAGTCGCATGTCATCAATGTAAAGTTTACATAATCTCTCCCATGTATGTACCGTGTATATGCATTTGCGAACTTTAAACAATATTATCCTCGATAAAGATTAATCAAAGACTCATTGATGCTCAATAATTTAGTGTCCCATATGTTGCTTATGCTATGCATGGATTCATCACATAGCAACTAGGTGCAATTTAACTCCCTTTGATACAAGCACTTCACAAACTTCATCTTTGAATATTTGAGATGCGATTTATCCTTTTCAATGACTTATTCTAGCACCACAAGGTAGGGAGCCTAATGCATCTCTTATGAGCATTAAAACAAGCATCTATCAATTTGAAAATACATTACCTACGACCGGTACCACAATTGGATTGACAGTGATGCCTTCGCCCGAAGCTCTGTTTTACTGGTTGTAGGATTGTCATTCACACATGATATTCTTCGCTTGGAGGCCATCGTCCGCAAGTAGACTCAAGAGATTAAGAAGGTGAAATAGATTCAAGATGGGAAAGCAAAAGAGAAGATGGTTAAATCAAGGATCGAGATAGAGGGAAATTGTGCAGCCTCTCGGGGTAACTCCTCTCTCTCTCTCTCTCTCTCTCTCTCTCTCTCTCTCTCTCTCTCTCTCTCTCTCTCTCTCTCTCTCTCTCTCTCTCTCTCTCTCTCTCTCTCTCTCAAGCTCTCTCTCACAATATCTTGGAGGGGTATACTCTCTCTCTCCCTCTCTCTTGCAGCCTTTCGAGGTCTCCTTATGCTCCCTTGTGCCTCCCCATGCCTCATATTTATAATGAATTAGAGAGGAGGGGATAAGTCTGAGAACAAGAGTGGAGGGGCTCTTAGAAGACTCAGTGATCTGATGCTCAGATCATAAATCTGATGGTTGCATTGGCTCCAAAAGGGGGGTAAAACCCCAAGACACTTGATCAGAAAGCTCTTAGTTCACTCCTTCTTCTTTTCTCTATTCAAACTGTTATCTACTGCCTATAGACTGCGATCACGGCGCGCGCGATTTTGACAATCACTTTTCTTTGTTTCTCTTTTTATAAAATCTCCAAAACTAACTAAAACATCACTTGTATTTTCTTTTAAATGACTTTTAGTTCTATATTTTTAGGATAATATCTAAAATATAATAGTTTTTTTCCCACCAAGAATCTAATATTTTTGGATCATTCAAACTATACACATTAATACTAGTGATTAATATGATTCATAAGTCCCTTTCACATTGTACTTTTCGTGAAGGGTGGCTACAGTCCTTATCAATCCAAGAAAAATGTTAGATTTATGACTCTCAATTTTTTTAAATATATTTTTAATTGAATGAAAATTATTAGCTATTAATGCTAGTCAGTTTTTACCTTAGTTAGACTTTAGTTAGTAATCTTACTAACTTATTAATTGACTGACTAACTTTTGAACTAACCAACTAACTTTTATTACGTGGAAATATTACATCCTCCCCCCCTTAGAGAAATCGAGATGTCCTCATCTCGAGAGAAACTGGGGAAGACAAGCACTAATGGGGCTTATGACCTGTGGGTTAAGACCCACCATGCATCCGCTGCGCTACTCTTAATGTTTCAAGTAGTGTACTCATATTATTCGAATTAACCATAGGTACAAGAGTAGGATTTATTCTTAATTGTGTTACATGTCGATTAAGATTCTAGGAATTTTAGTCCTCCTAATAAGGTTTAGTGGACTCTAGATCTTCGTCTTCATCCGATTCGCATCTATATATCCATAGAGTGCACCTATGTAGTTTCATTTTCTTGGAGGCTTGATGTCTTCTGGACTTAGATCAGGGCAGTCTACTTGGATGTGTCCTAGCTCATTACAATGGAAGCATTGACGGTAGGGACATCTCCTACGGATGTGCCGTGCCCTATCTCTCCGCACGTATGGCATCTCTTATCCTGATCTCCATAGTCATCTTTGCTACAATTTCCCGATTTAAGTTCTTGGACGATTGGATTCGCTCGGAGTAATGCGTCTTGCAAGTCCATTGGACGCATTGCCTCAAGACAATGGTTCAAAGGAGTGTTCAGGCCATGGCAAAACTTGGATACTTGCTGTGCAATATCCATAGGTGGAGCATATTTTAGTAGGATTACAAACTTTGAGTAGTAAGCTTCCAGGACAACTGCTTGAGCTTGAAGAATTCATTCATCTTCAAGGTCTGGTAGGTTGGCGGAAGGTATCATCCACGTACAGCATCTTTCAACTAAGTCCACGTAACATCAGCTTCAGAAATACCTTGATCTTTGCACCATTGCTTCCACCATAACTGAGCCTGGCCAACTAACTTCAGTTTTCCAATTATTGCTTGATTCATGGAGGCAGTTCCTGAAGCAGAGAAATAGTCATCCATCGTCTCAATCCATATCTCTGCTTTTGCTACGACATCTAACCCTTCTCCATCAAACTCGGGTGCCTTAATTTGCTTGAGAAGAAATTTCTTCTCTTGCTTGTCAGATTCGTGGGTGCAGAAGGTGCTTGACAATCAAGCCATACCACTCAGGTTATTTCTGTTTAGGATATGTCTATGAACCGAACATTAATCAATCATGTATCATCATGAAGTTTCGCTCTGATACCAACTGCAACGTGTCCCACAAGTGGACAAGCGGACACGTTACAATAGGGTGAATATTAAACATTGAACTCTCGTGTCTTGAGGACCAGGGCAAAGAGTACAAGTTGAAGAGTGTGTCATACTTTGACGAATCCCAAAACGCAGCAAAAAATCTCCAAAGATGTCATGCAGCAATAAACGCAGCTCAAGAAGGTTAGATCAATGTCTAATGGAGCAGTTGAGGCTAAAAACAATGAGCATAGCAGTGGTTGATGAGTTGATAGCCTAGCAATGATGCAAAGGAGTAAAATGTAGCAAATCAGATTATGTGGCAAATAGGCATTGATGCGACTAGTTCACGATCAATTCTACGATAAAAGTAGTATTTTGTATTTATTACATAAGGGTCTCTTAAATTCTTGTATTAAAAAAATAAACTTACATAAAGGGATTTATAAATTATGGTAAAAAACACAAAAGGGTCAAACAAATATCAAAAAAAAGGTCACATATGGATATATAAAGCATGCCATGAATGCACATGATATATAGGATTTGTATAGAGTGACGACCCCCCCCCCCCCCCCTCGGGAGCATTATTGTGACTTTCTCATGTGGTAGTTGGTTGTTTACTACTAGAAGGTGGTGGAGTTTGAAGGAAGTCCATTCATTTATCACCAATCGATGCGGTGTCACCTATAATTAAATAGCATTTAATAAAGACAAGAAATAGCCCAAGGTGCAGCCAAGTAACAAGTAAAGAGTAAGGTCTTTGACCGGTAGTAAGATCATAAAAATGAAAGGGATAAAGGAGAGAGACATGAATGACTAGTCTAATGGAGAATGAAAAGCATTAAAAATGATGAAAAGCCTTAAGGTTTTAGACGTTAAAGAAAAGCCAAAATCATATTGCTTTTTTTAAAGCCTAAATGTTAAAAATCCTAAAAGATTTTTGAAGATCATATCATGTTTAAGGGGAAGGAAAAACTATATAAAGGGAGAAGACTAGGGAGTAGGGGCCCTTCTCTTGCTTTGCAAAGTATACTTATGTAAAGAGAGAGGAGAGTCACACACAAATACAAGTCAGAGACTACAAGCCTAAGTCTCATTGTCATAAAGTGGAGGTTTTGTCAAATGACAAATCTAGTGATTGCAAAATTTTGTTCTTGTTGAAAAGATAGGAGATATTTTATGTGTAGAGAAATTCTTACATTAAACTCAAGAAATTCAAAGTTTATTTTTATGGAAGATTGTGCTTTCTATTTTGTTTGTGTTCTATGGCTGCAAGAAACATTAGTGTTGTCATTTTGCTCGTGTTTGGTAATTTTATCTTATTGAGTTCTATACTTTGACAAAATCATTCAAAATTTTATCACTCCTTTTCCCTTGAGTCTTCGGGTTGTGAGAGATCCTTTATCACCACTCGTGTGATAGAATATAGAATAAATATTCTATGAATAGTTTGAGCAATGTCAATGCTTGACCCCACTTGTGTCTATTATTGAGCCGACAACTGTAAATATAATAGAAGTGACCATTAGCAGCATTGAGTCAGATGATGAATCTCTGATCTCGGTTGTATATCTTTGCATCCACCTCACTACAACCCAATCATTGGATAGCCAACACTCTCCTTGAGGGATTCAATTATAATAACTTGCTATATTTCTATTGGAAGAACCTTGGGTAACCCTTATTGCAACCCACCAATGCAAAGCTTAAACCCTACGGAGGACAATTGTACATATTGACATTGGGTTGTTGTAAGCTCGCAATCATGATTAAGACTAAAACTATCCCACTCCTCTTCTATGTTCTTCTAAACATTGAAGGAGTAGATACCAAGATCCTCTTGGGATACACCTTCAAGTATCTAACTAGCTATAATGTCAACTACATAGACAAAATATTTCACCTTCATTTGGCCGATACCCATGTAATCACCACATTTTCCTCCTAGAATGGACATCCTAAATCCAATTCAAATGGTTGCAATTCTCCACCTTGCCAATCCACCAAGGCCATGACCTTATTGATCTAACTTCTAGATGATCATGCAAGTAAGAAAACTCCCATTAGGACCACAACATAGTGGTAGTGGTAGCCAAGAAACTCATTACATGCTTCTCAAACACTCAAGTGCCCTAAGCACCCACCCCTACGCCACCACCATTGTCAAAGTTTTAGAGGGAGAGAGAGACACAGACATTGGAAACCCACACAGAGAGTAGAGTACTCTCATGTTCTTTTCTTCATTATTCATAACTTATAGGCTAAAGTCTAGTCACACACACTTAACAATCTAGTCTACTATAACTGTCTATGTGACTAACTATGGTTGATTCTTCAACTCATTTATTGGAGACACATGACAAATGATGATAGCTAAGACTACGGCTGTCAAGGTAGAGTTGGTGTCAGTGATCATGAGCTTGAATCTCAACTCGCCCTCAAGCTCAAACTAGCTGTTGTACTCCAAATAATTCTCCAAAATGAACAAACTTATCTCTACCAAGTGATTTGGTAAAGATATCTGCTACCTGGTCTTTTGTCTTCACATAAAGTAGAGAAATCTATCCAACAAGTATCATTTCGCTAATGAAATGGTAATGAACCTCTATGTGTTTAGATCTTGCCTGATAGACAAGGTTGCTAGCCAGTATTATGCTACTAAGATTGTCACAATGCAATGTGACTTTGTTGTCCAACTGAATACCCAAGTCATGTAGCAATTTCACAAGCTAAACAACTTTGCAAGCTGTTAAGGTTGCACTCCTATATTCTACCTATGTGCTAAACAATGCAACGGTTGGCTATTTCATACTACTCTAGCTCATCATACTGCTGCTCAAGCTAAAAGCATAACCACTAGTTGACCTTCTATCATAGGCACAACTAGTCTAATCAACATCTATATAACCTGTCAAGTGATCATACTCATTAAATAATCCATAGTCAGCAGTACCTTTGACATCCGCATGATTCTCCTGACAGATCTAAATGTGGCTTACAAGGTCTTTGCATGAATTGGCTAATCGATCCCACTACATAGCTCAAGTCAGGACGAGTGATAGTGAGGTATATCAAGCTCTATACATAGTGACATTCTCTATTTCATACCCAACACCAACTACAAGTTTGACCTTCTGATCCAATGGTGTTTCCATGGGTTTACATTCCATCATCCCATATTTCTACAACATATCATGAGCATACTATTTTTGGAGCAACCATACACCATGAGGTGCAGACACAACCACAATCCCAATAAAGTACTTCAATTCTCCAAGATCTTTCACCTTGAACTCAGCCTGCAACATTGCTTTAATTTCAAGAATATAGGTTTGCAACTTACAGAATACTTCCTTTAGTTTCTTGGCATACCCACAAACATTATCGTGAGGTTCTTGACATGTTACATTAAGAACACATAACCAATACTGACCTTTCCTTTTAGGGGCAAACTCTCTTCAAAAGGTTGCAAAGAAGAAGTTAATTGTAGTTATGGTTCCATCCTCTAGGCTATGATACCATACTGCAACTCGTCCTTTCAAAAGTCATATCAAAGAACATCATCAAGTGTCCTTCATCTTGAATTCAACAAATAAACATTAACTTTTGGAATTCATTGATTATGCATCTTCCTTTGCCAAGCCATTAAAAATGGGTAGATGAAATCCCAAGGTTGGCAAGTCCAACGTTCCTGTTGGGATTGCAATAGGTTGCACTATAGTAACAATCAAATTCGCTAAAGGAGTTTGAACGATCGGAACTATTACTCCACTTGAAGTGGACTGACTAATTGGAAGAGGGGAAGTACTAGAACTTCCTCCTCCTAATAACAGACTATGCGCAAGGCTAGGGTTACTAACACCCCTCCCTTATAGGGATATTGGACCACTCCTTTGTAGAGAATATCTTCTAATAATTTTGGCTCACTGTCTAGCCCATTCAACTCTTTCTTACTTCTAAAGCTCGGCTTGACAGTCTTTTGAATCTATCTCATTGCCTTTTGGCATACACTAATAAACTAGTCTTTATTGATCGAGATTTGAAAATTGCCACTTATTAGCAACTCTAAAAAAATGCACCACCTGCTGTTGGGACCTAAAACGGGCCTGACACTAGCTCTAAGGCACTAGTCGGGCCTCTACTACTTACCTCAAACCACCCCACATGGCCTCATGGCCACGAGCATCTAAGAAGTTTGCATTTATATGATTTTGTAGTCCAATGATTCTTTCTCCACTCTTTAGAGGGAGTCTCTAAACATGCTGGTGTTATACACCATGTAAGTATACACAAAGGGAGCCCCCCTCGGCTGATCACCGTGGCTCCACTACAACTCTCCTACACCTCAGAGATATGGCCCCAAGATGCGCATGAACACATAGAACACATTTGAAACAAAATCCACTCTTTTGATTGATCGATCCATGAGATAATGAATAATCCTCACTGAGTATTCCCCAAAGAACCAAATATCTAACCCTACAGCTTGGGATCCCTCTCACTCTCAGCATAGGTCATTGCTCATACAAACAAGTGCTATGCATCCACCAGGATATGACACCATATGGTGTGTGCGATGCAATTGTGTATGACCACCATGCTCAAACAAATTTATTCATTAACAATCAGCATCGTGAAAGTGCAAAAACATTTCTTTTCATGCTTTTTTTCTTCTACGCGAGTGCTTCGTTGCTTAGTGCTAGTACTGAGCTTTCTCATGCTATTCAACCCTTTCGATTTAGAAAAAAATGAACCCTATATGACATGCATCATAAAACATAAGAATTTAGCATACTTTAACCACTCAACAACCCCTTTCTCCCTACCATTTAGGGTTATTCATTAGTTAGTAGGTTTAAGGCATTATTTTCATGTATTTTCCTTTTATGAAAGCAATAAAAACTCACTTTAGCAAAGAGATAGGGTTAAACTAAGGCTAACCTCATGTTTCAGCTCTACCATATATTCACAAAGATAAATCCTATTTTTCTTATTTTTCAAATTCAAAAAACCTAATTTTTCTATTTTTATTTTTTATTTATTTATAAATAATCACTAATATTGACTAATATCTTAGTTTAGATTGATTGAGCTTAATGAGAATGATTTTCTTGGCATGTTTCAACCCATAGGAATAGCCTACACACACCAAAAACCCAAAAATCACATAATTTTCCTTAAACCGCATAGTCTCGGGTTTTACGTATTTAGCATAAATTATTATACGATTGATTTTTTGTGATTTCTTCAACATGATTGACAAATCTGAACATTGGTAATCAAAAACAAGCATTTCTAACCATTTTCAACCAAAATTGATCATAAAACGATGAAATCGATGACTGACTTATGAAACCGCACATTATGACATACCTATTTCGAAATTGGAGGCCCGCTGACACTCTTCCATGGCCGTTGACGATCATCCAACCTCAATTCACGTTTCTTTTCACTCATGCATCATCGCACAATCAAAAACATCCATCTCGGCCCACCCCCTTCTATTTTACATTGATCCATGAGAAGAAACCACAAGAAGAGAGAGGAGAGAAAAAAACTAAAATGCGATATTTTTACTCAATGCATTATTTTCATTCATTTCTACGGTGACAAATGGCGAAGAAATAAAAGACCTCATGTCCTTCTTACTTGATTTTACAAATCAAAAAATGATAAAAATTTGGCAATTTGGGGGCATTGGAAAAAATGGTGCCCCCTCCCCCCCACATTTTAAAAAATCAAGACCCTTTCAATCTAAAGCTTAATTAAGCTTGATCTTAAAACTCAAAAGATCCAGTTTGGTTTTGGAGGTTTCACACTTTGGCAAAGTGGGTTTTTGGATTTTGACAAGGCAAACGGCCTCGGATTTGAGATCTGACTATGTAAGACTGGCTTCAAGCATCGAAATCTATAAATCTAGCCACTGTCATGCACTTTCCGACTCCTGGATCACATAGCTGGTTCATAACACAAAACCTTGTGGGGATTAAATGGGGGTCAAACGGACTCCGATCAATGAACCGAGACTTGCATTGGGTTCCTGGCATCGAACTCCATCTAGAAAAACTCCAGCTCATCGATCCAAAACCATTTCATTTTGTATAAAAATTTGGTATTTTACATCCTCCCGTATTCTTTTCTACTTAAAAAAATGGCCTCTTAAATGCTCTCATGTATGCCATGATAGCCACTCATTTTGATGCATTTGCAATGGAAATTGTGATATGCTATATAGCTACACTTGGCAGGTAGCATTGGGATGTCGTGAAGGATATCATAAGGTACCTTAAAAGCACTGCAGATATCGGCATATATTATGGTGGCCAAGATATAGGAGTCAAGGGATACACTAACTCTAATTATGTAGGACATGTAGATACATCTTTGGTTATGTCTTCACCTTTGTTGGAGGTACTATTTCTTGGATGTCCAAGGTGCAAAAACCCACTACCCTATCTACTACACTACAAAGGCAAAGTATGTTATAGCCATTGAGGCTTGCAAGGAGGCTCTCTAGTTAGGTTGTCTAGTTGCAGGCCTTGGTATTATTAATGCAGTCTCTAGACTATATTCGGATTCTATGAGTGCCATTCACTTGGCCCCAAGAATCAGGTCTTCCATGTGAAGATAAAGCACATTGAGGTGCGCTATCACTTCATCAAGGACGTGATAGAGGACAAGTCTATTGAGCTTGTCAAGATCTCAACTTATGAGAATCTTGCTCTGATCTACTCACTAAAAGTCTCTTAACGGAACATTTTGCCTTCCTTAGGAAGATAATGGGCACAAGATGAGTTGATATCTATTCCGTATCCTATTGTACTTTATGTACATTTGTACTTTGTTACTTTTTTCTTACTCTCTCCTTAGTAGGGACATATTCACCTTTAAGTGGGAGGTTGTTGGGGGTAAAGGCACCTATACCTAGCCTCCCATATATTCATTATATTGATAGTGTCCGCACACCTGTACATTGCAAGTGATGGGCACCCATCACTGTCACTTCAATCTTTATTCTTTCGGTGACATTTAAATAAGGAAAGGCTAGTCACACATTGTGACTATAGGAGTTCCCACATTCAATGTCTCTCTCTCTTACTCTCTTATTCCACCTACGATAGATCTTTCTTTGCTTTTGCTTCCGCTTGTGTGCTTCCACTTAGACTCTACCTTTTAGGTCTTTAAAAAAGATGCACCCTCAAAGTTGAGTTACATAGAGGCCAAAAATATTATCATCAACTACATATATGTACTAACTCACTTGATAGCCACCCACCTAGGAGTGCCTTATGAACAATTGATGCTTGGCCATATACCCTAACTTAATAGAAAAAGAGAAGGAAAAAGAGTAGCAATGGAAAAGGTATAGGGAAGACACTACAGATGATGAAAAATAGATCTTATTTGATGTGGTAGCCAAAATCTCCAAGAAAGAATTTGACAAATTGGAGGTTGGATGATGATCACAATAAGAAAGAGAGGATCTCACAAAAGCCATCCAAGAATCATCAGAGACCTCAATCCGAGAAGAGGTTAAGGCAATGTTGGAGTACAAAGATGGCATCCTCCAAGATATGGACAGGCTTGAGGAGGTGCAAACAAACTAGAAGGAGTATTAGACAAAGAATGAAAAGCTCAAGAAAGAAAACCTTAGGTTGAACCATGCACTCACTAAATGTAGTGTGGTGATCTCCCAAAGAAAGGCCAAGATACAATAATATGAAAGGGATCACTAAATGCATTTGTAGGAGAGAGAACATTGGAAAACAACTTTTGATTCCCTGAAGCAAACCATCATTAGTCAGTTGGGCCAAGTTGTTGATTTTATGGGTCCTTGAGTGTAACGTGTCCACTAGTATCATCCAGGACACATCTTAGCAGTCCATCGGAAAGGATGTCTAGAAAGCTCCGCCCGGCACTCCCATGGAATGTTACGGGATTTGCGATCTAGGTCTTCCCATGTCTGCCACGTAGCGGAAGTATCCTGGCCATTCCCACTTAGGATCGACCGAAATTAGGGTTTTCCTGATTGGTCATTACCTAACAGCAACTAGCGTCGGACCCAAGCGAACTACTTTACGCAAAAACGCTAGGTCCGAAGTGGATTCACGCTGCACTTGGTTCAAGGAGAATGGGAAACGAGAGGGATGCAAAGCTCAACCTCTCTGCCATAAGGCATAGTCCCATTCCGTTCCCCTAAAACAGCGTAAATCGGGTAAGATATAACTCTAGGTCATCGCTTTAGTTGTTTGTGTCCTTTGACGATCATCCCACTGTTCTTCGAGATTTGAGAAAAGTTCCCGGCTAACCGGGACCACCCAACCGTAGGACGGACCCATGGCCCATCCTCCGCACTTTCCTCGGTTTGTTTTAGTTATGTAATTAACTAACACATTAATTTGACATGTAACAATCAGCTTCTTTAATTAAACCGTTAAGCACCGGTTCCTTCACGTAATCTTATCACGTGACATAGAAAAACAGTATCAAACAAGTTCTTTATTAACATATCATCATATTTATCTTTGAAATACAAGGAGTTCCACCCGTAGGCTTATCCATAATCCGCCCGAAGGCTATCCAGTAATCCACAGGGATCACTAATCCAAGCTTTTGCCCGTAGACTAGCATGCGGGCCTCGAGATCCAATCCCGAGTCACGTTAGCCTCTTGTGCAGGACTCGAAAGGCGAGGGATTTACGGCGAGAGCCCCCCCTGGCACCCAAGCGTCCTCTTGCTCCAAGTAGAGCTCAATGGAGAGACCTCTCGCGGCGGGTTCGGTCCACGTTCCTGACGCGGTCAACAACCCCCTTGGTTAGGGTCAGGTAGGCAGTCGGGGGTAACTGAGGCTGCCTCTCCCTTCAGGCCTTCAACCTGAAGTATAGATATTCATTTAATTTGTAATTCATAAATCAAACGGTGCTCTAAATTTTCTAGCAAGCACAAACACTTTCATTAACCGATCTTGTTGTTGGCAGACTGCTAAGGAATGATTCTTTCCTTTCGAATGCATCAGCACTCGTTCTAGGGTGTCTTGCAACTTGGCAAGATCCCTTATATTCTGGGTTAGGGCGTACCCTATTAACCCAACTTGGTCAACCCTAAAGTTCATTGGATACTTTAGTTTCCGGTTTTTAACTTTCCTTATTTAGAAGGATATCAAAGAATATATCCTTTTTCAAGATAACTTGCGTAAGGATCCACCATCCTTGTTGAGGGTATTTAACCTATCTTTTTGTGAATCAATCACAAGACCATATGACTTCGTACTTGCTGTGAAAGTCTTGCATCGTAATATACGATGAAACAATCCGTTTTAGTTTCTTTAAGTTGACGTTTGTCGAACTTAGGGTCTCTTTTTAAGAACCTCAGGGACAAACCCTAGTTCTTTTACATTTACGATTTATTGACCCTACAATCAGGGAAGATAGGCAAGTTTTTAAGGTATAAACGTTTCTTGGTTTTTAAATCATTCCCAAGGCATATTTTGCAACATAGGTATTTCTAAGTTTACATTAATTCGTTTATCTTTTAGAAGGTAATATTGAGATCATCTCGGCACGATTTGTTATCCTTATGACAATTGATTTTTCGGTCCTAAACTTTAATGCTTTGAGGTTAGGTAAATTCAATTAATCTTCATTTTCCCTTGCAAACAAACTCATGCCAAATAACAATCTTTTCCTTGCTAAGATATGCAGTTAGCAATGATAACTTCCTAGAATTCAAACCACGTAAGAAACCTTTCATGAATTTCATCTTCTATGATGATTCGTTGCAAAAAGGAATAGGGGTTAATGGTGCAAGATGCAGTTTTTATACCTTCAAGATTTAACCGAAATATACTACTATAGTAGGTAGATAATCTTGCTCATAATTCGTTTCAATGTATGATGCTATTCGAAGGAACTATGTTTTATACATTATTATTTTTGCATGTTCAATTAAACTAAACTCCTTCATCGTAAATAACTCGGAGAAATATATATATATATATATATATATATATATATATATTATCCCTAACAATTCATCTTTTCATGATTGACTTAAAACCAATATAAAACCAAGAAGGAAAAACCTGGTTTTGGGGTGAGATATCCACATGGATATCGAGAGATGACCCTCCCGCAGCTACTCCTTGGACTTTCTTAGGCGGCATCGCAGTTGTAATCCTTCGGATATGAATGCAGCTTTTACTCTCCTTCTCGAATTTCCACCATCTCTCTTTTGAGGCAAAGAGCCGTTCAAAAGATTGACCACGAGAGAGGGATAATAAGACTTTTAAAGTCTTAGCTTCTTCGGAGAGGGAAAGGTTTATAAAGGCTAAAAAGGCCCTATAGGGTATATCCACGGCAAAAAAAGTTGTGTGTGAGTGTGGCTTCGCAACATACGAACCTTGAGAGATTTTTGGGCACGGGAGTGAAAGGACTTAGAGGTTTTCAAACCTAGGGGAAATTTTGAAAGATAACACAAGGGTTTATAGCACGGGGAAAAAGGCGTGTAAGGAAAAAAAGGAACACGGGGTTTAGAAAGGGCTTAGGGGGTGTGTTAAGAAAAAAGGAATATGAGGGGGGGAAAACACGGGGTTTCAATACAAGAAGGGACTTATAGATTTAGGCACCGGGGGGGGGGGGGGGGGGAAGGGGGGGGGGAGGGGGGATTTATGGGTTATGAGGCCAAGGGTTGTGGGGGTTTAACGGCCCTCAGGAAGGGTTTAAGGCCTTAAGACTAGGGCGGGGTGAAAGGGATTTCTAAGGGGTAGAACCGAGAGGGGGTGAAAGGGTAAGGGAAGGGTATAGGAAGGGGGACTTGAGGGTTTTAAAAACCCTTAAGGGGGGGGGGGATGAAAGAGTAGAAGGGATATGAGGGGGTGAAAGGGGGCTTAATTAGCCCCCCTTAGGAAGCTTCCCTATCCCACGTGGCAGGAGGGGGGAAAATCTGGCGGCGATGGGGGTGAAAAGTCCCCAGGTGGCAAATGATGGTGTCATGGGGAGAGAGAATGGAGGTGACAGGCAGCAGCGGTCCCTCGGCAGCACCAGGCGGCGTTCTCCTCCTCTTCGACCTCCCTCAATAGCAGTACCAGCAGCGGCAAGGTTCCATTCTACTCTCTCCCGGCCTCCCTGTCTCTACCGCCCACCCCTGATTTTATAGGGGAGGGGAGGGAATCCTCCCCCCCTTGACGTGTCCACCTGCATGGCGATGGAGCTGAGCAAGCTCCAACGAGGAGCTTGCTGGCTCCCTACCCCCCATCCCCCTTCCAGCACGACGCGCCGTTGATGGGAGGATAGGGGAAAAAAAAATTTCCCTTATGTTAATCAATTTGATATATTACATTGAGACTACAAGCAAAAATGCTTCTCAATTTATCCAATGATTTTGGCATTTCCTTATATCAAGAAGCACAGTATAAGATCCAACAGGACATGAAAGGTGAGAAGGATCGAAGCTTGCACGCGAGAGCTATGGCAGGAGAGCAAGAGCAAGAAAGAGAGAGATAAGAAATGGGAACTCCAATAACCACAATGTGTGGATGGGCCTTCCTTTATTCAAACTGTCACTAAAAGAATAAAGAATAAGTGACTATGATGGGCGCTCGCCACCTGCAGTGTGCAATGGCGGGTATTGTCAATGTAGTAATACACGGGCGGCTAGGCGAAGGTGCCTTTACCCCCAACAACCTCCCACTTAAAGGCGAATCTTCCCCAATGAGAGAGAAAAAAAGAAAAGACAGTACAACATGTACACATGTACAACAGGATGAGGAAAAAGACGTAATCTCATCCAATGCCCATCAATCTCTTGAGGAAGGCAAAGCGCTCAGTAGTGAGGCTTTTCGTGAGCAAGTTTGCAGAATTCTGCTCAGTTGGAATCTTGACAAGGTCAACAGACTTATCCTCAACGACCTCGCGAATGAAGTAATACCTCACCTCAATATGTTTCGTCTTCACATGGAAGACCGGATTCTTGGCCAATTGAATGGCACTCATAGAATCCGAATGGAGTGTAGGCATAGCATCTATCATACCATGGTCTGCAATCAAACGGCCTAACCAGATAGCCTCCTTGCAAGCCTCTATGGCTGCAATATACTCGGCCTCTATAGTAGAAAGGGCCGTACACTTCTGCACCCTAGACATCCAAGAGATAGCCCCTCCAGCATAAGTGAACACATAGCCAAAAGTGGACTTCCTACTATCGGCATGTCTTGCATAATCAGAGTTAGTGCACCCCACGACTCCTGTATCCTGGCTGCCATAACAAAGACGCATATCTGTTGTGCCTTTCAAGTACCTCATGATACCCTTTACGACATCTCAATGTTTCTTACCAAGTGTAGCCATATAACGTGCCACAACCCCAACTGCAAAAGCAATATCTGGACGAGTGGCTATCATGGCATACATAAGATTTCCCACGGCTGATGCATAGGGAATCTTGGCCATCTCGGCCCTCTCCTCAAACAATGGGCATGTGAAACCTTCACATGTGAAGGTAATGGACAGCCAATAGGCTTAACATCCTGCATGCAGAAGCGTTTAAGGACTTTATGTACGTACTCCCTCTATGACAGATAGAGAAGTCCCTAAGATCTATCGCATGTGATGCACATACCAAGTATATGAGAGGCCTGTCCCAGATCGTTCATCTCAAAGCTCTTCTTGAGCTGAGCCTTAAGAGCATCGAGCTCCTCATAAGCTGTCCCTACTAAAAGCATATCATCCACATAGAGTACCAAAATCAATAAAGAACCATCATGAGTTTTCTTCTGTACAAGCACGGATCCATAGCACTACGGCTGTAGCCCTGTGTCTGCATGAATGCATCAAACTTATGGTACCATTCCCTAGGTGCCTACTTCAAGCCATATAAACTCTTCTTTAGCTTGCACACTAGGTGTTCCCTGCCAAGGTCTGCAAAGCCCTTAGGCTACTCCATGTAAATCTTATCATGCAAGTCCCCATGTAAAAAAGCCATCTTGACATCCATCTGGTACAAGTCCAGGTCAAGCTATGCAACCAAGTCCAAGACTAAGCGTAGGGTGGTCATCTTGACCACAGAAGAAAAGACTTCATCAAAGTCAATACCATGCTCCTGCTTCAAACCCTTAACAACCAATCGAGCCTTGTATACCGGCTTGGAGTGTCCAAGGGTACTTTTCAGCTTGTACACCCACTTGCATGGCAAAGCCTTCTTACCTTGAGGCAAGAAAACCAAATCCCAAGTCTTATTCTTATGCAATGAGTAAAGCTCAGACTGCATAGCCCTCTCCCAAGAGTGACAATCACCCTTGCGCATAGCCTCGTCATAAGTAAGAGGCTCTCGTATTGGGGGTAAAGGCACCTTTGCCTAGTCGCCCGTGTATTACTACACTGACAGTCACCGCCACTGCACATCGCAGGTGGCGGGTGCCCGTCACCGTTACTTTATTCTTTATTCTTTTAGTAACAGTTTGAATAAAGGAAGGCCGGATCACACATTGTGACTGTTGGAGTTCCCATTTCTAGTCACTCCCTTTCTTGCTCTTACTCTCCCGCCATAGCTCTCGAGTCCAACCTTCCATCCGTTGCTCCCTTTCAACTGGTATCAGAGCTTTGCTTTCTGACTCTTGAGCTTGGTTCGTGGCATTCTTAGCATCCCATCGACTCTCTACTTGCATTGGGTCTCCTTCCCGATAACCATATCTGACTCCTTTGAGCTCCCGTCACTTCCCGGCTTCCCGAGCACGTTCCCGATATTGTTGGGCACCTTCAGGGCATTACATCAGAGGTATTTGATCATTTTCTTCAGGGTTTACTTCAGTTCTCAGGTCTCACAGGCTGTAAACAAGATTGGGGCAGCCACCATTGAAGCTCCCTTGCTTCATATCTCACTTGTCTTTGAACAAGACTTGCTAAAGCTTGTTTGAGGCCTTTCTTGGCTTTAACCGGACCCCTTCGAAGCTTGTCCACCATTTTTTGCAGTCCCACGACCAGCATTTACAGTTGGCGGAATCACGCAGCCCTCCCATATGTGTCTTCAGTATTGACAGTCACAACAGCAGCTCTCCCCCTCCATTGGCACTTGGAAAGACTCCATTTCGGACATATGAACATGCTTTGATGCTTGGTTTTGATGGTTGATGTGTTGGCATAGCATTTGGACTGATTTAACACTGTTTTGGGACTGTCATAATAGTCCACAGGTAGTTTATGACAATGTTACATTGACATTTGATGCTACAACTTGTTTGGCATCATTTGATGCTCGGTTGGTCCTGTTTGATGCCCGGATGTTAGGGGAATGTATGCCTATTGTTTGGCAACCATTTGGAGCTGATTTTGGTGCAGAAATTCCCAGTTTTTAACAATAAATCACTACCGTACACAGTTGGGCTGAAGTCATTTTACTCATGTATACTTATGCCTATGCTTTTCGGGCTATGTTTCGGGCATATATGGTGATGTATTAACACTTGGGGCTCGACATAGAGCTTGGTTTTGATTCGGGATCATTGGTTGAGCTTAAGCTCGCTTTGCAAAGCATTTGGATGCTCCGTCTTGGATGTACTTATGGCATGTATGTTGCTTATGTCTGACCAGTCTTGACATGCTTAGACTATGCCATTACTACATGCTAATTACATTGTTTGGAGCCTATTGCGATTGGAGCTCGGTCTTGGCTTGACCTTGGATTCTCGAAGCTTATTTGAGCTATTTATTGGCTTGCTAGAGTTGTATCTTGGGATGTACTTGATGTCTTACATGCTTATGGATGCTACATACGGATGCTCTACCACCTACATGTTCGGGATGTACTATTGATGTATTACATGCTTCTGGATGCTACATACGGATGCTCTACCACCTACATGTTCGGGATGTACTATTGATGTATTGTCTTGGACTTATGTCATTGGCACTGTGTCTTGCCTTGGCTTGAGCTCTTGAGCTCGTACATATGGCTTTTGTGCCAGTGGGAGCATTCTTGAATGCTTATCAAACATTGAGCAGGTGGTACTTTTATGCATTGAGCCGTTACATGCTATTGATTGCAAAAACTTGAGACTTTGGGACTTCTTACCTTTTGGGATGATACATCATATTTCTTGGTTCATTGTATGCTTATGAGCTAAGTCTCAGTTTTGGATCCGAACTGACACCTACTTATGTCAAGTTTTGGTAGTGGCAGGAACACTTTGCCCTGTTGCCTGGGGGGTGTGCCTACTCACTGGGCAGATGTTTGTATGACATACTTGGGTGTTGGATTCATGCTTATTGACCGTCATATGCTTATGCTATGCCCCCATGATGCCGGCTTTGGTCTTGGCAGTATCTGATTGCCTTGGGATCCGATTTTGGCACTGTTAGCTCTCTTTTACTGAAATCTGAAATTTATTACAGCAAGCATATATGTATGGACTGACATGGATTTTTCATGTTGAAGCACTCTGAAATGATATACTTTCACTAGTACTTGGTGGGCAACAGCTTTGGTTCCACTTTCTTTGCCATTTTTCCTCGATTTTGGTGATTTTTTGGTCATTTTCTACAGTAAACAGCAAGCAGTGTTGAACTGTCTACAGTCTTCCAGCCTGCATTATGGCGAGTTCGTCCACTGATCATGCTATTTTCAACATCACTAAGCTTGATGGTATGAATTACTCTTATTGAAAGAGCCAGATTTGGCAGGTGTTGGTGCAGAAATCGCAAATCAAACCTTTGAGGTTAAGCGGACATCCGCCTACAACTATGTCAGATGAGGAATGGCTTGAGCTTGATGAGTTATGCAAGTCCACTATTGTATTGTCTCTCACAGAACAGGTTCACTATAATGTCTTTGAGGAAGAACGGAGTGCATGGCAGTTGTGGGAAAATATAAAAAATCTCTATGACAAGAAAAGTCCAGCGAGTCAGATGTATTGGCTGAAGCAGCTTATGGATCTGCGCCATGAAGGAGAATGTGACTATGTCTGCTCACTTGAGCTAGTTCCATGCTATACTCAAGAACTTGACTTCACAGGACATCACTTTTGTAGAGGATGTCACTGCTCTTTTCTTGCTTGGTACTCTTAATGAGTCATGGAATGTATTCCTCACTGCATTATGTGCCTCTACTACTACCTTGAAATTATCTGATGTTGAGAGTGCTCTTTTGCAGGAAGAGGTTAACCGTAAGAATTTGGATGCCTCTCGTGTGTCTCATGCTATGACACTGAGAGGAAGGAATGATGGATATGGAAAGCATGGCAGTGGTAGTGGCCGTGGACGGGATTCTCAGAAATCTTGGTCCAAGTCTCGTGGGAAGTCAAGTAGCAAATCCCGTGGCAGGAATGTAGATGTTACTTGTCACCATTGTGGGAAAAAGGGCAATATTAGGCCACAATGCCATGAATTGCGCAATGAAAGGCGCAAAGATAAGGGGAAAGACAAAGTGCAGGATAAGTCTTCTGATCTCGCAGCATAGTACCTGCAAAGTCCAGTGTTAAAATTGAAGAGATTAATGTTATGCAGCCTGAGAATGTTGATGATGATGATTATATCCTAGCAGCTTCTTTTAGTGCTTCGCATATGACAGAGATACACTCTATGTATGCAGAGTGTTGGCTCTTAGACTCAGGTGCGTCCTTTCATGTGACACCTTGCCAAGAGTGGTTTCATTCATACCGTACTGTTTCGGGTTCTGTGCGCTTGGGTGATGACAACTCTCTTGATATTGTGGGCATTGGTGATGTTAGGCTGCAGTTTCCTTCTGGCCAGCAGTTTTGTTATGCAGGATGTACATCATGTACCTGCTTTGACACGCAGTCTCATGTCAGCTAGATAGCTTGATGATGCAGGATATCATGTATGTTTTGGAGACTTTGCATGGAAGATCACTCGTGGCAGACTTGTGATTGCGAGAGGTGCCAAGGCTGGCAGTCTCTACCCCTTGATTGTATCAGCTTCTTTCCTTGATCATGTTTTGTCTGTGGATTCTATTCCACATGTATCTCTTTGGCATGCCCATTTGGGCCATATACCCTTTAAAGGGAATGAAAATGCTTTCTGATTTGCAGTACTTACCGCCCCTTGATTATGCATGTTTTGATTCATGTGAGCATTGTCTTTATGGCAGGCAGACTAGGTCTACGCATAAGAAGTTCGGTAGGCCACACATGAGTGAGCCCTTGGCATTGGTACATTCAAATGTTTGTGGGCCCATGCCTTGTCAGTCTATGGGTGGTGCAAAGTATTTTGTTACGTTCATAGATGATTTTTCACGAAAAGTTTGGGCTTATCCCATTAAGCTGAAATTCGATGTCTTGGCTGTGTTTCAGAGATGGCTTGCATTGGTTGAGAACTAGTCTGGGTATAGGCTAAAATGCCTAAGGACAGAAATGGGGGTAAGTATGTCTCACGTGCTTTTGAGCAGTTATGTGATGAGAGGCGTATTAAGCGTCAATTGACCGCCCTCTACACCCCCCCAGAATGGTTTGGCTGAGCGGATGAATAGAACCATCCAGGAGCGTGTATGCAGTATGCTTAGCCATGCAGGCCTACCATAGAGCTTTTGGGCTGAGGCAGTTAGTACAACTGTGCATGTCATAAACAGATCACCCTCTAGTGGTTTGGATTTCCAGGTTGCAGAGGAGGTATGGACTGGAAAACCTCCCTCTTATGCGCATCTCCGTGTCTTTGGATGTGAGGCATTTTGCCATGTGCCCAGGGACAAGAGAAGTCAACTAGATCCTAAGAGTGTCAAATGCATTTTCCTTGGTTATGGGGATGCAGGCGAGATGGGTTACCATCTCTGGGATCTACAGGCACGAAAAGTCATCCGCAGTCATGATGTAGTCTTCCATGAAGACAAAATGAATAGGTAGCCTGAGAGAGTTGTTGAGATCTGCAGGGTCATATTTCAAGAGGAGCCGATAGCTCCCGCACAGCTAGTTGGACAGCCTACAGCTGCAATAGATGCTCATGGTCAGGGTGTTGGACAAGCAGCTGGGCAAGCAGCAGAGCTTGCCATGAGACGGTCTACTAGAGACAGACGTCCACTTGATAGATTTCAACCCTCGATACATTATGTCTTGGTTACAGATGCAGGAGAGCCTTTCACCTATGATAAGGCTATGCGCAGGGGTGACAATCACTCCTCGGAGAGGGCTATGCAGTCTGAGATAGACTCCCTACATAAGAATGATGCTTGGGATTTGGTTTTCTTGCCTACCTGCAAGAAGGCTTTGCCATGCAAGTGGGTGTACAAGCTAAAAAGTACCCCTGGACACCCCAAGCCAGCATACAAGGCTAGATTGGTATCAAAGGGTTTTAAGGAGGAGCATGGTGTGGACTTTGACGAGGTCTTTTGTCTTGTGGTTAAGATGACCACCATACGCTTAGTCTTGTCTTTGGTTGCTCAGCTTGACTTGGATTTATACCAGATGGATGTCAAGATGGCTTTCTTACATGGGGACTTGCATGATGAGATTTATATGGAGCAGCCTAAGGGCTTTGCAAAACTTTGCAGGCAACACCTAGTGTGCAAATCGAAGAAAAGTCTTTATGGCTTGAAACATGCACCTAGGGAGTGGTATCATAAGTTTGATGCCTTTATTTAGTCACAAGGCTACAGCCGGAGTGCTATGGATCCGTGTCTTTACATGAAGAAATCCCGTGATGGTTCTTTATTGATTTTGGTACTCTATGTGGATGATATGTTGATAGCAGGGAAAGCTCATGATGAGCTAGATGCTCTTAAGGCTCAGCTCAAGAAGAGCTTTGAGATGAAAGATCTGGGACAGGCCGCTCACATACTTGGTATGTGCATTAGATGCGACAGGTATCAGGGACTCCTCTACTTATCACAGAGGGAGTACATTCATAAAGTCCTTGAGCGCTTCCGCATGCAGGACGTAAAGCCTATTGGCTGTCCATTGCCTTCTTATGTGAAGGTATTACAAGCTGATTGTCCGCAGAGACAGATAAGCAAAGGGTCGAGATGGCCAAGATTCCCTATACATCTGCAGTGGGCAATCTTACGTATGCCATGATAGCCACTCATCTAGATATTGCCTTTACAGTTGGTGTTGTGGCACGCTATATGGCTACACCTGGCAAGAAGCATTGGGATGCCATGAAGGGTATCATGAGGTACCTGAAGCGCACTACAGATATGTGCATATGCTATGGCAGCCAGGATACAAGAGTCCTGGGGTACACTAACTCTGATTATGCAGGACATGCAGATAGTAGGAAGTCCATTTCTCGCTATGTATTCACCTATGCTAGAGGTGCTATTTCTTGGATGTCCAGGGTGCAAAAATGCACAGCCCTTTCTACTACAAAGGCCGAGTATGTTGCAGCCACTGAGGCTTGCAAGGAGGCCATTTGGTTGAGTCGTTTAGTTGATGACCTTGGTATTTGTGCAAGATCGGATGCCATAAGCGCGCGTAGTGAGCGTCAAAAGGTCCCCAAGAACAAAAGAACTCTGCTTTTTGCACACAAATCAATGTAGAAAGCTTGCATGACATGAACAAGAGACCAATTGGGTGCAATCTCCCCCCATGCCTTGTGTGAGCGCTCCACAAAGCATGTATTTTATGTATTAATCATCTTCAAGCTCAAATAATAGCCCAAATTATAAAATAGCACGCTTTTGGCTTTTGAGTTTGCTTTTGTGCCAAATAGAAATAAAGCTAATGGGCGCCCAAGAAGTTAGGCGTACCCAAATACAATGTCCAAATACAAATATCTAAATCGTGCGCCCATGTGCATACAAAAATAATAAATCAATATCAAACGCCTTGATAAATAGGCGTGACAAAATATAGGCGCCATGCCTAAGGTATGAGCCCATCAGAATATTGACGATAACTCGAATACACGCTATCCTCCAATGCTTTCCACTGCCACCGCTGTTATCTCTATACATCAACTGAAGCATTCACAATCGTTAGTAAAATAATACAATTAAACCGACAAAAGTGAATACCTAGCAGTCTTCAGCTATATAAATAAATTGGTTAGAAATCAATCCTAACCTTAATTTATCACGAGTGCACACTCTAAACTCATAAACGTTGATTAATTTAAATATGTATTTTGCGGAATCACCCATGTACACATTGAATTAACAAAACTCCCGAAAATGATAGGCGTCCCCATTGACTTCTCGCACAAAGAATTCACTTTGTGTATGAGCCCCGATAATAAAAGTTTACGAAATCCATCGTGGCACAGAATCCACCGTGTAATATGCCTCCTGGCATCAGTATTGATACTATCCCTACACTGCATTCGGATTCTATAAGTGCTATTCAGTTAGCCAAGAATTCGGACTTCCATGAGAAGACGAAACACATTGAGGTGAGGTATCACTTCATATGTGGGGTCATTGAGGACAAGTCTCTTAATCTTGTCAAGATCTCGACTGACCAGAATCCTGCAGATCTGCTCACAGAAAGCCTCTCTACAGAGCGCTTTGCCTTCCTCAAGAGGTTGATGGGCGTGGGGTGAGATGACGTCTTTCCTCATCCTATTGTACATGTGTACATGTTGTACTGTCTTTTTTTTTCTTTTTCTTTTCACTCCTCACTGGGGCAGATTCACCTTTAAGTGGGAGGTTGTTGGGGGTAAAGGTGCCTTTGTCTAGCCGCCCGTGTATTACTACACTGATAGTCACCGCCACTGCACACTGCAGGTGGCGAGCGCCCGTCATCGTCACTTTATTCTTTATTCTTTTAGTGACAGTTTGAATAAAGGAAGGCCCGGTCACACATTGTGACTGTTAAAGTTCCCATTTATAGTCTCTCCCTTTCTTGCTCTTGCTCTCCCGCCATAGCTCTCGAGTCCAACCTTCGATCCGTCACTCCCTTTTATCTCCTGCATCATCTGTAACCAGTACATAATCCATAGAGGGCACAAACGTCTATCTCTAGTAGAATGCCTCAATCTACGCTCTAATGCCTGACTGATATCCTGTCTAACATCAACATGTCTAACATCTGGGCCATGAGTATCAAGTGATGCTGCACGCTATCTAGATGGCCGTGGATCGGGATGAATGGGAGCATGTGGCTCCTCTTGAAAGATAACTCTGCGTACCTCAACCACTTTTTCAGGCTGCATATGCATTTTGTTCTCATGAAAGATGACATCATGGCTGCGGATCACTTTCGGCGCCTATGGATCCCATAAATAGTAACCCATCTCTCCTGCATCTCCATAGCCAATAAAAATGCATTTGACACTTTTAGGATCCAGCTTATTGCGTTTGTCCTTGGGCACATGGCAGAATGCATCACAGCCAAAGACATGCAAATGATCATAAGAGAGGGGTTTGCCTGCCCATACCTCCTCTGCAACCTAAAAGTCAATGCCATTGCTAGGCGACTTGTTAATGAGATGCACTGCAGTAGTAACTGCCTCAGCCCAAAAGTGCTTTGGTAAGCCAGCCTAGCTAAGCATGCTACGGACCCTTTCCTGAATGGTCCTATTCATGCGTTTAGCCATACCATTCTGGGGTGGGATGTAAGGGGTGGTCAAATGACGCTTAATACCTCGCTCATCACAAAACTGCTCAAAATCACGTGATACATACTCACCCCCATTCTCTGACCTTAGGCATTTGAGCCTTTTCCCAAACTAGTTCTTTGCCAATGCAAGCCAACGTTGAAATGTGTCTAAGACATCGGATTTTCTCTTTATGGGATAAGCCCAAACCTTACATGAGTAATCATCTATGAAAGTAACAAAGTGCTTTGCCCCACCAAGTGACTGACAGGGCATGGGCCCACATATCTCTGAGTGCACAAGAGCCAAGGCTCACCCATACATTTCTTACCAAACTTTTTATGTGTATTTCTAGTCTGCCTGCCATACAAACAATGATCACAATAATCAAAATGCGAAGAGTCAAAAGGCGGAAGATACTGCAAAGCATGGAGCATTTTCATTCCTTTAAGAGACATATGCCCCAAACGAGCATGCCAAAGGGATACATGGGGAATAGAACCCACAAACAAAACATGATCCAATGTAGCTCCTGATACAAGTAAGGGATAGAGGCTACTAGACTTGGCACCTCTTGCAAGTACAAGCCTGCCATGAGTAATCTTCCATGTAGAGTCTCCAAAAGTCACAAAATACCCTACATCATCAAGCTGTCCAGCTGACATAAGGCTACGTGTCAACGCAAGTATATGGCGTATATCATGTAAAACAAAAGAGCTGCTAGAAGAAAATTGCGACATAACATCTCCAATGCCCACAATGTCAAGAGACCTGTCATCACCAGATGCACAGAACCAGACATGGTACGATATGTATGAAACCAATCTCTACAGGGTGTCACATGAAAGGACGCACCCGAATCCAAGATCCAGCACTGCGCATACATGGAATATATCTCCGAAGTTTGTAAGGCATCACATGCAGAAGCTGCAAAAACCTTAGAATTCATGTATAAAAGTGGCAAGTTTGAATAGAAATGATTATTCTTGTATGTGCAAACTTGTTTCTCTACTTTCTTGCTCTAAAGTCTTGTATAAGAGAGAGTGTGAGATTGAGGGAGAAAGAGTGAGTGAGAGGCAAGGGACAAGGAGAGTGAAACCTCTAGCCTCTTCGCTAGTACATTCTCATGCCCGCCATGCTTTCTCTTGGATGATGAGGGCCATAGAGGGTTTGAGGGGCAATGGAGTGTTTACTTGGATCATGGAGATAGAGCTTGCAACCTATATATTGAAAAGTGAGCACATGTTTTTTCTACAATCATATTATGAGCATACATTATCACAGCTTGCACCCTTCTTAGATCCATCCATACATGATTGAATTCTATATATTGAAAAGTGAGCACATGTTTTTTCTTTGCCTTTGTAAAATGCATTGAATTTATAATGTGCTTATAGTCATCCAAAAGCCTAGTGGTTTCCAAAATTTCATGGTGTCTCTCTTTTGCCAGGATATATAGTCTTGGAAGCATAACAACACTTTGACTATGTTAACAAAGATTTCTCACCACCACCTTGCTTATTGACATATACCCTTCTCTATTAATTGAAGCATTATCACATGCCTCCAAAACTTGATGGGGATGAATTACATTTTGATACTCCTTGCTTACTTCTTGTCACACATCTTTGCGTAGAGACATTGCCTTTAACAAGTTGATAATATATTCTCTATTTTTGTGTATTATTTCCTCTTGAAGTAGAAAAGTTTCAAGTCAAGTTTAAGTATTCTCTTTTTCATTCATCACTTGAAGATTCCACTCTTTGATGTTAAATTATCTAGGCTCTTGATTTGCCTTTGTTTAAACCTAAAACCAATAGATATCAATGGTGCTTTTAGCTTGCCTATGTGTTCCTTTTGCAAGATATTCTCCTCTTTGAGCTTCTCTAATTCCATATTCACTGATTTCAATTCTATGTTTGCCTTAATTAATATGCCTGCTTGTTGACCATATTTTGCCTCCCACAAATAGTGGTTGTGATAAAGCATTTGTGTCAAATGATGAAGTGGTTGTGATAAAGCATTTGCCTCAAATGATGAATTTGACCTTCATGATAGTAATGCAAATGATTGCATATCCCAACAACTCAAAATTTCCATCTCCAATAAATCTAATTGTATCATGGAGTGTCCGAAATTCAAGAGTTTGGGTTTGTTGGATATAACCCTCCATTAACCTAGAAATCAATGTGGTTTTTACCTTCATCTCTTAACCATTTGGCTTCAAATGGATTGCTAAGAACCTTGTAGTTCTTTCCTCTCCATGTGGAGTACAGTTCCTCCACCATTATATGGATATAATTCTTTTTATTTATTGGAGTTTCATCCATGTTTCTTGAATTGAAAAGAGAAACAAAGAGAGAATGATGACATTGAAAGATATGTTTTTGAGCGAGTTCTAAAATAATGCAAGTGTAAACATGATGGAAAATTTCGGCCTTAGCATATCAATTAACTTGACAAGTGTCTTACTTCTAAGGATCCAATTGTGACATGACATGATGCTTTCAATCACACAAACTAATACACAAAAGTAGAAAATGTGATAATTAAAAAGAAAGGAGACAAAGTGAATCAAATTCATTTTCAAATTTAAAAAATATTTGGTATTGGTAGTTAAAACAATATCTTGATAAGTTTCTTGCATCTTGCAATAAAAATGGTGCCTTAAGTTTCTTCCTATCGCATATTGTAAGAAAAAGAAAGAGAAGTGTTGAGAATGCTTCTTGCAATGCTAATGCATGGATGGAACACATAGAAAGAGAGATTTTTAGAGTGGAAAGAGAAGAAGAGAAAAACGTAAATAAAACAATAAAATAATATATGGAAGGTCAAAAAAAAGGCTTTGAGAAAGTTAAGCCAAAAATAAAGAAGTGTTTAGAATTTAAGTTGGCATCTAGTGGTCAATCAAATTTCTTGGGAAGTGGGCCACAATTTTCGAGGTCCTAATCAAAATCTTCGGAAATGGGCAAATGCAGGTCAATATAGTACCCCCTTAAATGGGGATATTTTGTAAACCAACTCAAGTCAATAATATGATGTAGTCCTGCACATGCACTATGTTAACTTGTTTTTCTCTTTCCTTTTCAAATTGTGATCTTACGTTCTTTCTTCATGTGTTGACACATAGTGGTGGGATCCATGCACATTTCAACTTATGTGTGGATAGAAGTTTTGTTGGGCTAAGAAGGATAGTAGTTCAATATCCAAGGATTCAAACTTTGGAATTCACAGTGGAAATAAACTTTGTACGATTGAGAGCATCGATGCATTTACAATGCCTATCCCTAATGGCAAAGTAGGTTTATGCTCACGAAATGCAAATTTGATATGAAAATCCCACACAATTGATAAAGTTTGTAACATAGATGCACCTTATATATAGCAACAAGGAGCAATCGATAAGGCTTTTGGATTCCAATTGTAGAAGAGGGTTTGAGCCGACATTCCCAAGCCAAAGAGCTTAGGTCCACCTCCCCTAGCTAAACCTCGGTCACACTGGGGAGGTGCAAGGTGAGTGGGGGGGGGGGGGGGGGGGGGAACTTAACCCACAATCATCCTGCTAGGACCTTGAGGAAAGGGGGTTCCTAAGTTAGTGCTAGCAGAGTTAGGCGATTCTTGATCTGTGATTGGAGTATAGGAGCTTTCGACCCCGCACTATCTAGCAGCCTGTTACACCTGCTTGTGAACGTAAGTAGAGTATCCAATCACTAACGTGTTTTTTCTTTTTTTTTTGTGAAGTGGGATCATTTATATCTCTCATTCATTTCGTTCCCTCCTCCAAAATGTGGCACAACCTCAAGGTGACCAAAGGCCTGGGGCCATATGCCCGGGTCGACCCAGCACTAATGTGCGCATGCACACTCTTGCAAAGGGGACCTTCGGGTCTGGCTGCCACGTGCACCTGTGCTTTAAATTTCCAATAGTCTAGATCCCCCGAAAAAGGTCTGGGCAGACACTCTGAAATAATGCCCGCGAGATCACTTGATGATGGCGTCTCTTCTGCATCACCACTACCAGCATCATCATTTCATCAACACCAACAACGGCTCACTCCATCTTCTCCCCCTCTCTCGTCATCAATGTCCGCTCGTACGCCACCATCATCACTATCACCATCATCATCCATCTTTCTCTCTTCCTGCGCACCTTCTCACAACAGCCTCCCACCTCCTGACAAAACCACCAGCAGCATCTTGGTGCCCGATCGAGCATCCTTTCTCTGTTAGAAACCCTAACCGTCCGCCCGGCTCCCCCCCTGCCGCGCGTGTGCCCTCCTCTGCTAACCCTAGTTCCAGCCCTCGCGCTCTGTTGCCATCATCGGCTGCTGCTGCCGCGGCCGCTGGAGGCATGATCGAATCAGGCAAACGCGGAGAGGTGCGCGTGTTCGAGAAGGTGGACGAGCTGTCCACTAGCTTGGCTAACTATGTCGCCGAGTTGTCTGATGCCGCTGTGAAGGAGAGAGGGGCCTTCTCCATCGTGTTGTCCGGAGGCTCTTTGATCAGCACAATGGGGTGCGCCTTTCTTCTTTTGTTCCCAGAATTTGCATGAATTCATGGCAGCATGGCGATCTTTCTGGTTTATGCTGTATACAAGGCATCAAATGCTATCTATTTGTAAGTTAGGCCATGTTATCAAGTTAGTCTCAATATCTGATTCCTGATGAATTGGTTCGATCAAGGTCTAACACGATCATAATTGCATGTTTTTGCTTAGTTAGTCCAGAGAATCATGCTAATGGTTTGTTCCACCTTGTCTGACGCTGATATGTTGTCCATTATAAGCGTCTATTGCAACCAGAAGTTAACGTTTTGGTCTAGATACACCATTGAATCATGCAAGTGATTCTGTCTGATTCCTGATGAGTGTTTCGATTACCATCACACCAGAAATGCATGCTCTGGCTTTAAGATCAGACAAGTTCATTGTTACGTGTTTGTCTCTTGTGATCGGGAAAGCTCGAGTCTAAAGGCTGATAGCAGAATCAAGCATGTAGCCACAATAAAGGGTTGCAGTAGTATTTAATCTGTATGAAACTTTTTGAGTTACATGAGCTTGGAGAGAAGGAACAGACAGACATAGATGCCATATTATGGGGATTGTATCATTGAACATCTAATCAATGTGATTCTTGCATGTGTTATGAAGGATGGATGATTCAGGCTTCTAACTTGATGTCACATACTGTGAGAGACGCAAGCATTTAATGCCGTTGGTCAGATAATATAATGTAGGCTTTATGCAGGCTATCCTTGCGTTTTCAACATTGTGAATATGCTGAGAAATGAAACAAGAACACATTTTTATGAACATGTTCCTGTGGATGCAGTTGTTTGAGCATTTGATCAGGGATGAATGTATAAGGGTTGAATCACTGCATTTTAGAAGTGGGGTGCTTTCATTTTTTGCCCCACAGGATGCGTATTTTGGGTGAAGGAGTTAGCAACCAACTGGCTTGAGGTTGTCACATCATTAAAACGTTTGAGTGTGTGCATGCCTCTATTTTTCTACATGTACTTGCACAGTCAATGTAATCTCTTTGTGACTGAACCTTGTGGGGGCACAATTAAGGAGCTGACTGCTTACATATCTATCTGGAGGTAGGCTGGTGGAATCCCTTTCTCAATGTTAAATGAGAAAGTCTGGAATATGATCACCAGCTGCTTGCAAGGAAGTCTGGAGGCTGTAGGGTGAATGTTGTGCAGCGGTACACAGTGGCATCTCAAAACTCTGGCATTAATCTGATGTGGAGAGAGGGGAATCAAATCATACTGTGTTATGTAACAACCTTTCTAGATAATAGTTTGCAAGCAATGAGTAAACTAGCATAGGCATGACTATATTCATGCTGCTATGCCTTCCAGGTCTTCTACCGTACAGTTAATAATGTTGAATCTTGTTGGCTAGAGGCAGTATTGTTGATCTTGATTATGGAACTTCTGATAGGTTTAATGGATTGCTGGATTGATGTACCCTATTTGTCAAAGGAAGCTTGGTCTTAGGCTTGATTAGAACTTTTTGTGTTAAAGGTGCAGGATTCTGTTAAGTTCTCTAGTATCATATAGATTCAATGCACAAGATATCAAAGCTTCTGTATGTGGGATTGTCCTTTCTGTGTGGTGCTTCCTACATCTAACTGCATAGCTCCGGGCTTGCAATATTGCAGTTGCTCGGTATCTGGTATTTCTATGCCTGATTGCTTAGCTTGGGCATGTTGTGCAGCGGTACACAGTGGCATCTCAAAACTCTGGCATCAATCTGATGTGGAGAGAGGGGAATCAAATCATACTGTTTTATGTAACAACCTTTCTAGATAATAGTTTGCAAGCAATGAGTAAACTAGCATAGGCATGACTATATTCACGCTGCTATGCCTTCCAGGTCTTCTACCGTACAGTTAATAATGTTGAATCTTGTTGGCTAGAGGCAGTATTGTTGATCTTGATTATGGAACTTCTGATAGGTTTAATGGATTGCTGGATTGATGTACCCTATTTGTCAAAGGAAGCTTGGTCTTAGGCTTGATTAGAACTTTTTGTGTTAAAGGTGCAGGATTCTGTTAAGTTCTCTAGCATCATATAGATTCAATGCACAAGATATCAAAGCTTCTGTATGTGGGATTGTCCTTTCTGTGTGGTGCTTCCTACATCTAACTGCATAGCTCCGGGCTTGCAATATTGCAGTTGCTGGGTATCTGGTATTTCTATGCCTGATTGCTTAGCTTGGGCATGTTGTGCAGCGGTACACAGTGGCATCTCAAAACTCTGGCATCAATCTGATGTGGAGAGAGGGGAATCAAATCATACTGTGTTATGTAACAACCTTTCTAGATAATAGTTTGCAAGCAATGAGTAAACTAGCATAGGCATGACTATATTCATGCTGCTATGCCTTCCAGGTCTTCTACCGTACAGTTAATAATGTTGAATCTTGTTGGCTAGAGGCAGTATTGTTGATCTTGATTATGGAACTTCTGATAGGTTTAATGGATTGCTGGATTGATGTACCCTATTTGTCAAAGGAAGCTTGGTCTTAGGCTTGATTAGAACTTTTTGTGTTAAAGGTGCAGGATTCTGTTAAGTTCTCTAGTATCATATAGATTCAATGCACAAGATATCAAAGCTTCTGTATGTGGGATTGTCCTTTCTGTGTGGTGCTTCCTACATCTAACTGCATAGCTCCGGGCTTGCAATATTGCAGTTGCTCGGTATCTGGTATTTCTATGCCTGATTGCTTAGCTTGGGCATGTTGTGTAGCGGTACACAGTGGCATCTCAAAACTCTGGTATCAATCTGATGTGGAGAGAGGGGAATCAAATCATACTGTGTTATGTAACAACCTTTCTAGATAATAGTTTGCAAGCAATGAGTAAACTAGCATAGGCATGACTATATTCATGCTGCTATGCCTTCCAGGTCTTCTACCGTACAGTTAATAATGTTGAATCTTGTTGGCTAGAGACAGTATTGTTGATCTTGATTATGGAACTTCTGATAGGTTTAATGGATTGCTGGATTGATGTACCCTATTTGTCAAAGGAAGCTTGGTCTTAGGCTTGATTAGAACTTTTTGTGTTAAAGGTGCAGGATTCTGTTAAGTTCTCTAGCATCATATAGATTCAATGCACAAGATATCAAAGCTTCTGTATGTGAGATTGTCCTTTCTGTGTGGTGCTTCCTACATCTAACTGCATAGCTCCGGGCTTGCAATATTGCAGTTGCTCGGTATCTGGTATTTCTATGCCCGATTGCTTAGCTTGGGCATGCTGACTTTACTGCAGCTGTGGAAGCACAGTTATAATGATAAAAACCAAGAGATCTACATTTTCTGTAAACATCTATAGATGGGAAGAATGCCAAGGTATGTGTGTTTGGCACATAAAAGAGAAATTTCAAGGTTGATGATCAAAACCAAGATATCTACATTTTCTACATATATATAGGGGGGGAAGGGAATGCAAGATATGTATGTTTGGCAGACAAAAAAGAAATTCCAAGGTTGGTGAAATGATAATTCAGCTGTGTCCTGCTTGCCTATAGGGTTCAAGGTCTGCTATTCCTCAATGTTAAGTAGGCATATGCCCTACATAACTACTTTGAATCTGGCAACGAATATCTAAGATCTGTTTCTGTGTTTCATCAGGAAATTATGCGAGCCCCCATTTTTGAAGACTATTGACTGGTCTAAGTGGAATGTCTTCTGGGCTGATGAACGTGTGGTTCCTCGAAATGATCCTGAGAGTAACTACAAGCTAGCAAAGGATGGGCTTCTCTCCAAGGTACAGTTGGAAGAATGAACACTCCTGTTATCTCTGATGCCACTAACTCTGTAGGGTACTAGATTTGGGTATTGTGCATCTCTAAGCCTGTATGTTAAGTACTTGTCCTGAATAATATGTAGCAGTCCCTTTTATCATTTTCACACTTTGAAACTCTTCATTTGCAGGTTCCAATCATCCCTGGTCAAGTGTATTCTATTAATGATGCTTTAGCAGCAGAAGCTGCTGCAGAGGATTATGAATTTGGTTTGCGACAGCTTGTCAAGACAAGAGTGGTTGATGTCTCTCCAAGTTCTGACTGTCCTCGATTTGATCTTGTTTTACTTGGAATGGGACCAGATGGACACGTTGCGTCCTTGTTTCCAGGTCATCCACTAACACACGAGAAGGAAAAGTGGATAACTTTCATCACAGACTCGCCAAAACCCCCACCTGAAAGAATTACTTTTACTTTCCCTGTCATCAATTCTGCTGCCAATGTTGCAATGGTACTGACTGGAGAGAACAAGGCGGATGTTCTGGCAAAAGCCTTTGGAGAAGAGCTTCCTCCTGGTGCACTTCCAGTCCAAATGGTGTCCCCCAAAGAGGGAAAGCTAGTCTGGTTTCTGGATAATGCTGCGGCTTCCAAGCTGTAAGGCTTAGTTCTTAGTTTTAGAGACAGAGTAGCCTGAAGCCTTAAGATAGGTATCTTAGATTTTGGAGAGAGTTCATTTCAGAATAATGTTGGGTGTGGTAAGTGTTCTGCTTTTGCAAGTTTCTTGGAGGAATGAAAGAGTCCTGAAATATAGCCGCTTTTGTAACTCGAGGTAACGGAAAGCAAATTTGCGCTCAGGTAATTGAAGAGTGCTGTATCTGCAATGTGTGTCCCCTTTTCTTTTGAGGCTTATGTTTGTCTCAATAATTACTGTTGTTGGGGGTCGGTTTGGTGCACAGTGATTACCAGCTGCATCCTCCAACTCTGTTTCTGTTCTAAACTCTGAGGTAACAAAAGTTAGTAAATCTGCCGTGCCTGGTTAACTTGGAATAGATGTGTCAAGTTTTACTAGGCGTTGAGCTGTTATTCTCTGGAGAGCATGTGAAAAGTGTTTAGTGCATCTTAATGCTTGAGATCTTAGCAGTTGTCTGTGTTGTGGTGATGTTATTTTTGAGTTTTTTTTCATTACTTGAACTTTGATTTGACAACAATTAAGTTGGTAAGATGCCTTTTTTTTTTCTGACTTTTAGTTGAATGATGACAATTCTCTGTCGAAAGCATATCTCACGATATGTAAGTACTGGTAGACAAATTGCTCCTACTTTGTTTTGTGTTGTTTCTTTGTAAGCACTTAATTTGGTAACCAAAGCCCTACTGGTTTAATCTGACTATGATGGGGCAGATATTGGCCGTTCATGCTTCACACAAAGGTTTCTATGACTACATTGTCCAGCCACTTTAAGCTATTAGTTTGGTGTAACTCACGCCCTACTGTTTTAAGCTGACTGATGGAGCAGATCATGACCATTCACACTGCACATGTAAAGGTGTACAATTTCATCATATTGTAGCGAAGCTTGTTTTTCCTGTGTGGTTTTATGGTCTGCTCTTTTTTGCAGCTTTGTTGGTATTCGTGAGAGTCATGCGGGCATTCTATTTAGGTGGTTGTGTACTGACTGTGTGTGTGTGTGTGAGAGAGAGTCAGACATGGGATCCTCCCTTAAGCAGTCGCACAGGGATCTTCCCTTCAGCAGTCGCACATTGTCCATTATAAACGTTTTTTGTGAATGTAAACAAAGTTCATTATTAGTGCATAAGTTTAGGCAAGACTTTTGGTGCATAGGTCCATCCTTGCGCTGTACCCCCCTTCCTTCATCGTAGGGTATTCAAGAAAGAGAGCTACGGTTGCCTCCTCACAATTCAGAACTTACGAAGGCTTGTGAATGTGTGGTCGATTTAATTCATACTTGCAAAGGTAAAGGTGCTGGTAATATATTTTGGCCCCAATTACAGCTCACTTTTGCACTAGCATTTTTGTTGCTTTCTGGGCTTGCAAACAATGGTAGCATGGATTCCCTTTGTTGTCATTGGTTTTGGTGTGATCTTATGCCACTTTGGAGAGGGGCAGGAGCAATGAATATTTTAAGTTGATTATGTATAAAAGATAATTTGAAAGTAGCAAACTAAATATTTGTCCTTGTGCTAGCAAGCAAGATATGGTGTTTTGTTAGGTGTGATCGTCTAGCACATTCTAGAGGGGAGGGAAATATTGATGAATATTTAAAGTAGTTGATTATATACATAAAAGATCACTTGAAAGTGGTAAATTAAAATTTTGTATTTGTGTGGGGAAGATATGGTGTTTCGTTAGGTTGAAATCCAAATGTCTAACAAATTATGGCGACCTTTAGAAAGTGCAACCAATAAATTATATTAATATGCAATAGGATATTGTGTGTCCTTTTACTTGCACCTCTACCTTGTCAATTTAAAAATCAACATAACTTGAATTCGTGGTTTGTTCAAAATGATTATTCGGAAGTCTTTTTTAACTTTGCTTAGCACATTTTTGTTTTACATCCATTTGTGTTTTTTAATTACAAAGAATCATAGTTACATTATATTTAGAGGTATCAAGTTTGTGCATATGAATGCACTCAAATGAGTAGAGCTATGGCTAGGCTTTATTAATGCACTCAAATGAGTATAGCTATGGCTATGCTTTATTAAAAAGAGTGATGTGTGATGGAGTGTGTGTTGTACTTGTAGCTTTGGATAATGTGGAGTTTTTGTGCATCATCTCTCTCTCCCCTCGATCTCTTTGCATGGTATCAGAGCTTCATCCTTGAGGTTGTGAGGTTATCGATGTGTCTTATCATTGTGTGTGGAGCTCCTTACAAGGAGGTACGAAATCCCTCGTTAGGTGCTATTGTCTAAAGGTTTTGAGAAGAGTTCTTCACCATGGTTAAATGAATCAGGTTGTTGAAAGGTTCCAAGAATAGTTGCTATATTTTGCAATATTGGTGATTGTTGATGCTCGATTGAGTGTTATGGCGCTTTAAATGATTGTGGGATGTGTGTTTGGATTGTGCTTGTTGGCTTCAAAAGCAAGTGTCTAAGGAGGAGTTTGATCTCTTGAACTTTGAAAGACCAAAAGAAAACAAAACAAATGTTTTGGCTTTTGCAAAGCGAGATGTTTTTTTTCATTAGTTTGACAATTTTCTTGTTAAGGATGTATAATGATATTGGCAAACAAGCATGAAGTGCAGACATTAAGAGAGAGTGACAACCATGTTGAAGAAGAGTATAGCAACTAGACTTTGTTGCAAAGAGAAATGTGCAAGAGTGGAAGAGAAGATTTCAAGCATGGTTCAAAAGCAACCCTTGAAGATGAAAAGCTGGTTGCACTCCAAGCTATAGAGTCACTAAGTTCCATTTACGATGAGGAGATACGAATTTAGGAGGAATATAGTCTGAGTTCTTAGGTGACTAGATGGAGGGAAAACTCTTATGGGGAGAGAACAATGAAGTGCATGCTAGGGAGGAGAGAGGAGTGATTGTTTCAAGGCCATCTACAACTAGAAAAAAGAGAGGATTGTTGTGACACAATTGAAAGGGAGAATCACATAGCAACAGAGCCATGAGGCAAATGACGTGCAATAGAGTGAAGATATCTAATTGCTAACCAACATCTAAATGAGAGCATGACCAAGTGAAGCATAAGTAGGTGTATATGCCTAAGGAGAGGGTTATCGTGACTTTAGGAGGAGCCCAAGCTAAAGACATGCACGCATGCATCAGTATGAAGTATACAATCATGTCCTTTTCTTGTCTTTTTTTCACATCTTTCCATGTTCACTTTGTCTCATC